>NC_134475.1:36344410-36716910 GCF_964194025.1 Convolutriloba macropyga
ATAATGGTACTCACTGGTTACTGTTATGCGGAAAAAACAACTTTTGTTTGCCGATCTCCTGGGTCAGCCCATTTTATCGTACACCTATATCAAAGAATCATTACTGTTGCCAACAATCACAACATCTATCAACTCTTGGAGAATCAATCAATCCAAAATGCAAACTCTAAACTTTGTGGACTTTTTTGTATTTATATTGCTCATTTTGTTTTCACTGCTGAAAAACTTGTAAATATTAGCAATAATGAATTGATTCGTTTTGATTTTGATATGATGTTCTAACCGTACTAACTTGAAAAATTTATTTTTTTTCAAAACTTTACTTTTTCTTCATACAGAAAGCGAACACTCAATAAATCAGAATCAATATTCAATTTTCCATATCCACTCATAAAATATATCCATAATTTGACAAAAAGCACCAGTATGAGGACCATACAAAATTGTTTCAACTCTTCGTAATATTTCACTATTAACAAAAATCAGTTTGAATTTGTTTTCATGGAGGCCGGGCATTGTAGATGGCAGTCATTTGCGCACTGACCGTGAATCGGTTTTTTCCGCGGAAAAATTGAATTCGATTGCTAATATAAGCTTTGAAAACACATCTCCATTAGTCTCCAAACTTGGTGCAGTGCAAAACAAAAATTTGATAGCTATATAAACGCAAGGCACATGATAGCTCTGATAACCTTTCAATGTGTCGTTTTCAAAAGGAGTTGTATCAATCAAAACGTGGTAATGGCTCTTTACTAAATTGCAAAATTCGAAATCAAAGTGGGCACACACTGCATAAAAGTTTCGAACAGAAAAACTAGGTTTTTCATCCACAATGAGAATTTTGAACTGTTTCTGAAATTGTTTAAAGTAATTTGGAGAAGGCTCAAACATCGCTTCAACCATCGTTGTTGACAACTTCTTTTTGATTTTTCGGTTTTTTGCTAGTGGTGGTTTTGTTGATGACTGCTGCTTCGTCACCGAGTTCTGTTTTTTGCTAGCTGAGCTGACCATTTTCTCCAACTCTCCAAGAATTAACGAAATTCTCTTTTCAAACACGTAATAATCTGTTGTTTTTGTGAACAATTTCAGAAATACATAAGTCCCTGTCCTTTCATAGGTTTTCAGCGTTGCCCTGATTAACCGCTTATCAGTTTTGGAAATCTCGAAATAACAATCTCCAAACTCTGTGTCTTTAGTAGACGTGAAAACATAGTATGCAACTCGTTTTGTAAATTTTAAGTGTTATATTGTGTAGAAACTCCAACTCAATGACGGCGGCAAATTGAGATTAAACTAGTATGGTGAAACTGACTAATTAAATACAAATGATTTGTGAATACAGGCTCAAGTACGCCTATGGCGTACTTGAGTCTGTCTGTTGTTCCAATATTGCATAATTAACTTCAGCTGTGACCTTAGATAAGATTTTGCTTTCAATTTGAAACAGATGTGATCCCGACTGCAAGACAGCTCCATATTAAAGAAAATTTATATGGAAAACAGATCTGGCACTAGGTGTGTACTTGAGGAATGCATTGTACACTGTTTATTAGAGTTTTATTAGACCATTTTAGACCATTTGTTTATAACTTGGAATGTGACCCTAGGTGTGTATTTGATGTCATTGAGGAGTGCAGTGAGCACTGTTGATTAGAAATATATGCGGACCATATGTTTATAACTTGGAACATATGTGACCATGGTTGTGTGTATTTTGATATAATTGAAAACACATGTTAACCTACAGCAGTAAGGAAATTCTGATAAGAATAATGTGCACAATCAAATGCAAATAATAAATTACGTTATAGATAAGAATTTTGCAATTACACTGTATAGACTGTATCAACTCAAGTATAACAACAATATTTAGAGCATATAACCGAGCGTATACTCTACAAAAATTACAACCAAATTTGACCCCAGACATAAGTTGTTGAATTGCACGTTGTAAAAAACAACTTTAAAAATAGTTACTCATTTTCTCTAAAACTTGCGATCAGTTCACTTTGCTTTTTTTCAAGAGTTCGATACCAGATAAACACTATTTTTAAACCGTCTTCTATCAAATTTGTTTTATTTTCTTTCTCAAATATTGTACGAAAAAATATATCCGTTCAAATACTTGCTGAATCTGTAATTACTTTGGAGCGAACATTGCTTTATCAGACAGTGTTCGAAAACTTTATTGTGCTGATTCAACAGAAGAGACAAGGTGAAGTTTGGCAAACTTACCAGCACTGTTTGATACCCAATTGCGTCTCTACCAGAGAACACAGAACCAGCAGAATGCAGTCTTATTTCATCAGGGGGACATTTACCTAAAAAAGTTTTGCCAAAATTTCAACATCATGACATGGAGTCATTACCTGGCGACGTTACACGAATTTTATTTCGTTACAATTGCGACTGTGTGCCTCTGTTTGAAAACCAGCTAGGGGCTTATCAAGCTGGCGAAAACTTAGCTGACATGTGGGGCATAAAGTCAACACCTTGATCCCCAGAAAATCAATCGCAATTGGATTCAGCCAGCTTGCCAGTAACACCAGCAGTTGATCCGAGTCCCAGTTTGACACCGACATCCCGTCCATCTCTATTTGTGGGAACTCAAAGGAATAATTCTACTGCTCTATTCAATGACAACCGGTTTGATACAACGTTACTTTCAGCTACACAGTTTCAAACACCAGAATCAGCACGTGTTTTTGGTGTCACAGAGACAACACAGAATTGCAATGCTCCAAAGAAACGGCTACCTGAGAATTCTTCAAGGGACTTACTTGATTAACTTGAAAATAAAACTTGATGAATCACCACAAAACTCTTTTATATAGTTGGATGCTAACTTGATTTTGTTTCAAGAAGTGTGATTTTAACCTTTTGTAAGCTGAATTTAACTTTTGATATCTGTTTTTGTAGTTTTAAATCTGCTGAACCAAAGAAATTAAAATTTTGCTACTGATCAAGTTCGAAAATGTTCAGAAAGGAATTTCATTATGACGTTAACATACAAATTTGTTTCCTAACAAACACCCAACTACAGCAACTATTTTGACGTGGTGTGATTTTTGAATATGATATCCAGAAAAACTCTTCTCAATCTACAAAATTTTTGTTAACATTAAAATTTGACCATTTTTTAACATATAAATTTTGCCCATTTGTTAGAGTACGCGGTATTGACGCTAATGATATGCTAACTCTATGCCACAGTTGTAGCATGGATTGAATTCCAAATTCAATTCATAAGTTGAAGAAATGTTCAAAAAAATTAATACAATCAAAGAAAATTTTTAAAAAATGCATTTCAAATGTCAATTTTTGACACTTAATTCAGTAGATGTGCTCTTCAGCTTACACTAGAATCGCCTCCCATTTGTTACTTGTGGATCAATTGAAAGAAAAAGACAAAAAAAAACAAAAAACCTAAAATATTGTTAAAAAACAAAACAAACTTAAAAAAAATTTTTTGACACATGACCTCTGACCTTTGAACCCAAAAAGAGGGTGCCAAAAAACACTTGTGATGAAAATGACTGTTCAGTAGGCCTCAGCATACTCTAAAGTACAAAACATCTCATCACACTTGTCATATTTTACTCAGCCGTTATGGAGATAATTAGCCCCTAATTAGCGACTAATTAAGGGTTAATTAACCTAATTACTAATTACTGAACCAAAAATTTCAAATTTTTGCAACCGTTTTATAATCACTGCTTGACGCCTGACATTATTGCTCATAAGCATCATCATCAAAAAACGGCTCCTTCACCAATTCTTAAAACATCTGGCAATTAATGTCAGATTAACATCTAGCATTGATTAGCATATGAAGTACCCTAAGGAAAGATGTTAGATAGGTTTTGTTTGCATTCTTGGACTTATTGGGTCATCAGTGCAAATTTATCTCATAACAGCTGTCACCACAAAAGGCCTCCGAAAAAAGACACATGTTCATGTCATGTAATTGTCATGTTATTATTAATTAATGACTTGATTGACAGATAAACAAACTTTTTCTGTTTATTTTTGAGCAAATTTATTATATGGGTCCTATGTTTTTCGGCACGGGGAGCATTTTTGCTCATCACACTCAACGACGTAGGACAACTCTAACCACCCGTACCTGAAAATGCTTAAAATAGCGCATTTCATTACAAATTTGAAAAAATATTATGTTTTTCCAGCTTCTCAAAAAACGGTTTGAAAACGATAGCCGGCAATGCTCGGTAGGGTTCCTTATGGTGATATATATAGGCATACGATTGCCATTTAGAGTTGAAAACACATCTTTTTTCTCTCCTAACTGACATAATTTTGAATTAAAGGTACCCGCCAAAACCGACCAATCAGATTGCAGCTTTTTAAAATTTAGAATTTCTCGCTCTGAAACTACATTCGTGTTTTTTAGACGTGTATTTTTACGTGTATTTAGAAATTGTCTATTCGTGCAACTTCTGTTCCGCTACATTTAGCACTCGTAGAAACCGTTCAAGACATCAACATAAATTTCATGCAGACAATGTTGCCTTCATGTGTACAACTGCTCCCTGAGCGCGTTCAATTCAGGCAAACTGTCTGAATGGAACAGCATATGCTAACTTGCCACTCAAAGTTTACAAACTGCTGCCGATCGTGCTTCGTGGGATTCAATGATGCGCACCTGTTTGCGCAGCATATGAACGCCTTTCACTCACTGCCTGTATTAGGTACTGAATACCGAAAGATGTTACAGCTGAGACAGCCTCAATGATGTGTTACCAGCATATGAAATTGTCAATAATACAGCTGACAGAGATCTTGAGAGCTTCATGCTCAATCAAAGATCTGTAATTGCAACGCTACTTGAGCAACGGCTGAACCAAGGACCACAGAAAGTACAATTTGCGGTAAAAGTACAGTCATTGAAGCTGCATCAAGATGAAAAATCAACCGAAACGGATGAGCGCATTGAAATTTATGCCAACTCTCTCCTGACGCCTATTTACGCAGACAGTCTCGCAGACAAGTTGTTCTGCAGTATGGTGGAGAAAATGATGGCCGTCTTTCCTACGTTTGCTTCATCTGGAAGTGGTTGGGTTGTTGAAAAAATAATCAAACTGGACATCAAATTTGCCCGCTACCGACCAATTCGCGGCTCATCCTATCTTGCCTTACGCCATAAGCTTGCAAACAGTCGCGGATTACTATATATTCAAAACCATGACGATGCCAATTGTTTCAATTATCGTTTCGCATGATGGCATTGTATCATGCGCATCATGGAATCAGTTCTGATAGAGATAACAGGAACTATCATATTGACAAAACATCCCCAGCAAAATATCAACAAGAGAACATTCTCCAACCTGTAGGCGAATTTGAAATGCCAATGGGATTTCAGCAAATTAAATCCTCTGAAACCCTCAATGACGTGATAATCAACGTCTTTGGTTACGATAAAGGACAACTTTACCCTCTACGAGTCTCTTCTTTTGAATCGGATTTCGTTATGAATATTTTACTTCTTTATGATGCCGACATTTATCACTATGTCCTCAATACTGACCTTGTGAAAGTCGTTTGTAAAGTTAGAGACCTGAATTTCAGATTTGGTTACCGCATTTGTCGTAATTGCTTCTGGTTGTGTCGTAATGGACTGGAAAGCTATAATTTTCATACCTAAAATTGTTATCTAAATGCCCCTGCAGTTATTCAAATGCCATCACCAGAGAAAAATGAATACAAGTTCTCAAAACATTCAGTCACGTGGTTTGTTCCTCTGGTCATTTATTTTGAATTTGAATCTTTTCTCAAACCCGTCGCTGGATGTGATGCAGCAACTGACCAATCATCAACTCTTGTGATTGAAAAGCACGAGCCATGTGGATTTGCTTTGGCAGCTGTTGACATCACTCGAATGAACCCTATTTTCATCATGTGGACAGCTCAGAAGATTGTATGGGCAACTTTGTTCGAATGCTGCATTCGTTAGCAAGGGACATAAACGCAAAAAACAGTTTCCTTTCTACAACGGAAATCGTAGAAATTTGACAAAAATAGCGCTACACACTTTTGGATATGTGAAGAACCATTTGGCAGCAAGCTTGACCCTGAAAAGAGCATAGATTTAGACCATTGTCAATTTAGTGGCCAATTCCTGGGCCGGGCACACAAAAAGTGTAAAAAGTGTAATCGAGCGAGACGATATCTCAATTTTACGCCTGTGGTCGGTCATAACATACAAAACTATGACCTACACCCAATTTGTCTGGCTCTGAACGACTGTGAAGCTACCACAACAACAAAAGTCTTTCCGTGAACAGATGAGATATACAAATCAATGACATTCGGAGTTCTGATTGATACAATAACAACTCAAGGAAGAAGACAAAAAAATAACGATTATTTAAGTTTCATCGAGTCGTACAAAATGATGAACAGTTCGCTGGAAAAACTGGTGGAATATTTGCCTGACACACATTTCGATATCATGAAAGCAATGTTTCCCTCGGTTACCGAATCAAAACGCACACTTACTCAAACAAAAAGGATATTATCCTTATTCTTATGTATGTGATCGTACAAATTTTCTGAGGAACGTCTACCACCCCGCTCAGAATGACGCAATACATTAGAAGGCGGAAAATTGGCTGTTAGTGAGGAAAATTTAAGTCATGCTTACCAGCTGTGGAAGTTATTGAGATGCAAAACCTTACAAGACTATCAATACGCATACCTCAAACTGGACTGCGCATTATTAGCATGTTTATGTGAGTTTCACTGTGAACTTAGCTTTCGAACATACAAACACGACTGCATACAATTTTACGCTCTCCCCAATATGGCAAAAGAAGCGCCGCTAAAGATGTGCAAGGCAAAGATTGAGCTGATGACAGAACGAGAACATTTGGACATGATTGAACCTGCAATACGAGGAGGAGTAGCGTCTTGTTTTAGAGCAGCGTCATTTTGTTGCAAATAAGAATTATTTATCAGATTACTCTGAGGAGTCAGCTTTTGCGCTCTGTGCAGAAACAAATAATCTCTATGGAGGTATCATGCAAATGGACCAGCAATCATTGGGGAATTCGCCTTCAACATAGAAATTACCCTTAACGAAATCCTCAATACCCCTAACGACGCTTCAGTTGGTTAGTTTCTTGAAGTAGACTTAAATCACGCTGTTCACTTGCACGATGATCACCGAGACTTTCCCCTTGCCCCTCCTAAAGGAATTGTTCAAGTTGATTGGTTGGGCGAATATCAACTTGAGCTAAAAGAACAACAAAGATTACACAGCTCGAATGTAAAAAGTTGCTTCAAACGCTATTTGACAAAAAAATACGTTTTGCATTACAAACTTCTCAAGTTATACTTTAGTCTTGGGTTAATTGTTGCTAAAGTATACCGTGTCTAAACAAGTGAGTTGGTTAGCACCCTATATTACACTCAGCAGTAAAAAAGGTAAAGCAGCTAGCAATAAATTCGAAGAGAAATTTTATAAGCTCATGAACCATGCAGTATATGGTATGAATTGCGAATCGAAACGCAGACCAATAAGCTTACCACAGCGCGAGATGCTGACCTTAGTTCAATTTCAAAGTTCGAGTTTGATCGGTTCATGATATTTGGAGATAATCTGACGGCAGTGTCTTTCGGCGCTAGAAAAATTTATTGGAATACCACAACAATAGTCGAAGCAACTATACTTGATCTGGCCAAGTATCAAATGTACAGTTTCCATTACTACACAATGCGCGCTCATTTTGATTGTCGTTCGTTATATAGTGACACGGATATTTTACTATCTAAATTCCAGAGTACAGACTTCTATGAGGAATTAGCAAGAAAGCCAGCTTCTTTTTTTTTAGCGAATTCGGTTTCTCCAATTATCCGAATGATCACTTTTTATACAGTTCAGAAAATAAACCGATAGTCCTCAAGTTTAAGGACGAATTTGCAACTATACTCAATACTCTCAAAAAGTAAATATTATTTGTTTATTCTAAAGCATGTTAGTTCTATCTTTAAAATAAAAAGGTTGTTAGTAGGCTTCTGGATGGTAATAATAATTATTATTATTATAAACATAGGGGTTAGTAAACGTTTAAAGACTTGATTAAAGGCTTTTTCTCTTTATGTTGTCGAAAACTTTTGGCTAAAGGAGTAGCAAAGGCCGCTCAACAACGTCTCCGGCATGATGATTTCCTGAGCACACTGACGGCAGGGAACGTGTTTCGCACTGAAAAAACACGAATAATGTCCGATCATCGTGTATTGAAACTGTTACTACCAACAAAATATGCCTTTCCGCGTTCGATAACAAACGGTAAATTCTACCCTGCGGAACAAAAACTACCCTTCGGACATTATGAGACCGCTGATTGTGGTGTCGATGAAATTGATCGGGGTAGTGATTATATTCAGTGGGATAATGACAGTTACTCAAACTTACTTCTCAGCTCCAGTCCAGAATGGGATAATGACTTTGCAGTGTCGCAAACTTCCTCAACAGCCGCTCTCTCAGTGCCAGACTCCACCACCAGCTCTTGGGAAACTCCCGACCCGGGTTTAGCAGTAACTGAGCAGATAACTGAATCTGTTACTGTCACTTACGATATTGCAGATATTGACGCCATTTCCAGTGAAAGCTCCTCTCCTGACAACCCCTTCATAGACTTCGAAGCTGAAGAAGCAAGCAGCAGAGAATAAAAACCAGCAAGCAAAATAAGACGGCACTAATTCCAACTGAATTGCAGGCAGTTTTGGTGAAATTGCGTGTAGTAATACACAGTGTAAATATTGAACATAATTATGAGTATTTAGTTTGGTTTCAATTCAATCTTTTCTTACAAATCTAACAAAATGGAGAAAGGCGCAAAGGAATAAAGCCGGAAGAAAGATAGTTTACATGTATCACCCATGCACGGCCACAGTCAAATGTTTTACATGTAGCGCCGCCAAGTATAACCCCCTATTATCACACGTATTAATTCGAAGGATAACCCCCCCATCTAAGTACCCTATTATCTTAATACTGCTCTTGTCGTCAGGTGCTCATCGGCAGCTAGTGCCGCCGTGCCTTCATCCGCACGGCGCAGCTGATGCCGTTGGACACCCAAGATGTTTGCAATCTGTGTCGTTGATGCCGGTACTGGAAAAACATGACTGCTGATTATATGGATGGTAATCTTGAACAGAATAACGAGCAACGAAAAAAAATGTTTGATGTTTTGGTGCTGCCTCTTTGCATTGGAAGTAGTAGATAAAACAAGGGGTTCAACAACCAGCAAAAATTGTCCCTTTCTCCATACGCTAATCGCGCATGTCGAATCGGGCCAAATTTTATTGTTTGTTGAATCCCTTGTTTTATCTACTACTATACATTCTCTCTATTTTCACTTCTTTTATATTTTAAATCTATCCATTCTTGTCTCACTTAGTGCAAACCACTAGTACAGAGTTAGGCTGGTAATTAATTGTTATCAGACGGATAGTTTGGGTTCTATCCCCACCGACTCCGGTGGACGTTCCCAGATGCTAGTATAACACTATTGAGACCGTGTAACAAGCACGTAAACAAACTCGCGAAAAAACTTGAACAAAAAAGAAAACTTGAACAAAAATTGAAAGAAATATTAAAAATAATAAAATTTTCAAATATCCCCTAATCAATATTTAATTTTCCTTAATCAATCTAAAACTAAAACTTTCTGTCTCACTTGGCGTAGTAGTTAAATCATCATCGAGTCTAGTTAAGTTGCTTTAGCAAACGGAGGGTTTGGGGTTGCTACCTCACTAACTCCAGTGAACGTCCCCCGACTCTGATGAAATACTATGAAACTAAGTGAGATAAAAAAAACAAATTCACAGTAAGGTTGATCAGTGAATTTGCAAAACAACTTCGTTGAACTGCTTCACAGATCCCTACAGTGAGACTGTATATGGAACACACTGTGATGGATATACAGTCAAAAAACACTGAGATCGGTGGAAACACAGTGATTTGTGTTTTTCAGTATAACTAGTGAGATCGTGTAACAAGCACGTAAAACCTTGCAAAAATCTGTGAAGCCACTTTGTGGATTGTTGTAACCACTTCGTGGATAACTTGAACAAAAAGAGCACAGTCAAAAATACTGAGATCGGTGGAAACACAGTGATTAGTGTTTTTCAGTGTCTTCTTGATTATTATACTTATAAACATGCTCTCTGAAATGATTTCTATTGTGACCATATCTATATCTATGAAGATAAATACATAGTCTACATTTCCTATTTCTAAATCAATATAATGATATATGTTTATAAACATTACACATATTACATGTTAGATATTGATCAGGATCAGAATAATGATAGCCCAAATGTTCTATATAATCTTTCACTTTAACCATATTTTTACATACATAACAAGAATATTCTAATTCTTTACAATTATTACAACATTCTTTCCAAGGTTTATTTATACACTTATCACAATTCATTTTCATTTTTCGAAAAATTATTTTTTGTTTATTTCCCTAAATAAATAGTCTCAACTCATAAATTGAGTTTCTAAATAAATAGTCTCATGTCTCAATCAACTAATACTAGTGTCATAAACTTCTGAGATGTCTGTAGTCTTTCCTTTGAAACAAAGAAGGTTTTATACAGGCATCAATCATACGATCTCGAACATAAGGAACAATTGGAGAAAATGTTTGAATCTGAAGAAGAAGAAATCTTGGAGAAGGTGTATAATTCGGATGAAGATGATTATATTATTAAAACTAAAGATATTATTAAAACTAAAACTAAAAGGGTACCCCAACCCGAAAACAACATCTACTCTAAAATTGAATCGGCGAAGCCGTTTCACGGATATGAATGTAAAGAATCTCATGAAGAATTTAGGAATAAAATAGCTCTAACTACTCACTCATATAGTCATAATCGTAGGTATCTAGAAAACACAGAAGACTTTGATATAAACTCCAGTCAGGACATGAGAGAGTTTTATATTACTGATAAAGGCGGGAATACATTGAAGATATAGATGAAGCAACTAATTACTCTTTAGAAGAAATTAAAAACTGTTACCAGTTCAGAAAAGTTAAGAGTTTTACATATAAGATCACGGTTGAATGTGATTATAAGAAGAGAACCAAAGAATAAGTTAAAACTACTAAAATATTTTTCAATACTGATTATATTAATAATAATGCAATATATGAATATGGTGACTTCAATCGGTGGCTAGATTTCGAAAAGGAAATATATGAAGGTTATGGTTATGATTTTGAGTTTTTCGGAATAAGAAGTAATCAGTTAGACATTGAACCAACTAAAGCATCTATTGGTAGTTATATAGATTTACCTCGTGATCTCAAAAACTCTAAATCGATATTAAATATACGTAGTTATAAATACAATTGCTTACAACTAACTATAACTGCTTGGCTACATCCCGCCCCACACCATGCAACTCGAGAAAGTAAATATGTAGATAAACTAATTGAACCAAGACAACAACATGAAGATGATTTTGCTTATATAATAAGAATACAGAAATTGTATAATATTAATATTTGGGTATGCACACCTTGTGGTAATGGTAAAATAGAATTGTTTAAACAAGTGGATGATTTTAATAAAGATAGAAAAGATATAAGAATACTAGTTTGAAGTAATGGTCAAATAAAACACTGTGCCCTAATGAAAAATATAGAAACCCTGTTAGAACGACCAAATAAAAACAACATTAAATATTATTATTGTGATAGGTGTACCTATTGGTTTAACTCACAAATTAAATATGATAAACACGAATGCAACAACTCATTACAACCAGAGATTGTTTCTCATAAGAAAAAAAATATTACTTTTATAAATGAACACAAACGTCAGTATATAAAAAATATTATAACTGCCGATATAGAATGTTGCATTGTTGAAGTCTCAACTAATGATTTAAAATATGTAATAGTTGAACATATTCCAATAGCTGTGGATTACACCTGGCAAGATGACTTCAAACACTACTTCGGTCTAGGCTGCATCAAAAAATTTGCTAGAGATCTATTAGAAATAGAAACTGAGAGGAAATTCAAGCGCAACAAACAAGTGATATTTATTGAAGGAGATAAATTACATCATGAAACTAAGAACACTTGTCATATCTGCAGCAAAACATGTATTAATAAAGTAAGAGATCATTGTCATGAAACTGGTAAATATAGAGGACCAGCATGTAGAATATGTAATCTGAGGTACAAACAACAAAATTTCATTCCCATAATATTCCATAATGGCTCTGGCTATGACTTCAACCTACCATACAGTGAACTCTTTAAACAAAATAAAGATAAAAGAAAAGTAGATAATATACCACTAGCTGCTGGTAAGTCTAAGATGTTTAGCATTGGTTGTCTCAAACTCTTAGATAGTTATAACTTCTTAGCTATGCCTCTAGATCAAATGGCAAAGATATACGGATGTAAAACTAAAACATTATATCCATATTAATACTTTGGTTTAGAGTCGTATAGTAGCAATGCTACCTATAATAATCTTATGGGTAATCTAAAAGTAGAAGACTTCAAATCCTCACTACATAATAAATTACCAACACAAGAAGAAGTAGATAACTTTAATAATGAAAACAGTCATAAAACTGGTAAAGATCTAACTATAGGGTATTTACAGAATGATGACGAAATTTTAGACTATTGCAGGAATGAATATGTTAAACTAAGCATGAAAGATTTCAAGCTCAATCCCCTACACTATTTAAGTCTCCCAGGTTATAGCTTTGATTGTTGGTTAATGCCAAGCGGTGTAACATTAGATACATTACAAGATACTCAAATGCTAGATGATTTTGTTGGAGCAAAGAGAGGTGGTATATGTGGAATAATGGGTGATAGATATATAGATAACAGTGATGGTAAGACCATATGGTACATAGACGCAAACAACCTATATGGTTATGCAATGATGCAAAAGTTACCTTATAAGGACTTCCAATTTACTACTACTACTACTACTCTAGATCCGCGAACAGACTTCGTCCTTGGAAAGCCAAGCGGGTTCCTCGATACAATATTGAATACTCCAGATGATAGTGATCATGGTTACTATATAGTTTGTGATAGTGATTATAATAATGAATGTAAAGAGAGAACAGAACAGTTAGCACTAATGCCCAAAAAGAGAAAGATAAATGACAATGAATTAGGTTACAGAGAAAGAGATGAAGGCAAGGCAAGATCAGAGAAATTAATCTTAGACCAAAACAACAAAACAGAATATATGGTTCATTATAGGATGTTAAAGTTCTATGTTAAGAGTAACAAAAATACATAGAGTAATTAAATTTAAATAAGATTATATATGTAGAGAATATATACAATACATTACTAATAAAAGAGCAACAGCTAAAACTGAAGCAGAAAAGGATGTCAGGAAATTAATGAATAACTCATTATATGGAAGAATGTGCATGAATCCTCTACACTTCTTTCAAAGCAAGTTCTTGCATGATGAAGTAAAGATAATGAAAAGTGTAAGTAAACCAACATTTAAGAATATAATTAGATATAGAGATTATAGCCAAATAGAATATATAAAGAAAAAAATAGAATATAGCTCACCTGTATATTTAGGAGTAACAATACTCGAAATTAGCAAATTACATATGTTTGATGTATGCTATAATATTCTACAACCATCCCTCAAAGATCTAACACTTCACTATATGGATACGGACAGTTTCGTATTAAATTATAGTGAAGGTAAAGTTAGTGATGAGCATATGGACTTAAGTAATCTAGACATACCTATAAAAACTAATAATAAAGTCCCCGGCAAGTTTAAGCACAAGCTGGGGAGTAGGATTATTGAGGAATTAATAGCATTGTCCCCCAAAACATATAGCTTCAAAAATTATCCTAAAAACACTAAAGAAAAAGGAATAAAGAAGCATAATAATGCTAGGCACATAGATTATTATGATGCAATAATGAATAATACACAGAGAACAGTAGATGAATGTAGAATACAAAAAGTTGGCGATAACATGACAACAACAAAAACAAGTAAGATTAGTTTAAATATATTTGATGATAAAAGGTTTTTTGTAAAAAATATAAAAAGTTATCCACGTGATAAAGAACTATATTTATTTAAAAGAGATTTAATAAAAAAGATCTGCGCAGCAAGTTCCCTGATTAATTCAACAGAGTTAGATAATAAATATAATAAAGACTTGTTAATCTGTGAAACAGCTTCGCTGATAAATAATATTTTAGAACTAACCACTAATGATGATAGAAAGTTAATTGAAGCCTAGATTAGATTATATAATGATCTGCATAGCAGTTTCACTGATGGACGTAGTCATCTGCAAAGGGGCTCCACCCTTGGTTCCCCAAGCAAGTTCCCTGATAGCCCGATATTGTTTTCCACAAGCTAAACATTTGTTTAACTCAGAGTAGTTTTCATCAATAGAATTTTCATTATCCATTTTTTACTCTTATTATAATTTTTCAATACATATAAAATGACTAAGCTAGATGAACTTATAGAAATAAACTATCTAGAAAAACTGAACAGAAAGAATAGGTTAGAAGATAAATTAAAACAACAAGAATATTATGGAGAAATAGAAGAATTATTTGATCCTTTAACTAAAACACTAAATGCAAACACTGAACACAATCTAGCATTAAGTGAACAAACATTAAGAGCAATAGATTGGCAAAATCAAGAGTTAGATAAACAAACTAAGATTATCCAGCAAGCTGGCTCCCAGTTTAATGAAGCTTTAATGAAGTCCAATGGCAAAGCTCTAGAGGAAGCTCGAGATAAACCACGAATGTTAGTAGATAAAGACACGGCTCAAATTATTAATTTAATGTCAATTCAATCTAATCCCCAATTAAAGTTAAAGTTCGGAATTTTAGTTATTGGTGAATTTGAAATGAACGGTGTTAAACTAATTTACCAAGAAAATGCATTTATAGTTAAGGATAATATATATGAATTGTCAGATGAGTTATAAACTTTCTTACTAACCCTAATATAAAACATGGTGAAATTGAGGAAGATGAAAAAAAAATTAAAAGGTTTTTAAAGGATATTAGATTTGATTTAGGAAAAGAGGATAAGAAAAGCGCTAGATATAGAACAATAAAACGTATAATAGGGGTAAAAGATGATGTATTTGGCAGGGGTTTAAATAGCAACCCTAACCAACAAAGTTACCACCACTATCTGGATCAAGGAACGGACTCTGTCCGTGGCATGCCAACCTGCTTTGCAGATCCAAATAGTTTAGTAGAAAGATTAGAATTTTTAATACTAGAAACAAAAGCTGGTCATGATGGATTATATGATGAAATGCTAGATATATCTAAGCAACTATTATCTATGAATATCATTAATCAAGACCAACTAGATAATTTTGTTTTTAACTAAGGTAAATAAATAATGAGAGAAAAACAACAACAACAACAACAACAACAACAACAACGAGCTAAAGAAGTATTCAGTCCTCGAATAACAAAGTTTAGAAGAGAAAGAATAATACCATTATATAAAGATGAAACATGGTCACTTGATTTATTTGATAAGTCATCTCTAAGTAAATACAATAATAATTATAAGTTTATACTAACAGTTATAGATATGTTAACAGAATATGCATGGGCTATTCCATTAAAGAATAAATCTGGTTTATCTATAACTAATGGTTTTAAAATAGTATTAAGTGAATATCCACAGGGTGGCTCTGAACCTAGAAAACCAGAAAAGTTATGGGTAGATAGAGGTAGTGAGTTTTACAATAAAACATTTAAATCTTTACTTAAAGAATATGAAACAAAACTATTTTCTACTTATAGTGATTTAAAGGCTGTTTTCATAGAGAGATTTAATAGAACATTATTACACATAATAAATAAACCTATGTTCATCAATGGCGATGGTAATTGGGTAAATATATTAAATGATGCTGTTGTAACATATAACAATAACATTCACTCAACAAATAATATGACACCAGTCGATGCTTCTAATATTCCTGATAAAGTTAAAAACAATTTAGTTTTAAGAATATTAAACCTAAACTTAAAGTTGGTGATTATGTTAGAAATGTAGATAAACGTAATATCTTCTCTAAAGGTTACACTTCTAATTGGAATAGAGAATTGTTTAAAGTTAATGAAGTTCTAAAAACACAACTACCAACATATAAAATAGAAGATATTAATGGTGAGATAATAGAAGTTAAATTTTACGAACAGGAATTATTAAAATCCGAGTTTGACTTTGAATCTAATAATAAAGTTTTAGAATCATTAAATATAGACCTTCGGTCATCTGCGAAGCAGGCTCCCTGATATTCGAAGAATTTACACTTATAAGCCAGCAAGCTGGATCAAATCTTTCTGTAAACAAATACAAAGATGACAAGAAACATATTCAATCAGGCTAAACATCAATCGGGGAACCCGCTTCTCGTATCAACATCAACATCAACAAACAACTTAACACTTGGTTATTCCTAGAAGATAATGATAATATTGATATGAAGGACACCTAAAAACTTACAAATGTACATCCTCCGATAGATGAAAAAGATGTTGTTAATAAAGAGTATTGTGACTATAACTTATTATCCTCTTCTAAAAAAATAGACATTTTACGTAGAAACATAACTGAACTAAGAAAGGGTGACTTTGATAAAGTTACAACTAAAACATTACAACTAAATGAAACACAAGTTAATGAAGAACTAATTAATGAGTTTATTGAATCAACAAATGAAGTCAGAAATACTGTTAAGTTTTGTAATAAAGTTGCTGCAGATACCATCTCTAAATATAATCAATTAAAACAAAAATTTGATAATAATAACTTTACTCAGAATATCACTAAAATTCAACTAGATGAAATGTTTACTACTGGGCTAAAAGAAGTTAAAGAAGTTAATAAAAAGACTAATTCTTTTATAGATGAAGCCCTTTTAAAGAATAAAAGGACAATAGTACAATATATAATTGCTATGCTTTTACGAAGTACGTTACTTGATAATAAAGAACAAGAAAGTCTGGAGAATCATTATTGTTTTAAACAAGAACATATAACGAAAGAAATAGAAAAAATTTTCACTGATTAAAATAACCGAAACTATGACTAACCCGACAGCACCGAGTGAAAGATTACTATATCCAGATTTGTCATCAATATCCGAAAGATTGATAAACGAAAAGATTCAAGCTAATAATAAATTTAACAAGAATATTAACATTATAAGAGATAATAGAAATTATTATGAAACTGAAACTAATAACTACAATAAGAAGTTAAGTAGATATACGAATTATATTAACGTAGCTGAGATAACAGAAATAGTATTATCATCTATAGCAAAAACTGCAACATCAACATCAGTTGCATTAACGGGTATATGACTAGCTTATTCTATACCAACAGCTTTTGCTACAGCAACTGTTTGTGGTTCATTATCAAAAACAATTAATACTAAAATTAGAAATAAAATTTTAAAGTATTCACAAATGTATATTTTAAGTAAACAGTTTAGTGATAAGTTTAATAGACTATATACTAAATCAATGAATGATAAAAAATAGATAATGATGAGTATAATGAATTAATTAAGGTATATGAGGATTATAAGAAGAACAAGAAAAACCAGCTGAGTGTTTTTTTAAACTAAAATTGTTATTGGTTAGTTATAATAATGTATTTAGTAATAATAATTTTAGTATTAATATTTATCAGGAAACCTGCTTTGCAGATCAATAATCATAAACATAATATAAATATAATCATAATCATAATCATAAATATAATATAATCATAATCATAATCAAATAATTATCTCTTCTTAGTACCTAAGTATAACCCTCTTCCTTTTTGTATTACCTTTATACCTTCATCAGTAGTTGCAAATTTAATTAAATCAGGTGTGGCTGATAAAGGAGCTCTAGGGTTTCTACTTGCAGCCGCACTTCCTATTTTACTTGCTCTTTCTAATGCTCTTACTGGATTATTAGCAATCTTCTTTCCAAAGTTAACTGTAGCCCTACCAACACTTTTAAAGAAAACTTCAATCCCTCTGCTTCTATTGTTGCATCACTAGCAGTCATTGACTTATTTCTCTTACACTTAACACAATTACCCTTTAACATTTTAGTACATTTCGAATTAAAAAAACCTCTTATGTTATTAGTAACACTATAATGTCTACCTCCAACACAATCTGAATTAGTTTTGAACTTATTTAAAAGACTCATTTCTATATAAAAAAAATGGAAGTTAAAAAGTATAATTCTTTTGTTGTTATTAGGCCTAAGCCTAAGCCTAAACCCAAGCCCAAGGTTAGGCCCAAGGCTAAGATTAAGCTTGAAGCTAAGGGTCTATCTCTAGACAATGAAAAGAAATTAGATATTATTTATGCCAAGGGTTTTGTTAAGACTAGTAGGAAATAATGACAACGACTATAGTTATAATTATAACTATGACTTAATTATAACTAAGACTATGTCTATGAGATTATAAGCCTCCGGCTATCTGCGAAGCAGTTTCACTGATTAGTGTCTACGAAACTATATCAAGCATCTTAGTACCATCACTATTCACACTAATAACCTTTCTAGTTAATACTAATGCATGACATATAACATCTGCAACTGCAGCACTAAATTTAAAATTAAGTTGTATTGGTTGTGGACCTATATGATCACTTTGATATCTAGTATCAAATACATATATTCTAAAACTACTTTTGAATGTTCTATGATTTATATATGGTTTTATATTATGTGGTAGCCCATTATAATCTTTTTTAAAGCTAACAATCTCTTTAAAAGCCTCATTATAATTATTAGTACCTTAATTAATTTTCTTTCTATCCTGAGGATAAAGTTCGCTACCAATCTTACAATAACATTCAGTAACATTCATTACATCAAGTGTACTTGCATCATGAGTTTGTTCGTTAACATTATTATTTTCAAAACCAACTATTATAAATTGTGGTCTTTCCACACCACTTTCCATACCTAGATCAAACAAGAAGTTAGTAGCATTGGGCACATTCTTATTAAATGTCTTTCTTTCATAATAACTAAAGTCTACATTATTCTTTTTACTTAAACCCTTTTGCACAATAATTCTATTATCATTACTAGGATCAATACTAGGCACACACCATGATATATCTCTAATTTATATATTACCATCATTAGCAACTGCACCAGGATTAGCATTAACTCTAAATAATAATTAGCTCTATCATTATTATTTTTTTTAATATTAGTTTAAATCCTAAACCATATATAATCTTTTCTAAATCATTTATGAAACCAAATAGATCACTCATCTTAATCATCATATACATATGACCTCGTTGTGCAGCAATATGGTCACCTTTAAGTTGACTATCTCTATTGCCCTGATTTCTAACAAAAACACTCTTATATTCATCAACAGTACTAGTTAATAACTTATACATCAATTGATTAGGATGACAATGATCTATATATTCAATAGTCCTACCACCACTAGTTTCAATCTTAATTGAACTAAACAATGCCATCATACCATAATTAACTAGTCTGATATTAGCATCATTAGCAAATACACCACCAGCATCATCTGATACAACAAACTCTATCTCTAGATAGGAATCACGCAAATTTAAGTGATTCTCTTCTCTATTGGGTATGATATTAATATTGGTATTAACCGTATTCATTATTGCCAGATTATTTGGTTTATATTTTATAATCTTACTTTTTTGTATATCATTATTATAATCATAAGTTGTATCCAAATGAAAATCCATTTTTATAAGATAAAAAATGACTGATCCACGAAGCGGCTTCTCCGATAGTTTAATCTTAAGAGAACTGCAAAATATACATGAAGCTTTAACTAAAATTAAAGAAGAGAATACACTTAACTTTAGAATGAGGAAGCCAACAGAAAAGTTTAACTTTAGTGAACCTATACCTAACTCATCAAAATTAGGTTTAATTAGATTATCTGTTTATAATTCGGTTTTTAATGTGAATAGAAGAAACAATCAATTCATATATGATATCAAGGGTGAAACATGGTCAGATACCCGTATTTTAGCTATTATACCAGGAGCATATGAATTATTCGAAATAGCAGAATTAAGAAAGGAAGAAACTAATGGTAATGTTATAAAAGAATCTGATAAGAATACAATAAAAAGTTTAATGGAAGTAAAACAAGGTGCAATTAACTTTGACATAGAAAACTCAATAGCCCCATTACTAGGCTTTAGAAAAATAGTATATGAACAAGGTAAATATACATCTCAGAAAATTGTTGATATTAAGGGTTTTAGTACTATTAACATTCATTGTAATGTGATATCTGGTGTTAAAGATAATGGGAATAACACAGACATACTATATACTTTTACTCTAACAGAACCACCAGGCTATCTAATAAATATCATACCAACTAAAATCTTATATCAAAGTATAACTAAAGATAGAATAGAATATATAGAGTTTCATATTAAAGATGAGCATGGAAGACCTATAGACTTTAATGGTGATGTATTAAGTTTTTCTTTACATCTAGTGTAACTAGCAACTTTGTTGATATGACGTAGTCAGCTGACCAAAGGTCCATTTGGTGTAGATATAGATATCAGCGAAGCTGATTCACAGATAGATATAGAGATAAACATAAACATAAACTTAATTACAAAACTCTCCGATCCCAATTAATTCTTAGTATACCATTAATATTTTATTTTTAGTTATATCAATGACAATATAATTATAAGGCTCTTTCCATACCTTATTACATATATTAGTAAAATCATTATAACTAAGTTCAACATTATTAAAGAAATCTTGATATATCGATGCTAGGACTTTACCTCTCTGTTCAAATAAAATAAATAGATTACAGTTCTCTCTAACACTCTGCCTATCCAGAGAAAACAGGTTTTGATTAAGATATATCATATTGCAATTATTATGTCTACCTCTACAAAAGTATTCATTAATAACTGGTTCTTTGGCTCTAACATCATCGAATATCATTAGTTTTTTTAAGTCTTTGGGTAGTTTATCAGGAGATGGTAAATCTTTTATATTTTAAATAAATTCTATCATTGTTTTTGGGTTTATTCTTTCAAATCCATTGTACTGATCACCAGTAGGTCCAATGATGTATAGCTTATCAAAATATATACTAGCTAGAATCAGTTTTTTTTAATAAGAATGTCTTACCACATTCACTAGGACCAGATATTATACATCTAAAGTTATCTGGGAATGTGACTTCAGTAATTATATCATCATCATTTAGCCAAGATTGTAGATCTTCATTTATATTTACAGAGATACTGTTATTAGGACTATGGGACTTCGTCCATGTTTCACCATTGTTATTAGGTTTAACCTTTTGATAGGACTTCGTCCATGCTTCGCCATGTTTTTCACCAAATAGATCTGCGAACGAGCTTTGCTCGTGGCTAGCCCAGAGGGTTCCCTGATATGTAAAATTATCTCTCTCATTAACATTATCATCAACATTATCATTATCATTATTAGCAAAGCTACTTCGTAGATCAATATCAATGTCATTATCATTATCATTATCATTATCATTATCATTAACATTATCATTATCAATGTCATTATCATTATAATTATCTTTATCATTAACATTATCATTATCAATGTCATTATCATTATCATTAACATTATTAGCAAAGCTACTTCGTAGATCATTAACATTATCACTAGCATTATCATTATCATTATCAATGACATTATCATTATCATTAACATTAACATTAACATTATCATTAACATTAACATTATCATTATCATTATCATCTGCGAAGCAGGTTCCCTGATTAACATTACAACTTAAACAAAAACACTCATTATATATTCCTGGATTTTTACATTGATTAACTAGAATATTCAATGCACTTTTAATTCTAAATCCTCTATCAATAAGATAGATCATATATAAACAATAAGCCCCACAATGAGATTCATCATATTGTTGTATTCTCTCATTAGAGCCTAGATCAACATAATCTTCTGAGAATAATGGTGGGGTTTCTACACCAAAACTATCAAAGTAATACACGGGGCCATCTACTCTTCTTATAACTAAAACCCAATGTGTACCTTCAGTTGGATGTAGATTTACAATGATGTTGAAGTTAGGATCAGTGAAACTGCTTCGCAGATTGGCAAAGCCACTTTGTGGATCATTTCTGTTATTTGGAGTTTGATCTCTCATTACAATTTCAATTGGTGTTAGACTTATATCTTTACCTATATCATTTATTCTGATATCACTCATAGCACTATTATCAATATTAAATTTATTATTGAATTCCTCAAAAGTTAGGATGAGCATTTTTATATAATAAATTTAATATATAAAAATGGATAAAGGCGGTATACTTTTTTTTCTTATTATTGTAATTGGAATTAGTTATATAATATATGATTCAATACCGAGTAAATACACAAAACTAGAAGATAGCTTTGTCGGATTTATGAATAGGAGTCTAGTTAGATTTGAATATATAAAGTCACCATTAAATACTATTGTTTATGGTGGAACTGGAACAGGTAAAACATATTTTATTAGACAATACTCAAAGTTATACTCAGTCCAAAATCAAAACCAAGACCAAAACCAAAACCAAGACCAAGACCAAAACCAAAACCAAAACCAAGACCAAAACCAAGACCAAAACCAAAACCAGGACCAAAACCAAGACCAAAACCAAAACCAAAACCAAGATCAAGCTAAAAATATAGTTATGGTGTGTAAAGATGACAGAGACTGAGTAGATCCTGAGTCTAATAAGTTTTATACTGGGTTTATTAAATGTGATATAAATATGATCACAAAAAATAATATGCATAAATTTCAAAATTGCGTAATAGTACTTGATGATATGGGTGATAGGTTAAATAAGGATATAGGTTATTATTTTACTGAAGGTAGACATTATAGTATTCAAATGATTGTAATGTGTCATAAACCAGCTCAAATAAATAATACAGCAAGAATGAGTTGTGATACTATTTACTTAACAACTTATAATGGACCTGATCTATTTAAAAACTTTAATGAGATATATAAATGTGAACATGACTTCAATAAAATAATTAATGAGTTAAATAGTAACCATTATAATCGTACAGATGGAATGTCGTACAGATGAACTTCGTTATGGTATAATTAAATATAATAAAAAGGAAAAAACTTTTATCATTACTAATACTAATAGAACAATGATATATGATTCAAGAGTTGGTTTCCTTGATTTAAAAGCTCTTAGTTTAAAAGATGATTTGGAAAGAGAATATATAAATAAACTTATAGCATATATGAAACCACTAATGATTAATGCAACAGATAGAAATGTTATTAATCATGATAATTATCAGTTTTATTTTAATAAACTTCTTACTTTAAATAATATTAAAACACAGAATGGTGTTCTAACTAAAGAATTGATTATGGGAAAGGGTATAAAAAGTTTTTCAACTATTGGTGGAATTATAAGCTCGGGTTTGTTTATATTCAGTTATATTTATCCTGATATAACATCAAGAAATGCTGGGAGTGTAGCAATGGGAGCAAGCACAATGTTGAGTACAGTAAATACATTAGTTAACATTGGATATGGAAAAGAGTTGGATAATGATCCACGAAGTGGTTATAATGATCTACAAAATACAATACAAGAGGAACATATAAATCAGTGTAGCTGTGATTTCGTCAATGAAGAGATGGGACTTTTGAACAGAAAGGGAGGAAAGTTTTTAACTAGACAATATGGAAATAATGAAGAAATTAGAGAAGAGATTATATATTTTGTGAGAGATAAAAAAGCGTTAGACCTTGATTTGATTTTAGATAAGAGATGTAAAACTAATACACTCAAAACTTTAGGAAAAAAATATTTAGCAGAGTGTATCACATCTAAAGATAATACTAAAGATTTAATTGAAATCACGGCTAAATATTACCCTGTGAAATGATTAGGTAAATATTAAAGTTTACCCTATTAGAAATGCTTTTACAATATTTAGAGTGTAACTATAAAAATGGAAACATTGCTGTTTTAAAATATCATTATGAATCATGTCATAAAGATAAAACTGATAAATGTATTTGTGGTAATATAATATTAAGTGGTATTTGTGCAAATAATTTTTCTCCATGGGGTTGTTCTTTAAAAAATGAATCTAGTTCTAGCTCTAGTTCTAACCCTAGTTCTAGTTCTAGTTCCAGCTCTAGCTCTAGCTCTAGTTCTGGTTCTAGTTCTAGTTCTAGCTCTAGTTCTGGTTCTGGTTCTGGTTCTAGTTCTGGTTCTGGTTCTGGTTCTAGTTCTATCTATGACTCTAACTCTAACTCAGATCCTAACCCTAACCCTAACCCTAACCTTAAACCCAACCTTGACCCTAACATTAACCCTAACCCTAATCCTAACCTTATCCTTAACCCTAACCCTAACCTTAACCCTAACCCCAACCCTAACCCTAACCTTAGCCCAGAAGTCTTAATTAGAAGTTGTAATAAATGTAATTATATAAAACCACTAACTGATTTTGATGAGGGTAAGTATACATGTAGAAGTTGTACTTCAGCTAAAGTTAATTGTCCATTTGTAGTTCTGTTGTGAGATATGATGGGATACGGGTTCATGTGAAGAAACAACATCCAGATGAAGAAATAATTTGAGGATTTAGTAGAAGCTTATTAGATCGGTGTAACCGCTTCGCGGAGAAAAGACAAAGTGCTAGAGCTGTAAGTCCTTTTTTTATTGTCCAAACAGAGGAAAGTTGTTCGTGTTAATATTATAATTTTGTATCATTTTTTATTAATAATGGAATAAATATAGAACAAGTAAAAGAAAATATAAATTTATTGAAAAGTATAGATAATTTGAAATAAAAAGTATAAAAAAATAAAAAAAGATCAAAACGAGGGAATCACTCTTTAAGAGCGAAAAAGAGGGATCTTTCTACTGGGGGATCACTCCGAATAAGAGTGAATCACTCTTAAAGAGTGAAATGTAAATTTTGCTTTGATTTTTTGTTTTATTTTTGATTTTAATTGATTTTTTATTGAATTTAGAGCTAATATATAGTAGTAGATAAAACAAGGGATTCAACAAACAGTAAAATTTGGCCCAATTCGACATGCGCGATTAGCGTACGGAGAAAGGGACAAAATTTACTGGTGGTTGAATCCCTTGTTTTATCTACTACTATTGGACCTCTGCGTTTTCTTTGCATTGGACCTGAATCAAACTAGATTTGTAAATTTGTGACACAGGGACTGCGATTTAGTTCGGAAAAAAGATCGTCTAGAGCAACGTCAGGGCACATCGACTGGGAGGAGAAAATCAATAAGAGTGATTTATCTCAGTAAAACAGAAGACGAAAGGGGGCTTTCTTGTCCCATTATTTCTTTTTCAAAATTTGTTCTGTAGACCCTTCGACAGAAGCAAAAAAAATGCGTTTATCCCGACAATGTAATTCAGATGAGGGATTTTAGAATTAAAATTTTTTCTTATAAAAAAATTTGTTTTTCTTATTTGAGTAAATGTTAATAGTGGATTCGGTTGAGCTCAGCAGGCCGATAAACAGCTCAACAGATTCAAAAGATATTTATGTTTTTTAGCTAAACAGATAAAATGTGAAATTAATATTACATTTTTTAATTGTTTTTGTGGAGATCATTAGTGAGGGATTTTTATGAAGCTGATCAAATTTCTAAGGAAGGCCACTTTCTAGCCCCTGGGAGACCTTATCCTGAATTCTCTAATTTGGTTAAAAATTAACAGTTGCACTGGTTGAGCTCAAAAACCGTAACTCATCAAAGCAGATTCATTTATTTTTTACATAAATTATTTATTATTACTATAATGACTATTTTTTCTGAGAGTATTTTTTTTGAACATAAGCGGAAGTTAAAAGTGTTGAGAAGGTTTTGGATATGGGATGAAACAATTGTTAGATGACAGAAATTGAAAAACAGAAAAAATATTTGAAGCTCGAAGAGGACGGTGGAGTCTTTTGCTTCTGGACGAACTTGAAATATCGAGTACGTATAGCAAACACCGTATTAGTTTTTGCCTTCAGTTCAGTTGGTAAAAAGCGAAAGATTCCCTAGTCGAGACCTGGAATTTATGAAAAGACCTATTAACTCCAGGTCGGGGGGTAAATATTGAATTAAATTACACGGCCGAGGACCCTAGTTAAATTCGAGGCTAATTCTTTCCATAAGTCCAGCCAAATTCTTTTCATATGCAAAAATAAGGCAAACTAAAAAATTTCGAAAACATCTGGGTTCGATCTCATGACCTTCTCCAATCTTACCCAACGCTTAACCAATTGCGCTACATGTACTTAGCTTTAAAGGAAAATGAAAACAAGTCATTATAACGGTCGCGAGCGTAATTCCAGGACATTTTTTATTGTCCAGCCAAATTCCATAACAATTTATTGTCCAGCCAAACTCCAGAACACATTTATTGTCCAGCCAAATTCCAGGACGTATGATTTAGTTCCAGCCAAATGCTAGGACGGTTCTTCGAGTTCCAACCAAAGTCCAGGACATCACATTGGGTCCAGACAAATTCTTTTCATACCCAGTATCTGTCGAGGACAGTCTTTTCTTACTTTAAATCTGTCGAGGACGGTCTATTAATAATTCCAGGTCTCGACTAGGGTTTTAGTACACATTTTGCTACAGATACATGTATCGTCCAGAAATACTCAGCACAACAGTTTGTGAGGGAAGCATCAGCTGAGAACTCCTTTCTCAATTATATTTATCCGCACTTGCACGAAAGACGCCAGTAACACAAACTTTTCCTGAGCCGGGATTGAGCACTTCCTGGATGGAAAAGCAGTTCTGATAGCTCGTCGGATTTTCTGTTGTCGATTTCTTGATGTCTCCCCCGTCAACCGGTCCAAATCAAGAGCTCTTCAGGCAAAACGAAAATAGGAACACCTTAGTTTATTTTACAAATACCCTCAAAACTGCGTTATCGGAATTTCAATTCGTGTAGAAAACCGAAGCAATAACGTAGGAATATGATTTTTTTGTAAATCAGTTGGACCTAGGAATATGATTTCGATTTTCTCTTTCAGGTGGGGGGTTTTGATATGCCGCAAGATTATAATGAACACTAATGTCAAGAAGGGAGGCTGCCACAATGCTTGCCTAATTCCAATATGATTGTTAAGGAATCTTCTTAAATATTTTTTTTTGTTCAGCCGATAGTTCTTTGCAGCAAATGCGCTTCTGGGACAAAATGGTTGCCAGAAAATAGTGGTAGCCAGAATCGGACAGTTCATGGCACTCCCGATTGATTTTTTACGAGAAGTCTTCGAGAATCAGCGGAACTGAAGATGAGCTTCCTTCACAAATCTGACTATAGTGAGTAGTGAATTCAAATGGAAATTACTCTAAACATTCAATAGTAAGTCACTGTCATCAAAACATCATGAAATGAAGAATTCAACGAACTCTGAACAGCGAGTTTTTTATATCAATTGAAGAATCTTGAGTGAGATTTTGCAAAGAGTTCCAGCGTGGAAATAATTCCTCATTTGTGTATTTTGTTTTTTGAATAAAGTTTTTCATCGAACCGAGGACAATCAATCATAATGAGCGATATCCACAATTTTGGTTCGATTCGAATGCTGTGGGTTTGACACCCGACAGATTGAGAACCAAGGTAAGTTCGCCGTGTCAGCATCCACATATCAAATTTGAACTTTTGTAACTCATTTTGTTCATTTATGAACTCTTCACGTTTTGCCTATTAGATAAGATAAGAAATATAATAAACTGAGAGAATGAATTAGTTTGGACAAATAAAAATCAGTGAATTTAGTTCAAACTGAAAGTGGGTGGGGTGAGGAATTTTTATGAAAATTTTTTTTAATATTAGTCTTGATAAAACTTAAAGAAAACATGAGAAAAGCATACAAAAGAAACCGGTTTCTCTAGTTCGACGCTGAATCGAGCGGACTGAAGCTGCTGAAGACATTTTTATATGCATAACGTATTTTATATAGATTGAAGTTGAATAAAGTTTCGAGAAATTTTTCTGGAAAAGCTTGCTTTATTTTAGGTTTGACCAAAACTAAAGATAGTTGACTTTAGAAGGGCATACAAAAGTGACCTAAAAATCTGGATTAACGCCTAATTGAATTGACTAAAACTGCTGAGACAATCTTTAAAACTTTACAATTTCATATAAAATATCAACCCAAGATATCGACCGTGTTCCAATTTCAAAAGAAAGGTTCCCTTATAACTAGTGACACAGAGACTACCGAATCTGCTAGTTAAGCTTCTGACAGGGTCAAAGATCGGACCAGAAAAGCGCCCTCAATTTAAGAATTAAGAACCTTGATAGGAAGCTCAACAATTGAAACGCGCTCAAAATTCTGGTCATAAAAACTCCCCAAAAAAGGAGTGAAACCGACAAATTCGAAACAATTAAAATTAACAAAAGCCGTTGTAACAACAATGAATAGTGGTTGCATTGGACAAAGGTAACAGACTTCCCTTTCACAGTTATATCAACATCGCTTTTTACCTTGGAGGATTAATTCTAAGTTTAGAGTTATATGTTTAATTTTATATATTGGTTATATTTAATATTAGTTTAGTTCAAACTAAAACTACGTGCTCGAGGATAATAATCGTAGAGCATTTTTCAGCTAAGAGATAATTGTTGGGTAAAACTTGTGTCGGCTGTTTTGAAAGTCGGCCAAGCGTATTTCGGCGCACTAGTTTAAAGTTCTATCTAAATCTTGCTATTATGTTCAATTTTCATGCGCGTGAAGTAGGATTACATTGTAATTTTTAATTACACACAATTTTTTTAAAGTAAATACAAGGCTAGGATTTGAATTTTACAGCTAAAATCGTAAGTAGATTTCAAGTCAATTCTACTTACAAAAGTTAGGAAGTAAGATTCACAAATTTGTAAACGATATCCACGACCCATGCTTGCTTAAATCAAATATGATTGTTCAGAACTTTTCTCAAGTTTTTTTTTCTGCTCAGCCGATAATTCTTGGCAGCAAAAGCACTTCTGGGACAAAATGATTGCCAGAAAATAGTGGTAGCCAGAATCGGACAGTTCATGGCACTCCCGATTGATTTTTTACGAGAAGTCTTCGAGAATCAGCGGAACTGAAGATGAGCTTCCTTCACAAATCTGACTATAGTGAGTAGTGAATTCAAATGGAAATTACTCTAAACATTCAATAGTAAGTCACTGTCATCAAAACATCATGAATTGAAGAATTCAACGAACTCTGAACAGCGAGTTTTTTATATCAATTGAAGAATCTTGAGTGAGATTTTGCAAAGAGTTTCAGCGTGGAAATAATTCCTCATTTGTGTATTTTGTTTTTTGAATAAAGTTTTTCATCGAACCGAGGACAATCAATCATAATGAGCGATATCCACAATTTTGGTTTGATTCGAATGCTGTGGGTTTGACACCCGACAGATTGAGAACCAAGGTAAGTTCGCCGTGTCAGCATCCACATATCAAATTTGAACTTTTGTAACTCATTTTGTTCATTTATGAACTCTTCACGTTTTGCCTATTAGATAAGATAAGAAATATAATAAACTGAGAGAATGAATTAGTTTGGACAAATAAAAATCAGTGAATTTAGTTCAAACTAAAAGTGGGTGGGGTGAGGAATTTTTATGAAAATTTTTTTTAATATTAGTCTTGATAAAACTTAAAGAAAACATGAGAAAAGCATACAAAAGAAACCTGTTTCTCTAGTTCGACGCTGAATCGAGCGGACTGAAGCTGCTGAAGACATTTTTATATGCATAACGTATTTTATATAGATTGAAGTTGAATAAAGTTTCGAGAAATTTTTCTGGAAAAGCTTGCTTTATTTTAGGTTTGACCAAAACTAAAGATAGTTGACTTTAGAAGGGCATACAAAACTGACCTAAAAATCTTGATTAACGCCTCTATCTTGATATTGGTTATATTTAATATTAGTTTAGTTCAAACTAAAACTACGTGCTCGAGGATAATAATCGTAGAGCATTTTTCAGCTAAGAGATAATTGTTGGGTAAAACTTGTGTCGGCTGTTTTGAAAGTCGGCCAAGCGTATTTCGGCGCACTAGTTTAAAGTCCTATCTAAATCTTGCTATTATGTTCAATTTTCATGCGCGTGAAGTAGGATTACATTGTAATTTTTAATTACACACAATTTTTTTAAAGTACATACAAGGCTAGGATTTGAATTTTACAGCTAAAATCGTAAGTAGATTTCAAGTCAATTCTACTTACAAAAGTTAGGAAGTAAGCTTCACAAATTTGTAAACGATATCCACGACCCATGCTTGCTTAAATCAAATATGATTGTTCAGAACTTTTCTCAAGTTTTTTTTTCTGCTCAGCCGATAATTCTTGGCAGCAAAAGCACTTCTGGGACAAAATGATTGCCAAGAAACAGCGCTCGCCAGGAAGTGACAGTTTATGGCAGTCCCGACTAATTTTTTTTAACAGGAAGCCTCCAAGAATCAATTAAAGTGAAGATTAGCTTCCTTCAGAAATCTGACTTTAGTAAGTAGTCAATTCAAATGGAAATTACTCCATATTTTCATTAGTTAGGCAAAGTCATCAAAAAAATTTTGAATTGAAAAAATCAACGAACTCTGAAAAACGAGATTTTTATTTCGGTTGAAGCATCTCATTTGAATCTTGAGGGATATCTTGTACAATGAGCCATATTGGAAAATTTTCCTCATTTGCCTGTCATTGAAAAAAGTTTTTTTCATAAAACCGAGATTGATCAACCATAATGAGCAATATCCCCAATTTTGGTTCCATTCGAAAGGTGTGGGTTGACAGATTGAGAACCAAGGTCAATTCGCCGTGTCAACGTCGACGAAGCAAATTTTAACTTATGTAGTTCTTTTTATTTATTTATGAATAGCTCACGTTATGCACGTTAGATAAGATAAGAGATATATAAATCTCAGAGAAAGAATTAGTTTAGAAAGAATTAGAAAAAAAACAGTGAATTTTTTTGCAGCTGAAAGTGTGTGAGGTGAGGGTTTTTATGAAAAAACTTTTTAATGTTAGGTTTGATAAAATTGATCGATAATATGAGAAAAGCATACAAAACCTACAAAACAAAACAGTTTGTCCGGATCGACGCTGAATATAATGCACTGAAGCTGCAGAAGACACTTTTATATGTATCACGGATTTTGACATGGAGTGGAGCTGAAAAGGGTTTTGAGGAATTTTTCTGGTAAAAAGTTTTCTTTATTTTAGGTTTGATCGAAATTTAAGATAGTTGACATTAGAAGGGCATACAAATGTGACTTAAAAACCTGGATTGACGTTTAATTGAACTAACCGAAGCTGATGAGATAATCTTTGAAAGTTTATACCTTCTTATAAAGTGGAGGAGAAGGAAGGATTTGACGGATTTTTCTGATAAAAGCCTACTCCATTGTTAGGAGTAATTTAAGTGACCTTGGCCCTCAAATTATCAACCCAAGGTTCTGACGTTGCTCCAATTTCAAAAGAAAGTTCTCTTTTAACTTGTGAGACAGAGACTACCGAATCAGCTATAAAAACTTTTGACAGGGTCAAAGCTGAGGCATTTTGGAATTTAGATCTTCGAACGGAAGCTCAACTGCTAAAACGCACACAAAAATTCGCCGAAAAAGGAGTGAAACTGATAATTTCAAGAGAAGTAAAATTGATAAACTTTTCTATCTTATTTTAATGGTGTTGAAAAATGTTTACTTACTTTGAGTCTATCTGCCTTCAGGGACAATTAGCTTCAAGTTCTCGCGCGTTTTGAAGCCTAGATCAATGTCGTCTTTCTTTATATTTGGAGGATGATTTCTAAGTGTCTAGTTATATGTTTAATTTTTTACATTCTTCCTAATTAATTCTAATGTAGTTCAAATTAGAAATACGTGTGGGAGGATAATAATCATAAAATAATTGTCGTCTAAAAATTGGCTAATTGTTGGCTAAAAGGTGTATCGGTTGTTTTCTAAGCCGGTCAAATTAACCTTTTTCGGACCGCTAGCTTAAAATTCAAGATGTGCGAAATCTTGCTAATATGTTAAAATTATCATGCGCACGAACAACGCTTACATTGTAATTTATAATTACATTCAATTATTTACAGTACATATAAAGCTACGTTTCGAATAGTCCAGCAAAAAAAGCAAGTAGATTTCACGTGAATTCTACTTACGAAAATTAGTAACTAGATTTCACGAACTTGTAAGCGTTGTCCAGGACCCCCCGTAGGGTAGCAAAAGTTGCTTATGGTCAAACAACTCCTAGTGAATTAGTTTACTGCATATGGTTACATCAATTAAGTTCTTCAAAGTTCATTAACAAAGTTCAATCATCAAAACGACTGTTATTGAAGTTTCAACTAAAAACAAGATTACTACCCGTACCTTACCTCCACAGCAGATCAGAACTGGAACATCGTAATTCAGGGAAACTCTCAGAGCTAGATCACAGTCTGATCAAGTCACTTTTTAAGGATGCCAGAGTTGCTCCAGATTAGAAGTATGTGGTTACTCTTGGCAGAAGAGCTCCCAGAGTATACTGGGCTATCCTTGACAGAGCTGGACCCAGAGCAGGCCTACTCTGGACAACTATTTACCGAGCAGGTTCAGTGCAGGCCTGCTCTGGGACAACTTTTGACAGAGCTGGCTCAGAGCAGGCCTACCCTGTGAAAACTTTTGACAGAGGTGGCTCAGAGCAGGCCTACTCTGGGACAACTCTTGACAGAGCTGGCTCAGAGCAGGCTGACTCTGGGACAACTCTTGACAGAGCTGGCTCAGAGATGTTGGTTCTGCTAAGAGGCGAAAAAAGCAACATTCTGATTAGAGGCAAATATGGAGTCTGATGGATTTGATTAGAACCAAAGAGGTCCAGCTGAAAGAAAATGCTGGTCAGCTTAAGAGGAAAATTTGATTAACATGACTATTATTATAGAAAGCTGTATAAGTTCATCCATTGAGTCAGAAATATGCTCTAACGGTATGCTATTTTTTTCACAGCGGTTGGGCTTTTTTCATTCGGAATAATTTGAGAATGGCTTTTTCATTAGATAAATTTAATACTTCGAACATCATTTTTTATGAAATGAATATATTATAGCAATATTTTTTTGTTTTATTCTTTGATCAACTCTGTCAAAACTAACACCAGAGTAGACCTACTCTGTGATCAACTCTGTGAAGACAGCCTCCAGAGTCTCGTACACTGGGGGAGCTCTGTTTCAACTCTGATAGCGCATCTAGCGCTGGAATTACCCTGCTCCAGCTCTGGTCAACTCTGGAGGTTCGGTACGGGTACTAGTTGGTAATTCATAATTATGGGTATCTCGATCATCTAATCTCATCAAACTATTATTGAAATAAAATTGTCTTTCACGCAACTTTATGGCTTCCTTCTCCCTATGAAAAAAATTTCTAGATCCATCTGGAAATTAAACCTACCCCTACCAAAAGTACGAAATTCTCGTGCCTTTGAAGGTCCGCTATCATAATCAATTTTGATAATTCATTATATAAATGTTATGACCGTTTTTGAAATTAATGTTGTTAATGTTTTCGTTTTTAGGGAGAAAGGAAGCTGCTTTTGTCACTGTAGTCAATTATATACATCATATAGTGTCATTGTTCGGAACTCCTGTCAATATTTAGCCCTGAACAAAACCAAAATCCCCAGCTACGGTCGGTTTTGGTGGCAAAGGGGCAGCTTGTCCGGCAGCACCAGTAGAGCTACCTGCGTATGTTGGGGGACTTGAGTAACTCAGTGTAGCGTCATTCTGGGCACCTTGGTAGCTGGGCAAAGTTGGTGCTGGTACTGGGGGGTAGGGGTACGCTCCTCCAGTGTTATAGACAACTCCAACTTGCTGGCTGTTCTGGGCATTTGCTACAAGGAAAAGAAAGATCCCACCAATCAATCTCTATTTCTTTAAAGATAATTGAAACGGAACAGCGACAAATGTAAAATTTCAATGAAATTTCGACTGAACTTCTGAAGAGAGACTATATAAACTCGGCAATAATTAAAAGTTAAACGTTTTGAATTTCAAAATTCGGAATTCCTGAGAAACTTTAATCCAGTAAATTGGCACCGGTAATTACTTTTATGCCATAAAACAATCTTGCTCCTAGAGAAGACGATTAGACTGATTTAACTGCTATTTGAAATATAAGTTTTGTTGAAAATTGTTCATAAGCTTTTTATACTGAAAGTATAAATTCTTTCAAAATTTAAACAATTTTCCATAAAAAAGTTGTTAATTCTCTAAGTCGATTTTTGGGAAATCTCAAAAAGTGACTTATAGAATTAACAACTTTTTAATGGAAAATTGTTTAAATTTTGAAAGAATTCTGAAAAAAAATTAAGAATATGCAGGAAAATAAACACGGGTCCGTAATCGCGGGTCGAGGTTTTGTCGACAAAATAATAAAAGAATTGCGGTAAGTAGCGGTGAAAAAAATTATTCAACGCAAAGCGTCCGCATTTTTTGGCAATGAATGCGGTGCAAAAGTTGATATGTTGTAAAAATACGCGTTACAGCGTTGAAATTTTTTAAGATATGGGGTTTATAGCGGGGAAATTTTTATTTTCACAGCATCCACCGTATTTCTTACAAAAAGAGTACACGCACTCGAACCACTCACAATGTCAACAACTTCCTATTCCGCTGAGCCAACTGTCACCTACTTCTGAAATAAGTCTTGTGAAAGTAAATGAGAATCAAAAAAACGTAATGGAGAACAAATGCGTTGAAAGTTTGTAAGAATTGTTGTGAACTCACCGCTACGAACGAGAAGCGGTGATAAAAATTAAACGCTAAAAATCACCAAGTTTAAGAAGCGATATTTAGAAGAAAATTGAAGTGCGAAGGGCGGTTGTTAGGGGTACATTTTTCTCACCACTTTCACAGATGAAAATATGACTTTTTTCTAGAGAAACTACCTTAGAAGAACTCAACCTCTTGAACTTAAATTCACAGGGGAAAGATTATGAATATGAATTGATTTGGGTGACTCCTTGTTCAGACTAATTCACACTATTTTTGACAAATTTTTTATATGCAACTAGAAACGTTTATATGCAACAAAAAAGGGATGAATATATAGCCTTTTCGAGCTAAAAAAAATGTTTTCGAGCTTAAATTTATTTGAGATGTGATCTCATTTTCTGCAAAAGCGGTAATAATACATATTTTGTGGATTATGTACGTTGTTTAACTAATAGCAACTAATAGCTAAAGTTCTGTGAAAAGTTCGACGCCAGCAATCGGTCTGCTGTTTGCTGCAAAATTAGTTATTAAAAAAGAGACTCGGTAACGTGCGTTCGCACAGAAATTTTTGACATCATCTAACCACAGTTTTGGCCTAATTGTCTGACAATTAGGGAAAAAACATGCAACTTTCAAAAAATTTCACATACTGATAAAAATAATTGGTCTATGAATAAAAAAATGCTTCAAACTCAAATTTTTTAGAAAGATAATTAATGACACATTAGTGGGCAGATGAGACCTGCTATTATTTGCTTCAATTATTTTGCTTCATTTCATTGTGACTTTATTTTATTTGACCAAATTTTTCTTTTTTGAATTAATTGTTTACCAATAGAGGAATAGGTAGAAAACCTTAAAAAATTCATAAACTGTCCAAAAAAGTTCTGTATCCACTTACTTCCAAATCACTATGCAAACTGAATAGTGCTTCATTTGAGCTCCAAAGATAGCTGCCTGTAAAGTAACCAAGAGGCAAGAGAAACAAAAAAATGAATTAACAACACCAAACATTTAAATCCAAATTTAATGTTTTCTTTTGACAAAAGTTACCTAATTACAAAATGACATTAAACTGCAATGCATAGAAGACCTTAAGTTTGTTCGAATACGCCCTTAGTCAGGGCCAACGATTTGAAATTTGACCTCTAAATATTGAGACTGTTTAAAATGTAGACCAAAAAGGACAGCAAAGTGCAAATTTAGAAAATAAGTCTGTTTTCAAAAAATATTTGATTTCTATTCCGCTGAGCCATCTGTCACCTACTTCTCAAATAAGTCTTGTGAAAGTAAATGAGAATCAAAAAACGAAATGGAGAGCAAATGCGTTGAAAGTTTGTAAGAATTGTCGCGAACTCACCGCTACCAACGAGAAGCGGTGATAAAAATTAAACGCTAAAGACCGCCAATTTTAGGAAGCGATATTTAGAAGTAAATTGAAGTGCGAAGGGTGGTTGTTAGGGGTACATTTTTCTCACCACTTTCAGAGATGAAAATAAAACTTTTTTCTAGAGAAACTACCTTAGAAAAAAAATCTCTTAGACTTAAATTCACAGGGGAATGATTATGAATATGAATTGATTTGGGTGACTCCTTGTTCAGATTAATTCACACTATTTTTGAAAACTATTTTATATGCAACTAGAAACGTTTATATGCAACAAAAAAGGGATGAATATATAGCCATTCCAGCTAAAAAAAGTTTTCGAGCTTGAATTTAATTGAGTTGTGATCTCATTTTCCGCAAAAGCGGTAATGATATACATATTTTGTGGATTATATGCGTTGTTTAACTAATAGCTAAAGTTCTGTGAAAAGTTCGAGGTCAGCAATCGGTCTGTTGTTTGCTGCAAAAATAATTATTAAAAAAAGACCCGGTAACGTGCGTTTGCACAGAAATTTTTGACCCCATCTAACCACAGTTTTGGCCTAATTGTCTGACAATTAAGGAAAAATCATGCAACTTTCAAAAAATTTCGCATACTGATCAAAATAAATGGTCTATGAATAAAAAAATGCTTCAAACTCAAATATTTTTGGAAAGATAAATAATGACACATTGGTGGGCAGATGAGACCTGCTATTATTTGCGTCAATTATTTTGCTTTATTTCATTGTGACTTTATTTTATTTGACCAATTTTTTTCTTTTTGAATTTATTGTATACCAATAGAGGAATAGGTAGAAAACTTTAAAAAAATCATATACTGTCCAAAAAATGTTCTGTATCCACTTACTTCCAAATCATTAGGCAAACTGAATAGTGCTTCATTTGAGCTCCAAAGATAGCTGCCTGTAAAGTAACCAAGAGGCAAGAGAAACAAAAAAATGAATTAACAACAACAAACATTTACATCCAAATTTTATTTTTTCTTTTGACAGAAGTTACCTAATTACATAATGGCAATGAAGTCGTTACAACAAACTGCAATGCATTCAAGGCCTTAAATTTGTTCGAAGGCGCCCTAAGTCAGGGCCAACAATTTGAAAAACGACCTCTAAACAATTAGACTGTTTAAAATGTAGACCAAAAAGGACAGCAAAGGGCAAATTTAGAAAATTAGTCTGTTTTCAGAAAATTTTTGATTCCTATTCCGCTGAGCCATCTGTCACCTACTTCTAAAATAAGTCTTGTGAAAGTAAATGAGAATCAAAAAAACGTAATGGAGAACAAATGCGTTGAAAGTTTGTAAGAATTGTTGTGAACTCACCGCTACGAACGAGAAGCGGTGAAAAAATTAAACGCTAAAGACCGCCAATTTTAGGAAGCGATATTTAGGAGTAAATTGAAGTGCGAAGGGTGGTTGTTAGGGGTACATTTTTCTCACCACTTTCAGAGATGAAAATATGACTTTTTTCTAGAGAAACTACCTTAGAAAAACTCAATCTCTTAGACTTAAATTCACAGGGGAAAGATTATGAATACGAATTGATTTGGGTGACTCCTTGTTCAGATTAATTCACACTTTTTTTGAAAAATATTTTATATGCAACTAGAAACGTTTATATGCAACAAAAAATGGATGAATATATAGCCTTTTCGAGCTAAAAAAAAAATATTTTCGAGCTTAAATTTATTTGAGATATGATCTCATTTTCTGCAAAAGCGGTAATAACACACATTTTGTGGATTATGTACGTTGTTTAACTAATAGCTAAAGTTCTGTGAAAAGTTCGAGGTCAGCAATCGGTCTGTTGTTTGCTGAAAAATTAATTATTAAAAAAGAGACTCGGTAACGTGCGTTCGCACAAAAATTTTTGACCCCATCTGACCACAGTTTTGGCCTAATTGTCTGACAATTAGGGAAAAAACATGCAACTTTCAAAAAATTTCACATACTGATAAAAATAATTGGTCTATGAATAAAAAAATGCTTCAAACTCAAATTTTTTAGAAAGATAATTAATGACACATTAGTGGGCAGATGAGACTTGCTATTATTTGCGTCAATTATTTTGCTTTATTTCATTGTGACTTTATTTTTTTTGACCAAATTTTTCCTTTTTGAATTAATTGTTTACCAATAGAGGAATAGGTAGAAAACCTTAAAAAAATCATATACTGTCCAAAAAAAGTTCTGTATCCACTTACTTCCAAATCACTATGCAAACTGAATAGTGCTTCATTTGAGCTCCAAAGATGGCTGCCTGTAAAATAACCAAGAGGCAAGAGAAACAAAAAAAATGAATTAACAACACCAAACATTTAAATCCAAATTTAATGTTTTCTTTTGACAAAAGTTACCTAATTACATAATGACAATGAAGACGTTACAACAAACTGCAATGCATACAAGACCTTAAGTTTGTTCGAATACGACCTTAGTCAGGGCCAACGATTTGAAATACGACCTCTAAATAATGAGACTGTTTAAAATGTAGACCAAAAAGGACAGCAAAGTGCAAATTTAGAAAATAAGTCTGTTTTCAAAAAATATTTGATTTCTATTCCGCTGAGCCATCTGTCACCTACTTCTAAAATAAGTTTTGTGAAAGTAAATGAGAACCAAAAAACGAAATGGAGAACAAATGCGTTGAAAGTTTGTAAGAATTGTCGCGAACTCAGCGCTACCAACGAGAAGCGGTGATAAAAATTAAACGTTAAAGACCGCCAATTTTAGGAAGCGATATTTAGAAGTAAATTGAAGTGCGAAGGGTGGTTGTTAGGGGTACATTTTTCTCACCACTTTCAGAGATGGAAATAAAACTTTTTTCTAGAGAAACTACATTAGAAAACTCAATCTCTTAGACTTAAATTCACAGGGGAAAGATTATGAATATGGATTGATTTGGGTGACTCCCTGTTCAGATTAATTCACACTATTTTTGAAAAATATTTTATATGCAACTAGAAACATTTATGTGCAACAAAAAAGGGATGAATATGTAGCCATTCCAGCTAAAAAAAGTTTTGGAGCTTGAATTTATTTGAATTGTGATCTCATTTTCTGCAAAAGCGGTAATGATACACATTTTGTGGATTATATACGTTGTTTAACTAATAGCTAAAGTTCTGTGAAAAGTTCGAGGTCAGCAATCGGTCTGTTGTTTGCTGCAAAAAAAGACCCGGTAACGTGCGTTTGCACAGAAATTTTTGACCGCCTCTAACCACAGTTTTGGCTTAATTGTCTGACAATTAAGGAAAAATCATGCAACTTTCAAAAAGTTTCACATACTGATCAAAATAATTGGTCTATGAACAAAAAAAAAGCTTCAATCTCAAATATTTTAGAAAGATAAATAATGACACATTGGTGGGCAGATGAGACCTGCTATTATTTGCGTCAACTATTTTGCTTTATTTCATTGTGACTTTTTTTTATTTGACCAATTTTTTCCTTTTTGAATTTATTGTATACCAATAGAGGAATAGGTAGAAAACCTTAAAAAAATCATATACTATCCAAAAAAGTTCTGTATCCACTTACCTCCAAATCACTATGCAAACTGAATAGTGCTTCATTTGAGCTCCAAAGATAGCTGCCTGTAAAGTAAACAAAAGGCAAGAGAAACAAAAAAAAATGAATTAACAACACCAAACATTTAAATCCAAATTTAATGATCTCTTTTGACAGAAGTTACCTAATTACATAATGACAATGAAGTCGTTACAACAAACTGCAATGCATTCAAGACCTTAAATTTGTTCGAATACGCCCTAAGTCAGGACCAAAAATTTGAAATACGACCTCTATATAATGAGACTGTTTAAAATGTAGACCAAAAAGGACAGCAAAGGGCAAATTTAGAAAATAAGTCTGTTTTCAAAAAATATTTGATTCCTAAGTCTTGAAAACTTTTGCTACCCAATGAAATGGAAAGAATTGGTTCCTTGTTTTTTCCATAAGAAGCTGTTAAGAGCGGCTCTCAACCACAAAATCTCAAACGACTACAATAAAACAAAAAATAAAGACAAAAATCAAAAATTAAATTTTTACTTGCGAGAAAACCGTTAAAGAAACAAGCAATACACTAAAAGCATTCGATCTCTACCATCGTTATTTTCTTGAAAACTAATACCCTGATATGCGATGTGTTATTAATAAGTCTGGGTAGCAAGTAGACAGAAACAGCAGAAAGCAAATAAAAATACGTATATAATTTATTAATTACTTATCACTTCAAAGTCAGGAAAATTTTTAGCTATACCAGAAAAAAAGTACCTACGACATCTAAAAGAACGACAATTAAAGACAAAAGTCAAAAACTAAATTAATGTGTTATACCAAAACGTTGATATGCCATCGGTAATTAATGAGAATGTAGCAAGTAGAAAAGAAGTACAGGAAAAGTACGCCTTTATACTTTTCTAAAACAATTGACTCCAAAGTCTTCAGTTATACTAGGAAATATTCTTTTTTTTATACTAGGGAAAAGTCTTCTGTTATACTAGGAAAAACTTTTGCTATACTAGGAAATAATTCAACTAAAATCAGTAAACAAGTATTTTTTCATCTATAGACGGCAGTTATCCAGCATTTACCTTACGAATACATAAAGAACGACAAGAGAAAGAACCTCAAAGACGGGTACATACTACAAAATCAAGAAAGTGTTGTTAAAGCTCCATGCATCAAAGCAGAAAAACAATTACTCAAAACGCACAACCACAAAAATTAATTTAAAAAACATAGCAGGACAAGTCCTGACTTACAACTCAAAGAGTTTTCATTGACTCAACAGAAAACTAGACAAAAAACGGACTATTAATGGATTGGGAAAACCATTTAGAAAAAATCCAACCCAAAAAATCGAAAAAAAAAACAAAAAAAAAACAGTAAAAATCGAAGAGAAATTGCTGCTTGTGACAAAAAAACCACAAAAAAGCGAGAAAGCGAATTTTTGTTCAAACACTGTTTTCTCACTCTACTTTAAAACTAGAGCGCAAAAATTTCGCTTTTTCGCTCTAACTCCTGTTTCGGCGTGACCAAAATCACTACTCCAAGTTGACTTCAAAAATCATGAAAATGTGGGAACAGATCTGAAAAAAAGAAAGCGCCCCAATACAATTCAATTTCTTTGAATATTAATAAGAAAGACGACGCGACCTTTTTTTTAAACTTTAGCTACAGTGGACCTCAAAAAAATTGTTAACAATTGTTTATTTTGAGACTATGTGTTTTAATATCCAAAACGACCATCAGCTTTCGACTGAACAACAGAATAGGCCTCCTGGCAACTCCTTACAATGCCAATTGGAGCTTTCATTGGAACGCCTGGATTTGAACTGTTCCCTTCTATAATTAACGTACAAAGTTTAAAAAAAGTGTCAAATTTTTTCTAAAAAATCGACTGATTACAGTCGTATTTTTTGGGCTTTCAGAAAATAGCAAATACACCAAAACTAGTCTTACTATTGTTGTTCGTCCATTAGGAGCACGTATTTTTTCCCAATGGATATGAAAACATTGACTAACAAAAGCCAAAATCTTGGGTTTTTAGAGAAAAACCCAATAATAATTTTCGTACAATTTTTAAATTTTTATCGAAGGCCAAAACAGACTGAACAAAAAGTGCGTTTGTGCATTAAGTTCTGGCCCCACTGAAATTGTTGGAACAAAACAAGTTAAGAGTAGTAAACAGTAATCATCAACAGAAAGTCGTTTTTAATAGGGCTTTTGCTTCAACTACTGCAGCTATGTTTGCAATTCAGTGACTTTTGTTTTAAAAGCTGGGAAATTTTCCTAACGAATATAACTCCCCAAATATCACATAGTTTCATTTAATATATGCTTCGATAGAAAATTGTTCTCACTAGCGCTGAAATTCTGAGCAGTTTGCGGTATTCAGCATGGAGTTTTCTTTTCGATGCTCTCAGTGCATTTAGCGCTATGCTTCCATTTCTTGCAGCCTTTTTGCGGTGAGGATATTTGGTAACTTTAACTATGACTATTGTTTGCAGTTGAGAAAACCCAGAAATAAAACAAATTTAACTGGTTTGTAACATCAACTGTAGTTAACAAACTAGAAATTGAAGGTGAAGCAGTTTTGATCTAATTTAAAAAATTCAAAAACAAAACAAGCTTACTAGGTGTATAGTGAAACTGCAGCTAACATTTTTATGATAATGAATCATTATTGAGCTGCAGGTTTGTGAAATATTTTTTTCTAAGATTGATTGGTAAATAAAAATTTGTGAACGATCACAAGTTAAGTAAATTGTTGCGTGTAATTATGAAGTGGCACTCAAAAATTTTCCCTCGTGTTCACTCTTCTCTTTTGATTCTACGAAAACAAATTTATCTTATTCTCTTTAAAACCTTTTGAGCTTAAACATCTTCAATAACTAATTTGACAAAATTCGTCCTGCCTCATCTGGGTTTTTGCGCTACCGTGTCCTTAATCCTGCTATCAGGTTATGGGCGCAGCCATGAGACCATTAATACGCCAATAGAGTTTTTATTTGAAGTGTAAGTGTAAGTGTTGACAATTTTTCCCCTTAGTTGACGAAGAGTTTTCTGAGACGTTGGTCAATGCAATGATATTGAAGACATTGAACGGCCTTCCAGAGCGATAAGAGCATTTTGTGCCACAGGACAACTTCAAACCTGCAGAAAATTTTTTGGGACTGAGGAAGCGTCTCAGCAAATTTGAGGAGATACAGAAAGAGGGAGAAAGAGAGAGAGAGAGATAGAGAGAGAGAGAGAGAGATGATGTCGATGAGGATCAGCACGTTGTCACGGCAGCAAAACGTGCTTCTCATCAAATTGTATACACTCTTTTTCAAATCACATCCTAGAACGATTTTAGAGCCTAGTAGTTTCAAAAACCCTGGATTGTTTTTTGTATGTAACAAAGCCGCACATTTAGTTTCTAGATGTTTTAAAAAAACAACGCTGTATGTAGTATATTCAAGGCTAAACGTCATCTAGCAACTGTATCTAGATATCAAAAAAGGTCATCATAGGGACTTAGCATCAATAAGCATTGAAAGTTCAATTGAAGTTTAAAAAACTACATTAGGAGTAGATTGAGGCTGTACTGATCACAAGATAATAGAAAATTTGGTTTAAAAATTTGCGAATACTAGAAACCTCAGTTAACAATCAAGATGGACGGAAAACAGAAGTTGAAGGAATAGGAGATGTTGAAATGGAATAAGGAGACACTAGAGATGAGCTATATAGGTTGACTTTTGAAAAAGGTCTTCAAGTACCAGTGTACCAAACAAAATCTCATTTTCAAGATTAGTTCAAACGCAGCGTGCATTATTTCACACAAAAGCTAATTCAGTGGCAAAACTCAGAAGAAGTGAAGCAGTTTTGATCTGTTTTTTTTTTGTTTTTTTAATAAATTCAAAAAGAAAACAAGCTTACTAGAAAGATAAGAAGATAAGCTTATAAGAACAGCTGCAGCTCACATTGTAGAAATTGAATATGAATCATTATTGAGCTGCAAGTTTGTGAAAAACTTCTTTACTAAGATTGATTGGTAAATGCAAAATTGTTAGCGATCTCAAGTTAAGTAAATTGTTGCGTGTAATTATGAAGTGGCACTCAAAAATCTTACCTCGTTTTAAAAATCTTCACTTTTCTCTTCTCTTTTGATTCTACGAAAACTAATTTATCTTATTCTCTTTAATATCTTTTGAGCTTAAACATCTTCACTCACTAATTTGACAAAATTCGTCCTGCCTCATCTGGGTTTTTGCGCTACCGTGTACTTAATACTGCTATCAGGTTATGGGCGCAGCCATGAGACCATTAATACGCCAATAGAGTTTTTGGTTGAAGTGTAAGTGTAAGTGTTGACAATTTTTCCCCTTAGTTGACGACAGTTGTCAGATCAAAAATCTGAGATATTCCTCATGAATAAAAACTCAATTGGAAGTTATGGTAGGAAATCTGAAGTTTAAACTTCATAATGGAACCATCCGCCAACAGTTTGAACTTGATGATATTCATTGTGCTAGCCGAGGACTACCCAACACTAGGTTTTCGTGTCTATGCCTTTGTACAAATCAAAGGTCTCTTTGTATTGGTTACAGACACAGTTGAACTAACTTTCATACCAGCATCACTGAGTGAAGACGCCAATGACGTGCAAACGCGAGAATTCGAGGCATGTCCAATGTTGAAGTTGCTGACCCTCAGTGTGATAGCAGAAGATTACCCAACATTGCGTACTCCTGTCTATGCTTTTGCACAAAACAAGTGCCATTTTTAATTGCTCAAAGACACCGTTGAACTAACTTTGAGGAAAACACCACTGAGGGAACGTGCCAATGATGCGCTTATGCAAGAATACGAGGCGCAGACTCAAGCTAGATCTACAACTGTACATGAGAATGCAAAAACCAGATTAGTTGCAACCTGGGAACTCACTAGATGTCAGCAGCTTCACGTTCATTTGGCAAAACTTTGTCAACATGAAATGTCTCGCTGATTGACAGAAAGCCTGGCAAATTCTCCGTCAACGGTTCAGAAGCGATGAGACGAGAAATTCAGTCTAAATTCTGATGAGGTATTTTGCCAGACTACAACTCCTCGAGGACAATATCATTGACCAGTACTTCATCTGAGCGCAAGAAATAGTCACCCGCTTGCATCTTGCTGAAAAAGAGCTTTCTGAGACGTTGTTTAATGCAATGATATTGAAGATATTGAACGGCCATCCAGAGCGATAAGAGAATTTTGCGCCACAGGACAACTTCAATCCCGCAGAAAATTTTGTGGGACTGAGGAAGCGTCTCATCAAGTTTGAGGAGATACAGAAAGAGAGAGAGAGAGAGAGAGAGAGGAAGAGAGAGAGAGAGAGAGAGAGAGAGAGAGATGATATCGATGAGGATCAGCACGTTGCCGCGGCAGCAAAAGGTGCTTCTCATCAAAATGTATACACTTTTTTTTCGAATCACATCCTAGAACGGTTTTAGAGCCTAGTAGTTTCAAAAACCCTGGATTGTTTTTTGTATGTAACAAAGCTTCACATTTAGTTTCTAGGTGTTTTAAAAAACAACGCTGCATGTAGTATATTCAAGGCTAAACGTCATCTAGCAACTGTATCTAGATACCAAAAAAGGTCATCATAAAGAATTAGCATCTATAAGCATTGAAAGTTCATTTGAAGTTCCAAAAACTACATTAGGAGTAGATTGAGGCAGTACTGATCACATGATAATATAAAACTTGGTTTAAAACTTTGCGAAAACTAGAAACCACAGTTAACAATCAAGATGGACGGAAAACAGAAGTTGAAGGAATAGTAGATGTTGAAGTAGAATATGGAGACACTAGAGATGAGCTATATAAGTTGACTTTTGGAAAAATTCTTCACGTACCAGAGTACCAAACAAAATTTCATTTTCAAGATTAGTTCAAACGCAACATGCATTATTTCACACAAAAGTTAAGTCAGTGCTAAAACTCAGAAGAGAAGAAAGCTAAAAGAGAAAAATTGTTCTTCTCACCAACAGAAAAGAGCTCAAGCATCAATTTCCAATTTTAAGTGGAACATACGTCAACCAAAACTGTGGCACAAAAGAGTTGGACAATTCAAATCAAGAAAAGTAGCAAAAACAAAAGATGAAGCTTCCTGGGCTTCAGATTTGCTTGAAACTTGGGAAACTCGTGCTTTGGGAAAGTTTCTTTAAAAAGCTTGTTCCAAAAATGAGCAATTCAATAAAACGCAGAGGCGACCAACTAGAAACATTCGGTTGTGTAGCAGATCCAAAAAAACCGTGACGCCAATAAAAAAATCAAAATTTGATTCAAAAGCTTCAAGGAGTCTGAACACTGGTTAATCTGATAACACAACAAATTATTTGTTGCAGAAAATCGAAACTAGTCAAATTTTACTTCTAAAATTTGAAACATGAAGTTCAGTGAAAACCATCTATAAGGTTGTCAGAACAAACCGGAGGTTTAGAAGACAGCATTTTATACCCTTATTTAGTCGAAATAAAAGAAGAACCTCAGGATACAATCAACTCAAGTGCGTGAAGTTCAGAGGTTGAAATAACTGAAACAGAGAGAGATTGTTCAAGAATTTGAGGACAATACACAAACTGAAGTTGAAAAAGAAATTAAACAAGAAGAACCAAGTTCTAGCGTTAAGCCAAAACCGAACAGTAATGAAAATTTCAATTCCAAATTCTCAGTGGAAAACATAAAACGAACGCCTTCTACAATTGCAGTACCTGTCAAAAACTTAAAACAGAAAAAAAATAAAGCCACCCCAAGACCTCAACTGATAATAAATTAGGTCAAACTGCAAATCATTCAGGCGACTAAAGGACAATAAAAGTTGGTCACAGTACAGTGAAATGCAAAGATTCAGAAAGGTAGCGGAAAAAAATAAAGCACATCAGGGAGCTGATAGATCAAGAGCACCTCCGGAAAGGTTTGGTAAAAGCTACCCCATGCCTTACAAAGCACAACAACAGAAAATTTCGTCAAGCCTAAAAATTTTGAAACCGCAGTTAGTTTGAAACAAAAAGATAAACGCCATGAAGCACTAAGGGACAGAAAGTTTAATTGAAATGAAAACTTGAGACTTAGTTCAAAAAATAAAGGACAAATTATTATTCCTGGCCGATGGGTGCACATATCAAAACATGACTCAAACGAAAATATCGATAAGAGAAAAGCCCGTTATATAGCAAATGTTTTAAACAAATTGAGGGAATTGAATACTCGGATATTTTGCTGTCACAAGCAAGCCCGAAACTTTTAATAGTATACTAGATTTATCAGCTATCAAAAACCTCTTTTTAAAACAAATGGATGTAAAGTATAATAAATTCATCCTAAATTAGAAAAAAGAATCTATCTAGAGTAAATAAAAGGTTTTGAAATGTTATACAGCAAAGCAAACAAGCCAGTTAGTATGCATAATAATCAATAAATGGACTGCAGCTGTCAAAAATTGCTATCAGGGGTTTGCAAATTTTCTCATTCGGCATGGCTTTGAGAGAAGTAAACCCAATTGTTGTCTTCTAAAAAAACAAAAAAGACGAAAAATGGATTGTTCTAACGTGGGTTGATGGCTTAGGCATTGCAGGAAGTATTCGATCAGGGATCCGCGTATTGAATTTTTCACTAGAATCCGAGTTTGAAAAGGAAGACAGAGGAGATCATGAAGGGTTGCTTGGAATGCGATTTCTGAAAACAGATCAAGGAATAATATCAGATCAAGAAAAGTACATAGTGAATCTCTTAGACTCTTTTTCCCATCAATCAGCGACAGCACTTCGAATAGCAAAACACATGCAGATTGAAGTGGAGATGACAATGACAGACGAACAACCACAGCATACTATTTCAAGCCAGTTGACTGTGGTGGATCTGTCACTTGGAACGTCAGAAAGCAACCAACATTGTCAATCTCATATTTTGAAGCAGGATACAAGGGTTTAGCTGCCATGGTTCAAGAAGCCATCTTTTTGCGTGGTCTTCTTAGAGAACTGAGGTACAGACAGTGTGAGCCCAAAAACATAGTAGAGGACTACCAGAGTTGCATAGAGCTTGCAAATAACCGGTGCTTCACAAACCATCAAACCACATCCACACGAAGTAACATTTCATCCGGGAACGAATTGATGACAACTCAATTATTTTGATCTACACACCAACAGATGAAATGACAGCAGATCTGCTGAAAAAATCTTTGGCCCGACAGAAATTAGAACAAAATCGAGGCTAACTAATGAGCTAGTCCAGATTCTTACCAAGCGGCAACAATCTGAATGGGTGATTTGGATCATAGAAAAGTGCTTATATAATATCTTGGAGCTTAGAAACCTAATTTATTTTAATAAATTCAATAAGGATACAAGTTTACTTGGTTTATAACGACAACTGCAGCTGACATTTTAGGAAATGAATGTGAATCAATTTTGAGCTGTATGTTTGTGAAAGTTTAATATTTTTCTACTAAGATTGATTGGTAAATGAAAATTCTGAACGATCTCAATTGATGTATTTTTTTGTGTAATTATGAAGTTGTACTCATATATCTTCTCTCTCGTTAAAAAACTTGTAAACATCTTCACGCTTTTCGTTTCGCTTGAATGTCCTAAAACTAATTTATCATATTCTCTACGATATCTTTCGAGCTCAAACAGCTTCGATCTCTAACTTGCCAAAACTCGTCCTGCCTCATCTGGTTGTTGCGCTACCGTGTCCTTAATCCTGCTCACACTCTATGCAAGGGTGATTATGATTTGACGCTTTCATTTCTATGTCACAGTTCTATGCGCCTCAATGTCACAGCTCTGAAATGGGACTCCAGATTAAGATTCTGATACACTTCAATTGAGGGATTTCACTCACAGTTTTGATTTTTCACACGGATTTTTTTTTCAATTTTTTTCCAATAATTATCATTGTTTCATGCTATCATTGCATATCACTTTTTTAGAATTTAATCTCACTTCTGGTTTAGTTTTGTCATTTTATCAAATGTTATCTAGCTTCCGTGGTTGGATACGTCAATATCAATTCCTTGTTGAATTATATTGTCATTAAGAACCAAATTAACTTAGATGTTTGACAAGTGAGTAGTGGATAAAAAAAGGAAACCAACCACCAGTAAAGTTTGACCCTTTCTCCTATCGCTAATCGCGCATGTCGAATAGGGCCAAATGTTACTGCTTGTTGGTTGCCTTGTTTTATCCATTACTATATTCACCACTTTAAATACATAATACACGCACAATTTTGTGTACAAAAATGTACATAGCTAGTATAATTTATGTATTTCATACGCTAATATCCAAAAGTTCTCAAAGCTTGTTTTAAGCCTAATTCCATATCTAAAATACCAAACTATATTGAAATAAATAAGGTTAATCATCTCACAATGTTTTTTTCAATAGAATCAGATGGACTGAAAATAACTCAAAATTGCTTAGAAATCGATAATAAGAAACAAGTTTCTTTAAAATCTTAACTTTACCCATGAGACAATTGATCTATGATGTTTAACTGAGTGATTCTATGTACCTGGGTACTTTTTTGAGCCGGGTCTTGAGAGGTCTTGTTAAAATGTTGACTCGCCTTTACCACGCTACGACATTATTGCTCGACCTTTCTTATTGGCAACTGTGGGGGAGGGTGCAACTACAGAATTCTTGAACACTTTTAATTTTAATTATTAAGCTGACTGAACTCTTAAAAATCAGTTGAATATATCAAGGTACTAACACTGAGGATATCAATATTAATGTATCATTTGTAGGGATATCGATATCAAAATTAATATTAAATATATTTCTCGATAACCAATCACTTGTTTATCATTTATGAAAATTGTAGTTCTGTCATGCACCTAGATTGTAGCTGGCTATCCTTCTGAACTTCTGCCAAACACATTGTTAGGAACTTTTCCATTCTGAGTAGTAGTCTGTTGAGACTAGGATCCTTGGATGGCTTTCACATGCTTGAGAGAAGTTGATATAACTCTGGACAGTAGAGTAGGAATATCTTTTATCGTTCAGTAGTTGTTTCCACGGAATATCCTTATTGTTTTCTTGATGATTTTGTTTCAGTTTCCCCCATATGTATCCTCTGTCAGAAATTGTCAGAAGATATAAACTGCTCAATTTTCCCTCCATGTTATTGACTGTGGTGAGATAAGACTCAAATTCACCAACAATGAATGAATTCTTGAGTTTATCACGAAAAGATAATTATTCTGGCACATTCACTTCAAACTTGTTCAGTGTTTCCTGATGCTCGTAATTTAGTTGGTCCTTCTTGAACTTGGAGAGGAATAACTGGAAGAGTTCTGCTTTAGTTAGTTTTCCAATATCACTTTCATGTTCCGCTGTGTTGTCGGGTATGCATTTGTTCTCCTTACAAAATGTAATCATTTGAGTTGTTAAATTAGTGAACTCGTTTAGATTTTCATCAGATAAAGAAGTGCTTGATAAAGCTCCAGTTATTAAAGTCTCGTCAAATGACGAAAATTGTTTAAAATTTTTCGCTTGTTTTTGTAGTGAAGTGAATAGCCAAAAAGTGACAGGTAGAAAATGGTCTTCTCATGTAAAATAATTCTAGAACATTCTTTTTCTAGAATACTCCGTCATGCTTTCCCAAGTAATTATCTGTTTTAAAGTATAATAATTATTAAACCCTTCTAATAGTTTGATTACTTTGTATAAGTGATTATGAAATAAAAAGAAATTTAAATAATACAAGCCAATATTTAAAGAAATTTTATTTTCGAAATTTCGCTATTGGAGTGAAACTCATGATGAATAGCCAAAAAGTGCCGTGGAGAACTCTAGAACATTTTTTTTCTAGAATATTCTTATATGATTTTTAACTTAAAATTAGTTATCCTTTCCCAAGTAATCACCTGTTTAAAAAAAAATATTAATTAAATCCTTCTATTAAATTGAACTCTTTGTATAATTTATTAAATAATAAAAAAAAATTTAATAAATACTCACCTTACTAGCTAATTGTAAGGGCATCTTATATTCAAAATATTCACTTGTTTGATTTCATTCTGTTAGTGGAGGTGGCTTTCTTTGTCAAGGGCATGCACTTTTCATTCGATGTGTAATGCGATGTTATACCAAGCTTGTTGACTTCTTGTTCTATTAGTGGTTGCTAAATATGAAAGAAAGCTAATTTGACATATTTTTTCATTTTAAAGAACTAATTTTTTTCCAAAAAACAAAAAATTTTGTAAAAATTCAAATTAAGAGTGAAATCCTCTTTTAAGAGCGTATCACTCTATAAGAGCGAAATCGCCCCTATCAAAGTAATGCCCCAGTACAAAATCACTATTTATCGCGCTTAAGTAGTGAAATCCCTCTTTTTTAATTAATTTTTTCAATTATCCAAATTTTTTAATAAATTTTTATTTTTTTAAGTTTCTGTTTTTTTTATTCTAAATTATCTATACTCTTCAAAAAATTTATATTCTCTTTTACTTTTTCTATATTTATTCCATTATTAATAAGAAATGATACAAAATTATAAAATTTACACGAACAACTTTCCCCAGTTTCGCCGATAACAGATCCGGGATCCGCTGATCTCTCAGTTAAATTTCTACTAAATCCTCTAGTTAATTCTACATCTGGATGTTGTCTCTTCCCATCATATCTCGCAACAGAAGGACAATTTAGACAATTAATTTCAGCTGAAGTACAATTTCTACATGTATACTTACTCTCATCACAATCAGTTAGCGGTTTAACAGAATTACATTTATTACAACTTCTAGGCAAGACTTTGGTGTTAAAATTAGAGTTAGAGTTATAGTTAGAGTTAGAGTTCTTGTTAGAGCTAATGCTAGAGTTAGAGTTAGAGTTAATGCTAGAGTTAGAGTCCGAGTATTAGTTAGAGTTAATGCTAGAATTAGAGTTAATGCTAGAGCTAGAGCTAGAGTTAGAGCTAGAGTTAGAGTTAGAGTTAGAGTTAGAGTTAGAGCTAGAGTTAGAGTTAGAGTAAATACTAGAGCTAGAGTTATATCCAGATTCAACTTTAAAAGAACAATCAGTTTTCATACAAATACCACTTAATGTTTTATCACCACATGCACATTTACTAATTTTATATTCATGATATATTGAATAATGAAAAGCTAAATTAAAAGGGAGTCCACGTTTATGTTTATACTCGCGAATTTAGCCAAGATTTCAATTAATTCTTTAGTATTATCTTCAGACAGATACACTTAGTTGAATATTCCTTTCCTAACGTATTGAGTGCATTAATTTTATATTTTCTATCTAAAATCACTTCAAGGTCTAATTCCGTTTTATCTCTAACAAAAATTACAATTTCTTCTCTAAATTCTTCATTATATACATATAGTCTGTTTAAATATTTTTGTCCTTTTCTATTTAAAGTTCCCATCTCTTCATCTATACATTCTTCTTGTAGCTTTTCTATTGTATCATCTGTGAACGAGTTTTGCTCATGGTTCTCCAGCATGCTTTGCATCTTCTCCGTAACCATAATTAACTAAAGTACTTGCTCTATTTAACATACTACTTGCACCCATTGCTACAACTCCAGCAGTTTTTACTGTTTTATCTGGATATATATAATTATATATCATAAAAACCGGACTTATAATTCCAAAAATAGTTGATATTAATCTAAAACCATCTGCTTTAATCATTTCTTGTGTTAAAACATCGTTCTGTATTTTAATACATTTTATTGTAAGAAGTTTATTAAAATAGAACTGATAATTATCATGATTAATGGTATTTCTATCTGTAGCATTTATCATGAGTGGTTTCATATATGCTATAAGTTTATTTTCTTCACTGTGTTCACTTTCCAATTTATCTTTTAAACTAAGAGCTTTTAAATCAAGGAAACCAACTCTCGAGTCATATATCATAGTTCTATTCTTATCAATGATAATAAAAGTGTTCTCTTTCCTTTTATATTTAATTATACCATAACGAAGTTCGTCAGACATTCCATCTGTACAATTATAATAGTTTTAACTCATTAATTCTTTTATTGAAGATATGTTTTATTTATTTTATTAAAATTTTTAAATAGATCAGCTCCATTATAAGTTGTTAAATATATAGTATCACAACTCATTCTTGCTGTATCAATTATTTGAGCTGGTTTATGACACATTACAATCATATGAATATTATAATGTCTTCCTTCTGTGAAATAATAAGCTATATCCTTACTTAACTTATCAACCATATCGTCAAGAACAATTACACTATCTTTGAATTTAGACTTTTTTTTGATGTGATCATATTTATATCGCATGTATTAAATCCAATATAAAACTCACCAGTCTCAGGATCTATCCAATCTCTATCATCTTTACATACTATAATTGTATTTTTAGCTTGATCTTGTTCTTGGTTTTGATTTTTGTTCTGGTTTTGATCGGTGTAACAGCTTCGCGGATCTAAGTATAACTTTAAGTATTGTCTAATAAAATATGTTTTGCCTGTAACAGTTTCACCATAAACAATGGTATATATTGGTGACTTTTCATATTCAAATCTAACTAGACTCCTATTCATAAATCCAACAAAGCTTTTTTCTAGTTTTGTGTATTTACTTGGTATTGAATCATATGTTATATAACAAATTCCCATTAGGAAAATAAAAATTATAACTGCGCTAGCTGTCTCCATTTTTATACCTATTAAAAATGCTTATCCTAACTTTTCAGGAATTCAATAATAATTTTAATATTGATATTAATGCTATGAGTGATATCAGAATAAAAGATAAAGGAAAATATGTAAGTCTAACACCAATTGAAATAGTAATGACAGATCAGACTCTAGATAACACAAGTGAACCTAACGTCAACATTATTGTGAATCTACATCCAACTGATTGTACACTTCGGGTTTTAGTTATAAAAAGAGAAGGTGGACCTGTGTATTACTTTGATAGTTTTGGTGTTGAGACCCCAACATTATTTTTAGAAGAATATGTTCATCTAGGCTCTAATGAAAGAATACAACAATATGATGAATCTTATTGTGGTGCATTTTGTCTATCTTATTGATAGAGGATCTAGAATTAACATATAATGAGTGTTTATGTTTAGGTTGTAGTAAAAATCTACGAAGTAGCTTTGCTAATAATGATAATATTAATCATAATGTTAATGATAATGATAATGTTAATGATAATGTTAATGTTAAGGATAATGATAACGTTAATGATAATGATAATGACAATGATAATGTTAATGATAATGTTAATGATAATGTTAATGATAATTTTATATATCTACTTGATGAAAAACATCAAAGGGGTAAACCTAACAAAAAAGAATATCTGCGAACAGACTCCGTCTGTGGTAAACCAAGCAGTTATACTGTTCCACGTAGTGGCAACTTCGTTGATATTAGTAACAATATCTCTGTAAACATAAATGAAGATCTACAATCATGACTAGATGATGATAATATAATTACAGAAGCTACACTCCCAGAGAACTTTAGATGTATAATATCTGGTCCTAGTGAATGCGGCAAGACATTCTTATTAAAAAAACTAATTCTGGTTAGAATATACTTTGATAAGTTATATATCATTGGTCCTACTGGTGATCAATATGAAGGTGTAGAGAGTTATAATCGACGAAGTCGCAACTCTGTTGACGATAAAGCAGATGTTGAGTTTGTTAAAGATATAAGAGATTTACCCTCTCCCGATCAACTACCAAAAGACTTAGAAAAACTAACGAAATTCGACGATGTTACAGCCAAAGAACCGGTCATTAATGAATAATTTTGTAGGGGTAGACATAATAATTGCAATATGGTTTATCGTAATCAAAATCTATTTACAATAGATAGACAGAGTGTTAGAGAGAATTGTAATCTATTTATTTTATTTGAACAGAGAGGTAAAGTCCTAGCATCGATATATCAAGATTTCTTTAATAATGTTGAACTTAGTTATAATGATTTTACTAATATATGTAATAAGGTATGGAAAGAGCCTTATAATTATATTGTCATTGATATAACTAAAAATAAAAATATTCATGGTAAAATAAGAATTAATTGGGATCGGAGAGTTTTGTAGTTTAGTTTAAGTTTATATCAATATCTACAGTTACATCTATATTTTAGACTAGATCAACGAAGTTGCTGGTTACACCAGATCTGCGAAGCAGCTTCACTGATGTGTCTTCGACCAGCTGTGTTAACACAGATGGTGCTTCGCCCAGCTGACTACTTCAGATGTAAAATAAAACTTAACACATCACCATTTAAGTCTATAGGTCTTCCATTCTCATCTTTAATATGAAACTCTATATATTCTATTCTATCTTTAGTTACATTTTGTTACAAGGTTTTAGTTGGTATAATATTTATCAAGTAACCTGGTGGTTCTGTTAGAGTAAAAGTATATAGTATGTCTGTGTTATTCCCATTATCTTTAAAACCAGATATCACATTACAATGAATGTTAATAGTACTAAAATCAATAATATCAACAATTTTCCGAGTGGTATATTTACCTTTTTTATAAACTATTTTTCTAAATCCTAGTAATGGAGCTATTGAATTTTCTATGTCAAAGTTAATTGCACCTTGTTTTATTTCCATTAAACTTTTCATTGTATTCTTATCAGGTTCTATTATAACATTACCATTAGTTTCTTCTTTTATTAATTCTGCTATTTCGATTAATTCATATGCACCTGGAATAAAAGTTAAAATACGGGTATCTGACCATGTTTCACCTTGGGTATCATATAAGAATTGATTGTTCCTTCTATTCACATTAAACACCGAAATATAATCAGATAATCTAATTGAACCTAATTTTGATGAGTTAAGTATAGGTTCATTAAAGTTAAACTTTTCTGTTGGCTTTATAATTCTAAAGTTAGGTGTATGCTCTTCTTTAGTTTTAGTTAGAGTTTCATGTAACTTTCGTAGTTCATATAGAATTAAGTTATCTGCCTTTTTTGTATTCAAATATTATTTTATATTTATGGTGAAACATGGGCAAAATCCCATAGCTATAATTATAGCTTTGGTTATAGTCATAGTTATAGTTATAATTATAGTGATAGTTATAGTTAAAGTTAAATTTTTGGATTATAAGAATGCACTTTAATTTGGATACAACTTATGGTTATAATAATGATATACACAAAAGTAAGGTTATAAAATATAAACCTAATAATCTAGCAACAATGAATACGGTTAATACTATTATTAGTATCATTCTCAATAGAGAAGAGAATCATTTAAATTTACTTGATTCATATCTAGAGATAGAGTTTTTTGTATCAGATGATGCTGGTGGTGTATTTGCTAATGATGCTAATATCAGATTAGTTAATTATGGTATGATGGCATTGTTTAGTTCAGTTAAGCTTGAAACTAGTGGTGGTAGGACTATTGAATATATAGATCATTGTCATCCTAACCTATTGATGTATAAGTTATTAACTAGTACTGATGATGAATATGAGATAGGGTTTGTTAGAAATATAGATAATAGGAATAGTCAACTCAAAGGTGATCATGTTGTTGCAGAAAGAGGTCATTTGTATATGATGGTTAAGATGAGAGATCTATTTGGTTTCGTAAATGATTTAGAAAATATTATATATGGTTTAGGATTTAAACAAATTTTAATAAGAATTAATATTGATAGAGCTCTATATAGAACTAATGCTAATCCTGTTGCAGTTGCTAATGATGCTAATATAGAAATTAGAGATATATCATGGTGTGTACCTAGTATTGATCCTAGTAATTATAATAGAATTATTGTGCAAAAGGGTTTAAATAAAAAGAATAATGTAGACTTTAGCTATTACGAAAGGAAAACATTTTATAAGAATGTACCCAACGCTACTAACTTCTTGTTTGATCTTGGTATGGAAAGTGGGACGGAAAGACCACAATATATAATAATTGGTTTTGAAAATAATAATGTTAATGAACAAACTCAAGATGTTAAATAACAAACTCAAACTGTTAATAAACTGTTTACTTAAAATATACATTTGTGAAAACTTTATAATTTTATTTCATATTTTAGTATTAATTGTTTTTGATAATGAACCACAAACAGTTGCTGTAGCAAAAGCTGTTGGTATAGAATAAAGGTATTCCTATACCTGTTAATGCAACCGATGTTGTTGTTGCCGTTGCTGCTACTGATGATAATGGTATTTCTGTTGTCTCAGCTACGTTAATATAAATTTTATATCTACTTAACTTCTTATATAGTTATTAGTTTCAGTTTCATAATAATTTCTAAATTTATCTTTTACAATGTTAATATTGTTGTTAAATTTATTATTAGCTTGATTCTTTTCGTTTATTAATCATTCTGATACTGATGACAAATCTGGACATAGTAATCCCTCACACGGTGCTGTTGGATTGGTCATGGACTCCGTCATAGCTTTGCATATTTTCATTAGTAAAAATTCTTTTTATTTCTTTCATTATATCTTTTTGTTTAAAACCATAATGCATCTCAAGTCTTGCTTTGTCTTTATTATCAACTAACATACTTTGTAAAAGTATAGCAATTATATATTGTACTATAACTTTTCTAAGAGATTTATTGAACTCTTTCATTTCTCTTAGACCGTTAGTAAACATATCATCTAAATGTATATTAAAAAAATTTTGATTAAACTTATTATTATCAAATTCTTGTTTTAATCGATTATGTTTAGAGATAGTATCAGCGGCAACTTTATTACAAAGCTTAACAGTATTTGTGACTTCATTTGCTGATTCAATAAACTCATTAATTAGTTCATCATTAACTTGTGTTTCATTTAGTTGTAATGTTTTATTTGGGACTTTATCAAATTCAGCTTTTCTTAGCTCAGTTATGTTTTTACTTAAAATATCTGTTTTATTATTAGAAGATAATACGTTATTGTCACCATACTCTTTATTAACAACATCTTTTTCATCTATCGGAATATGAACATTTGTAATTTTAAAGGTATCCTTCATATCAATATTATCATTATCTTCTAGGAATAACCCACGAGCCTTACTTAGTGTTACGTTGTTTGTTGATGTTAACCCGGGAAGCGGGTTCCCGATTGGTGTTTAGCCTGATTGAATCTGTTTCTTGTCATTATTTTCATTAAGAAATGTATTTAATGATTCTAAAACTTTATCATTAGATTCAAAGTCAAACTCGGATTTTAAGGATTCCTGTTCGTAATTTTTACCTTCTATTATCTCACCAATAATATCTTCTATTTTATATGTTAGTGGTTGTGTCTTTAAAACTCCATTAACTTTAATGAGTTCTTTATTCCAATTAGAAGTGTAACCTTTAGAAAAGATATTACGTTTATCAGCATTTCTAAAATAATCACCAACTTTAATTTTTGGTGTTGCTTTGGTAGATTTAACATAGTGTATAACTTTATCAGGATTATTAGAAACATCAACTGGTGTCATATTAATTGTTGAATGAATGTTATTGTTATATGTTATGACTTCATCATTTAGTATATTTACTCAGTTTCCATCACCATTGATGAACATTGGTTTATTAATTATATGTAGTAATGTTCTATCAAATCTCTCTATAAACACATCCTTCAAATCACTGTAAGTAGAATAGAGTTTTGTTTCATATTCTTTAAGTAAAGATTTAAATGTTTTATTGTAAAACTCACTACCTCTATCTACCTATAACTTTTCTGGTTTTCGACTTTCAAAGCCACCCTGTGGATTTTCACTTTTAAATTCAATAGTTATAGATAAACCAGATTTATTCTTTAATGGAATAGCCCATGCTTAATTTGTGAAAATATCTATAACTGTTAATATAAACTTATAATTATTTTTGTATTTAATTAGAGATGACTTATCAATTAAATCAGCTGACCATGTTTCATCTTCATATAATGGTATTATTCTTTCTCTTCTAAACTTTGTTAATTGAGGACTGAATACTTCTTTAGCTAATGGTTGTTGATGTTGTTGTTGTTCTGTTGTTGTTGTTGTTGTTGTTTTTCCATCATTATTTATTTACCATAGTTAAAAATAAAATTATCTAGTTGCTCTTGATTAATAATATTCATAGATAATAGTTGCTTAGATATATCTAGCATTTCATCATGTAATCCATCATGACCAGTTTTTGTTTCCAGTACTTATAATTCTAATCTTTCTATTAAGTTATTTGGGTCGGCTTTGCTAAGACCACTAGCTTCTATTTGTTTATCAGTCTCATAATCAGTTTCTTCTTCTTCCTCTTCTTCTTCTTCTACTATCACTTGTTCACAATCACTAGTATCACGACGATATATTTTATCTTCACTGGAGGTTACTATTGATATAACATGAGAAGTGGCTTCGCCGATATTAGCAAGCACTCTTCTTATAATTTTCGAATTATTACTTTTAGTATCTCTTTGTTTATAACCGATATCCCTTAGAAATTGTTTTATTTTGTTTTCATCGCCTTTTTTATGTCTTTTGGTTACATCTTTAATAGTAATAAATAAAGCAAAACCCTTAGAAAAATCATGGTCTTTACCTTTCCTTTTTATACCATCAGGGACTAGGGATACATCAACACCATTTATATTTAATTTGTTTGAATTTGGATCAACTGATTTTAATTCGAATTGTTTATTTGTTTGCTTACCCATTAGTAATAAAATATCAATCATATCATTGTCTGCATCAAATGTTTTACCTCTATCATCTTTTAATTTTACAGGTGAAATAGGTGAGGCTTGATCAGTGAAACTGTTTCGCAGATTATCAAGAACGCTACTTTGTCTTTGTCTTTGGTGCTCCACACTCTATAAAGTATTAGTATTGTCCTCGAGTGCTGCTAATGTTTGGTTTTGAAGAGTTTGCATTGCTTCATTGTTTACATTTAAAGTTTTAGTTACTGGATCAAATAGCTCTTTTATTTCACTGTAATATTCTTGTTGTTTTAATTTATCTTCTAATCTATTTCTTCCCTTTTTTTTCTAGATTATTCAATTTTATAAGTGTTTTTAATTTAGTCATTTTTTTATAATTATAAGAAATCATTATATAGTGTAATTGCAGCTTCAATTAACTTTCCATCATCATTAATTGTTAGTTCTAGAATATTATTAACCAATAGGTCTTGGTCTCCATCTAATGATGCATTCCTAATCGGGGAAGGGGCTTTGGCCGTGGTTCCCCAGCTGCTTTGCAGATTTTTTTTTACTAGGTCTCTTTTGAATAGATATAGATTCTCATCATGAGGATAGCTTTATTATTATTTACATAAAATCTTTTATCATCAATTGTGTTTAGACTAATCTTACTTGTTTTTGTTGCCCTCATGTTATCACCAACTGTTTGTATTCTACATTCATCTACACTTCTCTCTGTGTTATACATTAGTGCATTATAATACTCCTCATGTTTGCCTTGTTACAATTCTTTATTCCTTTCTCTTTAGTAATCTTAGGATAGTCTTCGAAACTATATGTCTTTGGTGACAGGGCTATAAACTCTTCTATAATTTAACTATCTAATTCATGTTTGAATTTGCCTGGAACATTTTTATTAGTTTTAATTGGAGGTTCGCGATTGGATAGGTCCACGTGTTCATTGTCGACATTAACCTCGCTAAAACTTAATACAAAACTGTCAGTATCCATATAATGGAATTGTAGATCTTTGAGAGATGGTTGCAGAATGTTATAGAATACATCATAAATTTGTAATTTACTTAATTCTAAGATAGTAACTCCTACATATACTGGAGAATCTGATTCTATTTTTTTCTTTATAGATTCAATTTGGCTATAATCCTTATATCTAGTTATATTCTTGAATGTTGGTTTTCTTATACTTTTCATTATCTTTTCGTCATCGTGTAAGAACTTACTTTGAAGGAAGTGCAGAGGATTCATGCACATTCTTCCATTTAGTGAGTTGTTCATTAATTTCCTTACATCCCTTTCAGCTTCAGTTTTAGCTGTTGCTCTTTTATTAGTATTCTTTTGAATATAGTCTCTACATATGTAATCTTGTTTAAATTTAATTACTCTATGAATTTTAGTTACTGATGCACCCATCTTAACATGGAAATTTAACATCCTATAATGAACCATGTATTCTGTTTTGTTGTTTTGGTCTAAGATTAATATCTTTGTTTTGTTTTGCCTTTCTCTCTTTCTCGTATCCCAATTCATTATCATTTATCTTTCTCTTATTGGGCATTAGTGCTAGTTGCTCTGTTCTATCCTTACATGTATCAGTATAATCAATATCGGAAACTATATAATAACCATGATCACTATCATCTGGAGTACTTAATATAGTATCAAGAGTAGTAGAAGTAAATTGGAAGCCCTTATAAGGTAGCTTTTGCATCATTGCATAGCCGTATAGGTTGTTTGCATCAATGTACCAGATATTTCTGTTATGGGACTTCATCCCTGTTTCACCATTGTTGACTATCCTATCTCCCATTATACCACATATGCCACCTCTCTTTGCTTCAACAAAATCATCTACCATTTATTTATCTTGTAATGTATCTAATGTTACACCGCTTGACATTAACCAACAATCAAAACTATAGCCTGGGGACTTACATAGTGTAGGGGAGTGAGCTTGAATTCTTTCATACTTAGTTGAATATATTCATTCATGCAGTAGTCTAATATTTCCACATCATTTTGTAAAAACTCTATAGTTAGATCTTTACCAGTTTTATGACTGTTGTCTTTATTAAAGATATCGACTTCTTCTTGTGTTTGTAATTTATTCGAGAGAGAGAGGATTTGAAGTCTTCTATTTTAGATTACCTATATCTTTATCATACGACGCCAAACCAAAGTAATCATATGGATATAATGTTTTAGTTTTACATCCATATATCTTTGCCATTTGATCTAGAGAAATAGCTAAGAAGTTATAAATATCTAAGAATTTGAGGCAACTGATGCTAAACATCTTAGAGTTACAAGCAGCTAGTGGTATGTTATCTACTTTTTTATCTTTTTTCTGTTTAAAGAATTCACTATACAGTAGATTAAAATAATAACCAGAGCCATTATGGAATATTATGGGAATGAAGTTTTGTTGTTTGTACCTCTGATTACATATTCTACATGCTGGTCCTCTATATTTACCAGTTTCATGACAATGATCTCTTACTTTATTAATACATGTTTTACTGCAGATATGACAAGTGTTATTAGTTTCATGATGTAATTTATCTCCTTCAATAAATATCATATGTTTGTTGCGCTTGAATTTCCTCTCAGTTTCTATTTCTAATAGATCACTAGCAAATCTTTTGATACAATCAAGACCGAAATAGTATTTGAAATTACACTGCTAGATTTAGCCCACATTTATTGGTATGTGTTCAGCTATTACATACTTACAGCCAATAGTCGCGACTTCAACAATGCAACATTCTATATCAGCAGTTATAATATTTTTTACATTCTGACGTTTGTGTTCATTTATAAAAGTAATTTTCTTCTCCCTAGGACAAAAAACCTCGGGTTTGAAAGTTTGAAAGAGTTGTTACATTCATGTTTGTTGTATTTAATTTGTGCATCAAACCAATATGTACGTCTATCACAATAATAATGTTTAATGTTATTTTTATTTGGTCGATCTAACAAGGTTTCTATGTTTTTAATTAGAGCACAGTGTTCTGTTAGCCCATTCCCCCAAACCAATATTCTGACATCTTTTCTATCTTTATCAAAATCATCCAATGGCTTAAAAATTTCTACTTTGCCCCCACCACAAGGTGTGTATACCCAAATATTAATATTGTACAATTTCTGTATTCTCATTATATACGCAAAATCATCTTCATCGTGCTTCAATTAGATTATTTACTTATTTACTCTCGCGTGTTGCATTATTGAGAAAGCCACTTCACGGATCAATAGCAGGATACAGCCAAGCAGTAATAGCCAGTTGCAAGTAGTTATATTTGAAATTGCGTATATTCAATATTGATTTAGAGTTTTTGAGATCGGGGGGTAAATCTATATAACTACCTATAGATGCTTTAGTTGTTTCAATATTTATCCGAATACTTCTTAATTCGAGAAACTCGAAGTCATAGCCATAACCTTCATATATTTCCTTTTCAATGTTTAACCATTGTGTGAAGTCTCCATTTGCATTTATTGTGTTATTAATAATATAGTCAGTGTTGAAAAATATTTTAGTAGTTTTAACTTCTTCTTTGGCTCTCTTTCTGTATTCGCACCCAGCTGTGATCTTATATTTAAAACTCTTAACTTTTCTATACTGGTAACAGTTTTTAATTTCTTCTGAAGAGTTATTAATGGCTTCGTCTGTCTTCAATGTAATTTCCAGCTTTATCAGTAATATAAAACTCTCTCATGTTCTGGCTAGAGTTTATATCAAAGTATTCTGTGTTTTCTAGATACTTGCGATTATGACTATATGAATGAGTAGTTAGCGCTATTTTATTCCTAAATTCTTCATGACATTTTTTACACTCATACTTAATTCTGGTGTAGATATTATTATCACCATGGGTCTTTGACGATCCGCGAAGCAGTTTCACCGATGTTTCACTATCAGTTTTAGTTTTAGCTTTAGTTTCAGTTTTGGGTTTAATAATATCCTTAGTATTATCTTTAGATTTGAGATCATAATCATCTTCATCTGGATTATACACCCTCTCCAAGACTTCATCTTCCACTTCATACTCATACTCCTTTCTCGCCCTGTTTAAGTGTTCATCACTTAGATTGTGTTTGACAAATTGTTTCCTTGTTGCAAAGGCCAAATCACAAATATAACAAAAGTTTACGTTTTCTAATTTAGACATCTATATTTCTATAGACAAAAATTTCATTTTTGAAAACATACAATTTAAAAATGTCTACATCAGTAAAATGTGGTGGTTGTAAAGATATATCATGGATAAAATGTTGTGATAAATGTTTAGATAGTTTATTTGAATGTTATATCTGTAAGGGTTACTTTAAGAATAGAGATTTTATTAATCATATGAATATACATTATAATGATCCTAGTCTATATATAACTTGTATTATGTGTAATGAAAATCAACACATCAGCGGATTTAGATTTTAAAGTTTTAAGTGTAGATTATGTATTTATTTACATAATTATAGATTTACACATACCAAAGATAGATTCGAGGAATATGCTGAAACATTTAACATAAAATTGTGAAAAAACGAAAAAGTGGTGAATTTGCAAACGAGCTTATATCATTTTCTAGAATTAAGCCATTTCATAAATTAATGTTAGATTTAGAGTGAATATGTAGTAGTGGATAAAACGGAAACCAACAAGCAGTAAAATTTGGCCCGATTCGACATGCGCGATTAGCGTTAGGAGAAAGGGTCAAATTTTACTGGTGGTTGGTTTCCTTGTTTTATCCACTACTCAAGTGCCTCAACTGTACATTATTATAGCCCAGCTTCACAGATCATTGTCCGGTAGTGTCATTTTCTCTGATCATAACACTGAGGTATACTTATAATTAAATGAAAGGGAATGGTACCTCTATTCTGTTTTAATATTATGAGTGATTAGAACTCACTGATGGCAAGTAATTTGAAAGTTGTGCTCAAAAGGCAGCGCACAGAGTGGAGTCTGCTATGAAAATAAGAATCAGATACACGGTTAGCATTTTTTACCTCCATTTTAAACTCATATTAGAACTGTCTCCACTCAAATCTGACCACGAAGACTTGGACAGCTCTTTGCAGAGAAAACCCACGATCAATCTTTCTCAATTCAGTGAAAAATGAAAAATGAGCTTCATTTACAAAATTTGGCCCATAGCATTCGGATAAAGCGGTTTTTTAATCATGAGACGACTGTGACAATAAGTGAGCTAGGTAGAAACTGTAATTATAATGTGTAGTTTATATTTTTCGTTGTTTATTGTAAGTTTTTCTTCTTTAGTATTCATTTTTATAAAAAAAAATAAAATTGTTTTAAATTTAAAATGTTTGCTTTCAATGTAGAAAAAGCTGTTTTTTGTTTATCACCCAAACAGAATGCACTGCCAATTCTACAAACAAAATAAATTTAGAAAAACTTGCGGTATAGCCCTATAAGTAAGTCAAAAAATTTTAAAACATTATCCAAGGCTTAGTTTCCAAAAATCACTAGGAGAAAATTGTCTCAATTTAGTCAAATTTGTACGAGTGGGCAAATTATTTGTATGAAAGCACAAAATTTTTTGAGCGGATGAAAATTTTTGATGGCACGGACACAGCACTTCAAAAGACATCATATATCTCCTCTTTCCCGACTTAGTGGGCACAGAGCTTGCAACTCCCCCGTTACTTTAATTATGTTACGTTGGCCGCCTTAGTAACTTTGTGAGATTTATTCGATTATTGACTTAATAAAGGATTACATTGGTTTAGTATAAATTAATCAGTTTCCAGTTTCCAGTTTTTGTTAAATTGACTGTTCTTCACGATTTCTGATGTTGTTATGGCTGAATACTTGCATGACTTTTCTTAACCATGTCGAATCAGTATTGGGCACAGATGGTAAATAGTGCACATATGGCAAATAATCTACTTGGATGAAGATCGAAAATTATGGTATTGCATCAAAGAAAAAAGCACTGTCCAAGAACGATGAAAAGGCTATAGAAATTTTACAATCCACAACCAGATTCAAGGATGGTCATTAAGAAGTTGGTCTCTTGTGGAAAGAGAACGCAAAATTTGCGAATAACAGATGGCTCGCTGAGAAACAGTTGAAGCAGCTAAAAGCAAAGCTTTCCACGAAGCCAGTATTATGAGAAAAATATGAAGAGACTTTGCAAAAGGACTTGCAGAACGGATATGTTGTAAAAATTGATCTTTGTACCGAAAACGCAAAGTCAGTTTCTTATCTACCTCTTCATCCGGTCTCAAACGAAAATAAGCCCGGAAAAATTCGACGGGTGACTAACGCATCCAGCATCTTTCAAGGCCAATCTTTCAACTCAAGTCTACAGGCCGCCTGGAATCATAGACCAAAGTGGGACAAACCATTGGACCTCAATGAATTTGCAGATCTAACTCAACTGCAAAATGAACTACGGGAATTCTGCGAAATTTCAATACCTCGCTGTTTATTCATTATTAAAACAATAAAGGAAACAGCTCTCCATACATTCTCAGACGCGTCGGAGTATGCACTCTCAGCAATTTCTTATCTTAGGATTGAATACGTTGATGAAACCGTTCAAGTGAAATTCATCATGGGAAAAGCCCGCGTAGCTCCAATCAAAAGAATGACAATTCCAAATCTCGAGTTGCAAGCCGCCGTCTACGCAGCTCAGCTCGCACAATTCGTGACAGAAGAGCACGACATTCACATTAATGAAAAAGATTTCTGGTCCGATAGTACAACAGTTCTTTATTGGCTCAGAACCCCATAGATACGTCATCGCATATTTGTTGCTAACAGGTTGGCGAAGATACTTGATGTATCAACAGCTCATGACTGGAATTACATCACATCAGCTGACAATCCAGCCGATGATGGCTCAAGAGGCTATAAAGTTAAACAGATGAACTGCAGTTTTCGATGGCTCAACGGTCCTTCCTTTCTACAGTTACCAAAAAGTGACTGGCCAAGTCAGGACATCTTGAAAGCACGAAATTCCAACGTTCTCATCGTTCATGCGTTGCAAACAGATCTGCACTCAGCAATTCAATGTCCCATCGACATTGCACGCTTCAGAAATTGGAATCGTCTGGTTAGAGTTGCAGCCTACTGCCTCTTCCTCCTCGATCGTTTGAAAAAACAGAGCAGTAGCTTATCGCTCGCACATCACACACTGGCTTACAAGTATCTCATCGGCGTTGCTCAAAGTCAGAACGTTGGAAGTGAGATTTTGTCTTTACAAAAAGGCAAGGAGATACTTTCGTCGAGCCCTCTAAAGACACTCTGTCCTTTTGTTAACGGAAAAAATGAACTCCGCGCCAACGGTCGGCTGTCTAAGGCAATGGTCTTAGAAACTGCTCGCCATCCGTTAACTTTAGACGGGTTTAACCCAATCGTTAAGCTCCTCATTAAAAACACTCATATGGTGAATAAGAATGTTACGTTGGCCGCCTTAGGAACTTTGTGAGATTTATTCGATTATTGAATTGATAAAGGATTACATTGGTTTAGTATAAATTAATCAGTTTCCAGTTTCTAGTTTTTGTTAAATTGACTGTTCTTCACGATTTCTGATGTTGTTATGGCTGAATACTTGCATGACTTTTCTTAACCATGTCGAATCAGTATCGGGCACAGATAGTAAATAGTGCAAATATGGCAAATAATCCACTGGGCATCAATGTTGATGACAAATTACAACATTAGGGGGCTATAAAAATAACTTGTAACGGGAAAAAAACACTGAATTTTGTAGCGATGAATATTTATGCGCAAAATACCTACAATTGAATTGTAATGTCGCTTGGTAATACAAAGTTTTTCCAATAGTTATCGGGATTTTGTGGACTGCGATGTCCGGCACAAATAATTTTTCATTTTCAAAGCTGGTTTCCATTAGATTTTTCAGCACAAAACGTGAACAAATTTTGTAGGGAATGTTGAAAATGTATGTGAGGGTACCTTGTTTAACGGCACAGTAGACCACCAGTCCGATTATGCCAGCACAGCAGATGCACACAATGAGTGGCAGAATGATGAAGACCATCACAAACCAAAACGTCTCCCTAAGCAGAATCTAAATTTGAAACACTCACGCGCACATGTTTTGAATTCGCGTGCCAGATTCTGAAGTTAGGAGCTTCCCAAACACAGTGAAATATTTTAAAACTGAAGGCATCTTAAAACTTGCAAGGTGCGTGTTCCTAGTACCGTTTTGTGACTGCTAAAATTAATACGAAAATCCGGCTTATATTTTGAACCGCGACGCGGTTCTTGATTAATGCGGGACTTTCTCTGTGATTTTGTCAGAATAATAAAATGTCCTTGTGTGCACTGCACGCCGACATCGATAGTAGGTCCTGTTGAAGTCACTGAGATGAAATTTTGTATTAATCGAGAATCAAGTAGTGGCTCGAGACGCACGCCAGAATTTCGAACTTCGAGATCTGGCACTGTATAGCGTTTGCTTTCCCTGACAGGAAATAAATTTGTTCAGGGCCAATTGACCGGACAAAGGGATGTCATGCTATACTCTGCAATTTTTATTGGTACAATCAGTATCTCAACTAGCTAAACTATTTGAACTCCGGCTCAAAGTGTTGCCACGTTAAATCATGTCAAGGAGAGCTTTGCAACTTTGTGTATTATTATAGGTGTGCCCGGCAATGCATTGTGTTGCTTGGTTTGATAATTGATACTTAGAATGTCCAGAAACTGGACAAAGAATTGAACGGAACAGAAAGCAACGATCAGTTTGATTTTGGAGCGCATGGATATGGTTTGAAACGCAAGATAGTCTGGACTCAATCATCCGAAAGTCTGAAAAGGAGCAAGCATGTTAGCCGTACGATGAAAGCATGAACGAATGAGAGTTTTCGAACGAATGAAAATTCTGGAACGAACAAAAATTTTTGGTACCTTGAACACTTTCCACCTGGTGCGATCTGAATAACCAGGACAAATACAAGTAATTGCACTAACCAATCACAGCTCTCGTGGCATCGGTCGTCAGTGCAACAAGAGGTGCCCTCTGGTTTGTCATCGTCCTGTAAAAAGGCCATGTACCACTCACAGTCGTAATCATTATTGCAGAGATGGGATCCACCACCCACGCATAAAGTGGGAGCCATGACCACGAAAAAGATGAGTGAAGTAATCAAACTGAAGACGTTAGTCATCTCTGAAAATAAACACATTCGCGATGACTTATTTTTGGCAATCATAGTTCGTTTTCAAAATGTTAAAAAGGAATTGAGTCGCTTGTCGTGTGGCTGTTTCAGAAAAACTCAGATTTATGAAAACTCTGAAAAGCTCGGTTTCATGGAAATTAGTTTGGAGAAAAAGTTGGGGGCTTGTGAGAAAGATCTTCTTAAAAGTGATTCATAGCTGTTTTTTTTGTAACAATAGCGCTGAAATAGCAGCTGCAATCGACTCAATAACTGTTAAAAAAATGTATCAGATTAGAATTTTTTAGTCTGTTCAGCATATTTCTTAAACCTGTTTCATAAAACAAAAATCCTCGATACGGAGTATGTACATGCTTTAACTACGCTATGTATTAAGAAATATGAGAACGATCGAAAAGAGTTTATAGTAAACTTACCTGTAAAGCACCTTTACTTTCCTGAATCGTTAAAGTAAATTTGCTTTCCCTTGATTTAAATTCACTTAAATTAATGTGAGAATTCAAATTTTTAAGGTAATTTTATGGTGGATTTAATGTAAACGGAGGTACATTTAAGGTGAGGCAATATTACCTGAACTGGTTGAATCATAAAACCTTCAGGTAAAACTACGTGAAAAATCAGGTAAAACCAAACGCGCCAAAAGTATATTTAAATCGGGAAAAAAGAGAGCACATATCTTTTTGCCGATGAAACAAAAATTATTGGAAGTCAAATGAATTTATTTTTGGTACAAAATGATGTAAGCAAAGCTATAGAGTGGTTAAAAAAACAGGTTGGAACTCAACAATGCAAAGTTTGAAGCTGTATGCTTTGATGTGAAAAAGTTAGATCAATGTAGTGTCCACTTTTATGTAGATGATACAGAAATTACAAGTAAAACTTCGGTGACGGATCTTGGTATATTTATTACTAATAAATTGAAATGGGACAGTCAAGTCAATCAATGGCTATCGCAGGCACAACAAAAGCTTTTTTCTTGAAGAGAAACGTTCCTTTTTTACAATAACGAGAGTAAAAACAAGTTTATACAAATATTACTTTTTGTTAATTCTCCTTTACGCGTCAAGTGTATGGTTCTCGAATTGGCCAAATTGCAGAACACAAGAAAAGATGCAAGGACGAACGTTCAAGTGGGCTTTGAATAAAATTTTTTTAACGATGGTGACTACAATCAGAGTCTCATTTGCCACAATTTATTTCCAATCAGTTTTCTTTTGGTTCGAAATGATCTTCTTATGCTAAACAAAATTTAAAACTGTGAAACTGACCTTAAGTTTGATGATTGTTGGAAAGTTTTCAAGGGACCACGCTGTAACCGTTCTGCAGCAAAAACAATTTTTGAGGACAAATTTTAATTGGACCAAATCCGTCAAATTGTAAGAGTATTTTGTTCTGTGAGTTATGAAGTATTCAAATGTTCTCAAATGTTCTCACCCATCTAAACGACATCTGAACTTTTGACTGGACATGTCCAACGGTGTTATTTTGGAAACAGTTGAACTCTATTTCGAAATAAAATGCTGTGAACTTTCAATACTATCAGTATCCTGTAAATTGGTCCTGTTTTTGTAATTAATTAACAAAGAGATTCCCGCGGGTACGAGTCAATTTAATAATCATTACAATATCGGAAATAATTCCTCGTGTTAGTGTATAAACCAGATGTTTTGTAATTGTTAAGTAAATTTCAGTTCAGTATTCACATGGTACACAACTTATACAGAACGCGCGAGATTGCGCCCACCAAGGCTCCAAAAATCAGAGGGGACTAATAGAATCCAGGACAAAGCTGGATTCCGGAAGGTTCTTATAACGGAAACGAACACAAAAAGGTTAATTTGTTAATTATGCCTGCTGAATAGCGTGGCCACGTCATATACAAATAGTAAAAGCTATACGAATCAAAATTTTCAAAAGCCAGACATTTCTTAGATCATTTAACTTAATTGAAAGTTCGACCTGAATTGAATTTGATTGCCTTTTCTTGATCAAAACGAAATGTGTCAGGTACGCGGCTATAATGCATGCCCAACTCCCAACCTGGGTCGAGATTTTTGGGTAAATTTTTGTAAGAAATGCGGTGAATGCGGAGAATTTTTGTAAGAAATGCGATGATTGCGGTGAATGCGGTGCAAATAAATTTTTCGCCACATTTCACCGCATTTCTCACAAAAATTCACCGCAAAATTCACCGCAATTCTTACAATTTACCGCATCAACTTTTGTGGCAAATTAATGTAAGAATGCGGTGAATACGGTGAATTTTTGCAAGAAATGCGGTGATTGCGGTGAATGCGGTGAAAATAAATATTTCACCACATTTCACTGCATTTCCAAAAATTCACCGCATTTCTTACAAAAATTTACCGCATATGATTTCCAAAGTTTACTCAATCTGATTTAAATTCACAAGAAATAGCTAAGATGAATGTGACAGTTGGCGCAGTCGACTAAGCAGTTGAAGGCATGCAGGATGTAAGAGGTTCAAACCCGTGTGGGTACATTTCTTTTTTGTAAGAATACTGAGAACGCGATGAAAATAAATAATTCACCGCGATTCACCGCAAAAAGATGTAAGAAATACGCGGTGAAATTTTTTTTCACCGCATTTCACCGCATTTCCTTCGAAAATTCACCGCCAAACCTCGACACGGGAAGTGTACTATAGTTAATGGCAGAGCAGAATGAAATCAAATATAAACTGAACTATCAAGCAACGTCATTTCCACCACCAAGAATGAAAACTACGACTTGATGTACAACTAACGAGGACCGTTTTATAACCCAGCGAAAAAAAACGATCAGAAAAAGATAGTTAATAGTCAAAATTTTAAATCAAGCCCGGTAAACTTGAAACTTATCACGACAAGAAGAAGGGATTCTAATGAGAAAAAGAGATTCCAATGTCGGTGGAATGCAAAATGATGCTCAACAAAACATTGGAAAATGGAGGCAAGTTAACCGTCACTGTTGATCACTTTCAGCAACACAACTTGGTAAAATCTTTCTACTTCACCTACTTTTGATGACTGCTTCTTAACATTGTTGACGCAGAAGATGCCAGCAAAACGGACACCAATTGACATAGTAAAAGAACCCAGCCAACACGATTTTTTTTTAAAGTTACAAAACTATAACAAATTAGCTATTATATTCACGCAAGATTAACATTAATTATCTATAGATCTAATTTTCTCTAATATTTAAATGCACGACTTACCTAATGCTTACTATTTGGCTCAAATTTTTATCCACTTATTGTTATATGATTGAAATCAATTTGTGCCTGTCGATTCACGAACTAAATTTTACTTTGTGATAGATCCTAATGTTGACTACGTCATTCAAATTCGCTGCGCAATAATCGAAATTTTGAAAATATCAACTAGGTGCCGTTTGCGTTGCAAAAATCATATATAGAAATGGTAAAGCGGGTTTGCTCCACCATCCAATCTATTCGTTTCAATAAACAAAATATATAATTGGAAATAGTTATTCTTCATTGTTAATCTGAGTTTCTCCAAGAGGGTGCTTGTGCCTAATCAAAGACTTTAAAGTCCTCAAGTTCTTAACATATTCGACACGAAATACGTGCCCTGTTTACGTTGAATATTTTCTAAGATGTCTTTTAGGAAGTTCGCTTTTATATCAGCGTCACTGTTTGTAAAAAATGTGACAAAACTCCCTTAAAATTTTCATATGAGTTAAGTTCTGATTGGTCATTCAAAACCGCCTGAAATAGGAATTTAGTTTCCAATTTAAATAGTTGTTTGCGAGATTTTTAAAGATTTGTTTTATTAAATAATGTCAGTTTTTCGTCATTTCATTTTGTTATTTCTTTTCGTTTAACATCAATTAATTAATGGTGACAGCTGAATAGATTGACCATGTAATAAATTAATGGTAAGGTAGATACGAATTAAATCTTTCGGAAGCCCAAATTTCTAATTCTGCGCAACTTTTTTGAGATCATTGTGACTTAATTTTTTAGTTCAAGGGTAAAACTACAAATGTTTTTCTTAATGTCAATCTAATATTCAAATGTCAATCTAAACTACACTTCCCTGTTTATATTTGTTTTTGAGGCACAAATAACACTCAAACTCCAATGAAAAAAATATTCTTTCAAATAACCAATTAATCTGAACCGAAATGGGCGCAATCTTCTGCAAATCAAATTTCAGAAAATGGAAAAAGAGAGGACAAATTAATGTGATCTTGTTTGTTTTCTCATTGTTGACATCGGAATAATGATAATTGCAGTTAACGAGTGGAAAAAGTATTGAAAAAGCATCAAAACTAAGGCTTTCAGCCCATTTATCATTATTTGATACAGTTAACGAGTGTTGAATTGCAGTTAAATTGCAGTTAACGAGTTGAAAAAGTAATGAAAAAGCTCCAAAAGTAAGGTTTTCAGTATATATACCATTATACGACACACTTAACGAGTATCGAATTGTAGTTAAATTGCAGATAAGGAGTGGAAAATGTATTGAAAGAGCACCAAAACTAAGGCTTTCACGCCATTTATTATTATTTGATACATTTAATGAGTATTGAATTGCAGTTAACGAGCGGAAAAAATTTTGAAAAAGCACCAAAACTCAAGCTTTGTGCCAATTTATTTTATTTGATATACTTAAAGAGTATTGCATTGTAGTTAAATTGCAATTAACGAGTAGAACAAGTATTGAAAAAGCAGTAAAACTAAGGCTTTCAGCCCAATTATCAATATTTGATACAATTAAAGAGTTTTGAATTGCGGTTAAATTGTAGTTGACGAGTGGAAAAAGAATGGAAAAAACACTAAAAGTTAGGCTTTCAGTCCACTTATCATTATATGATACAGTTAACAAGTAGTGAATTGCAGTTATATTTCAGTTCAACGAGTGCAGAAGCTATTGAAAAAGCACAAAAGCTAATGCTTTCAGCCCATTTCTCATTATTTGAAACAGTTAACGAGTATTGAATTGCAGTTAAATTTCAGTTAACGAGTGGAAAATGCATTGAAAAAGCACAAACACTAAGGTTTTCAGTCCATTTCTTCATATTTGGTACAGTTAACGGGTATTGAATTGCAGTTAAAGTGCAGTTAACATTAAAAAGTATTGAAATAGCATCAAAACTAAGGCTTCCATCCCATCTATCATTATTTGATACAGTTAACAAGTATTGAAATGCAGTTAAATTGCAGTTAATTAGTGGAAAATTTATTGAAAAAGCACAAAAACTAATGCTTTCAGTATATATACAATGACACGATACACTTAACGAGTATCGAATTGTAGTTAAATTGCAGATAACGATAGGAAAAAGTATTCAAAAAGCACCAAAACTAAGGCTTTCGCCCCATTTATTATTATTTGATACATTTAATGAGTATTGAATTGCAGTTAACGAGCGGAAAAAAATTTTGAACAAGCACCAAAACTCAGGCTTTTTGCCAATTTATTATATTTGATATAGTTAAAGAGTAATGGATTGCAGTTAAATTGCAATTAACGAGTAGAACATGTATTGAAAAAGCACCAAAGCTAAGGCTTTCAGCCCAATTATCATTATTTGATACAATTAACGAGTATTGAATTGCGGTTAAATTGTAGTTAACGAGGGGAAAAGTATGCAAAAAACACTAAAAATTAGGCTTTAGCCAATTTATCATTATATGATACAGCTAACAAGTAGTGAATTGCAGTTAAATTGCAGTTCAATGATTGCAGAAGCTATTGAAAAAGTACCAATCTAAAGCTTTCAGCACGCTTATCATTTTTTGATACAGTAAACTAGTATTGAATTGCAGTTAAAGTGCAGTCAACAAGTCGAAAAGAATTGAAATATCATGAAAACTAAGGCTTTCGGCCTAACTTTGTTTATTTGACACAGTTAACGAATATTGAGTTGTAATAAAATTGCAGTTAACGAGTGGAAAAACTATTGAAAAAGCACAAAAGCTAATGCTTTCAGCCCATTTCTCATTATTTGAAACAGTTAACGAGTATTGAAATGCAGTTAAATTACAGTTAACGAGTGAAAAATGTATTGAAAAAGCACCAAGACTAAGGTTTTCAGTCCAATTCTGATTATTTGGTACAGTTAACGAGTATTGAATTGCAGTTAAGGTGCAGTTAACAATAAAAAGTATTGAAATAGCATCAAAACTAAGGCTTCCATCCCATCCATCATTATTTGATACAGTTAACAAGTATTGAATTGCAGTAAAATTGCAGTTGATTAGTGGGAAAATTATTGAAAAAGCACAAAAACTAATGCTTTCAGTATATATAAAATTACACGATACACTTAAAGAGTATCGAATTGTAGTTAAACTGCAGATAACGATAGGAAAAAGTATTGAAAAGGCACCAAAACTAAGGCTTTTGCCCCATTTATTATTATTTGATACATTTAATGAGTATTGAATTGCAGTTAACGAGCGGAAAGAAAATTCGAACAAGCACTAAAACTCAGGCTTTGTGCCAATTTATTATATTTGATATACTTAAAGAGTATTGGATTGCAATTAAATTGCAATTAACGAGTAGAACAGGTATTGAAAAGGCACGAAAGCTAAGGCTTTCAGCCTAATTATCATTATTTGATACAATTAACGAGTATTGAATTGCGGTTAATTTGTAGTTAACGAGTGGAAAAAGTATTGAAAAAGCACTAAAACTTAGGTTTTCAGCCCATTTATTATTATATGATACAGTTAAGAAATAGTGAATTGCTGTTAAATTGGTGTTCAACGAGTGGAAAAGCTATTGAAAAAGTACCAAACTAAGGCTTTGAGCATGTTTTTCATTTTAATACAGTCAACGAGTATTGAATTACAGTTAAAGTGCACTCAACAAGTTGAAAATAATTGAAATATCATCATAACTAAGGCTTTCGGCCCACCTTTGTTTATTTGACACAGTTAACGAATATTGAGTTGTAATAAAATTGCAGTTAATGAGTGGACAAGCTATTGAAAAAGCACAAAAACTAATGCTTTCAGCCCATTTCTCATTATTTGAAACAGTTAACGAGTATTGAGTTGCAGTTAAATTGCAGTTAATTAGTGGAAAAATTATTGAAAAAGCACAAAAACTAATGCTTTCAGCCCATTTCTGGTTTTTAATACAGTTAGCTAGAACTGAATTGCACTTAAATTTCGGTTAGCAAGTGGGAAATGTATTGAAAAAGCACCAAAACCGAGACTTTCATCCCATTCCTCATTATTTGGTACAGTTAACGAGTATTGAATTGCAGTTAAAGTGCAGTTAACAAGTTGAAATGTAATGAAATAGCATCAAAACTAAGGCTTCCAGCCCATCCATCTTTGTTTGATACAGTTAACGAGTATTGAATTGCAGTTAGACTGCAATTAACTAGTGGAAAAACTATTGAAAAAGCATCAAAACTAATGGTTTCAGCCAATTCTCATTTTTGATACAGTTAACGGGCACTAAATTGCACTTAACTTTCAGTCAGCGAGTGGGAAATGTATTGAAAAAGCACCAAAACTAAGGCTTTCATCCCAGTTCTTATTATTTGGTACAGTTAACGAGTATTGAATTGCACTTAAAATGCAGTCAACAAGTGGAAAAGTATTAAAAAAGCACCAAAACTAATGCTTTCAGCCCATTTTTTATTTTTTGATACAGTTAACTAGTACTGAATTGCAGCTAAAGTTTGGTTAGCAAGTGGGAAATGTATTCAAAAAGTACCAAAACTGAGGATTTTATCCCAGTTCTCAATATTTGGTACAGTTAACGAGTTGTGAATTGCAGTTAAAATGCAGTCAACAAGTGGAAAAGTATTGAAATAGCATCAAAACTAAGGCTTTCAGCCCATCTATCTCTTAAAGAGTATTGAATTGCAGTTAAATTTCAGTTAGCGAGTGGGAAATAACTTGAAAAAGCGCCAAAACTAAGGTTTTCCCTCATCATTTGGTACAGTTGACGAGTATTGAATTGCAGTTAAAGTGCAGTCAACAAGTGGAAAAGTATTGAAATAGCATCAAAACTAAGGCTTTCAGCACATCTACCTCTTAACGAGTGTTGAATTGCAGCTAAATTTCAGTTAGCGAGTGGGAAATAACTTGAAAAAGCGCCAAAACTAAGGTTTTCTCTCATTATTTGGTACAGTTGACGAGTATTGAATTGCAGTTAAAGTGCAGTCCACAAGTTGAAAAGTATTGAAGTATCATCAAAACTAGGGCTTTCAGCCCATCTATCTTTATTTGATACAGTTAATGAACATTGAATTGCAGTTAAATTGCCGTTAACTAGTGGAAAAACTATTTAAAAAAGCAGCAAAAGTAATGCTTTCAGCCCACATCTCATTATTTGATATAGTTAACGAGTATTGAATTGCAGTTAAATTTTGGTTAGCAAGTGGGAAATGTATTGAAAAAGCACCAAAACCGAGGCTTTCATCCCAGTTCTCATTATTTGGTACAGTTAACGAGTATTGAATTGCAGTTAAAGTGCAGTCCACAAGTTGAAAAGTATTGAAGTATCATCAAAACTAGGGCTTTCAGCCCATCTATTTTTATTTGATACAGTTAATGAACATCGAATTGCAGTTAAATTGCCGTTAACTAGTGGAAAAACTATTTAAAAAAGCAGCAAAAGTAATGCTTTCAGCCCACATCTCATTATTTGATATAGTTAACGAGTATTGAATTGCAGTTAAATTTTGGTTAGCAAGTGGGAAATGTATTGAAAAAGCACCAAAACCGAGGCTTTCATCCCAGTTCTCATTATTTGGTACAGTTAACGAGTATTGAATTGCAGTTAAAGTGCAGTCCAAAAGTTGAAAAGTATTGAAATATCATCGAAACTAGGGCTTTCAGCGCATCTATCTTTATTTGATACAGTTAATGAATATTGAATTGCAGTTAAATTGCCGTTAACTAGTGGAAAAACTATTTAAAAAAGCAGCAAAACTAATGCTTTCAGCCCACATCTCATTATTTTATATAGTTAACGAGTATTGAATAGCAGGTAAATTTCAGTTAGCGGTGGGAAATCTATTGAAAAAGCACAAAAACTAAGGCTTTCATCTCATTTCTCATTATTTGGTACACGTAACGAGTATTGAATTGCAGTTAAAGTGCAGTCAACAGGTTGAAAATTTTTGAAATAGCATCAAAAGTAAGGCTTTCAGACCATCTATCTTTATTTGATACAATTAGCGAATATTGAATCGCAGTTAAATTGCAGTTAACTAGTAGAAAAACTATCATACTAAAAGAGCACCAAATCTAATGCTTTCAACCCATTTCTCATTATTTGATACAGTTAAAGAGTATTGAATTGCAATTAAATTTCAGTTGGCGAGTGGGAAATGTATTGATAAAGCACCAAAACTAAGGCTTTCAGCCCATTTCTCTTATTTGGTACAGTTAACGATAATTCAATTGCAGTTAAAGTGCAGCTAAAAAGTTGAAAAATTTTGAGATAGCATCAAGACTAAGGTTTCCAGTCCATCTATCATTATTTGATACAGTTAACTTATTATCTAGTATTAAATTGCAGTTAACTAATGGAAAACTTATTGAAAAAGCACCAAAACTAATGCTTTAAGCCCCTTTCTTATTATTTGATACAGTTAACGATTATTAAATTTCAGTTAGCGAGTGAGAAAGGTAATGAAAAAGCACCAAAACTAAAATTTTGAGCTCATTTACTATTATTTGAGACAGTTAAGGAGTAATTAATTGCAGTTAAATTGCAGTTAACGAATAGAAAAAGAAATGAAAATTCACCAAAACTTAGGTTTTCAGCCCAATTCTATGATACAGCTAACGAGTAGCGAATTGCAGACAAATTGCATTTAACGAGTGGAAAAACTTTTGAAAAAGCACCAAAACTAAGGCTTTCAGCCCATTTCTCCTTACTTCATACAGTTAAGAATGCAAAAAACCTAAGTTTATGAGCCCATTAATCATTATTTGGTACACATAACGAGTATTGAACTGCAGTTAAATTGCATAACGAGTAGAACATATGTTGAAACATCACTAAAACTACGGTTTTTAGACCATTTATCCTTATTTCATACAGTTAACGAGTAGTGAGTTGCAGTAAACGAGTGCAGAAACTATTGAAAAAGCATCAACTAAAAAATTTTCACTCAATTTATCATTATTTGATAGAGTTAAAGAGTATTGAATTGCAGTTAAATTTCAGTTAACGATAGAAAAAGTATTGAAGAAGCACAAAAAAAGACTTTCAGCGCATTTATCATTATTTGATACAGTTAACGAGCAGTGAATTGCGGTTAAATTGCAGTTAACGAGTGAAAAAAAGTATTGAAAAAGCCCCAAAAGTAAGGCTTTCAGCCCATCTATCTTTATTTGATACAGTTAACGAATATTGAATTGCAGTTAAATTGCAGTTAACTAGTAGAAAGACTATTATACTAAAAGAGCACCAAATCTAATGCTTTCGGTCCAATTCTCATTATTTGATGCAGTTAACGAGTACTGAAATGCAGTTAAATTTCAGTTAGCGAGAGGGAAATGTATTGAAAAAGCACCAAAACTAAGGCTTTCAGCCCATTTCTCATTATTTGGTACAGTTAACGAGTATTGAAATTCAGTTAAAGTGCAGTCAACAAGTTGAAAAGTTTTGAAATAGCATCAAAACTAAGGCTTTGAGCCCATCTATTTTTATTTGACACAGTTATAATATGATGAATTGCAGGAAAATTGCAGTTAACTAACGCAAAAATTATTAAAAAAACACCAAAACTAATGCTTCAAGCCCCTTTCTAATTATTTGATACAGTTAACGATTGTTGAATTGCAGTTAAATTTCAGTTAGCGAGTGAGAAAGGTAATGAAAAAGCACCAAAACTAAGGTTTTGAGCTCATTTATCATTATTTGAGACAGTTAACGAGTAATTAATTGAAGTTAAATTGCAGTTAACGAAAGAAAAAAGTAATGAAAATTGACCAAAACTTAGGTTTTCAGCCCAATTCTATGATACAGCTAACGAGTAGCGAATTGCAGAAAAATTGCATTTAACGAATGGAAAAAGTTTTGAAAAAGCACCAAAGCTAAGGCTTTGAGCCCATTTCTCAATATTTCATACAGTTAAGAATGCACAAAAACCTAAGTTTTTGAGCCCATATATCATTATTTGGTACACATAACGAGTATTGAATTGCAGTTAAATTGCATAACGAGTAGAACTGATATTGAAAAAACACTAAAACTAAGGTTTTCAGACCATTTATCCTTATTTCATACAGTTAACGAGTAGTGAGTTGCAGCTAAATTGCAGTAAACGAGTGCAGAAACTATTGAAAATGCATCAACTAAAAAACTTTCACTCAATTTATCACTATTTGATCGAATTAAAGAGTGTTGAATTGCAGTAAAACTGCAGTTAACGATAGAAAAAGTATTAAAAAAGCACAAAAAAAAATTTTAGCACAATTACTATTATTTGATACAGTTAACGAGTATTGAAAAGAAGTTAGATTGCAGTTAACAAGAGGAAAAGTAATGAAGAAGCACCAATTTAAGGCTTTCAGCGCATCTATCATTATTTGATACAGCTAACGAGCAGTGAAATGCAGTTAAATTGCAGTTAACGAGTGAAAAAAAGTATTGAAAAAGCCCCAAAAGTAAGGCTTTCAGCCCATCTATCTTTATTTGATACAGTTAACGAATATTGAATTGCAGTTAAATTGCAGTTAACTAGTAGAAAAACTATTATACTAAAACAGCCCATTTCTCATTATTTGATGCAGTTAACGAGTATTGAAATGCAGTTAAATTTCAGTTAGCGAGTGGGAAATGTATTGAAAAAGCCCCAAAAGTAAGGCTTTCAGCCCATCTATTTTTATTTGATACGGTAAACGAGAGTTGAATTGCAGTTAAATTTCAGTAGTTAACGAGTGGAAAAAATTATTGAAAAAGCACCAAAACTAAGGCTATCAGCCCATTTATAAATATTTGGTATACATAACGAGTATTGAATTGCAGTTTATTTGCAAAACAATTAGAACAAATACTACACGTACAGGAACAACAAAAACTGCAAGTTGTCATCAGAGATTGGTTCCCTAAATTTTGCACATCATCATTTCTGTAGAACAAGAATAAATGATTCCAAACAACTTGTACTTTCACATTTGCCTTTCGTACAAGTTTATAAAAATTTGACATCTCATTTTGCTGAGATAAATAACAAGCAAATTATTTGCGAATTTAAAATTCGCTCTTGCTCAAAACTCAATGCAACACTGCATTAAAAAATCTTCCAGATACGAGAAGTGATACGACAGAAACGAGTGGAAAAACTTTTAAAAAAACACCAAAACTAAGGCTGCTCTCATCCCATTTCTAATTATTTGATACAGTTAACGAGTATTTAATTGCAGTTAAATTTCTGTTAACGAGTGTAAAAAGTAAAGAAAAAGCACCAAAACTAATGCTTTAAGCCCATTTCTTATTATTTTATACAGTTAACGATTATTGAATTGCAGTTAAATTTCAGTTAGCGAGTGCGAAATGTAGTGAAAAAGCACCGAAACTAAGGCTTTGAGCTCATTTAACAATATTTGAGACAGTTAACGAGTTTTTAATTTCAGTTAAATTGCAGTTAACGAGTGAAAAAAGTAATGAAAATTCACCAAAACTTAGGTTTTTAGCCCAATTATATGATACAGCTAACGAGTAGCGAATGGCAGACAAATTGCATTTAACGAGTGGAAAACCTTTTGAAAAAGCACCATAACTAAGGCTTTGAGCACATCTCCCATTATTTCATACAGTTAAGAATGCACAAAAACCTAAGTTTTTCAGTCCATATCTCATTATTTGGTACAAATAACGATTATTGAGTTGCAGTTAAATTGCATAACGAGTAGAACAGATATTGAAGAATCACTAAAACTAGGGTTTTCAGACCATTTATTCTTTTTCATACAGTTAACGAGTAGTGACTTGCAGCTAAATTGCAGTCAATTTAGCTTGAGTTAATGAATATTGAATTGCAGTTAAACTGCAGTTAACGATAGAAAAAATATTGAAAAACACAAAAAAAAGACTTTGAGCCAATTTCTCATTATTTCATACAGTTCAAGAGTATTGAATTGCAGTTAAATTGCAGTTAACGAGTGGAAAAGTAATGAAAAAGCACCAGAATTAAGGCTTTCAGTGCATTTACCATTGTTTGATACAGTTAACGAAAATTGAATTGCAGTCAAATTGCGGTTAACGAGTGGAAAAGGTAATTAAAAAGCACTAACACTGAGTTCTTCAGCTTATTTATCATTATTTGATACAGATAACTATTGGTGAATTGCACTTAAATTGCAGTCATAGGGCGGAAAAATTATAAAAAAGTACTAAAATACCAAAGTAAGCCTTTCAGCCAATTTATAAATATCTGATACAGTTAACGATTTTTGTATTGCTGTCAAATTTTAGTTAATGAGTAGAAAAAGTATTGAAAAAGCAGCAAAATTAAGGCTTTCAACCCATTTTTCATTATTGGTATAGTCAAAGAGTATTTAAATGCAGTTAAATTGCAGTTAACGAAAGGAAAATGGATTGAAAAAGCAGAAAAATAACTAAGATTTCAGCCAATATATCATTAATTTGTACACATAACGAGTACTGAATTGCAATTAAATTGCATAACGAGTAGATCATCTATTAAAAAAGCACTGAAACTAAGGTTTTCAGCCCATTTATCAATTTTTCATACAGTTAACGATTATAGAATTGCAGGTAAATTGCAGTTAATGAGTGCAAAAACTTTAAAAAAGCACCAAATCTAAGGCTTTGAGCAAACTTATCATTATTTGATACAGTTAACGAGTATTGAATTGCAGTTAAATTGCAATTAACGGGTGAAAAATTAATGAAAAGGCAACAAAACTAAGGTTTTCAGCCAATTCATTAATTTTTGATACAGTACACTAGTAGTGAATTGCGGATAAATTGCAGTTAACTTACGAAAAGTATTGAAAAAGCACCAAAATTAGGGCTTTCAGCGCATTTATCATTATTTGATACAGTTAACGAGTATTGAATTGCTGTTAAATTGCAGTTAACGAGTGAAAAAAGTATTTAAAAAGCCCCGAAATTAAGGCTTCCAGCCCTTTACTATTATTTGATACAGCTAACGAAAATTGAATTGCAGTCAAATTGCAGTTAACGAGTGTAAAAAGTATTGAAAAAGCACTAACACTGAGTCTTTCAGCTCATTTATCATTGCTTGATACAGTTAAAGAGTGGCGAATTGCAGTTAAATTGCAGTTATCGAGTGGAAAAACTATAGAAGAAGTACAAAAAATAAGCCTTTCAGCCAATTTATCAGTATCTGATACAGTTAACGATTGTTGAATTGCTGTCAAATTTTGGTTAATGAGTAGAACAGATATTGAAGAATCACTAAAACTAGGGTTTTCAGACCATTTATTCTTATTTCATACAGTTAACGAGTAGTGACTTGCAGCTAAATTGCAGTCAATTTAGCTTGAGTTAATGAATATTGAATTGCAGTTAAACTGCAGTTAACGATAGAAAAAATATTGAAAAACACAAAAAAAAGACTTTGAGCCAATTTCTCATTATTTCATACAGTTCAAGAGTATTGAATTGCAGTTAAATTGCAGTTAACGAGTGGAAAAGTAATGAAAAAGCACCAGAATTAAGGCTTTCAGTGCATTTACCATTGTTTGATACAGTTAACGAAAATTGAATTGCAGTCAAATTGCGGTTAACGAGTGGAAAAGGTAATTAAAAAGCACTAACACTGAGTTCTTCAGCTTATTTATCATTATTTGATACAGATAACTATTGGTGAATTGCACTTAAATTGCAGTCATAGGGCGGAAAAATTATAAAAAAAGTACTAAAATACCAAAGTAAGCCTTTCAGCCAATTTATAAATATCTGATACAGTTAACGATTTTTGTATTGCTGTCAAATTTCAGTTAATGAGTAGAAAAAGTATTGAAAAAGCAGCAAAATTAAGGCTTTCAACCCATTTTTCATTATTGGTATAGTCAAAGAGTATTTAAATGCAGTTAAATTGCAGTTAACGAAAGGAAAATGGATTGAAAAAGCAGAAAAATAACTAAGATTTCAGCCAATATATCATTAATTTGTACACATAACGAGTACTGAATTGCAATTAAATTGCATAACGAGTAGATCATCTATTAAAAAAGCACTGAAACTAAGGTTTTCAGCCCATTTACAGTACACTAGTAGTGAATTGCGGATAAATTGCAGTTAAATTACGAAAAGTATTGAAAAAGCACCAAAATTAGGGCTTTCAGCGCATTTATCATTATTTGATACAGTTAACGAGTATTGAATTGCTGTTAAATTGCAGTTAACGAGTGAAAAAAGTATTTAAAAAGCCCCGAAATTAAGGCTTCCAGCCCTTTACTATTATTTCATACAGCTAACGAAAATTGAATTGCAGTCAAATTGCAGTTAACGAGTGTAAAAAGTATTGAAAAAGCACTAACACTGAGTCTTTCAGCTCATTTATCATTGCTTGATACAGTTAAAGAGTGGCGAATTGCAGTTAAATTGCAGTTATCGAGTGGAAAAACTATAGAAGAAGTACAAAAAATAAGCCTTTCAGCCAATTTATCAGTATCTGATACAGTTAACGATTGTTGAATTGCTGTCAAATTTTGGTTAATGAGTAGAAAAAGTATTGAAAAAGCATCAAAATTAAGGCATTCAGCCCATTTCTCATTATTGGTATAATTAATGAGTATTTAATTGCAGTTAAATTGCAGTTAACGAAAGGAAAATGTATTGAAAAAGCAGAAAAATAACTAAGGTTTTCAGCCAATATATATATTATTTTGTACACATAACGAGTACTGAATTGCAGTTAAAATCAATAACGAGTAGATCAGCTATTGAAAAAGCACTGAAACTAAGGTTTTCAGCACATTTATCAATTTTTCATACAGTTAACGAGTATAGAATTGCAGGTAAATTGTAGTTAACGAGTGCAAAAAATTTAAAAAAAGCACCAAAACTAAGGCTTTGAGCACATTTATCATTATTTGATACAGTTAATGAGTATTGAATTGAACTTAAATCGCAGTTAACAAGTTGAGAAGTTTTGAAAAAGCACCAAAACAAAGCCTTTGAGTCCGTTTACCAGTATTTAATAGAGTTAACGAGTATTGAATTGCAGTTAAATTGCATTTAACGGGTGAAAAAGTAATGAAAAAGTACCAAAACTAAGGTTTTCAGCCAATTTATTAATTTTTGATACAGTTTATTAGTCGTGAATTGCGGATAAATTGCAGTTAAATTACGAGTGGAAAATTACTGAAAAGGCACAGAAATAACGAAGGTTTTCAGCCCCTATATCATTATTTTGTACGAATAACGAGTATTGAATTGCAGTTAAATTGCATAACGAGTAGAACAGATAATGAAATATCACTAAAACTAATTTTTCAGTCCATTTATCATTATTTCATACAGTTAACGAGTAGTGAATTGCAGCTAAATTGCAGTCAAAGAGTGCAAAAGCTATTGAAAAAGCATCAAACCAAAAGCTTTCAGCCCATTTATCATTATTTTATACAGTTAAAGACTATTGAATTGCAGTTAAACTGCAGTTAACGATAGAACAATTATCGAAAAAGCACAAAAAAGGCTTTCAGCCCATTTACATTTATTTGATACAGTTAAAGACTATTGAATTCTAGTTAAATTGCAGTTAACAAGAGGAAAAGTTATGGAAAAAGCACCAAAACTAAGGCTTTGAGCTCATTTACCACTATTTGATACACTTAACGAGTATTGAAATGAAGTTCGATTGCCGTTTACGGGTGGACAAGCAATGAAAAAGCACCAAAATTAAGGCTTTCATCGCATTTATCATTGTTTGGTACAGTTAACGAGTATTGAATTGCTGTTAAACTGCAGTTAACGAGTGAAAAATTTATTTAAAAAGCCCCAAAATTAAGGCTTTCAGCCCCTTTACCATCATTTGATACAGTTAACGAAAATTGAATTGCAGTTAAGTTGCAGTTAACGAATGCAAAAACTATTGAAAAAGCACCAATCCTAAGTGTTTCAGCCCATTTATCATTATTTGATATAGTTAACGAGTATTGAATTGCAGTTTAATTGCAATTAACGGGCGAAAAAGTAATGAAAAAGCACCAAAACTAAGGTTTTAAGCCCATATCTTAATTTTTGATACAGTTTAGTAGTAGTGAATTGCGGTTAAATTGCGGTTAAATTACGAGTGGAAAAAAATTCAAAAGGCACAAAAATAACTAAGGTTTTCAGCCCATATATCATTATTTTATACAAATAACGATTATTGAGTTGCAGTTAAATTGCATAACGACTAAAACAGATATTGAAAAATCACTATAACTAATTTTTCAATCCATTTATCAATATTTCATACAGTTAACGAGTGGTGAATTGCAGCTAAATTGCAGTCAAAGAGTGCAAAAACTATTGAAAAAGCATCAAACCAAAAGCTTTCAGCCCATTTATCATTATTTTATACAGTTAAAGACTATTGAATTGCAGTTAAACTGCAGTTAACGATAGAAAAATTATCGAAAAAGCACAAAAAAAAGCTTTCAGCCCATTTATATTTATTTGATACAGTTAAAGACTATTGAATTCCAGTTAAATTGCAGTTAACAAGAGGAAAAATTATGGAAAAAGCACCACAACTAAGGCTTTGAGCTCATTTACCACTTTTTGATACAGTTAACGAGTATTGAAATGAAGTCAGATTGCCGTTAACGGGTGGCAAAACAATGAAAAAGCACCAAAATTAAGGCTTTCATCGCTTTTATCATTATTTGATACAGTTAACGGGTATTGAATTGCACTTAAATCGCAGTTAACAAGTTGAGAAGTTTTGAAAAAGCACCAAAACAAAGCCTTTGAGTCCGTTTACCAGTATTTAATAGAGTTAACGAGTATTGAATTGCAGTTAAATTGCAATTAACGGGTGAAAAAGTAATGAAAAAGTACCAAAACTAAGGTTTTCAGCCAATTTATTAATTTTTGATACAGTTTATTAGTCGTGAATTGCGGATAAATTGCAGTTAAATTACGAGTGGAAAATTACTGAAAAGGCACAAAAATAACGAAGGTTTTCAGCCCCTATATCATTATTTTGTACGAATAACGAGTATTGATTCGCAGTTAAATTGCATAACGAGTAGGACAGATAATGAAATATCACTAAAACTAATTTTTCAGTCCATTTATCATTATTTCATACAGTTAACGAGTAGTGAATTGCAGCTAAATTGCAGTCAAAGAGTGCAAAAGCTATTGAAAAAGCATCAAACCAAAAGCTTTCAGCCCATTTATCATTATTTTATACAGTTAAAGACTATTGAATTGCAGTTAAACTGCAGTTAACGATAGAACAATTATCGAAAAAGCACAAAAAAGGCTTTCAGCCCATTTATATTTATTTGATACAGTTAAAGACTATTGAATTCTAGTTAAATTGCAGTTAACAAGAGGAAAAATTATGGAAAAAGCACCAAAACTAAGGCTTTGAGCTCATTTACCACTATTTGATACACTTAACGAGTATTGAAATGAAGTTCGATTGCCGTTTACGGGTGGACAAGCAATGAAAAAGCACCAAAATTAAGGCTTTCATCGCATTTATCATTGTTTGATACAGTTAACGAGTATTGAATTGCTGTTAAACTGCAGTTAACGAGTGAAAAATGTATTTAAAAAGCCCCAAAATTAAGGCTTTCAGCCCCTTTACCATCATTTGATACAGTTAACGAAAATTGAATTGCAGTTAAGTTGCAGTTAACGAATGCAAAAACTATTGAAAAAGCACCAATCCTAAGTGTTTCAGCCCATTTATCATTATTTGATATAGTTAACGAGTATTGAATTGCAGTTTAATTGCAATTAACGGGCGAAAAAGTAATGAAAAAGCACCAAAACTAAGGTTTTCAGCCCATTTGTTAATTTTTGATACAGTTTAACAGTAGTGAATTGCGGTTAAATTGCAGATAAATTACGAGTGGAAAAGTATTGAAAAGGCACAAAAAATAACTAAGGTTTTCAGCCCATATATCATTATTTTGTACAAATATAGATTATTGAGTTGCAGTTAAATTGCATAGCGAGTAGAACAGATACTGAAAAATCACTATAACTAATTTTTCAATCCATTTATCAATATTTCATACAGTTAACGAGTGGTGAATTGCAGCTAAATTGCAGTCAAAGAGTGCAAAAACTATTGAAAAAGCATCAAACCAAAAGCTTTCAGCCCATTTATCATTATTTTATACAGTTAAAGACTATTGAATTGCAGTTAAACTGCAGTTAACGATAGAAAAATTATCGAAAAAGCACAAAAAAAAGCTTTCAGCCCATTTATATTTATTTGATACAGTTAAAGACTATTGAATTCCAGTTAAATTGCAGTTAACAAGAGGAAAAATTATGGAAAAAGCACCACAACTAAGGCTTTGAGCTCATTTACCACTTTTTGATACAGTTAACGAGTATTGAAATGAAGTCAGATTGCCGTTAACGGGTGGCAAAACAATGAAAAAGCACCAAAATTAAGGCTTTCATCGCTTTTATCATTATTTGATACAGTTAACGGGTATTGAATTGCTGTTAAATTGCAGTTAACGAGTGAAAAAAGTATTTAAAAAGCCCCAAAATTAAAGCTTTCAGCGCCTTTACCATCATTTGATACATTTAACGAAAAGTGAATTGCATTTAAATTGCAGTTAACCAATGCAAAAACTATTCAAAAAGCACCAATCCTAATTGTTTCAGCCCATTTATCATTATTTGATACAGTTAACGGGCTTTGAATTGCAGTTTAATTGCAATTAACGGGCGAAAAATTAATGAAAAAGAACCAAAACTAAGGTTTTCAGCCCATATCTTAATTTTTGATACAGTTTAGTAGTAGTGAATTGCGGTTAAATTGCGGTTAAATTACGAGTGGAAAAAAATTCAAAAGGCACAAAAATAACTAAGGTTTTCAGCCCATATATCATTATTTTATACAAATAACGATTATTGAGTTGCAGTTAAATTGCATAACGACTAAAACAGATATTGAAAAATTACTAAAACTAATTTTTCAATCCATTTATCATTATTTCATACAGTTAACGAGTAGTGAATTGCAGCTAAATTGCATTCAAAGAGTGCAAAAACTATTGAAAAAGCATCAAACCCAAAGCTTTGAGCCCATTTATCATTATTTGATACAGTTAAAGACTATTGAATTTCAGTTAAACTGCAGTTAACGATAGAAAAAGTATTGAAAAAGCACAAAAAAGGCTTTCAGCCCATTTATCTTTATTTGATACAGTTAACCAGTATTGAATTGCAGTTAAATTCAGTTAACAAGAGGAAAAAGTATGGAAAAGCACCAAAACTATGGCTTTGAGCTCATTTACCACTATTTGATACAGTAAACGAGTATTGAAATGAAGCTAGATTGCCGTTAACGGGTGGAAAAGCAATGAAAAAGTACCAAAATTTAGGTTCCAGCGCATTTATCATTATTTGATACAGTTAACGAGTATTGAATTGCTGTTAAATTGCAGTTAACGAGTGAAAAAAGTATTCAAAAAGCCACAAAATTAGGGCTTTCAGCCCCCTTTACCATCATTTGATACAGTTAACGAAAATTCAATTGCAGTCAAATTGCAGTTAAAGAGTGGAAAAAGTAATGAAAAAGAACTAACACTGAGTCTTTCAGCTCATTTATCATTATATGATACAGTTAACAGGTAGTGAATTGCAGTTAAATAGCAGTTAACGAGTGGAATAGCTATTGAAAAAGTAAAAAACTAAGCTTTTCAGCCCATCTTCCAATTTTTGATACAGTTACAGAGCAGTGAATTGCAGTTAAATTGCAGTTATTGAGTGGAAAAACTATTGAAAAAGTACCAAAACTGAGGCTTTCAGCCCATTTATCAATACTTGATACAGTTAACGATTATTGAATTGCTGTCAAACTTCAGTTAACAAGTAGAAAAAGTTTCCAAAAAGCATCAAAATTAAGGCTCTCGGCCCATTTCTCATTATTGGTATAGTTAATGAGTATTGAATTGCTGTTAAATTGCGGTTAACGAGTGAAAAAAGTATTGAAAAAGCCCCAAAATTAAGGGTCTCAGCCCCTTTACCATCGTTTGATACAATTAACGAAAATTGAATTGCAGTCAAATTGCAGTTAAAGAGTGGAAAATGTAATGAAAAACAACTAACACTGAGCGTTTCAGCTCATTTATCATTTTTGATACAATTAACGAGAGGTGAATTGCAGTTAAATTGCAGTCATCGGGCGGAAAAACTATAGAAACAGTACAAAAATAAGACTTTCAGCCCATTTATCAATATCTGGTACAGTTAACGATTGTTGAATTGCAGTCAAACTTCAGATAACGAAAGGAAAAAGTATTGAAAAAGCACAAAAAACTAAGGTTTTCAGCCAGTATGTCATTATTTTGTACACATAACGACTACTGAATTGCAGTTAAATTGCATAACGAGTAGAACAGCTATTGAAAAAGCTCAGAAACTAAGGTTTTCAGCCCATTTATCAATTTTTCATACAGTTAACGACTATAGAATTGCAGGTAAATTGCAGTTAACGAGTGCTAAAACCAATAAAAAAGCACCAAAAGTAAGGCTTTGAGCCCATTTTTCATTATTTGATACACTTAACGAGTATTGAATTGCAATTGAATTGCTGTTAACAAGTGGGATAATTTAGAAAAATCACCAAAACTAAGTGTTTCAGCCCATTTATCTTTTTTTGATACAGTTAACGAGTATTGAGTAGCAGCTAAACTGCCATCAACGATCGAAGAAAATATTTAAAAAGCACAAAATGAAGGCTTCCAGCCAAACTTTTCTTTATTGGATATAGCTAAGAAATGCAGTTAAAATGTAACGAGTGGAAAAGTAATGAAGAAGCATCAAAACTAAGGCTTTCAGCGCATTTATCATTATTTGATACAGTTAACGAATATTGAATTGCAGTTAAATTGCAGTTAACTAGTAGAAAAACTATTATACTAAAAGAGCACCAAATCTAATGCTTTCAGCCCATTTCCCATTATTTGATACAGTTAACGAGTATTGAACTGCACTTAAATTTCAGTTAAAAAGTGGGAAAAGTATTGAAAAAGCACCAAAACTAAGGCTTTTAGCCTATTTCCCTTAATTTTATACCGTCGCCGAGTTTTGATGTGCAATTAAATTGCAGTTATCGAGTGGAAAAACTATTGAAAAAGTACCAAAACTAAGACTTTCAAAGCATTTATCAATATTTGATACGGCTAACGAGTATTGAATTGCAGTTAAATTGCAATTAACGGTTGAAAAAGTAACGAAAAAGCTCCAAAACTAAAGTTTTCAGCCCATTTATTAATTTTTGATACAGTTTACTAGTTTTGAATTGCTGTTAAACTGCAGTTAACAAGTAGGAAAACATTGACAGAGCACCAAGACTAAATTTTTCAGCCCATTTATCATCATTTGATACTGTTAGCGAGTAGTGAATTGCAGTTAAATTGCAATTAACGAGTGGAAAAACTATCGCAAAAGTACTAAAACTAAGGCTTTCAGCCCGTTTATCAATATTTGATACCATTAACGAGTTTTTAATTGCATTTAACGATTGGTGAAAATCTTTAAAAAGCACAAAAACTAAGGTTCACAGCCCTTATATCATTATTTGTTATAAATAACGAGTATTGGTTGCAGTTAAATTGCATAACAAGTAGAACAGGTATTGAAAAAGCACTCAAAATATGGTTTTCAGCCCATTTTTCATTATTTGTTAGAGTTATTGAGTATTGAATTGCAGTTAATATACAGTTAACGAGTGGAAAAGGTATTGAAAAAGCACCAAAACTAAGGCTATCAGTCCATTCATCATTATATGATACAGTTAACAATTAGTGAATTGTAGTTAAATTGCTGTTAACGAGTGAAATATTTTTTGAAAAAGTACCAAAACTAAGGTTTTCAGCCCATTTATCATTATTGGATGCAAAAAACGAGTATTTAATTGCGGTTAAATTGCAGTTAACGAGTGGAAAAAGTATTGAAAAAGCACAAAAAACTTAAACTTTCAGCCCATATAACAAAATTTGGTATAAATAATGAATATTGAATTGCAGTTACATTGCACAAACTTAACACAAACAGCTAAGTGCACAAACTATTGGAAAATTACTAAACCTAAGGCTTTCAGCTCATTGTTCATTATATGATGCAGTTAACGAGTATTTAATTGCAGTTAAATTGCAGTTAACGAGTGGAAAAACTATTGAAGAATCACTGAAACTAACGTTTTGAGCCCATTTATCACCATTTGATTCAGTAACTAGTGGTGAATTGCAGTCAAATGGCCGTTAACGAGTGGAATATTTTTTGAAAATGTACCAAAACTAAGGTTTTCAGCCCATTTATCATTATTTGACACAATAAACGAGTATTGAATTGTGGTTAAATTGCAGTTAACGAGTGGAAAAAGTATTGAAAAAGCACAAAAAACTAAAACTTTCAGCCCATATAACAATATTTGGTACACATAATGAATATTGAATTGCAGTTAAATTGCATAACGAGTAGAACAGGTATCGAAAAAGCACTGAAACTAAGGTTTTCAGCCCATTTATCATTATTTGATAGAGTTAACGAGTAGTGAATTGCAGCTAAATTGCAGTTAACGAGTGGGAAAACTATTGAAGAATCACCCAAAGTAACGTTTTTAGCCCATTTATCACCTTTTGATACAGTTAACTAGTGGTGAATTGTAGTCAAATGGCAGATAGCGAGTGCAATAATTTTTGAAAAATTTCCAAAACTCAGGTTTTCAGCCCATTTATCATTATTTGATACAATTAACGAGTATTGAATTGCGGTTAAATTGCATTTAACGATTGGAAAAAGTATTGAAAAAGCACCTAAACTAAAGCTTTCAGCCCTTTTATCAACTTTTGATACAGTTAACGAGTATTGAATTGCTGTTAAATTGCGGTTAACGAGTGCAAAAACTATGGAAAAAGCACCAAACCTAAGGCTTTCAGCCCATATACTCAAATTTGATACCGTTCACGGGTATTGAATTGCAGTTGAATTGCATAACGAGTAGAACAGGTATCGAAAAAGCACTGAAACTAAGGTTTTCAGCCCATTTATCATTATTTGATAGAGCTAACGAGTAGTGAATTGCAGTTAAATTGCAGTTAATGAGTAGAGAAAGCATTTAAAAAGCACAAAAACTAAGGTTCTTAGCCCATATATCATTATTTTAAAAATAACGAGTATTGATTTGCAGTTCAATTGCATAACAAGTAGAACAGGTATTGAAAAAGCATTTAAACTATGGTTTTCAGCCCATTTATCTTTATTTGTTAGAGTTAACGCGTATTGAATTGCAGCTAAATTTCAGTTAACAAGTAGAAAAAGTATTGAAAAATCACCAAAACTAAGGCTTTCAGCTCAGTTATCATTATTTGATGCAGTTAACGAGTTTTTAATTGCAGTTAAATTGCAGTTAACGAGTGGGAAAACTATTGAAGAATCACCGAAACTAACGTTTTTAGCCCATTCATCACCTTTTGATACAGTTAACTAGTGGTGAATTGTAGTCAAATTGCAGATGACGAGTGCAATAATTTTTGAAAAAGTTCCAAAACTCAGGTTTTCAGCCCATTTATCATTGTTTGATACAATAAACGAGTATTGGATTGCGGTTAAATTGCATTTAACGATTGGAAAAAGTATTGAAAAAGCACCTAAACTAAAGCATTCAGCCCTTTATCAACTTTTGATACAGTTAACGAGTATTGAATTGCTGTTAAATTGCAGTTAACGAGTGCAAAAACTATTGAAAAAGCCCCAAAACTAAGGCTTTCAGCCAATATACTTAAATTTGATACCGTTAACGGGTATTGAATTGCAGTTAAATTGCAGTTAACGAGTGGAAAACCTATTGAAAAAACATCAAAACTAAGGCTTTCAGCCCATTTACTAAAATTTGATACCGTTAACGGCTATTGAATTGCAGTTGAATTGCAGTTTATGAGTGGAAAACCTATTGAAAAAACATCAAAACTAAGGCTTTCAGCCCATTTACTAAAATTTGATACCGTTAACGAGTATTGGATTGCAGTTAAATTGCAGTTAACGAGTGGAGAGATTATTTAAAAAGCACAAAAAACTAAGGCTTTCAGCCTTAGTTTTTGATTTGCAGTTAAATTGCATAACAAGTGAAACAGGTATTGAAAAAGCACTAAAATTAAGGTTTTCAGCCCATTATTTGATACAGTTAACGATTAGTGATTCGCAGCTAAATTGAAGGTGCAAAAACTATTGAAAAAGCAACAAACAAAAGGCTTTTAGCCCATTAATAAATATTTGATACCGTTAACGGATACTGACTTGCAGTTAACGAGTGAAAAAGCACCAAAACTAAGGTTTTGACTTGCAGTTAAATTGCAGTTAACGAGCGAAAAAAAGTAATGAAAAAAGCATCAAAAATAAGGTTTTCAGACGATTTATCATCACTTGATACAGTTAACGAGTAGTGATTTGCAGTCAAATTGCAGTTAACGAGTAGAAAATCTTTTGAAAAAGTACCAAAACTGAGGTTTTGAGCCCATTTATTATTATATGATAGAGTTAGCAAGTAGTGAATTGCGGTTAAATTGCAGTTAACGAGCGGAAACGCTTTTGAAAAAGTACCAAAACAAAGGCTTCCAGCCGATATATCATTATTTGGTAAACTTAACGAGTATTGAGTATTGAATTGCAGTTAAACTGCATAACGAGTAGAACAAGTATTGAAAAATCAATAAAACTAAGGTTTTTCAGCCCATTTATCATTATTTGATACAATTAACGAGTATTGAATTGAGGTTAAACTCAAGTTAACGAGTAGAAAAAAAATGAAAAACACCAAAAACTAAGTCTTCTGCCCATTTAGTATTATATGATACAGTTAATAAGTAGTGAATTGCAGTTACCGAGTGGAAAAGGTATTGAAAAAGCACAAAAAACTAAAGCATTCAGCCAAAATATCATAATTTGGTATACATAACGAGTATTGAATAGCAGTTAATTTTCATAACGAGTAGAACAGGTATTAAAAAAGCAATAAAACAAAGGTTTTCAGCCCAGTTATCATTATTTGATACAGTTCACGAGTAGTGAATTGCAATCAAATTACAGTTAACGAGTAGAAAATCTTTTGAAAAGTACCAAAACTGAGGCTTTCAGCCCATTGATCATTACATGATACAGTTAACAAGTAGTGAACTGCAGTTAAAGTGCAGTTAACGATTGGAAACGCTAATGAAAAAGTACCAAAACTAAGGCTTTCAGCCCATTTATTAATATATGATACAGTTAATAAGTAGTGAATTGCAGTTACCGAGTGGAAAAACTATTGAAAAAGCACAAAAAAACTAAGGCATTCAGCCCATATATCACAATTTGGTATACATAACGAGTATTGAATAGCAGTTAATTTGTATAACGAGTAGAACAGTAATTAAAAAAGCAATAAAACTAAGGTTTTCAGCCCAGTTATCATTATTTGATACAGTTCACGAGTAGTGAATTGCAGTCAATTTGCAGTTAACGAATAGAAAATCTTTTGAAAAAGTACCAAAACTGAGGCTTTCAGCCTATTTATCATTACATGATACAGTTAACAAGTAGTGAACTGCAGTTGAATTACAGTTAATGAGCGGAAACGCTTTTGAAAAAGTACCAAAACTAAGACTTTCAGCCGATATATCATTATTTGGTAAACTTAACGAGTATTGAGTATTGAATTGCAGTTAAACTGCATAACGAGTAAAACAAGTATTGGAAAAGCACTAAAACTAAGGTTTTCAGCCCATTTATCATTATTTGATACAATTAACGAGTATTCAATTCAGGTTAAACTACAGTTAACGAGTAGAAAGAAAATTGAAAAGCACCAAAACTAAGTCTTTCGGCAAATTTATCATTATATGATACAGTTAACTAGTAGTTAATTGCAGTTAAATTGCAGTTAACGAGTGGAAACTCTATTGAAAAAGAACCTAAACTAAGTATTTCAGCCCATTTATGAATATATGATACAGTTAAAAAGTAGTGAACTGCAGTTACCGAGTGGAAAAAGTATTGAAAAAGCACAAAAAACTAATGCATTCAGCCCATATATCATAATTTGGTATATATAACGAGTATTGAATTGCAGTTAAATTGCATAACGAGTAGAACAAGTGTTAACAAAGCAATAAAACTAAGGTTTTCAGCCCATTTATCATTATTTGATACAGTTAACGAGTAGTGAATTGCAGCTAAATTGCAGTTAACGAGTGCGAAAACTAATGAAAAAGCACCAAACCTAAGGCTTTCAACATATTTATTAATATTTGATATCGTTAAATTGTATTGAATTGCACTTAAATTGCTTTTAACGAGTGGAAAAACTATTGAAAAAGCACCAAACCTAAGGTTATCAGACCATTTATCAGTATTTGATACAGTTAAAGAGTATTGAATTGCAGTTAAATTGCAGTTAACGAGTGGAAAACTGTTGAAGAAGTACTAAAACTAAGGCTTTCAGCCAATATATCAATATTTGATACCGTTAACGGTAATTGAATAGTTGTTAAATTGCAGTTAACGAGTTGAAAAACTATTGTTAAAAGACCAAAACTAAGGCTCTCAGCCTATTTATCATTATTTGATACAGTTAACGAGAGTTGAATTGCAGTTAGTTTTCAGGAGTTAACGAGTGGAAAATTTATAGAAAAAGCACCAAAACTAAGGTTTTCAGCCCATATATCATTACTTGGTATACATAACGAGTATTCAATTGCAGTTAAATTGCTTAACGAGCAGAGCAGGTATTGAAAAACACTAAAACTAAGGTTTTCAGCCCAATAATCATTATTTGATACAGTTAACGAGTAGTGAATTGCAGCTAAATTGCAGTTAACGAGTGCGAAAACTATTGAAAAAGCACCAAACCTAAGGCTTTCAACATATTTATCAATATTTGATACCGTTAAATGGTATTGAATTGCACTTAAATTGCTTTTAACGGGTGGAAAAACTATTGAAAAAGCATCAAACCTAAGGTTTTCAGACCATTTATCGGTATTTGATACAGTTAAAGAGTATTGAATTGCAGCTAAATTGCAGTTAACGAGTGTGAAAACTATTGAAAAAGCACCAAACCTAAGGTTTTCAACATATTTATCAACATTTGATACCGTTAAATGGTATTGAATTGCACTTAAATTGCTTTTAAAGAGTGGAAAACTATTGAAAAAGCACCAAACCTAAATCTTGCAGCCGATTTATTGTTTTTTGATACAGTTAACGATTATTGAATTGCATTTGAATTCAGTCAACGAGTGCAAAAACTATTGGAAAAACACCAAAACTAAGGCTTTCCGACCATTTATTATTATTTGATACAGTTAACAAGAGTTGAATTGCATTTAATTTTCAGTAGTTAACGAGTGGAAAAAATTATTGAAAAAGCACCAAAACTAAGGCTATCAGCCCATTTATAAATACTTGGTATACATAACGAGTATTGAATTGCAGTTTATTTGCAAAACAATTAGAACAAATACTACACGTACAGGAACAACAAAAACTGCAAGTTGTCATCAGAGATTGGTTCCCTAAATTTTGCACATCATCATTTCTTTAGAACAAGAATAAATGATTCCAAACAACTTGTACTTTCACATTTGCCTTTCGTACAAGTTTATAAAAATTTGACATCTCATTTTGCTGAGATAAATAACAAGCAAATTAATTGCGAATTTAAAATTCGCTCATGCTCAGAACTCAATGCAACACTGCATTAAAAAATCTTCCGGATACGAGAAATGATACGACAGAAATGCCGCGAAAACCAAAAACGATTAAATAAATTTTAAACACAAAACTCTAACACAAAAGCTTTCAGCACAACTGAAAATCTTTCATTTGGTTTAAACGAGCGTATTCTCAATTTATATTGAAAGTATAATTTTTATTCGAGAGAGAATAGCGGCTCAATTATTAGAAATTTTTCTCGTATTAAATTAGAACTATTTTCAGAAAGGGAAAGTCAAGAACAAATTTATTTTTTAAAACAAGTAAATTGAAAATATAACCCAGGGGTTAAATATTACAAGTTTAAAATTTTATATAAAAAATTAGTACATCGTCAAAAGTCGAAGTTAGTTGTTCCGGTTTTTTAAAGGTAAAATTAACTTTTGAAGCCACCATCGTTCTTTTCCAACGGTACAAGTTTGAATTGTTGGAGCAGATGCTGTTTTAACACGCGTTTAAACTGTGAGCGTGCTCTGATAGTCCGGACTTCACGCGGAAGTTTATTCCATTTTTGGATTCTTCATTTTTGTAATGATCGACTGCTCGACTTTAGGAGAATTAGCTGTTCAGTTCTGTTGTTTTTTGTTACTAAGACATTACCACTTATAAGAAAACTTGTTTCTGCTAAAATTGAAATTTGTGTCATCAGCAAAATGAATTATGTCGAAGTTTCCTTGTACTTTTTCTCGAAAATAATTAATGTAGAGAAGAAAAACTAGTGGCCCTAAAAGCGTTCCCTTTGGAACACCCTGATTTGTTTTCAACCATTCTGAGTAAACATCATTTATCTTAACACACTGCACTTTCTGAAAAACCGTAAACTTCAATCTTTTTGAGAAAAAATTCGTGCGATATTGAATTAAATGCTTTAGCTAGATCAATAAAAACAGCAACTGAAAATTTTAATTTGTTATAGTTTTCTTGTAATGCTTGGATTAAGTGTAAAACAGCACCTGTAGAAGACTATTGTTTTTAACATCCATTCTTTTTGTATAAATTCGTTAACCTGATTGAGAAGTATGCGCTCAAAGAGTTTTGCAAACATTGGAGTAATTGAGATAGGCCTATAGTTCTCACAAATTCTTACATCCCTTTTTTGTAGACCGGACTAATGAAAGCAAGTTTCAAATTTTCTGGGAAACTTTTTGACTAACTCATGGGTTAAAAACAAACTGCAAATGGGTTCCGATTGCAAACTTTGCTGCCTTGATTGCTCAAGAATTAAAAACGCCTGGACCTGAACACTTATTGTTGTCGAGTGAATCAATGACATCAAAGAGTTCCTTTTGTGTGACTGTTCTGAAGCAGAACTTTTCCCTAACTTCTATGCGAGAAATAATTGGAGCGCTCACATATGTGCTTGTGCGGAAATGAGAACTTGGTGAAATGCAGTTTAAAAATTTTCTAAGAAGTTCTAATTACTTTCTAAGAAGTTTACTGGGGTCTTAGTTTTGAGTTTCCGATTTTTGATTTTCCGAAACGATTTTCGATTTTCGGCTTGGAGCACTTGTCCATTGTATCAGCCTAATTTTTGAAATTTTCTATTGAGACAATTTGCAATATCGAGTTCATTATCTACTTCTATTTCACCATCGACTAGTTTGTCTGTAACGAGACACTACCTTTCTTCGCCAATTCTTTCTTTTGATGAAACTCCATTGTTCCTTACTTGTTGGTAGTTCATTGAAAAATTGTTTGCAAAACTCGCTTTAGGCTGTTTTTAAACGCCTATTAACCAAGTTTCTCTGATATTTGAAAATGGTATGCGCTTGCTCCGATGGGTTGCTTTTACAGATATTAAAATGTCTTTGTTTTTTCGTGATTTCTTCTCTCTGTTTTTTTGTTAGCCAAATTTATTCAGCAGTTTTTTCTGGTCGAGAGCTCTTTATAAGCGGGGCGTGAAACACTAGAGGAGTGCTGAAAACATTTATGAAAGCATTGTACATGCTATTTCCATCTTCACGTCGATATAAATTACTCCAGTCCTGATTTGAAAGATCAAGACTTAGTTTGTTTGCATCGAACTTTCTTTTGTTTCTACTGATAGAACTTTGCTTCCTGTTTTTAGGTTCAACAAAAAAATTGGTGGTGTACGAAACAGTCAAGTGATTGATTAAAAATGATGGGGAAAAATCTGAACCTCGTGAATTTCGTTTTTGCTGGAAAACCCATGATCGATTAGTTTTACGCCGGGGCTGATGGCTCGTGTTGGTTTTTCTGTGTTTGATAAAGTAAGTCCAAAAGTACTCGCAAATTCATCCAATAAAATGGATTTTTGTTGTTGAATTGAGTGTATAATCGCCAAAAAGCAAAACTTCGTCAGTGACTGAGTAAGCCGCGGAAGATTCTGAAGTTAATTCATCGATGAAATAGTTTCCCAAGTTTTTATTTGGACAATACGAAGCATTAAATAGGATTTTACCATTCAATAGCCCAGATATTTCTGCCCATAAGGACTCAAAAAAGCTTTCATTGAGTACATTTAGATCATTTTGATGTTTTGAAGTTATGTCCCTAGAAACCCAGATGGCAACACACCCACCCTTATTTACTCCTGTCTTTGATTACCTTGATTTTGAGTAAATTTTGTGTTTCGGACTCAAAAAAATCTCTGATTTTTTATTTGTTTCCTTCAACCAAGTTTCAGTAAGGATCACTATTGTGTTTTGAGTTAAATTTGTAACATTTTCAGGGAAAAGGTCATATTTGTTTTTTTAACTGCGTGCATTGAAGAGGCAAATAATTAGATTTTTGCAATCATTTCTAACTATGTCTATCAGAATGTCCGATTCACGAATGTGAGAAAAGGGCCCGCTTTTGATGAATATCACCACTTAGGAGCAAGCACATGAAGTGTAAAGAAAATATTTTGCAAATATTTAAAAAACGAAAAAACCAAATCCTAATTTTCACCTTATAATAATCAAGTTTTTGGTTGTGTGACATAACCGAATATATAAATTTTTCATTTGATGTGCTAAGTAAAAAAGCAAAAACTATTTGTTTGGAATTGCTCATTTTTTGCTGACAGAAAAACATTAAGTCACAAAACCAAAGGATTGATTAAAAACGCTGAATTTGTCGCATAGCAATGTTGTTTTGTGATACTGTAATATAATGCTGTTGATAATAGTTCCGGATACTCTTGACATTTTTTTTTGTACTTCAGCCGAACTTAAGTAAACACCATCATTATTTATTTGCGATGTTGTTATGTTGCATTTCAAAATCTATACTTTATTCCATTTAAATGTTCTATTCAGCTCCAAAGCAATATTTCCCAGTTGCTTAATGAACTTCTCAATTGCAGTATTATTCAAATCACGCCCATAATGGCCATTTTTAACTTGTGGAATTTCAGAAAGTAGAACTCGGTGAGGTTTCAACTTTTTAATTGCTTTTATAACAGTTTCACATAATTGAGATGCTGCGGCCACCCCTGAAACACCCTTATCAATACTATTATGAACCGCATGAAAAATGATTTATTGACATTTCGCACCTGACGAATATTGTTTGACTGTTTGTCCCAAATCAATGATTTTGGCAGTGGGATACGAATCCCAGCATCATAAAAAACTCAGATTGTCGTATTGTTTTATGTGCTGTCTGAAATTATAAGATGGTTAGTGTTTCTGTTAATATATTTCGGAAAAAAAACTTTGGCTCCGACGGCTCACAAAAAATTTGAATATTGTGATCCATTAATATTTCCAATAGCGAACTGTTCTGGTCCCGTAAATATCCGACTTCAGATTGGAATTGATCAATCATTCGACACTGGTACGCATCTGCATTATCGTTCAATTCTATCTGCTGCTTCTGTTTCTCAATAACATGGTTTTGTTCTGAGATCATTTTAACTGGCTTGTCGATTAATTGTTTCTGTTCTTGTACGATTTCGTTTTTTTGCTTTAGCTGTTTTCGCATGTCCTCAGTGGTGTTTGTAAGTCTGGAAAGTTCATTGCTCAATTCAGTTTTAGCCTGCTGAGGCCTTTTTAACCAAAACTTTGTTTGGATTTCGATTTACGCAGCAAATTGCATTTACCAACTGTTCTGCTCTTTGATTTTTGCTTTTTATAATTGATACAAATAGATTCAATAAACAAAGGAATGAAAAGGTTTTTAGATCTTTTCCGTTTGTGCCCCCCCCCCCAGCTTAGTGGGTGCATATTATTTGTAACCCCCAGACGCACGTGCAATATTTTCACATAAAGATTTACTATCTAATGTCACGTGCTCTGTCACTGGGGGGAGCATAACTTACTAGGGGGGCACAAACGGAAAAGATCCGGATTTTTTACTGACCCACTGAGATCGTTACAGGACAGAAGGAGTAATCTTTTACTTTACAAACTTTAGAAGAAATAATTGCTCAAGAGAAAATAAATCTTTGTGTATTTATAAGCAAATGTTCTATAATTAATAATAAAAACTAATTAAAAAACGTGCTTTTTTTCGTTTTTTATGTTTCAGATTTTAAAAAATAATCCCCAAGAGAAACATTTGACAAGACCGAACCCCAACTTTGAATGGTTATATTGCAAGATTTTGCAAGACGATGCCGCACCGTCTTGCAACATAATTATGTTGCAAGACGGTGCGGCATCGTCTTGCAAAATAAAGTGCGTTCGAAATAGTCTGATCAGAGAATGATTTTAAACATGAACAAATCTCTCAATATCGTTATAATATATTCATTTCGTCTATCATTTTATCAATCTTATATTCAACTAACAAAAAACCAATCCTGAAAGTATTGTTAATGAAAGTAAATCGAAAAAAAAATGATCAAAAAAAAATTACTGAGAATGCCATTTTTTTTTATGCTTTTAACTGAAAAAATGAACTTAGACAGCTCTGCATAAAAACGTCTTGATCTACTTTGATTCGAAATCTTTTCTTGAGGTGACCGGCAGTTGTTATCAGCTGGATCCCTTGGTTCTGATCAAACCCATCGGATTTTCAGATGAAGTTCCGATCAGAATGCTGTTTTATTGTTGTCTCTTACCCGAGACAACAAAAGTCTGTAAGAAAACAAAAAAACGTGAAAAAAATGTCGCTGGAATTGGTCTCTGATCAGACTAGTGTGCGCTTAAAACTGCCTCTAATCAGACCGTCCCAGACCAAAGTGACCTCTGATCAGACTGTCCCAGAACAAAGTGGCCTCTGATCAGGCAAGTTCCAGACCATTGTCCAGACAAAAGTGCGCTCGATGCCTTTTCCAGACCATGTAATTCGAGCGCACCGGGAACATGTGTGCGCTCGAAACTCGTCTGATCAGGGGTCACTTCGGTCTGGCCACCTCGACCTGGGAACCACTCATTCTGCCGGGGGAATTTCAACTTCTTCAGTCACTCCGATTCCACCATGACAAAAAAATTTCGTGGAATCCCACAACTATTGATTTGCCGCCAGTTTATTAATGATTTGATCACACGCTTAAGGTAGAGGAATTTGATTCCGATTTGTCAGGGCAGCACGTTTATTTAAAATCAAAATCCTAAGTTATGTAACTGCACCCAAAGTTATTTAGTTCCTCGGAAATTCTTAAACAACTTCTTAATCTGCACATAAACCGTGTGGATATTAAACACCCGGTCTGGGCTCCCATTGAATTTCATCGATGGGTCCTAGTATACACTTCGATCGACACTTCACTGATGGATCATCGGTGGTTTATTACCACTTCTTCTCTGGTCATAGACAATCATCCCTGAAATTAGCTGGATCATAGAAAACCATTGATGTTCATCGATGGAAACCAAAGGGAGCTCAACCCAGTCATTATTTAAGATCGCAAATTTAAGTTTTTGGAAATATCACTAATGTTTAAATTTATAAGTTTTCGCTTCTTTGCAAAAATACCTAGATATATTAATACCCATAAACTTCTTAAAAAAGGTGATTTTCATGAAAAACTCACCTGATATCGGTATGCTGTGTTAAATTACAGTTGAATGACTGTGTTGAATAGTTTCTCTGACAAAATTGAATACAATCAGCACAATGTTTATGCATTGTGATCATCAATTTTTCGTGTTTACTGTCAAAAATAAGAATGACGTCAAACTATAATTTTTTATTATTTTAAAAGCTGTTTTTGAGCACGCAAGTATTTAATAATAGTTGGCTTTGAGAAGAAAAATTAATTTTATAAAATGTATTACATCACTAAGAAGATGACGGCGGACAGCCACTTGTGTTCTAATAATAAAAAAATAATTGTGGTTCCTGCGTAATCGCAGCGGAACAGCATTAGGCCACAGCGGCCTGTTCTCAGCTGTCTTTTTTCTTATTATTCCCCACATTTCAAACTGATCTTTTTATGAGCAGAATTGTTACTTTAAAGTTTTTCTGAAAACATTAATGTGAAGTTTTAAGAAGAGGGGGCTGTAATATGCGTATAATCAATCATTTCGGTATTACTTCAATCATTTTTTCTCCAGCATGATTATAAGCCCTGCTCACATTTAACCTCTCATTGTCGTAAAAAATTCGGCGAGAAGTAAACAGATCTCAAAAGAAGACTGCACAACAATAACTCAAAGTCGCGGGGTTCTAGGCAGCCACGATGATATCAAGGAATAATCTCATCGTGGCTTTTTAAAGTATGTAGATGTTCCACAACTAAACTAAAAAGCAAAATAGATCACAATAACGCTTATATTGAAAAAAATTCGTTGAATCCAAACAAATTAGCAAATAACGCTCAAAACTGAAGCTCTAAATAGTTTTCTTAGACAGTAGAGATTCCACTGGACCTCTTCTTAGTTTCTGAAGATTGTGCCAGCCGGATGAAGGGCGTTTTTCTCAAGAAATATCATCATATTTATAGTGTAATTTTTTTCTTAAAATCAGTCAAACTTCAATCGAAAAGATTCAACAAGCCCGTCTCATTGGAGAAAAATCAGAGTTTTTTGTCCTTGGGTGCCTCTTCATTTATTTTAGCGAAGTAAAATAAAATTTGAGCAAAAAGTTTTGAGCAAAAAATTTGTCAAAGTGTCTGTGGTGTTTCGCAGACGAATCTTCATTAGCAATTTTTAATGATATTAGTTTTCATATAGTGATAAATTAGCGCCCAATACCAATGAATCTGATGCCGATAACATCCGATGATATGGCTATTCAAAATTCTGCAACAATTGAGATAAATTTAAGACTGTTTGATGCCTTTATATCCACATCATGCAGAAAACGCAACACTCCTTGCTTTTAACTATAAATTTTCTAACATCAATTGTATTAGCAACAGCATTACCATACTATTCATAAGCGCGCCGAGCTATTTTGGTGACTCGTTAGAAATAAGACAGCATTCGTCTTTGAACGTCTTTAAGGTGAGTGTTGTAAAATTTGAAAGACACGGACACTGACAAAACTCAAGAACACACACACACCAAAAATATTACACACACAAGCACATAAATACAAACCCCAACAACAAAAAAATACCCTTCATATGGGTCTTTTTGGTTTTTTAACTAGTCGTGGATTTGTTGAGGCAATTGTGGCAGTAAACTTTGAAAGGGAGCTTTTCGAAATTTTTCGGAAAATTCTGTCTTTTTTGATGTTTCATGAGCATAATGAAGCAATCAGTTTACACGCATATACCAAGCACATTACATGCACTTGCACAAATACATACAACTACAAAAGCGAACACTCGAACAACAACAGAAATACACAAATACGAACCTTGACATCAAAAATAAATCTTGTTTTAAAACTTCTTTTTGGCAACTGATCTTTACCTATGGCTCGTCTTCGTTCTTTTAAGCCTTGTTTTTTTACTTGAAAACCTTGGTGTGGACTTCATTAGGCAATTGTTTCGAAACTAAAACTTGACAATCCAAAATTGACAATAAAATTTGTAAAAAAAATCTCGCCAAAAATCCTTTTTTTAAAAAATATCTCAGATGTATGACTATTTAAACAAATTAAACCGTTTTCTATTCTCTAACCTAGTCAAAGCCGCTTTTTGCAACAAAAAATGTGTTATTTTTGAATTTTATAAGATTTTTGACAACTTTGCAGTAAACAACACTGGGCCTTTTCACTCTGCGGAGCTTTTTTAATAAAAATTTGAAAATTTCTATAATTTTTATGTGAACTGAAAAAGAAATGATAATTTCCGTTTCCATCTTGCAATTGTTTGTTTAAATCTTCGTGTTTTATATGCGAGGGTTACCAACCAACAAAATGTTTAGTTTTTATATTTTCCGAAAAGCCCACAGACTTGTTTAGAGCTGATTAGAGCAGTTGGAAGAGCATTTTCAAAAAATAAAGATTTGAAAAAAAATGTTTTCTTATTTTCAAAAAAAATTGAATCAAGTATATCAAGTATATTCAAGAAAGTTAATCCATAAGCTCTCTAACTCTGAATTTTATTTATTTGCTTTATGCTAAAGGTTAATAGTCAGAACGACAGATCTGATAAAATAAGGAATAAATTTTTTTTAAAAAAAAATACGAAAAGATCATTTTTTTAGATAATGAATTCGAATGATTTGAAATTCCTTCCATGAAATCTGTTAAATCAAATTCTTTGAAATCCCCGATTTATGAAAACACTGTAATTTTTATCTCTGATGAAATGAGATGACTTGTTAGCAAAAAATATGGAATTTAGAAGAGAATACATTTTGTCGCTTTTAGTTTAACATTTTCAAAACTGATCTTTGTTTTTTTGAGAACTCTAGATTGCCCAAACGGTTCTTTTTTACCAAAAATCTGTTAGTGTTAGGTAGAGAGACGGCTTGGAGACGTAAAACAGCAAGACCGTTAAACAGTATTAAATGTTTATTAACAAAATTTTGAGAAACAAAGAAAAACTGTTTTTTTTCAAAAATTTTAGTCAAATAGTATAAAAATAGTTAAATTTCATGCTACAAGTTTTAATGAATTGCTCGTGACAATTATAACTCCATTTACATTTAATTTATCTAAATCTACAAAATTTCTTTTTGAGTTTATTCTTTACTTAAATTTCAACGCGATTAGATTATTTGTGTCGGCCAGAATAATTTTCAAATTTTCTCAAATTTAAGAGCCACTTCTATATAGCAGATACTTTTTAGACCCAAGTCAACACTGACGTAGTTTTGAACTATCGCCTGCTTCCTTCTTCATATATTTTGTGCTTTTAAGGCACGAAGTTATAAAAACGTAGGACTGCACACTGGGTTTTTGAGCCTTGCTCAGTATGAGATCGTTCTCCATTTTCCATTTGTTCGATGTAATTTTGCTGAAGCAATTTCACTCTCAAGGCAATCAATGTGCCGATTTTTAACCAATAAAGTATTGGTTTTATGAAGGTATTAGCTGAAAATGTTGCTAAACGTTTGTAGGGAATGCGTTGAAAAATGCTGAAATTATGTAGAGCTTACAAAAGTGAGGATACTGAGCGTGGGTAAAACATTCTTTTCAAAAGAACTTTAACAGGGTTCTTGCAAATTTAATATAAAAATTTACAAATAGACAGACAATTAGGATCACTGGTGTCTTATTTTCATATATAGAAGAACGAACAGCTTAATGGGTAACATAAATCAATAGCTAGAGGATTTGTACAATTTTGATTGTTTTATTATATATATATATATATATATATATATATATATATATATATTCCTGATCATTCTGATAGCTTGTAAACTTTGACCCCTCCGTTATATTATTAATTTATAGGTTTCGAAAAAAATATATTTCCTGTTGTACTTATTCAGGAATTCTATTTAAACTTCTTCATTAGCAATTTTTAATGATATTAGTTTTCATATAGTGATAAATTAGCGCCCAATACCAATGAATCTGATGCCGATAACATCCGATGATATGGCTACTCAAAATTCTGCAACAATTGAGATAAATTTAAGACTGTTTGATGCCTTTATATCCACATCATGCAGAAAACGCAACACTCCTTGCTTTTAACTATAAATTTTCTAACATCAATTGTATTAGCAACAGCATTACCATACTATTCATAAGCACGCCGAGCTATTTTGGTGACTCGTTATAAATAAGACAGCATTCGTCTTTGAACGTCTTAAAGGTGAGTGTTGTAAAATTTGAAAGACACGGACACTGACAAAACTCAAGAACACACACACACCAAAAATATTAGACACACAAGCACATAAATACAAACCCCAACAACAAAAAATACCCTTCATTTGGGTCTTTTTGTTTCTTTAACTAGTCGTGGATTTGTTGAGGCAATTGTGGCAGTAAACTTCGAAAGGGAGCTTTTCGAAATTTTCCGGAAAATTCTGTCTTTTTTGATGTTTCATGAGCATAATGAAGCAATCAGTTTACACGCATATACCAAGCACATTACATGCACTTGCACAAATACATACAACTACAAAAGCGAACACTCGAACAACAACAGAAATACACAAATACGGACCCTGACATCAAAAATAAATCTTGTTTTAAAACTTCTTTTTGGCAACTGATCTTTACCTATGGCTCGTCTTCGTTCTTTTAAGCCTTGTTTTTTACTTGAAAATCTTGGTGTGGACTTCATTAGGCAATTGTTTCTAAACTAAAACTTGACAATCCAAAATTGACACTAAAATTTGTAAAAAAAATCTCGCCAAAAACACTTTTTTTAAAAAATATCTCAGATGTATGACTATTTAAACAAATTAAACCGTTTTCTATTCTCTAACCTAGTCAAAGCCGCTTTTTGCAACAAAAAATGTGTTATTTTTGAATTTTATAAGATTTTTGACAACTTTGCAGTAAACAACACTGGGCCTTTTCACTCTGCGGAGCTTTTTTAATAAAAATTTGAAAATTTCTATAATTTTTATGTGAACTGAAAAAGAATTGATAATTTCCGTTTCCATCTTGCAATTGTTTGTTTAAATCTTCGTGTTTTATATGCGAGGGTTATCAACCAACAAAATGTTTAGTTTTTATATTTTCCGAATAGCCCACAGACTTGTTCAGAGCTGATTAGAGCAGTTGGAAGAGCATTTTCAAAAAATAAAGATTTGAAAAAAAATGTTTTCTTATTTTCAAAAAAATTGAATCAAGTATATCAAGTATATTCAAGAAAGTTAACCCATAAGCTCTCTAACTCTGAATTGTATTTATTTGCTTTATGCTAAAGGTTATTAGTCAGAATGACAGATCTGATAAAATAAGGAATAAAATTTTTTTAAAAAAAAATAGGAAAAGATCATTTTTTTAGATAATGAATTCGAATGATTTGAAATTCCTTCTATGAAATCTGTTAAATCAAATTCTTTGAAATCCCCGATTTATGAAAACACTGTAATTCTTATCTCTGATGAAATGAGATGACTTGTTAGCAAAAAATATGGAATTTAGAAGAGAATACATTTTGTCGCTTTTAGTTTAACATTTTCAAAACTGATCTTTGTTTTTTTGAGAACTCTAGATTGCCCAAACGGTTCTTTTTTTACCAAAAATCTGTTAGTGTTAGGTAGAGAGACGCCTTGGAGACGTAAAACAGCAAGACCGTTAAACACTATTAAATGTTTATTAACAAAATTTTGAGAAACAAAGAAAAACTGTTTTTTTTTTCAAAAATTTTAGTCAAATAGTATAAAAATAGTTAAATTTTATGCTACAAATTTTAATGAATTGCTCGTGACAATTATAACTCCATTTACATTTAATTTATCTAAATCTACAAAATTTCTTTTTGAGTTTATTCTTTACTTAAATTTCAACGCGATTAGATTATTTGTGTCGGCCAGAATAATTTTCAAATTTTCTCAAATTTAAGAGCCACTTCTATATAGCAGATACTTTTTAGACCCAAGTCAACGCTGACGTAGTTTTGAACTATCGCCTGCTTCCTTCTTCATATATTTTGTGCTTTTAAGGCACGAAGTTATAAAAACGTAGGACTGCACACTGGGTTTTTGAGCCTTGCTCAGTATGAGATCGTTCTCCATTTTCCATTTGTTCGATGTAATTTTGCTGAAGCAATTTCACTCTCAAGGCAATCAATGTGCCGATTTTTAACCAATAAAGTATTGGTTTTATGAAGGTATTAGCTGAAAATGTTGCTAAACGTTTGTAGGGAATGCGTTGAAAAATGCTGAAATTATGTAGAGCTTACAAAAGTGAGAATAACGAGCGTGGGTAAAACATTCTTTTCAAAAGAACTTTAACAGGGTTCTTGCAAATTTAATATAAAAATTTACAAATAGACAGACAATTAGGATCACTGGTGTCTTATTTTCATATATAGAAGAACGAACAGCTTAATGGGTAACATAAATCAATAGCTAGAGGATTTGTACAATTTTGATTGTTTTATTATATATATATATTCCTGATCATTCTGATAGCTTGTAAACTTTGACCCTTCCGTTATATTATTATATTACAGGTTTCGAAAAAAATATATTTCCTGTTTTACTTATTCAGGAATTCTATTTACACTTTGAGCACATTCAACTCATTCTTACAAACTTTTTACATATTCAGCACATTCTTCTTAATGTTAATTTTGTGTCAATTAATCAAAAATGTGATAATTTTAGTAACTACTAGTAAGTAATAAATAAGAATTTGACATGAACTTGGAAAAATTTAAGGTTATTTATCTGTAGTTTTTTTATATACAGTATGGTACCAAAAAGCTACGTACACCTGAGGATTTTTAAGAGCATTAAAAACGCAACAAAATAAATGATTTTGAATTAAAATTTTTTCTCCTACAACGCGTCACTACGACATTAGTTTTTCTAACGTCTAATATAGTTTTCTTCTAATGACATCTGGTTCAGTTTCGTTCAAACATTCTGACGATTTCTCTTCTAAATGTAGCGAAAAAACTTTTGATTGGATTTAGATACGGACTCTATGCTGGACATTATAGTACCTTCCCATGTTTCTGTCGGATAAAATTGCCGATTATTTTTGATTTATGCACAGGAGCACTCTCTTATTGAAAAACAATGAAAAAGCATTTTTTTGTAATTTAACAAAACTTCCAAATAACCGGCAGCGTTTAGCTTATTTGGACACTTAACAATCATTTTCCGTCCATCTGATCGTATTGTATCCTAAAAGAAGTTAGCGTTTGAGCATATTGACAAACCGTTTTGAACGAATACACTTGCCCTTTTTCTTCAAACTGACTTTTTGCAGCATTTCTCGAAAAAAAAACACAATTCTTTTTGAGATTTCGGTTAACTGTACCTCTGGAAATTGTGTCCCAACAAGAGAAAGTGTTATGAGTCAGTCTAATACGTTCCATTGAGGCTCCATTGAGGCGTTAACTAAATTTTCGGATCTTTTTGAAAATTTTGGGGGCCTTCCGCTCAATATTTTGGCCTTGATTTTTTAACAGAGCGATTGTACGCCTGCTGTCACTGGATCTTGATTTCAAGTTGAGTTGCTTTTGTTTTTGTTTCTCCATGAAAATCTGAAGTAGCGTAACAACTTGGCAAACAGTGAAAAGAGAAAGCTGTTTAACGATCTTTTCTGTTTAACCAGAGAAAATGGGATTTAACACACCTTTTGCACGCCTTTGCGCAAATCATGCTTATGAAGCACGAATCATGCTTTAAAAGCAGAAACCATGCTGGATGTAGCTTTTCGGTACGATAGTGTATAGTAACCATTTGGTGCTCAAATGAAAGTTGCTATGATTTCTGTTCCCATAGTTTCTCTAGCCATTGCGCAAAATTTAATAAATTTTCATAAATCAGTCTTGGACTACTCTGGTAAGAGGCAGTCTCGTGCGCAAAATAGTCTGCACATTTTTTAGCAATAATTCGAGCGAAGATCAGCATCTATACTCAACAATGATCTGTAAAGGACCTTTTTGGATAAGATTGGTTTGATAAGAGATGATTTCAGCACTGAAATGTATCGAAAGAGACATAAGTTTTGAGTGGTCTGGTCAGGATAATTTATAGCGAACTTCGATCTCACGGAAAATTTTGAGCACGCGACAGTCTAATCGCATGTCACTTCACTCTGCGATGTTTCGATCAGAAGTTAGATTGATGTGGAACTGTCTTGTCAGAGGTAACTTCTGAGGACTATCATCATGTGTTGCCATGGCTTACAACTGATACGTTACGAAAGCAGAAGCTGTTTTGCAAACATTATACTTGATAATATGAATAACAGGCAATAAATATTTTTAATCTCTTAAAATGTTGAGGTTATTCACTCCTACATCAAATATTGACTTGATAATACAGGCAAGAGCGAAGAGAACCAAATTCCCAAATTCAGTCATGCGCCATACAGAATACTTTGGTCACATTGGGCCAGACCAAACAGACCCAAGACTAACCCTAGGCCAGACCAAACAGACCCGAGCCCTGGGCATATCCGCGTCGAGAGTTTCGTCGGAATCAAACATAAGAAAGCGTCGGTTTTCGTCGGTTTTACTTCGCCAAAACCGATCAAAGCCCTTACGTTTTTCTCCTCCTTTTGATCGGTTTTCGTCGGTATTCAAACGTAAGAATCGTCGGTTTTAAACGTAAGAAGCGTCGGTTTTCGTCGGTTTCAAAACGTCAGAAGCATCGGTTTTCGGTGGTTTTAAACGTAAGAAACGTCGGTTTTCCTCGGTTTTAAACGAAAGAAGCGTCGTTTTTCGTCGGTTTTAAACGTAAGAAACTTCGATTTTGGTCGGTTTTGAATGTAAACATCCTTTTATAGCAGAAGTACTGCCGGAAAATTGTCTCAAGTTGATTGAAAAAACCAACTTTTGAGATTTTCCGGTATATTCTGTGTGTGTTTCCCTCATCCTTTGTCATCCGGGCTGGGGATCGGCTACGGCGGAGCTACATACAAATATTTTTTACGAAATGCGTTGAAAAAAGTGCTAAAACTGTGACAAGAATTGTATTCAAAACGCGCTGATGTTATTTAAGAAATTGTGGTGAAGATGCGATGAATTTTAAAATTTTAAGCGGCTTCTCAAATTTTCAGCGCATTTCAGCGCATGCAGCGCTTATCTTACATAGCTATGATGCAATCAGCGCACTTCTTACAAAAAATGCACTGAAACGGTGCTGACATCTGATTCAAAAGACTACAAATTAACAACAAATTCAGGCATAACTCAAAATTTCCACGAAACTTTCCAACAACTGCATTGAACCAAAAAAAACCTTTCCACTGACCTTAGTGTATAAACTGATAGGACTTCATTTGCCTTTAACTGAGGTTTGTCAATAATTGAGGTTTGAAGTCTTTCTGCTCTGCAAATAACATAAAAAACAAGAAGTCAAATTTATCTAAACAGTGCAGTCAAATTTATCTGAAGTCAAATTTATCTAAAAAAAACAATGCACCGTTACATTTCGAATAGTGTTTTAACAATAAATTTCGACAAATAAAGTAAAATTGGCCTCATTTTTGTAGCTGCTCCTTGAAAACAAAAGGTTCTCAATGTTGCCAGGATAGCGAATTTTGTCAAAAAGTTAGTATATCCAAACTAAATAATTATTTTTTTCGGAAACTTGTCAAGTTGCATTAATGAAAAACCAGTATGCATAAACTGATGTTCCAATTTCGACAACCGTTACGGCTACTACTACTACTACTACTACTACTACTACTACTACTACTACTACTACTACTACTACTACTACTACTACTACTACTACTACTACTACTACTACTACTACTACTACTACTACTACTACTACTACTACTACTACTACTACTACTACTACTACTACTATTACTACTACTACTACTACTACTACTACTACTACTACTACTACTACTACTACTACTACTACTACTACTACTACTACTACTGTTTGAACACTTAAATTCCATAAAGAAATAAAGGAACAAGGACAATAAGTACAAACAAGTTAATAAAATGCATATAAGTTTGAGCTTAATTGGCTTTATTTAATCCAGGAAATGCTGTTCGACAAAACTGTTGAAGCGGGATTTAGACTCTCTTTTCGCTTGCTGTCGTAAGGTGATGTAGCTCATGTTGTTCCTTGAGCAATCTTCTTCAAGTTGATCCAACCACGTCTTGCGTTGACCCCCTGGAGCTCGTTTAGCATGTCGATATTTTTCTGTCGGCTCCCAGGTGAAGGCTCGGAGCGCTAGACGATCGTCATTCAACCTCAGGATATGGCCAAACCATTTCAACCGTTTAATCATGATCATTGCAGAAAGTGTCGTGATACGTGATCTAGCCAGTAATTCTTCATTTGTCACCCTCTCCAGATATGAAAAACATAGTATCCTTCGCAGACAACTAGTGTGAAAGCTCTCAAGTTTCCGTTGGGTTGATTTAGTCATGGTCCACGTTTCAGAGCTATATAAGACCACTGATAACACGAGAGCTCTGTATAACTTGCATTTGAGGGGAATGCTAAGTTGTTTGCTCTTCCAAAGCTTCTGAAAGCTCGCAAATCGCTGTCTCCCTTCCGCCAGCTTGGCACTGATTTTCTTTAGGTCACCATGTTGCAAGCTCACGAAAGAACCGAGATACTTGAAAGCTTTTACATTTTCGAACTCCACTCCATCTCGATCGTGGACATTGGAGGAGAAAATGAGAGATCTTCCAGCCTTTTCTCTGCCGCAGTACCGTGACTCGTGAATTCGTCGGCCTTTCACAGTTGCGAATTTCCTAGTGCACTTCTGACAAGTGAGGCTTTTCTCTAGCCCAACAAACTTTGACGCGCTGTCTTCGACCCTCTTCGAATTCTTAGACTTGCAGAATCTGGCCTCATGCACTTTGCAGCCTCTTGCAGTGTCGAAGCGACGTTTACAACCTGAACATACATAACTATCGTCATCAGAGACCGCAGATGATCTGTTATTCGCCGAATACACTAGATCAGCAACCACTGATCTCTCGTCGCTGCTAACTGTCACAAGCTCAGCCTCCGCTGAACTTTCCAGTCTCAGTTTCTCACCAGCTAGTGTCTCGAACCAGCCCGCATTCTTCTTCTTGCCCACCAGCACCTCTTTGCCAATGAGTAGTCGGGATTGGTTTCCGGCCTCAATGAGAGTCCCAAAACGGCCTTTGCGGTTTCCTGTAAGAACTTCCACGTTCCTTTGAGCAATGGGTACACTGGCTCCGGGTTTTTCCCTTTTAACACCCATATTCTTTGTCTTCCCAACATTGATCATTAGGCCAACAGCCTCGGCTAAAGATTCAATTCTATGTAGATTTGTTTGAACTTCGGAATCAGAGACGCCCAATAGGGCAACATCATCGGCGAAGTCAAGATCAGCAACAAAGCGTCCAATGTCGATTCCTCCTTGAACTGAATTAGCCAACACATAGTTTATCACAAGGCCAAAGAGAATAGGCGACCATACATCACCCTGGCGAACACCAGTTTTTACGTCGAACATCCGGCCCTTCTCGCCCGCTGCCTTGACGCAGCACTTGAAGCCTTCGTAACTGTTGCGGATGTCAATCACAACTTTTTGTGGGAGCCCGTAATGTTTCATTATCTTGTACATCATCTCGCGGTCCACCGAATCGAATGCAGCGCTGAAGTCAATGAAACAAAAACTGATGTCCAATTGGAAGGCCATGCATTTCTCTAGTATTTGCCTCAACGCAAACAATTGGTCAGTGCAGCCCCTGCTTTTGCGAAATCCGCATTGTTCTTCTCTTAGCACTTGATCAAGTGCATCTTTGCATCTATTCAGGATGATTGACGCAAAAACATTTCCAGGTACCGAGAGCAGTGAAATTCCGCGATAGTTCCCACACTCAGATCTTTTTCCTTTGCTTTTGTATAGCGGGACAACTTCTGCTAACTTCCAGTCTTGTGGAAGATTTTCTTCAGTCCAGCACTTGTTGACAATGTCCCAAAGCCATTCAGCGATTCCAATATGCGACTTTAGCATTTCGGCAGAAATATCGTCTGGTCCACTTGCTTTACCGTTTTTCAGTTTACGCACGGCATTTAGAACTTCATCAAACCGAATTGGACCTAGGTCTATTTCAAGACTCTCGGATGCTTCCACTATTCTCAATACAGAATTGCCGCTTGTCGTGGTTGGATTTAACAGATGCTTAAAGTGCTCGGTCCAACATTCCAACCTTTCTTCCTTTGTTTTCAGAGGCTCGCCTGTGGTTGAAACTAGTTTACTTATATGAGGACTCCACTTCCGGCATAACTGTTTTGACTCCCCAAACACTTCTTTCAGGTCACCTTTAACTGAATGATCTTGTATTATTTCACCTTTGTCTTTCAGTCACTGTCTTTTGTCAGATCTTAACGCTTTTCGTACTTCTTTGCAGCAGTATAGAGAACATTAGCAGCGCCTCCGCGCTACTATGCTCCCTCAACTGTAACTCGGCCCGTTTCCTAATCAAAGCCAGCGTTTCAACTGTAATCCAGGGTTCGTGCACACGCTTTTCGGGAATGAGTAGTTTTGTTGCCGCTGCATTAAGAGCCGTTCGAAAATTTGCCCAAGATTGTTCTACGCCTTCAAAAATATCGCTCTCATCGAGATAGCGTTTCACTTCTGCGCAGAAAGCTTCACGCGTGACTTCATCGCGCAACTTGGCAGAGCACACTTTCGGTTGACTGCGTGGCTTATGTGCCACTACTTTGAATCGCACTTCGGCAATGACCATTTCGTGATCGGTGAGAGTGATCTTTCCCCTCCTTGTCCTAACGTTGTGCAAACAACTCCTGTGCCTCGAACTGAATAAGATATGATCTAACATCTTCTTTCGCATCTGTTGCTCAGGTGGGTTAAATTTATACCGGTGCACTAACCGGTGTCGAAACCAGGTTCCACCAATCAACAGGTCATGAGAGACACAAAAGGACCACAATTTTTCTGAGTTATCATTCTCCTCGCCCATTCCAAAGGGGCCTCGGCAAGGCACGTTGACATCAGATTGTTGACCAGGTTCTGCATTGAAGTCTCCGACGAGGCAGACTCTCTCCCTTTGTTTGAAACTGGATACCAAGCTGCTCAACTGATTCCAAAAATTGTCTTTCGCTAAGTCGTTAGCTTCATTTGTGGGCGCATAGCACACAATCACAACGAGGTTAGCTCGTCTCTGAGCTGCAAACTTCACATAGGTCACTCGCTCACTTACAGCAACTTGCTCAATTATGCTACCGGCAAGTCTTTTCGTCACTGCAATACCAACTCCTCCTTGTCTCGCTTTTGCAGTCGATAGCCAGGAGTCAGTGAGGAAGAGCTTGTTGTCGCCAAGATCTAATTCCTGCTCCTCCAGTCTTGTTTCTTGCACTCCCAGGACGTCCAAATTGTACTTCTTCAGGTCCATTTTCAGGCTTTCTAATGAACCTGATTGAGCCAGTGTCCTGACAATGAGGGTTCCAATTCTGAGGTTTCTATTCCACGGGAGATTCTTAGCACCCCTCACCCGGGACTCGGGGCCATTTTTGTTTGAACTCATTGCATTGGGTTTTCAGGCTCATATACATCTAGTCGCGCCACCAACTAGAGGACCCTTGCCTCGTTAGCTCGGTGGTACTAGGCATCTGCCCTAGGGACTACTACTACTACTACTACTAATACTACTACTACTACTACTACCACTACTACTACTACTACTACTACTACTACTACTACTACTACTACTACTACTACTACTACTACTCCTACTACTACTACTACTACTACTACTACTATTACTACTACTACTACTACTACTACTACTACTACTACTACTACTACTACTACTACTACTACTACTACTACGGCCAACTTGAATTTGGGGTAAGCGATCCGCGGATTACGGTTTTGCTCGGAGATATCTGATTTCTGTTCCCAGAGCTCAGATAAAGCTTGTTTCCGTTAGCCAAGATGTTAATCTAGCCAAAACTGAAAATGGCCCTATTTGAAAAGCATTTCTTTGGTTTTTATTAGAATTTAAAAATTTAATTATTTTTTGAAAAAACTGCACTTTTCTCTCAATTTCACATATAGAAGTTACTTTTTCTCACCGTAGATTGATAGTCACGCTTGAGAGCTTTCCAGAACAATTTTTTAAATCATTCTAGCTCTCTTATTTGTTGTTTTATTGACCGAGCGGATTAGGGTGACATCCGCGGCCAAACAGTAAGGGAAATTGAAAACTCTGTTTCCTCATCAAAAATTTATATTTTTGATTTTTTCTTTCAATTTCGGTGCTGTATGACTAAGTTCTGGCATTTTTGGTCTTGTAGTGCAGTTGCGTTTAGTGCCTGGAAACGAGCTTATTTTTAGGTCATAAAATGAAAGTGACCCAAACGAGTGACCACTGAACTGCAAGAAAATTGGAATGAGGCAAAAACTCAAAAATGAGTCCTGGAGTCTGAAATTTTGCATGTCGACTAAAAATAGTCATACAAGACAGGTAACTTTTTGCTGGATTCTAATATCTATTAAAAACCGAGAAAAAAAGGTTTTTAAAATTCTCGACTTGAATTTGGGTACGAATTTTTTATAATTTTTGGCCGGATGCGAATATCTGGAAGACGGTTAATTTTAATGAGCTCAGCAAAATATTTTTTGAACCTCAATTTCAGAAAGCTATCCGGGTTTAAAAGGGCCGATTTTTTTATTCAAATAGCATAAGAAAAAATGAAAAACTATTTCGAACACCAGAAGCAATTTCCGACGAGACTCAGCAAAAATAAGGCCATTCAAAATTTATGCTACTGAGGATTGTGATTCAAAATGTTTTGAAATAAACATGTTAAGAGTCAGCGATCTCGATATTTTCAGCTCCCAATTCGAAAAATAGAGTTCTGAAATTTATGTCAAACTCTTGTCAAGCAGCAGAAAATTATTAAAGTTGATAGGTCATTTTTGCAACTTTTTTTTTCTTTCTAATGTTTTCAGTTTGCTTGTTGGGTCACAAAACTTACCGAAAACAATTTTTTAAACACAACTTTTCACTGGAAAAACCGTTTTGTTGTTGTTTTCAGTTGATTTTGATTTTTTGTGAAAAACTTGAATTTGGGTACATCGCAGTTTGTTGAAGTCAAACTGAAAAAGATGAGATCCATTCAAAGAGAACAACATAAACAAAAATGATCATTTTCATGCAAGAAAACTTTTCAGTACCTTTGCGATATAGTTGTTTTCCTACAAATTTTTTTTTTGAAGCAGAAAGAATAATAACTTCGAAAAAAAAGGAAGCAAAAAAATCTGAAACAAAAAAATAAGAGTTCAAGGTACAGAAAAACGAATTTGAGAACTGTTTCTGATGTCATTTCTGAAATACTGTTTATTGTTACAATTCAGTTTTATGGAGAAAAAAATACTTACGTTGATGAAACTGCACATATATTAATAATACAAGGGGAAAACTTTGAGAAACCAAAAAACTAGAATTTGGGTTCGAAAAAAAAATGCCAAAGTGGCCCTATTGGTCTGGTCGCCACGTTTTTCTATTAAACATAAAAATAATTGTCATACCAATTCCTCGAACTTCTCATGGATGTTCGTACGGAAAAATCCAGCCTAAATTATTTAAAGACATTAAAATTTTGCCAAAAATTTTGGTATGAGTAGAATGCTTTTGAGTGCTTTCAATATCTTTCGAAGTCCATTGCCTGATTAGGGATCAGTTACAGGTTAAAAAGTGGCCTAAAATAACGGAAATACGTTTTGTTTGCTACAGGGGTAAGAAAAAATGATTTCTACGGGGCCAGAGCCTTCAAATCGAGACGATCCCCTATTTTTTTTTTCAAATTGATCTTTTTTGCTTTAAGTCAAAGCCTTTGGCCCCTCCATTTTTTTCAAAACACCTCCTCATACACGGGATAATTGAAAAATCTGCCTGTAAACCTCTTGGAGAAGATGTGTATCACGTTATTATAAAAATTAAGTGTTTTAGAGTTGCGAAATCCGGAGTTTTTTAAAAAAAAAAAATTCCGATTTTCAACTTTCTCTAAGTCCATCACCTGTTTAGGGGTGAATTACCGGAAACAAACATGGGCTTAAAATAACGGACATAAACTGGGATTTCTCGGGGGGCCAAAAAGAGGGGATCATCCCGAGTTGAAGGCCAGAGCCCTCAACTCGAGATGGTCCCATATTTTTCTTCTCAAATTGATTTTTTTTCTTAAAGTGAAAGTCTTTGGCCGCTCCATTTTTTTCAAAGCACCTTTTCATCAACGGGATAGTTAATAATTCTGCCTGTGAATGGCTTGGAGAAGATTGGTATCACAATATAATAACAATTAAATGATTTAGAGCTGCAAAATCCGGAATTTAAAAAAAAATTTTCCGGATTTCAATTTTCTCTAAGTCCATCGCCTGTTTAGGGATTAATTACCGGAAACAAACATGGTCTTAAAATAACGGACATAAAATGGAATTTCTCGGGTGGTCAAAAAAAAGGGGATCATCCCGAGATGAAGGCCAGAGCCCTCAACTCGAAATGATCCCCTATTTTTTTTTTTAAATTGATTTTTTTTTGCTTAAAGTCAAAGTCTTTGGCCGCTCCATTTTTTTTCAAAACACCTCTTCATCCTTGCGATAGTTAACAAATCTGCCTGTGAACGGCTTGGAGAAGATTGGTATCACAATATAATAAAAATTAAGTGTTTTAGAGTTGCGAAATCTGGTGTTTTTGTAAATTTTTTTGCGGATTTCAATTTTCTCTAAGTCCATCGCCTGTTTTGGGATTAATTACCGGAAACAAACATGGGTTTAAAATAACGGACATAAAATTGGATTTCTCGGGGGGTAAAAAAATAGGGGATCATCCCGAGTTGAAGGCCAGAGCCCTCAACTCGAGATGAACCCCTATTTTTTTTTTCAAATTGATTTTTTTTTTGCTTAAAGTCAAAGTCTTTGGCCGCTCCATTTTTTTTCAAAACACCTCTTCATCCACGGGATAGTTATTAATTATGCCTGTGATCGGCTTGGAGAAGATTGTTATCACAATATAATAAAAAAATAAAAAAATGAGTCCAATCAGTGCACTATTCAAGGAGTTGAAGCTAAAAAAAAAAGAATCGTATCAGATGACCGTAGAGGAGAGATACACCACCTTCAGAGCTAAAATTGAACAAATAAACCTCAGAGTTAAACGAGATAGTTAACAATTCTGTCTGAAACGGCTTGGAGAAGAGTGGTATCACAATATAAGAAAAAAAAGTGTTTTGGAGCTGCAAAATCCGGAGCTTTAATTTTTTTTTCGGATTTCAATTTTCTCTAAGTCCATCGCCTGTTTAGGGGACAATTACCGGAAACGAACATGCGCTTAAAATAACGGACAAAAAAAGGATTCCTAGGGGGGTCAAAAAAATGGCGATCATCCCGAGTTGAAGGCCGGAGCCCTCAACTCGAGATGATCGCCTATTTTTTTTAAATTGATTTTTTTTTGCGAAAAGTCAAAGTCTTTGGCCCCTCCTTTTTTCAAAACAACACCTCATCCACGGGATAGTTAACAATTCTGTCTGTGAACGGCTTGCAGAGGATTGGCATCACAATATAGTAATAAAAAATAAGTGTTTTAGAGTTGCAAAATCCGGAGCTTTTAAATTTTTTTTTCGGATTTCAATTTTCTCTAAGTCTATCGCCTATTTAGGAGTTAATTACCGTAAACAAACATGGGCTTAAAATAACGGATATGAAATGGAATTTCTAGGGGGGTCAAAAAAGGGGATCACCCCGAGTTGAAGGTCAGTGCCCTCAACTCGAGATGATCCCCTACTTTTTTTTTTCAAATTGATTTTTTTTTGGTTGAAGTCAAAGTCTTTGGGCCCTCCATTTTTTTCAAAACACCTGCTCATCCACGGGATAGTTAACAATTCCGCCTGTAAACGGCTTGGAGAAGATTGGTGTCACATGAAGGTCGCAGAAAAAAAACGTTTTGCGAAACTACAAATTGAATTTTTTTTTCGGACTGAACATGTTTATGACATCGATGAGTAGCCATTTTGGACATTTTGAATTAGTTCTTTAAACACTATACCCACTCATCTATTTATTTGAAGAATTCTAGTTATGCAGATATGCAAAACCAAAGCAGTTGCCAGTTTTTGATCGTTTAGGCACGTTACGGGCCTCTTGCAGCGTCTACTGCAAGAACGTAAAATGTTGAACTCAGTTCGAGATAAGATAGGTCTTGGTCCTCAAGAACTCAAATGAATCTCATTTTAAAACTCAGCACACTTTCTGTTAAAAACTGGATTTTGCAACATCCCTATCACTTGTAATAGTGGATCCCTGCAGGAATTGATTATAATCCAAAATTATAAAGTTGGAATATTCAAGTTGAAAATCGTAAATGGTCAATTTTATTAGCCTTTCTATGCTTTTAAAACAGCAGAACCTTATTTCTACTGAATTTATTACACAATTTAAAAAAAATTTTAGTCGGCATCAAGAACGTTATAATAAGGTCTCGAGAGACTTACATTGAAGTAAATATAAATAGAGATCAAATAACGCAAAAAACAACTTTCAATGGCATATTGAGCTAGAAATCGCTCACATAAGTGACAGAAGCTAAAATTGTATGTTTTGCGTAACGACAAGTTCAAGCTGAGACTTCAGCTCGAGATGATCTTCTAATTTCTTCAATTTGAGTTTTTTTAGTTAATTTTAAAGTCGTTATTCACTCAACTTTTTTTTCAAAACAACTCCTACTCGACTCAATAGGTAACAAATGCGACTTTGATCGAATCGCAGACAATTGTTAATATAATTTTTAGTTATATCTTCATAAAGTTTAGTAAAACTTACTTTCTGCTAAAAAAAATAGCAGATATCATTTTCCACATTGTATATCACCTGACTGAATACGTGTGAATTTCAGCAATAAAACTTTCGTTTTAAAAAGGCAAAAAAAATTTTCAGGTGGATCAAAAAATAGGGGATCTTCCCCAGTTGACAGCCCCGCAGAAAATTTGTCCAATAACAAAAGTTTTTTTAAAAAAACAATATATTAGTTTTTCAAAAATTAGAGAAGGATTTATGTCTCTAAGTTAAATTTAAGTGTTTTAAGTTAAACTATTGTATTGGCCGCAACAAAAAATCAACCATACCCATTTTTTTGTCGAGTCATACTAGTCATATGAGTAGACATGAAAATGGGGATCGGGCCAAACTGTAATTTGGTCTCATTTTGAAAACTTGAAAATGGGCATCCCAAAACTGGAATTCGGGTACGACGATTTTAACTCGAAAATGGGCACTTGAATTTGGGTACTGAGATTCTGTAGCCAAACTTGAAAATGGGCCAAAAATGGGCCATTTTCAAGTTAGGCTACGGCTACTACTACTACTACTACTACTACTACTACTACTACTACTACTACTACTACTACTACTACTACTACTACTACTACTACTACTACTACTACTACTACTACTACTACTTCTACTACTACTACTACTACTACTACTACTACTACTACTACTACTACTACTACTACTACTACTACTACTACTACTACTACTACTACTACTACTACTACTGATACAACACTTGAATTCCATTAAGAAATAAAGGCACTATTACAAGACAATCAAACATGGATTTAAGACAAGAATATGAATGTAACAATCATTAAATTAAATCAGCATCTAGTTATTAGTTAAACTAGAAACTTTTCGTTGACGAATTTGTTGAAGACTGATCTTGAATTGCTTTTACCTCTTACTTGAACCACTGGAAAATCTATCTTGTTTCTTTTGCAATTGTTTTGTAGTTGATCTAGCCATGTCTTTCGCTGTCCTCCAACAGCTTTCATGGCGTTTGGATAATGCTCAGTGGGGTTCCATTCCAGAGCTTTCCTTGGCAGTCTGTCGTTCTCCATTCTTTGGACGTGTCCAAACCATTTGAAGCGTCTAATCATGATAATTTTTGATATGGCCGGCAGCTGTGTTTTGTTGAGCACAGATTGGTTAGTTATTTTTGTCATGTAAGACAAACAAAGTATACGACGTAGGCAGTTGAGGGGAAAGCTATCCAGTATTTTCTCCAACGCTTTGTTTATCGTCCATGTCTCTGAGCTCTACAACACCGCTGACAGGATGAACGCTCTGTAAAGCTTGCACTTCAATGTCGTCGCTAATTGCTTGTTCTTCCAGATGTTCTAAAAATCACTGAAGCGTTGCCTACCTTGAGCCAATTTACAGATAATTTCTCTTGCATCACCGTCCTGTAAACTGACGTGGGATCCTAGGTACTTGAAAGCCTGAACGCTCTCACATTCAGTACCCGAAGCGTCCTTCACACTGCTAGAAAAACTTTTAGTAACTCTGGCTTTCAGTTTACCGCAATATCTCGCTTCATGTACTTTTCGACCGTTAACAGACTTGAATTTTTGTTGGCATCTATTGCATCTTAGGCTCTTTTCAAGGTTTTCGAACTTTGCGCCAATAGGCTTCACTAACTCGTGCTTTGTGTTTTCTTCAGCTTTCTTGCAATATCTTGACTCGTTTACTTTTCGTCCAACCACAGTATCAAAACATCGCCTACACTTCAAGCATACTTTCGATTAGTTTGTAGGTTCCGGCGGTCCATTGAGACTAGTCTCGCATGTCAAATGTTTCAAACGGATCTTGTCTCCTCTCAGGTTTTCTAACCAGCCTGCTTTTTTCTTCGTTCCCTCGAGCACCTCCGTGCCAATGGATAAACTCCAGACTTTGTCTATCTCCCTGAGGAATCCAGTTTGTTCTTTGTAACATCCTGTTAAAATCTCGACTTCATTTTGCTGTACTGATGTTTAGGCCATAGGGCGTTGAAACGATACTCCTATGTTTTTGGTCTTGCTAACGTTAATCAGGAGACCAACCTTCTGAGCAGTTTCTTCAATCCTATGTAGGTTTTCCTCAACATCCAGATCACAATTTCCCACAAGGGCATTATCATCAGCAAAGTCAAGGTCTGCAACATATTGGCCAATGTCTATTCCACCACGCACCGAGTTTGCCAATACGTAATTGATGACAAGTCCGAACAGGAATGGAGACCATACGTCACCTTGACGAACTCCAGGTCTGACGTCAAAGGTATCCCCTACCACTCCTTCAGATTTGACTCGACATTTGAAGCCGTCATAGCTATTCTTGAGAATGTTCACAAATTTTACGGGTAGTCCATAATGCCTCAGTATTTCGTACATGCGGTCTCTCTCAAATGATCAAAGGCCGCTCTTAAGTCAAAAAAGCAGAGACTAAGATCAACTTGGTACAACAACGCTTTTTCAATGATATGTCTCAGCGCAAAAAGTTGGTCGGTACAACATCTGCTCTTCCTGAAACCACACTGCTCTTCCCTCAATACCTTTAAGAGCTTCCTTGCATCTGTTTAAAGTTACTGCAGTAAACAATTTCCCCGGCACTGACAGTAGGGAGATGCCACGATAATTGCTACAGTCTGTTAGTTTTCCTTTAATTTTGTACAGTGGTACAATCTGCGCAACTTTCCAGTCCTCTGGTAGACGTTCTGTTTCCCACGACTTGTCTATTATGTTCCAAAGCACCTGCGCAATGCCGTCATGAGCTTTTAAAATTTCAGCTGATATTCCATCTGGTCCACTAGCTTTGCCATTTTTCAGTTTTCTTACAAAATCAATAACTTCCTTCAAGCGAATGGGACCAAGATCAATCTCAAGGTCTTTTGCGGCTTCAAAAATTGGTGATGGACAAGCTTTGCATCTATTGGACGGATTCAAGAGTTGCTTGAAGTGTTCTGTCCATCTTTCCAACCTCTCCTCCTTTCTTCCTAACACTTGGCCGTCTTTAGACATGAGCTTTGTTGTTTGTGGACACCACTTTCTGCAAACAAGTTGTGTTTCGCCAAACATTTCCTTGATGCTACCTTTATCCGCAAGTTCTTGAATCAGATTACCCTTTTCATTGAGCCATTTTCGTTTATCCGCCCGCACAGCTTTTTGCACAAGTTTGCAACAGTCTTCAAATTCTGACAAAGCCTCTGCTTTGTTAGATTTAGTGTCAGTATTCAAATTGGACTCAGACAAAGTCTCCGCTTTGCTTGAGTTTTTCTTTAACTGTAACTTGCCTCTCTTTACAATTAGATCGATTGTCTCTTTAGATATCCAAGGCTTGTGTTCTTTTCTATCCTGCACAAGAACTTTTGAGGCAGCTTCGTTAAGAGCACTGCGAAAGATGAGCCACGATTGTTCAACGTCGTCAATGTCGTCATTCTCGTGCTATTTTTCTTTTCACAATTTTGTTGAACTCGGTTCGGACCATTTCGTCATGCAATTTCCTCGGGTCAATTTTTGCAGGTTTACAAAGTTTAGAGTTCTGCAGTTTAAGATCTAATTGTGCTGTTAATAATTCATGGTCAGTCAAAGTAAGTTTTCTTCTTCTTGTTCTGACATCTTGCAAACAACTGCGATACCGACTTGATAGCAATACATGATCCAACATTTTCTTCCGACAATTTTTGTCGGGCGGGTTGAAAGTGTATCTATGCACCAAACGGTGACGAAACCATGTTCCTCCAATCAGTAGTTTGTTTGCCTCACAGAGACTCAGAAATTTTTCTGTGTTATCGTTCTCTTCGCCGAAACCAAAAGAGCCAATGCATAGATGTTCATTCTCTTTATCACTGCCTGGCTCTGCATTGAAGTCTCCGATAAGACATTTGCGCTCCCTTTCTCTGAAGCCATTTGTCAAACTTGTTAGTGTGTTCCAAAAATCTTCCTTTGTTTGAATATCCGCTTCATTTGTCGGCGCATAACACACAATGACAATCAAATTTGTTCTTTGTTGCACAGCAAATTTGATGTAGCACAAGCGTTCATTCACAGTCACGTTTTCGATTATGCAAACAAGCAGTGTCTTCTTAACCACAATACCCACACCTGCTTGTTTTGAACAATTGGAAGAACTCAGTGAGTTGGTCAAGAAGAGTTTGTGCGTTCCAAGGTCAATCTCCTGTTCGTCAAGTCTGGTTTCTTGAATTCCTAAATGTCTAAATCGTACTTTGAAAAGTCCATTTTAAGCGTCTGCAGACAACCAGCATGAGCAAGCGTCCGGACATTTAGGGATCCAATCTTCAATTTTTTCCGCGGGAGATTCTAAGCACCCCTTACCCGGGACTCGGGGCCTTTCTCATCAGTTGAAATCTTGTTATAGGTTTGTTGGAGATAATACAACTAGTCGCGCCACCAACTAGAGGACCATTGCCTCGTTAGCTCAGCTTACGGGACTGAGCCCCGTAACGCTTACCCCAGGGGACACCACGGGGAGGTGAGGATGGATTTTGCCCCCCTACTACTACTACTACTACTACTACTACTACTACTACTACTACTACTACTACTACTACTACTACTACTACTACTACTACTACTACTACTACTACTACTACTACTACTACTACTACTACTACTACTACCACCACTACTACTACTACTACTACTACTACTACTACTACTACTACTACTACTACTACTACTACTACTACTACTACTACTACTACTACTACTACTACTACTACTACTACTACTAATACTACTACTACTACTACTACTACTACTACTACTACTACTACTACTACTACTACTACTACTACTACTAGTACTGCTACTACTACTACTACTACTGTTTGAACACTTAAATTCCATAAAGAAATAAAGGAACAATGACAATAAGTACAAACAATTAATAAAATGCATATAAGTTTGAGCTTATTTGGCTTTATTTAATCCAGGAAATGCTGTTCGACAAAACTGTTGAAGCGGGATTTAGACTCTCTTTTCGCTTTCTGTCGTAAGGTGATGTAGCTCATGTTGTTCCTTGAGCAATCTTCTTCAAGTTGATCCATCCACGTCTTGCGTTGACCCCCTGGAGCTCGTTTAGCGTATCGATATTTTACTGTCGGCTCCCAGTTGAAAACTCGGAGCGCTAGACGATCGTCATTCATCCTCAAGATATGGCCAAACCATTTCAACCGTTTAATCATGACCATTGCAGAAAGTGTCGACATACGTGATCTAGCCAGTACTTCTTCATTTGTCACCCTCTCCAGATATGAAAAAACATAGTATCCTTCGCAGACAACTGGTGTGAAAACTCTCAAGTTTCCGTTGCGTTGATTTATTCATGGTCCACGTTTCAGAGCTATATAAGACCACTGATAACACGAGAGCTCTGTATAACTTGCATTTAAGGGAATACTAAGTTGTTTGCTCCTCCAAAGCTTCTGAAAGCTCGCAAATCGCTGTCTCCCTTCCGCCAGCTTGGCACTGATTTCCTTTAGGTCACCATGTTGCAAGCTCACGAAAGAACCGAGATACTTGAAAGCTTTTAGAATTTCGAACTCCACTCCATCTCGATCGTGGACATTGGAGGAGAAAATGAGAGATCTTCCAGCCTTTTCTCTGCCGCAGTATCGTGACTCGTGAATTCGTCGGCCTTTCACAGTTGCGAATTTCCTAGTGCACTTCTGACAAGTGAAGCTTTTCTCTAGCCCAACAAACTTTGACGCGCTGTCTTCGACCCTCTTCGAATTCTTAGACTTGCAGAATCTGGCTTCATGCACTTTGCAGCCTCTTGCAGTGTCGAAGCGAGGTTTACAACCTGAACATACACAACTATCGTCATCAGAGACCGCAGATGCATTCGCCATAGACACTAGATCAGCAACCACTGACCTCTCGTCGCTGCTAACTCTCACAAGCTCAGCCTCCGCTGAACTTTTCAGTCTCAGTTTCTCACCAGCTAGTGTCTCGAACCAGCCCGCATTCTTCTTCTTGCCCACCAGCACCTCTTTGCCAATGAGTAGTCGGGATTGGTTTCCGGCCTCAATGAGAGTCCCAAAACGGCCTTTGCGGTTTCCTGTAAGAACTTCCACGTTCCTTTGAGCAATGGGTACACTGGCTCCGGGTTTTTCCCTTTTAACACCCATATTCTTTGTCTTCCCAACATTGATCATTAGGCCAACAGCCTCGGCTAAAGATTCAATTCTATGTAGATTTGCTTGAACTTCGGAATCAGAGACGCCCAATAGGGCAACATCATCGGAGAAGTCAAATCAGCAAGACAGCGTCCAATGTCGATTCCTCCTTGAACTGAATTAGCCAACACATAGTATATCACAAGGCCAAAGAGAATAGGCGACCATACATCACCCTGGCGAACACCAGTTTTACGTCGAACATCTGGCCCTTCTCGCCCTCTGCCTTGACGCAGCACTTGAAGCCTTCGTAACTGTTGCGGATGACATTCACAACTTTTTGTGGGAGCCCGTAATGTTTCATTATCTTGTAAATCATCTCGCGGTCCACCGAATAGAATGCAGCGCGGAAGTCAATGAAACAAAAACTGACGTCCAATCGGAAGGCCATGCATTTCTCTAGTATTTGCCTCAACGCAAACAATTGGTCAGTGCAGCCCCTGCTTTTTCGGAATCCGCATTGTTCTTCTCTTAGCACTTGATCAAGTGCGTCTTTGCATCTATTCAGGATGATTGAAGCAAAAACTTTTCCAGGTACCGAGAGCAGTGAATTTCGGCGATAGTTCCCACACTCAGATCTTTTTCCTTTGCTTTTGTATAGCGGGACAACTTCTGCTAACTTCCAGTCTTGTGGAAGATTTTCTTCAGTCCAGCACTTGTTGACAATGTCCCAAAGCCATTCAGCGATTTTGAACTCATTGCATTGGGTTTTCAGGCTGATATACGACTAGTCGCGCCACCAACTAGAGGACCCTTGCCTCGTTAGCTCGGTGTTACTAAGCATCTGCCCTAGGGACAGCTGCTGCACCACTTACCCCAGGGGACGCCGCGGGGAGGAGAGGTTGGATTTTGTCCCCCACTACTACTACTACTACTACTACTACTACTACTACTACTACTACTACTACTACTACTACTACTACTACTACTACTACTACTACTACTACTACTACTACTACTACGACTACTACGACTACTACTACTACTACTACTACTACTACTACTACTACTACTACTACTACTACTACTACTTCTTCAAAATGAAGAATCTTCAAAATGAAGAATCCTGAAGAATCTTCAAAATGTATATTATCCTAAACTTCAAGACTATTCGCTAAAAACCGACTGATTTGGGTAAAACTCTCATTCAATCCTCTTTTACTAGCTTGTGAGACTGGTCAGCATTTTACGGCTATCTAATAAATGCAAAAAAAAACGGAAAAACAACAGCGTACTAAAAAATATGAGGGAGAAAAATGTCGAAGTCATTAGCAAATGGTCATTTCAGTAAAAATTTTTCTACTTCCACTTAATTTTTTAACGGCAATGGGATCGCTCGTTTTAACAATTTGACTCCAATAATTCAACACACATGAACAAGTACATTAAAACAAAGAAAACTTAGAGAAAACCCGTAGTCTCAAAGCCATTAAATCTAATAACCCTCAAAAGAAGCTAATAAGTACGCTAAGTTACGCCTAGATGAGACAACAAAGATGTTTGTCATTCGCAACTCATCAACAGGACTTTACGATAAGACGTTGACTATGAAAACAACAACAACAAATACAGGCAATCAAGATCAAGTAGAACGGAAGCGTTTCCGGTCATCACTGAAACTAACATACAGTTCACGAAAAAAGGACTAAGATCGGTTTGTGTTAAATAAATTTCTCGAAAAATCATTTTAAAAGTCTAAACAGGCATTAAATTTAATAGCTTTGAACGGAAGTCAATAAATACGCTCTGTTAGGACTTGATTGGAGGACAAGAATATTTGGAGGAGATATCAATATCAAGATAATGTGATACGATTTCAAGAAGAACCAACATTACAAAAATATCCAAAAAAACTTTTTTTTTAAAATTTTGAAATCTTGTGCCATTGAGGTCATTTAACAATTAGTAAGAACATAATCCCTTCAGCCAGATTAATTTTGGTTGCAGTAGAAAGGATGGAGGTCCTGTCAATATTGAGACTGACCCTCAATTCACGAAAACAAGTTTATGATCAGTTAATGTTAAAACAAAATTCTCGAAAAATCAGATTTAAAGTCTTAAGAGCCATTAGATGTCCACTCAGAGCTCTAGATAGGTTCACTTAGCGCTCATTTGGAAACCTATTGGAATTTTCGTTAATGAGTCTATGCAATAGGACCCCAAAAATTTAGTAAAACAAAAAAGAATTAAAACAAAAAGAAAAAATTTAGTAAAACAAAAACTTAGTAAAACAAAAAGAAAAATTTAGTAAAAAGAAAATCAAAATTTCATTTAAAATAACGAAAACTCAAATTCCAAGCCAAAGAAAGAAACACGGGTGATACCTTCAAAGCGAAATTTTTGTTCTTTGGGTTTCATTAGACTGTATATTATGTTGTCATTAACGGAACCTTGATATGAAAATCGACTCGTCTTTAGGTAACTTGAGAAAAAAAAATATGAAAAAGAGCTCTCAAATAGAATTTGCATTTTTTGATAGTACACTTCCCTATGAATCCAGAACTAGTCTTTCTATCGTCTTTCGTTCGTCTATTAGGAACTCAAAATTGATTGATTTTGTGGCGTGAAATGGAATTTTGATTTAATATATTTATAAAAAGATCTTAATCTGAAGAAACATTCTACTACAAGTGAACAAAATCATTCCAACTATCCCGTTTTTCACACAAAATTACAATCCTCGATAACTCCTCGAAAAAAGTGAAATTCGAAAAAGTCTTTTTAGTTTCCAATTCTACGCTGACGAGCTTTTTAATGATACCACTCAAACTTCTCTGCGATGAATATATCGATCGGCCAAAATTGTCTGAGTAAAAAAACCCCTTTTGAGTATATAGTTCCTCCCTAAATTAATAACAAAATTAGAGAGGACAAAATCAGCAAAAAGATGACTGATTCAGAACTGTATATCAGCTAAAACATTGTCAACCCTTGTATTCCTGATGAATAGAAGTAAAGTTAGGTAAATTGTTTTTCTAATCTGATTGCAGTATGGTTGTGTTATGTAAAAATTATTATACAGACACAAACTAAATTTACAAATTTTACAGATTTTTTAATTCAAATGCAACGCCATTAAATCTTTTCTTGTTAAAGCACCCATTTGGATTCTGTTGAGATTCTGTCTGCAATTATTGCCCGTCCAAAAAATGATTCGCTTTACACTGAGCAGATGCTTTCATTGTGAAAGATGCTTTCAGCTGTTTTATACATAAAAGATTAGCGCTATCATCAGATTTCATTAAAAAATAATACTTGTCACAAATTAGCATGCCTAACAGTATCTATGCATTATATTTTATAGCTAAATATTATTTTTTTTCCAGCTAATAACACGCACTTGATTTCTTTTTGGATTTCGATTAGTTAGCAAAGTTCAGCAAGTTTATTGTTCAATCTACAATATATGCTACATTTACAATGATGTTAAAATTTACAGTCATGGCAGCCTGAATATTAATTACGTTCACTATTCGCTTAGTCGCTTTTTTTTCACGAGCGAATCTTTTCGTTTTTTACATATCAGCTCTGAACAAATCCGAAACTTTTCGGGTTGTCTGTCGTAACTGGCGCAGCTCCTGAGCTTGTTGTTGGTTGAGAAGGTGCAGCAGCGGGGGGTGGGGGTTGCTGGTACGCGGGGGGAGGAACAGGGTAGGCTGGGTATGGTTGATGGGTGCCTGGATATGGTGGGCTGTTATAGTGCGCAGTGGGGTGAACAACTCCACCTGATTTCTTGTCTGTGGAATATAAAAGCAAACTCATAGATCAAAAAAATTTACTGTTTTCACACAAAATTATGGCGTAAATAATAATATACTTTTGTAATTTTAACTTATGTTTAACATTTTCCTTGTCCACGGTGTAAACTCGAATTCATTTAGTAAATTTTACTTTGGACTCAATTCAGAGGCTTAATTGTTCTGGGTAGTTGTGATCTGGGTACCCGAACCCTAGTCCCATAGTAAATCAGTACTGAAACATTTTATTCCAATTGTATATCGTCGGCCCAGTACTGTTTCAGTGTATCCTAAGAGTATGTTGCTACCCCATTATGTGCAGTCTATTCGCATAGATACTTTTTTTCTGAAAAAAAACTGTACATCCTTGGTTTTGATTCCCATGATGTTCATAGCAAAATCATGAAAAATTGTGAAAATTTCGAAAAAAATTTGAAATTTTGGGCGATGCCCCTTTTGAGCATGACGACGACTTACAATCTTAAAACGTTGCAAGAAACGTATTAAGATTAGCAAAAAAACCCGCCAAAACCAGTAAAAACACGCAAAAACCAGAAAATACACGCCGGGAACCTGGAAACTGCCAAATTGGGACCAAAATTGCAGATTTTTATGGTTTTTATTTCAGATTGTAATGGATTTTTGTTTGAATGTCTTAGTGTTAGCTCCGAAAACAGATACAGTTCTGGGCCGACGATATATAAATGGAATACAGTGTTTCAGGACTGATATGCTATGGGACTAGGGTCCGGGACTATAAATAAATGGCAAACACTTGAGCACAAAAAGTTGCATCGCCCATCCGCAGAAGGGAATCTTAACGACGGAATGGATGTCAAAAACTGTTCAGCGTGTTTTCAGAGAGCCGGTTTTTTTTACTATGATTTTTGTCTGAACAGTGTAAAAAGTGACATAATCATAATCTGTTCATAGTAAAAATACAGACTGAGAATACTCTGATTCAGCGCTGATTTACTATGATCCGGGTAGCAGTAAATCTGAAAATTGAACTGGTGATCCACAATAAGTAATACTTTTCCTTCATTAAAAATCAATTAGGCTTTCTTTCTTCTCGTTCTTATTGACAGGTTGTTAACTATCGAGGGAGTTGAACTAGACACTGTGGCCCATGTTTGCTTAATAAGAGGCACGTAAAACAGTGGCATATATTTCCAATTTCAAAACAATCGAAAATACTATAGCTGAGAGTCACAGGGTTGTGCACAAGTGCCCGGGTTGGAGTCCCAGTGCATCTCATCGATGGATCATTGTTATTTCATAGTAACTTCTAGATTCATCGATGGGTCAGTTAAATTTCATAAAACCAAACTTTCCATCGATGGATCATAGATTATCCATATTTCCATCTTTGAATCATAGAATATCCATGAAAATGAAATTTTCGAAAATCTCACAAGTTTGTCAATTTTCTTAATAAAATGGAATTACGTGTCCCTAAATGCACTTTTTTGTTGTTGTCAGTAACGTGTCACTAAAAAGAGCATCTCCATTGCTGGAACGATCAAACTGGAGAAATGGAGAAATGGAAAAATGGAAAAATGGAGTCAAACTAGCCGATCCTACAGAAGGGGAAAATTCAGGTTCTATGGTTTTTCTATGATCTAGTGATTTCCCATCGATGGATTTCCTATGATCAGAGAAAAGGTGGTAATGAACCACCGATGAACCACGGATTGAATTTTTATGGTTTTACTATGATCCATCGATGAGATTCTTTGGAACTCCAAACCGCGCGCCTACAACAACTTAGAACGTAATAAACAGGTGTCAAGACATTACTTACAACTTACATTTTCGATAAATTTTATTAAATAAAAGTGTTCAATTTGCACCGTACTCAATCAAATAACATGCTTCTTTTATAAAACCCGCTGGTATACAAACATCCTTAGTAAAGATGGAAGGGAAACCTTCAAAGTAAACTTCGAAGAAAACGAAAACGTCAAATAAACTTAACAAATTTTGAAAATTGTAAAACGGAAGGGAATCTCGTCGAGGCCAAACGTTATCTTGCCCGATCTTGCAGGATTCCTGCAAATTTTATTCTGAAATGATCCTGAGAGCAAACATATTTCGAGATGATCTGAATCAAAAGTTCTTCTTTCAAGATTCAAGATTCTGTCCAATCATTCAAGATGCTATTATAACAAAGATGCTCGTTAATGTGCGTTCGCACATGATGTTCCGACCCGAGCTCATCTACACTTTTGACTTAATTGTTAACCAGATGAAGATATTAAAAAAAGATGTTTGAATTTAAACGTTTAAAAACCTAACTACTCATTGAGTTACATAATGCCATGTCTCATTACAGCGCTGAAGAGATCTTTCACTGAAAAAACTACGAGAAAAAAAAACAATAAAAGAAGCAGAAACAAAAATTTCACGGCAAAAACTATGTATCTAAATATGAACGCACCCAGTAACAACCCCAAAATGCAATCGGATAAAACCTTAACTGCACAAATTTACTTTGTCCATACTATACAGCAGAGGCAATTTTCTATAATGAAACTAGGTAACAAAGTCGACACAAGGAAATAATAAGGAAAAATTGAAAAAGCAATCAACTTTTTTCAAATAATTCGTAAAGTCTTAAAAATCATTAGCTTTTAACAAATTAACTCTTTATAATTTTGCTAAACGTTCATCAGGAAACCAATAGGACCTGTCTTTGGTTAGAATAAACCATAGAAATTGACTACAGAAGCAGAAAAACTCAAAAAATAAAACAATTCGCCAAAACACAAATTATTGAAGCCATTAAAATATTTAGCTATTATCTGAATACTGTATTCTTCCTTCCATTTTCAATCATACTGATGCAACTAAAATTACACTGAACGATTAATTAAGTGCATTTGGGCCACATTTGAAAATCATTGGGATCTGTTATTACGCGAATGTGCTAAAAGAAGAGAAAAAGGAACACAAGTATACCACTGAAACTTTTATTTAAACGCATATTGTCCACAAACAAAACATCAGTTACAACATTATATCACTGGTTACTGAACTTTTCCGAATACAAGGAATTGAATGAGACCTCTCAATGATGAGAATAAGCTACACGGTGACGAAAAAAACAACAAAAACTGAAAAGTTTAAAAAATCATTGATAATGTATAATATCGTAAACTTCAAGACTATTCGCTATAAAATAACTGCCTTGGGTAACATCAATCCTTGAAAAAACAATTAAAAGCTTTTGAGAACGGTCAGCATTTTACGCTTTTCGAAAGATTCAAAAAATAGGCAAAATCTGCTATTTCGAACAAAAATTGAGCGAGAAAGTGTCGGAGCCTTTAAAAAATAATTTTTCGGCAATGACTTTTCTATTATCCATTAATTTTTTAGCAGATTGAGATTTTTTTTAATATGACTTCAAAATATCAATAAATATGAACAATTACATTAAAACCACGAAATTTCTGAGAAAACCGTTAGTATCAATGCCATTAAACTCAATTGCTTTTAGCGAAAAGCAATAAAAGCGCTCGATGGGAGCATAAGAGTTATGCGTCGGTGAGACGACAATGAAGTTTGTCATTGACAATTCGTCGATACGATAAGACATTACAATAAGCCATTGAGTAAGAAAACAACAACAAATACAGGCAAAAACCAAAAATTCAGTAGAAAAAAGCGAGAAGAACGTGTCGCAGCCATTTAAACCATGTCTCTTTATCTCAAAACTTTATCTATGCTAAATTAACGTCTTTTCAAAACCAAAGGGAGCCACCTTTTTTAGGATAATGTGATAAAATTTCAAAAGGAACTAAAAATACAAAAATATCCAAAAATTTAATTTTTTTGAAGTCTTGTGGCATTGAAGCCATAAAACTAGGAGTTAGAAAAAATGGCAACCAAAATAATTTAGGTTGCTGTAGAAAAAAGGAAAGGGTTCTGGGCATTACTGAGAAATTCTTGCAAATCATGTAAATAAGTTTAAAATTGGTTAATGTTCAAAAAAATTTTTTGAAAAATTATTTATAAAGACTTAATAGACAATAAGTTCAATAGCTTTCAACAGAAGTCAAGAATTAAGCTCAATAATGAATCTATAGAAGGACAAAGATGTTTGTCATGCTTGGGTAATCAATAAGATATCACAAAAAGTCTTATGACTATGAAAACAACAACAAATAGATGCAAAAACCAAAAAATCAGTAGAAAAGTGCGAGAAGGAAGTGTCGAAGCAATTTAAACCATAAGCTTTTCTCTGAAAACTTTATCTATGACCCATTGAATGTCTTCCTTAAACCAACGGGAGCTATTCAATTTAGAATAATGTGAAAAAATATCAAAAGTTTTCAAAAATACGAAATTATCCAAAAAAAATTTTAAAATTGTTTTTGAAATCTTGTGGCAACGAAGTCATAAAAAAAATAGTTAGAAGATAAAACAGCTGAACAGATTAGTTTTGTTTGCATTAGAAAGGAAATGGATCCTGGCAGTACTGAGGTTGACTAACAGTTTACAGAAATATGTTTATGATCGGTTATTATTTAAAAAAAATGTTCGAAAAATTATAAATACAGACTTAACAGCTGTTAGATGTCTAATCAAAGAACTGAATAGCTTCACTAATGCTCATTACGAAACCCATTGCACTTTTAGTCAACTAATCTACGCCATAGGTCTCCAAAAATTCAGTTAAACCTCAAATGAAAATCAAAATTTCATTAAAAATTACAAAAGCTCAGAGTCGAAGCCATAAATAACATGTGCGATTCCTTGAAAACGTGTTTTTTGTACATTAGGCGCCATTTTACGGTAAATGTCTTTCATCATTAACCAAACACCGATATGAAAAATGACCAGTCCTTCTGTGACCTAAAAATTATGAAAATTTCAAAAAAGAAAACAGCTCTCAAATAGAATTCGAAATTTTTTTAAAGTAAACTTTCCTATGAGACCAGAACTTGTCTTTTTTTATCACCTTTCGTGTAATAGGAATAAAAATTAATTTCTCTCTGTGACGTGAAATGTAATTTTGAATGAGAAATTTTTAAAGAAAAGATCCGAATTTGAAGAAAATTTACATTAAAAGTGAACGAAATCATACCAAACATCACGTGTTCACACAAAATTTCAATCCTCAATAACTCCTCGAAAAATACAAAAATCAAAAAAATCTTTTTAATTTCAAATTATTGGCTGGACGAGCTTTTCAACGATACCAATCACAATTCTCTACGACGAATATATCGATCGGCCAAAATTGACTGAACAAAAAAGAACCCATTTGAGTATATAGTTCCCTCAACCACAAGTGGAGTCGGAACAATAAGCATGAGTTTTAGCAGATGACTTAAAAATCGAAAACTATATGAACGCGCTTTCGAAGTGAACTTGAGTTGCGGGTGTGATTAAAAACTTATCTGGAAGCAAGATATAACAGCTTTTCGAGCCGGAAGATTTAAGTAACGAATTAAATAATGTGGACAAGAAGAACTCACATTCAACAGAAAGCGACCATCCCCGTCTAAATTGAAACAAAAAATTAGAAGAAAAAACTGGCCCTCGAAAAAAAATCAATATGCAAAGCCAGCGCAGTCTGTACGTTCTCGAGCTCTCTTTACCGTCCAAGACGACAAGAAAAATTGTGCGATTTTTTCTGGCAGCCTAAAAAAATCAATATTAAGTCACATTTAACCTACAGCACGTGGGAGATGGTCCCCAAAAGGTCAAAATGGAAATGACGAGCCAAAGTCTGTATCATATCGTATTTTGGTCTGGAAAGGTCTTTTCATAAGCATTTTCGAACGAGCACAGGAACGCGCCAAATTTTGAACGAGGCAATGTCTGGATCATGAGCATTATTGGTCTGCCTAGGTATTTTCATAGGCAAAATTGGTCTGGAAGGGTATTTTCATCAGGAGTTTTGAACGAGGACCTCAACCTGGAGCATATGAATTCCCTAGTCAAGAGCTCAAGAGCAAGCGTTAATCTTGCAAGATCTTGCAAGATTTTTGCAAAAGGAGTTAGTCTTGCAAGATGTAGCAAGACGGATTAAATCTTGCTAGATTTTTGCAAGAATCACGGAAGATTAACCTTTTTGGCACGAAAAAACTTCAGTTTATATTTTGAGAAGGAAAAAACAAAATCAATTGATATAGAACGTCGTCGATGCAAATTATTTTTCTAAAACAGGCAAATAAGTTCCTCTTCTGTTTAAGCTTCAATTATTTGTTGACGAAGTGTATTGCAATCCAGTCAACTGCAAGCTCACTGTGTAATTATTAGAATTGTGACAGAATTAAACAAAATATCTGAAATCCAATCAAATTATTTGCGAAAAAAAACGTATTTCAATCAAGAAAAAGTGAAATTTTATAATATAATTTTTTTCATAAATATACTACACAGAATAGCTACACTGACTGACTCAAAGAGCTCATAAAGCCTTCTTAGTATTCATAGGACCCTTGCAAGATCATGCAAGATTTGCTTCTGTTTCCGACACGGCTTTCCCAATGAAACGAACCACGATAGCCTTGATAAGAAACATGGTTATAAATGGTCAAACGGGGCAGAATCTTACAAAGAGGGTTCAAGAGATTTTTATTTGTTCGGATCTTGGAATCAAATTGCTCGAAAAAAAATGTTCATTTTCTAAATTCTGAATTAAAATTTATGAAGTTGACGTACATTCTAATGCGTTCGCCACTCATTTAATATTTTGAAGATCATCAAAAAAGGAAAGCAGCCGTTAATTGCGACATGATGTTTTTTTCATTATAAAAACTCTTTCTAAAAATTACACCTTTCAAAAGCCACAAGAACCAAAATTTATATTTTAATGCCAAAGTGTTGGATAGTATAAGAGAATTAAGTTGTCAAAATCCCTCTCGTCACCTCGTGAAGTTGTTCTCACCTCGTCAATTTTGATTCAGAAAGAGATTTGCAAAAACAGTAGAGCTGAATCCAATATGACCTCTCCTGTGTTCGAATTGTAAAGTCAAGGAAGAGAAGCAAACTGAAGTAAAAAAAATTTTCCCTATTTTCCATTCCCCCAGCCAGCACAATTGCTGCTATTTTTTAAGTGTTTCAAATCTGGGAGCAACAATAAGTCTCATGTTAAGAAACAACTTTCAAAATTTTCACCCCTAAAATTTACAAACAATCATGTCAATTACCGTATTTGCATATAAGAATTGAAACAATGCCGGAAAATTCAGACAATTTATCTTCACATTTTTTCGCTTGACTTGCTATTATGAAACAGGTCAAAATACATATCATGGCTATCACGGTTCTATCATAAACCAAGGCTGTCAAAGCGACTTGAAATCAATATATTTTTTAAATTAACTTTTTTCTAATTTAACTTTTTTATAACAGCACGTGCTCTGGATTTATCGACAACTTTCTGAATAGACCATCTTTAAAAACAAATTTTGTAAACAACATTTTGCAACTCTATGCATCTTAAAACCCCTTCCTTTTTTTTCTTCGAAATTACATTGTGGGGTGGATGTCTGAAGGGAGATTATCCAGACTATCGAGTTGAGGCCAAGGAAGGTCGTCAAAACCGGTTAAATCCAAACTTTACAGCCCACCCTTGCCCCCCCCCATCCTCCCTGACGCCTTTCAGGTGATCGAAACATACAATTCATGGAGCGGTTTGCTAGTTGAATCGTTATCGCGTTTTGGCCATGAAATACAACCTAAGAGCTAAAGATCTGGTCCAGTCTGAAGCAAACCACGATAACAATTCATCCCCCCTACTTAATGTTCTTTGAATATCATTGAAAAAGTGCCAGTTTCTATATCTCCCGTCAAAAGTTACTCACAGGAACAAACCACTAGCATTTCAGTAGAAAACGTTATGTCAGACACCTCAACTGGTTTAACACAGCAGATAACCGAACTGACAATAAACGACGACATATCTCGTTTCCTGATTCCAGTTGGAAATATCCTTTTTTATCCCGACAGAAAAGATAACCTATTTGAAGTCTCCATCTTGGAGCACGACTTGGTCAGGTCCAAGGTGAGGTACTTGCATTGGGTTCCAAATTACGATGAATGGGTGTACTCGAAATCAATTTGGTCGTATTCTCAATTCACTCAACTTTTGTCAACAATGAAAAAGATACCGAAAAATCTATCTGCCCGCACAGACGAGTTGGTTCAATCTGCAACACTGTGCAGTGGCCCATCAGGCCCCAGTGACAATCCAAGCAAATTACCAGATTTGAAAACTATTTGCAGTAGAAATATTCCAACGATCCGCTAAATCCTCGTGAAGTTTCGTATGCCATGGTCCGGGATTATTACGTCCAGCATAGAGGACTGCATCTCAAATCTTGATTGTGTTGATAACTGGAAGAAGTTTTTCGCAGTTAGCAAATGTGTTTTGCGTGCTTCCAACAGAGGGGGTAGAAAACATGAGCAGCAGCAGGAAAACTCAATGATGAATAGATTTGAGCGATGGAGATCGGGTGAGTATGCTGACCTTTGGTACGGAGCGGCTTCAATGAAGCAAACAAAAAATAAAAGTAACAGCACAATTGAAGTGCTTGCCTCCCGAGTGAAAACAGATTGTCTTCAAGGACAGTTTGATCGTGCGGCAAAAATTTTATCATCGGAGGGAGTAGCACCCGACTACAAAAAAACACTCATTGAACTCAAAAAACTGCATCCAGAGGAAATCGAAATTCTTGAGCCGTTGGAAGACTATAGCTGCGAAGCTTATCAATTTGTTGAGGGATAGGTTGTTTTGCAGCTCCGGTCTTTTTCGAAATTCACAGCAGCTGGGCCGCCCAAAATGTACCCAGAGCATCTTCTCCACGCAATCAATTGTTCAATTTCTGATCAATCCAAGAGGGCAATGAGTTCCCTAACCAAATTAGTGAACTTGGCCAGCAGGGGCCAGCTCCCAAGTTTTTTGGCTCCAGCTTTTTGTAGTGCTACATTAACAGCATTGAATAAAAAGGAAACCGGCATTAGACCTATTGCTGTGGGTGAAGTTATCCGGCGCCTTGTTGCCAAGTGCATTGCAAAAGAAGCAGCCATTCGGTTGAGTTGTTTGGTTCAAAGCAGTTGGGAGTTGCTGTCAAGGGAGGTGCCGGGAGCAGAGTGCCGCAAAAATAACCTTAGAAAGAATGAAAAGAGTAAAAAGTGGGGGCATACTTCAAATTGATTTCAGAAACGCATTTAATTCAGTAAAGCGCAGTCATCTACTTAGCTCAACTAAAGTTTTGATGCCTAGTACAATTCATTTGCATCCTTTTGTTGCTCGAAACATAGTGATTTGTTCTTCAATAGCTCAACTGTTGACAGTCAGACAGGAGTGCAACAAGGTGATCCACTAGGTCCACGTTTGTTTTCATTGGCCATCTGGCCTCGTATTGAAGAAATCGAAAGCAAAATACCAAATCTCTTGCAACATTGCTGATATCTTGATGACGGAACTATTGTGGGAACCGAGATCGAACTTTGTAAAGCGTTAGAAATTCTCTCAGAATCAGGGGAAAAATTTGGTTTGGAACTCAGGAAGGATAAGTGCGAGCTATGGTCAATCGAAAGCATGACAAAAATTGACAGTTTGATCAAGAGGAACTGTGTAGATGAAATTGATATTTTAGGAGTTGCTATAGGATTTGATGCTTCTGTTTCCTCTTGTTTACTCAAACGCTTTAAAAACAATCAGAGGAACTTCTAGACAATTTAGCATATGTAGACGATCCTCAATGTGCTCTTGGTATTTTGCGTTTTTGCCTTGGTGCTCCCAAAATGGTCTACTCTTTGCGATGCAATTGTCCTTTGGAGGAATCAAATAAAATCCTTCGAAAAATTGTTTCGGTTCAGCGTGCAACCTTTCAAGGAATTCTTGGAGTTTTGTTGTCAGACACCTCTTGGAACAAGCATGGCTTCCAATAAAAAAAACCGGTGTAGGAATAGGACGATCAGCAGATCAATTTCAGGCTGCTTACGTTGGATCTGTTTTTGCAATCCTCTGTTCTTGTAGAAAAATTAACAGGCCATAATCCAACTGAAGACATCTCATTTGTTAAAGCAGTTGAAGAATTGAGCAAAATTGCGACGACATATCCCTCTCAAAGAAAAATTCAGGAGGAACTTGATAACTCAGCCTTTGACAACTTGTTAGGAAAACAAAGTTCCATATGAGAAAAAGCTCGCTTACAATCTCTTTCTCTACCGCAGTCTGGTGCCTGGTTATCCGCAGCCCCCATTCCGGCTCTGGGACTACAACTATTTTCCAATGAGTTGCGTGTTGCTCTCAAATATCGACTGGGTGTAAAATTGTACGAGAACGAGAGAAAATGTCCTTTTTGTAAATCTGGGACTAGATGTAATCGGCGACCATGCGGTGTCATGCCATGGTCGCGGTGATATGATCTCCCGTCAAGATCGTATACGAGACAAAATTATATCAGCTTGCTCGGGAGCTCTTTTGTCACCCATCTCTGAACAGAACAGTTTACTACCCGACAATAACTCCAGACCGGGCGATATCTTCTTACCTGAATGGAACGCTGGTCAACCAGCAGCTTTAGACGTTACCGTCACTTCTCCCTTGCAGTCAAGCCTCACTATAAATGCGTCGGAGAAAAGTTGTTTTGCACTGTCAGCTGCTGAGGACAGGAAGTACGAACAGTACGCCCAGAATTGTATTGAAGTTGGAATTCAATTCATTCCTCTGGCTTTTGAAACGTTTGGAGGATTTTCAGAGACAGCTCGTAAGACCCTCAAACGAATCGCTACTCTGGCTGACAACAGAAATTTGCAGCTGGCGGGATTGTCGGTAGCCATCAGTAGGTTATCTCAATCAGTCTCTGTTACAGCAATTCGGGGGTCTGCAATCATGCTCCTTGCAAGGGATGCGACATTACAGACACATATGAAACGGGAGCAGATCTTTGAATCCTTGTTGCAGAAGTTAAGAGGCGAGTCGGCCTTGAATAGTGTGTCATCCATGAGCTGGGACAATCTATAGTGATAAGTTTTTGACTCACCCAATGAGTGGGGAGCCCAAATTTAATGAATTATCATACTAGTTGTACCTCAATGGCGGGTGAAATGTGATTGCCCAGAACAGGAAGTTTTACCTCAAACGTTTTTTCCAAAAGGGAAACTATTGTGGTTGCATGGGTGATTTCTTGGGTTGAACTGATAACAATGATCGTTTATGAACCAAGATTTTCTAATTGTAAATTTTTATTTCCAAAAAAACTTGATTCAATTCAGACATTTAATTTAAAAAATAGTTTTGTGGTTGCTTATTCTTTGCTATAAGACAAAAACTGCTAACAATTCACGAAAATTTTCAAACTCTGATCAATGTAAAGTTCAAGTTTTTGCTAAAAAATGATTACATTTTCTGGCCTTTTCTCTTATGATATCCGCGTTGTTCAGATGGTTTCTACTAAACTGTTAGAAATGGAATGCCCTGCATATGCAAAAATTTTCTGTGACATATTTCAAAGCACAAAAGTGCAAATAGAAAGGAAAAATTATTTTTTATTTTTAAGTTAACACCTAATTATTTTTTATTTTTTTATGTTTAATTCCTAATTATTTCGTCCAGTGAACAATGGAGATGCTGCTGTGCAAGCAATTTTTATGATGGCCAACTCCTGACGCAATAAATGCCTAAAATTGCAACATGCTTTGAAGCAGATAAACCTTTCAAGCCTCAAAGCTTTTTTGAAGTTGAATAATCGGATACCTAATTACTGCAAAATTAAATCATTTTATTTCTGCCTTTTCCTGCTTTATTATTCGTAGCTATGATTTTCCTCTAAGTTATTAGGAAGTTTAAATGAGAGCTAAATAAGGCCAACCAACGATGCAATAAATAAAAAGTCTTGATAATCGATAGTTCGTGCTCATCCAAATCCAAAGACAGGTACGGACTTTAGGATCATAGCATATATTTCAAGCGGGCAGGCAATTGTCAATTTATCATCAAGACATGTCAATATATCATGAAGACATGAATGAAAAGCATAACTTGACCTCGCTGTAACAACTTTTTAAAACAAAATAAAGATGTTGGACCTTTTTGACGAAATGTATCAAGTTTTCAACCAATGAGCGTATAGGTTTTCAAATCATCCAACCATTGTGGAATTTCTCAAGTCAAAAATGTTCGTAGGGGACAAAAACTGTCAGCGTGTTGGCCCAGTCACCCAGCATGCCACTTTCTTTGATTTCAAATAGATCATATATGACTATTAGTTATCATATCAGATCATATATGATTTGTATGGTTTCTTATTAGTCACAGAAAGATTATACAAAAGATCAAACCTGCTCCTAAAGCGCGACAACACAGGTTTAGCCCTCGTTTTACGAAAAGACCAAGCTCGACCAAAAAGTGTTGCAATAAGACACTGTCTTTTCTCAAGGAGTCCATAAAATCCTTTTTTAAATCTCAAACATGTAAATTCGAATAACCCCAAGGTTAAAGTTACATGTTGTAATATTATAAATCAAACATACAACATCTTTTCCTTGAATAACTAAACATCATAACAATAAAATACAAGGTTCAGTGTGTAGTTTTCGTGAATTATTTTATAAAACTTTTAAAGCCTTCAATTTTTTTGTTAATTGGAGCTCGTTCGTGTCTTTTTTGCATCTCTTCCTTTAATTATTTTTTAACTTTTTTCTTTGATTTTTCTTTTCTTAGAGCTCTTGTAAGCTTATTCCATTTCTTAAAAAAGTTTCTTATAAATGAATTTTGACTCAATTTTTATTTACATTTTTTTTATGAGAAAAAAATCATATTAACTTTAATTTCAACGTCTCCAATTTTTCTGAATTTTCGTTGGTCTTTTATCTTTGTCTGTTGGACAATATCGAAAAACATATTTAATGAAGTTTTTGCTATTTGAATTTCTGCGGGAAGTATTTTTTTTTCAAGAAGTATTTTATGAGCACTGTAGTATTTTGTTCAAAAAAAGCAAACTTTTATGCCCCATCTATTGTGTTTGTTTATTCTGTCAATTGAGTAGGACGGCAAACTTTGAAAAAATATTGCACTAAATTCTATATGCGATAAAACAAGTGATCTAAAGAGATTTATTCGAGCTTTTAAAAGTATTTGATTGCGTACCGAACAAATTGATCTGATAGCTGAAGCCATTTTACTGATCACATTATTAAGTTGTTTTTGCTATTTCAACTCTTTGTCAAGAATAACACTTAGGTATCTGCATTCATCTGTTGGTTTCAATGAATGACTCTTAAATTCAACGCAATTGGCAGTTGGTATCTTTTCATTTTTGAAAACCATTATTGAAAACCATTATTCTGTTTTCCCTTCATTTAGAGTTAACTTGTTTTGTTTCATATATTGTTCAGCTTCCAGCAATATCTTTTTAGCCTTTGCTTCTAAACACTGTTCGTTTTTTCATGACATAAAATTGCTGTGTCATCTGCAAACCTGCAAACTTTAGCTCGACTTTAGATCTAATCTCTAGTTTGGACTGACCTAAATTGTTGCTGCTGCATTTTATCTCGACGCCATTTTTTTTTCTGGAGTTTCGCTTGAGCCAAGTTTGATGTTGGAATTTTTGCTCGAGCAAAATTTGATGCTGCACTTTAGCTCTACCCACAGTTGACGCTGGACTTTAAAGTGGAAAATCAAGTGGAAACATGATTTTCGGATTTAATGTTTGGCCACTTGCCCGGGGTGCTCTCCCCTGTTGGCCAGACCGATGACAAACGGTCAAATTAGTGCAGGAAGTGACCATTTTGATCGGTTTCGAGCGTTTTTGACCTGTAATTAATTTTAGGAACTGATCGTTTTTGATCGTTTTCGATCGTTTTTGGTTTGTCAATTTAGAAACTGATCGTTTCTAATAGTTCTTTTAGGATACTTCTTTAGAAGTCGAGGTCTAAATCTGGGAACCGTTATGCCAAATCGTTAATAATCGGTGCAATGTTTTGCAACTTACTCTGTTTTACGGCGCAGTAGACGATGAGGCCAATCACAACTGAACAACAGATGAGACTGACAAGGGGAATGACCACGAAGAAGATTATCACAAAAGCCACTTCCCTGAAAACAAATTTGGCTTTTCTTTTAAAAGAGCAACTTTTCTGTTCATAAGAAAATTAGAGAGTAGGGAATTAAGCTAAGCATCATGATTTAGAGTGTGTGATGAAAACAATCTATTTCCTTAAAGCCACTTAATCTTTGAGCTGGGAAAGTTCACAATAAAAAACTTGATGTTGAAATCCATCTAAACGAAGGTTTTTGAGCAAAATGGAGATCTTCTCAGCGAAAATTAGCTTATTTCCAATTCTTTTGTTACTTCAAATCAACTGGACCTCCCTTTTTTGATTTTTTGGTAAGATAAACTTTACAATCTTTAAACCAATTTTAAGATATTTTAAGCTGATACGTAACGCTAAAATTTCCAGTTTTGGTGACAGCTTATCGTGCATGATCTGATAAAATTCTGGTGAGATCCGATTTCAGAAACTAACTGATCCGAACTATCTGTGTGTGTTACCATAAAAAATACTTTTTACCAATATGCAGGATTTTAAATGAACTTACCAATTTTGATATGAACATTTACTGAGCGCAGAATGGTTTGCTACAAACATAGTCAATGAAACTTTTGTTAATAATTTAAATTGATAACATTTGGAAACAAGGAGGCTCGGTAATGTGCGTTTGCACATTAAGTTCCGACAGCGCTCATCTACATTTTCACTTAATTGTCTACCAAATGAGGAAGAGATAAAAAAATTTAACACGGCAACAAGTCCTTCAACAAACTAATAAATGGATAAAACAATCTACCTTAGAGGGCCTATGAGACCTGTGACTACCATAAATTGACTACCAGAAAAGACGGCGATAAAAATCAAATAGCTTCAAATATTAATTACGAGCAAAACTCGTAGACCATTTTTTGAAAATCATTAATAAACAAATCAAGATGGCATCAGATAAAACTTTTACTAAAAAGGTTAACTTGTACTTTATCAGAACAAAATATGGAACTTATCCTCAATGCGACTTAGTAAAAAGTCGACAAGAAATGAGCAAAAGGGCAAAAATTAATGAAACATTGCTTTTTTGACAAGAATAATATTCGAACTGATTAGGAACATTATGCATCAAATGAAATCATTGACAGGTTCTTTTATATCTCCACAGAGCAACTGAGACCTTTCACTGTCCAGGATATGTCATACCACGCTAAAAAGAACGACGACTACAGGCAAAAAGGAGAAGTTGCACAAAAAATTTGCCCGAAAACGATGTCCCAGCCAATTAACATTAAGCTGTTCAATATAAACACTGAAAATCGTCGATTGCGTTTTATTAAAGTAAAACAATTGTGAATCAAATGAGGCCCATCATTGAAATACTGTGAAGAGAAAACAAAAACCTACAAAAAAGGGGGCGAAAATGCAAAAATCACGAATATTGTATGAAAACTGTTTGTACCAAGCAAAAAGACCATTTGAGGAAAATAAAACAGTTATGAAGAGCAAATTGTATTTCAAAAGATAAATGAGGAGACCTGTCATTAGTGACGCTAATCTACAAGTTAACAAGTTAACAGAAATAAGATTGGCAATTCTCAAAAATCTATTGTCTTTTTTTTTAAAAAATTTCAAATTTCATAGACAACAAAAGCTTTCGACTAAAAGAGTTGACAGTTTGTCTTGCAATAAACTGGACAACTAATTGTGCTTGTTAGTAGTGAGACAAAATCTTAGGACCACAAAATAACAATAAGTACAAGCTGAACTAAAAAATTTCACACACAAATTTAGGAACCACATTGTGAAACCATTGAATTTTTTCAAAAAATTATCCAGGCGAACTAAAAATCTTCATTTGCCTCTCCTTTGATCATCATAAAGTTTTTTTGTAAAACGACTATCACAAATTGACTGCAAAAGAATCACAAAAAATGAAAAATTTCTAAATTTCACAAAATTCTTTTGAAACAAATTGTCTAAGCCCTGAAGACATCAGTCAAAACGTTTACACAACAGAGAAATTTTTGTTTGATGCAACAAAACATTAATAAGAATTTTAAATAATGCGAAATTACGAAAAAGATACAACATTGTAAAATGCGAAAACAAACCCGAATCTGAACAAAAGAACAAAAAGGGATAAGTTGAAGAATACTTTTACTCTCTGTTTAGGAATTTAATTCGAAAGTCAATAAAACCATTTTCTATTTACCGTTATCAGCTATTAAATTCAATGAATTATCTATAGTTGGCCACTGAGACCTTTCATTACCAAACATTTGGCATACGACAACAAACAGAGGGCAAAAATAAAAAATTCTACCAAATTCTGCAAGAGAATGGTGTCGCAGCCCTTAAAACCAGATGAAATGGAAAAACTCAAGTGCAAATGTTGTAAGGTTTTTTTCAGTTAGACTGTCAACTATTGTGACAATTTACCCAAGTAACAAAAACAACAGCAAAAATTGGCAATTATGCACGAAAATCTTAAAATTTTGTATGAAAACCCGTAGTACCAAAAGCAAGAAAATATAACGTTAAAACAATCCGCAAAAAAAAATTAGATTGTACTCCATAGGGAAGATAGTTTTACCTCTATTTACTGACAATACGCAAAAATTGACAAAAAATATAAGAACTTGAGAAATTCAATAAAATCACTGAAATTTCCTTAAAATAAATACTTTCATCAAAGCCATAAAAACCCTATTGTTCTCTGAAAACAGACCCTATCTACATTCAGCCTCGTGTTTACTTAAGTGGGAGCTGTCATTAATGGAGCCATGAATAAAAAATTCTTTGTCCATAATTAACATAAGAACAAAAGCAAAATTTTTTGAAAGAAGGCAGCACTAAAAAAATCGAAAGTTTCTGATTCTAGGTGTATATGATAATATCGAGCCTATCCCCGATTGTGTCGCACGCCCAACAAACCGCCCAAGTATTCCAAGTGTTTTCGAATAAGACGAATTATTGAGTGAAGTTCTTCAAATATAAAAAAACGTGCATATTGTATAAAAAAGAAGCATAAAAAACGTGCATAAAAAAGATGCATATTGTATAATTATCGAGATAAATAAGCAAAAAAACGGCAAAATTTTAATTCCAGAAGACTTTCATAGGGCACCTAAATTCAACTAGCGCTCTTTTGGATGTTAGAAAATCTATGTTGAGGTTTCTAGGTCACTACGTCTGGCAAACTTTAACAAAGTGGACCAAAAAAGCATATTTAGTGCCAATTTTCGATGAAAAAAGCTCAAATTCTGAAATTTTTATCGAAAAATTTTACCCAAGAAAACTTCATAAAAAGAATTCAGCAACGGATTTTCTGCCTCTAACGGTAACTATAACACTCTGCCGTTAAAAGTTTAAACTTGTTTTAAATTATATTACCGAAATTATGCCAAATTTTAGCAAAAATTACTGATAAAGTGAACAAAAACAGTTGAATGTTCACAAAACTTTAATGGTCGATGACTCCCTGTAAATAAAATCGAAAAAATTTTTTATTTCCTTATTCTAGGATGTACATGCTTTTTAATGATACCACTCACAATTCTGTGCTATGAATATATCGATATAAATTGACTGAACAAAAACAAAAACCCATTTGAGTGTATAGTTCCTCCCTCACCACTAAAAGGGGGTCGGAACAAATATTCTGTTAAATTAATGAAAATGCTCTATTCGACAGTAAAAACAAGTTGTAGTTTCAGTACAATTGTTGTTGAGTATTTTCAAAAAAGGGGGCAAACTGCCTTCAAGCATTCGGTTTGTAAATAACCAAAACAAAGTGGTGCGAATTGAAATTTTTTGTCTCACAATTAAACACGCTGTTTAACAGCAAGACCGGGAACAGATTGGAATATTATGACAGAAAACAGTAAATTTTTTTCTTAAATTTTTAAATGATCACTTACTGAAATATGTGTGTGACCTAACAAAATTTTTTACGAGCCTCCTAAAAATATTTTCTACTGTTTTTGCAATTAGATTTTACTGTTCTGTTCCGGATTTTAATGCTCTTGTTTCAATATACAGCATAATTGATTGCTTTCTATGATTATTCGTGACAGTTTTCGGCCTAAACGACAAAAACTTCAAAGAAGCCCGTGTTGAGGAATTTTGTTTTTCACTTGTAAGAAATCGTCGTTTTTAATCGTTTTCATTAGACAAAAACGAACAAAGCCCTTACGTGGTAATCGTCGTTTTGTTCATTATTTCGTCGTTATTTTTATGTAGGAAATGATCGTTTTTCAAAAAAAAACGACGAAAAAACGGTACCCTCTGGGATTCGAACCATTGAACTCCTGATACTTTTACCTGATGCACTGCGCTCTGCGCTATCAGGCGATAATACTTTTATGCCAAAACGATCTAATAGAGAAAAAATAGTTCAAGAGCAATTAAACGACGAAAAAACGATCAAAAAACGACGATCTTAACTGAAAAAAAACGACGTAAGAAACGACGAAAAAACGACGAAGAAACGATCATTTCTTACACGTAGAAGACGGCTAAAACGACGAAAACTAATGAAAACGAAGAAAACGACGACAAACCGACGAAAACGACGACAAAACGACTAAAAACGACAGCTTCTTACAAAATAGTGTCGTTTTTTCGTCGTTGTCCTCAACACGGGAGGACTAGCGACATCAGAAAGTCATATCTGATTCGTAGTAATCATATAAATTCAAATATATTGCTTATAATTTTATGCAATTGATATCTAAACATACCGCGTTTACAAATAATGAATTTTAAAAAACATTAAGTCACCTTAGAAAAACTAGCCGGAGAAGGAAATGGAGAAAAAAAGCTATATTAATAATCATTGCGCCAAAAGAAAAATTTTATATCTCAAATATCATACTAAATGCCGCTTTACAAATATTTACTTTTCTCTTTAGAGAGAATTTTTACCTACAAATAATAACGTTATTGTTACTTTTAATAATAAACAAATTGATGACGTATACTTTAGTCAGGCCGCTCAGAAAGCTTTTATGTGTCTCGCAAAGCAAGCAATTTTTGAAAAAAAATGATGTTCAGTGTACTAAATTAGGTCAATGCCATTAATCTGTACCTCAGATCTGCCCGCTTTTTCCACTTTTGTTAAAATTGTAATCCGGTTTACCCAGATCTGCCAAAAACTAAGAAAAGCAAGATTTTTTACTATCAATCACAATAGTATGAACATCGTTTGTTATCTTTAAGGAGGATTGCTTTCTGGGAACGCTTTTTAGCGTTCTATTGGTGATGCAATAGCAGCACCAGCACGAAAAAAAAAACATTAAGAAGCAGAACCATGGATATATGAAAATTCGCAACCATGAAATATTACTTATGTTCGTTACACGTCAAACGAAAATCATTTGTGACTATTCGTACAAAGATCACATATGGTTCATACTGATGATACAAAGACCAGAAATGAATCCTACAAAACATTTCAAGACCATCAATAAGATTCTTGTAATATCGTATAAGGAGCCATGATTGATATTAAGGTTACTAAGAATATGCTAAGTATTATTGTGACAACTAATCGTTTCTTACACCTGGATTGAGACATGCTATGAGCGTTTTTGATCTGAAATTGAAATGAATTTTTTTTATTGGATATTGAACGGAGCATTTCTGTGTTATAATAGTTTAAGTTTACCAATCACAGTTGTCGTGACATTGGTCATCTGAGCAGCACTTGAGACCATCGGGTTTCTCATAAATGTTACTGGAGGGGTTAAAAGTCTGTTGGGTTTCGTACAACTGTTGAAAGAAGACACACTCACTGTCGGTTACACACCGATGTGAACCACCCGCCAATGTGGTTGGGATAAGTGTGATTGCTGCACACAGGGCCACAAGGCCGAAAGTTGACCGCTGTGTCATGTTATGTCAACAATTTGATCAAATACTACAGCTGGAACAATACAAAACGGAACAATAAAGTACTAATTAATTCCTCTTTCGATATCTTCATTGTTATGACGCACAAACGAAGTTCATGAAACCCAGGCTGAGGTCCCAGATTAAAAGTCAATACTATCTCCAGACCCTCCCAGGCAGAAACGGCCTATCTCCAGACTTCCATGTTTTCTTTTTTCAGAATTTCGTAATATGATAAATTAGTGTTTGAGGCAGCGTAGTTTGTGCGTGCGACACCCCCTGGTTCCTTCATTTCGGTTTGGACATCATCTTTTGGCCTGAGACCTCATCCTGGGTATTCATACGAATGTAAACGTGATTCCGTGCAACTATACGGCCTCATAATTGATTCGTTTACTTCCCAATTCCCAGTTGTAACTTACAATGGGCTACATTCTTGGAAATCTTTTTGAGTACATAAAGGAATAACCAAATTCCTCTTTTAGGCTGAATACATCAACATCAATCAAGGTATGCTTTCTCAATTATATGCCCATACTAAATGAGCCTACTCAATTTTGCTTGAAGACATTACATACAAGATTGAACCAAGTTACAAATATCAAACGTTCAAATATATGTTTTTTTTGGTAAAAACAAATTTTTGCGGAAAACAATTTTTTCAGTCACTTATTGAGTTATTAAACAAAATGCTTCCGGCAAACTAAAAAAATAACGATGAAAAAACAGTCAGAAGTAGTAATTAAAACGAACCTTTTTGTGTCTCAAAATGCAAAGATGGTCGTGTATACTAATATCTATCAAATAAAAAATATCTTTTTAAATTTATGTATTCTAGACTATGGCCTCAACACACGTGTATATGATGTTTGACGTCAATAATTTTAAGTGCCAAAAGGCCAACTAATTTTAGTTTTTGTTCAGCTGTATGAATAACTTTAAAACTTTCTCTTTGATGTTATAGAGATTGTTTACGTCAAATAAGTCAGAAGAAACCAGAAAATTTTTTGCCTAGCATGCATGCTCAAGTTAAGTTATTTAAAGCTAGATATGATACCACGTGCCTAATACAATTAATGTTGTCTTTTTCAAAAGCATGTAAAACAAGTCAAAAATACGCAAGCTTCATTCAACTCTGAATTGAAAAATTGAGCTGCATTGAGAGTTTGATAGGCATAAATGCAAGCAAATATTCGATTAGCAGTTGATTTTGAAGGCTTTTCTTCTGTTTTTGTGTTCAACTAAAAAATGACTGTTAAATAATTTTTTTAATGTAATTAAATCGTAGGAATTATTCTATGGTCCCGAATGATTTTTGAAATTTTATCGTGTAAGATCTGATAAAATTTTATCCGATAAAAATTCCGCTGATCATATTTTACAGAATAAAAATTCTCATAAGTGGAATCCGCATCTTGTGAGATCTGATTAGACAACATAAAAGATAATTTGTCATCTTTCCAAAAGTTTTGTTGTGTAAGATCTGATAACACGAACCATAAAGCGATCAGATCCTTCAAAAAAGATTAAAATAAACAAATGTAAAAAAACCAACAAACTCTTCGATTGCGACGATTTGTTTTGCTGGGATTTGAAAATTAGTTTTTTTTTTAAATTCCTCAACGCCTTTTCTGACGTGTGATTTGAATCTGCTAGCTTCTTTATATTTTTAGAAAAATAGTTTTCTTTTAATAAAGCCAATTTCAATGAGACCTCGATAAAAAGAATAGCAAAAATTAAAAAGGACGCTATGTAATAAAGTGCGTAATGCTCCGAACGCAAGTTATCACACTTTTGTGCAAAGAAAACCATAGTTGACCTCGGGAAAGAAAAGAAGCAATACTTCGCTGCTTGCAAAGTGATTAGCTCCTCAGCAGTATAAAATATAATTCTTCAATTAATAGCAGCGAATTGAGAGCAAAACAACTATTGTATTCAGTGGGATTACTTTTACAATCGGAAAGGAGCAATTTCGTTTCTTATGATATGTTCGCGAGATTGGTGGTCCCGTCAATTGGGGATCATTCAGAGCAAAAAAGAGCGATTCCCCAGTCGAGACCAGATGGTTATCTTGCAAGATTCTGACAGAATCTTTCAAAAACTGCCTATCTTGCAAGATCTGGCAGAAAAATGGTCATCTTGGAAGACCTGGCAGAAAATCGGTTATCTTGCAAGATCTGCCAGAAAAATGGTCATCTTGCAAGATTCTTGCAGGTTCGTTCCAGTCGAGCTGTCCTCTTATTGGCTCTCATTCATGCAACACTTTTCATTTCGACCAAAAATTTACTTAAGAATCAGTTGCGTGTTTTTTAAGAAAAATAATACATTTGAATAGATTTTAAATCTGGAAATATGAATTAACTGAAAAAAGCAAATTAAAGTGTGCCTTTGAGAACTGTTAACCCAAAATAAATTACTATTAAAAACTTTTATCCTTCAACTTTATCAAGATTTACAAAACTACACGTCTATATTACCTTTTCTGATGAAAAAATTGTGTGATATTATTCTTTGCATCTTAAACAGCTTCCTTTCATTTAGTTCACCTCCTTACGCTTAATTTTTCTTGTCAATGCCCCAAAAATGTAATTACTCACGACTTGCCATTTTTTTGAGCTTCGAAGGACTTTAGAAGAGATTTCGTGCATATCTCCTGCTATCAGAATTACTAGCATTAATCAATTCATCTTGTAGGATCTTGTGCAAAAAAAGTGGATATGTTAGAGGATTCTGACAGAGAATTGATTATCTTGTAAGATTCTGGTAGAAAAATGGTTATCTTACAAGTTTCTGGCAGAATGAATGACTGTCTTGCAAGTTTCTGGCAGAATGACTGGTTATCTTGCAAGATTCTGGCAGAAATCTTGCAAGAGTATGCATAATCTTGCAAGATTCTGGCAGAATCTGTCAGAATCTTACAAGATAACCATTCGAAATCGACTGGGGTTAGCTTTAAATTGTCTTTCTTTTTTTCAATTAGCTGCATAAGTGGAGTGAGATTTTCGTTTTTTTTCTTCAAAAAATTTTTTTATCGTCAATGTTACAAGATAGCTAGTAATTGTAATGATTGTGTGCTAAAACACAGAATTGTCAATGCCCGAATCCAATAGTGGAGAGCAAAAAGTTTTCTGCGCGAATCCAATAGTGGAGAGCAAAAAATTCATTTTCGTTTTTCAGTTGCTGTTTTTGATTTCCATAACTCTAGATCCATTTGTTTTTAAAACACTTTCAAATTCAGAATTTTGGCCGTATATTGGTTTCCTTTCACTTAGTGTCCTTAATTACAGATCACAATGGTTTTCAATGACAGATTTAGAGATGTAAGTTTTTGATGGCTACTGATTTATCCATTGAAATCAATTGTTTTCGAAACAGACATGGATTTTTTGAAAAACTTCTGTGCCATTTCGCTTGTTTTCTGTTACATGGTCACATCATCTCAAGAAACCTTGTTTATATAGATTTTCTTCGAAACATTAAGGTATCTTTTTAACGATAATAGACGTCAATTAGTGTTTTTTTTTTAAAAAAATCCTATTCGATTTTTGCTTTTGATTTGTTCAGTTTTCTTAATCTCAATAAAACGTGTAATTTAGATGAGTTACGGAAATCAATAATTGAAATCACTTAATACACAAATTTATTTTGGGTTTCAGTATCTAAAAAGATCAGACGGCAGAGAAATTTTGTAGAGAACACAAATGAACTCATTATATATATTTTTTTCAGTTGAAGGAAATATCCGATTCGTAAGATAAGAGAAACGGTGCTGCATAAATTCTACTTTAATTACCAATTGACTCTTTTGATTACTGGCTAAATATATTCATTGAAATCGTCTTGCTGAAGAATGTAATCATATCTTGATGGGGGATGAAAAAAATTCGATTCGTTTTTGCTGCTTTTGTTTTTCATCTAAAAATGTTACCATTATGCGTAGTTTTTAATCTGTCAATGGAAAGTTAATGCTTTTATATGTTGAGCCCAATGTGTTTACAAGGTGTTTTCTGAAAAATTTACAGAACTTTGTAACAGTACCCTAACTTTTGTTTTTTTTGTCTGATGATTTGTTTACCGTGCGAACGGGCCATTTTTTCCAATATGGCACCAGAAAGAATTCAGTGTTTTCTTGCGTGCTACTTGAAGTTTTGTTAGCTCTATGTCTACTTTTTGCCACGTTTAAGTTTTTGCGTTTTCTCCAAACTTATTTTTCTTTTTGTTGTCTTCTCAGTTTGGTCCTCTTTATGAAAAGTCAAACAGGTTCGATTGGCTTTATATGGAGCATTAAGGGAAATTAAGGGAAATCAAGGTATTAAGTTGATAGCATATGTATGTTTTGTTTTTAGAAAACATAAATGTATCTTTTAAAATTTACGTCAAATTGTTTTTGTTGCCTTCTCATTGTTTCATTATTGACAGGTGACGCAGATTTTTTGATAAAATATGATTGGTTTTTAATTACTTACTTACGTTGTGGATTTTAAAATTTGACACCATTTATTGTCGAAAAAAGTTATGATTTTTTACCGCACTTTTTGCGTTTTTGTTGAGTTGTCTATGAATCTCAACAACAACACACCTTATCACCTAATTTTTTTTCAATGCTCACAAAAAATTTCCTTAGTTGAAGTTCGCATAACATGGTTGAAAATCCGTCCTCTAAAAATTATAAAATTGAGGTTTTGAACCTTTACGCAAACAGAATTATTTAGTTGTGTTTGAAAACCAGCAACAGCCCGAATTTTGTGAGAGTTAACTAATAGTGAAGATTGCAATTTGTTTTTTTGTTTTTTTTTTTTGCTCTGAAATCAAAAAGATTGTTTTTGCTATGAAATCAAAAAACTAAAAACAAACTGTTCTCAGAAAAACATTCAATTTTTTAAATTTAGAAGAACTATCTAAATCAAAAAGCTGAACGAGTGAGCAAGCTACGGTCAAATAAAAAAAACTGTTTACGAAAAAATTCATTTTTTTACTGAAATATATAGGCCAGCGAAAAAATTCTCTTTTCCAAATTTTGCAAAATGTGATCGTTTAGTTTTTCAAAGTTAAGCAGACGCCTGTTAGAATTACACAGATAATCATCGTTTGAGCTCTGTTTATAAAATTTTTGAAAAAACGTATCCAAAGTTGATATCAACATCCCAAAAATCAAGAGATCAGCCAGAACTAAAACAAATGAATATATGCTAAAACCTAAAAAAATCAATTCTCTTCAAATGTCTAATGTCTAATGTTTCTCTTAATCTTCGATAAACTTCAAGGCCACTATCAGGGGCATTTTTGGTACAAATTCCAGAAAAGAGGGTTTAAATATTTTGATTCAGAAGCAATTTGTCTCATTGTGGCTTAACTTGCAAAACATTGGTGCTTAAGTATAAAAATGGGACAACAAAAAACAGCTAAGTAGCTAAGATTATCAGATTTTTAAAAAAAATACTTATTTGTAAATTAGAAGAAATAAGACATATTTTGACCAAAAACGATATAAAAAGAACAAAGTTACGAAAAAAAGTCAATTTCTTACCAAATCTTTAATGCTCGGTAACTTGTTGCAAGAATCATAGTTCAAGAAATAAACTCATATTAAAATTAGATTCGAATGACTGCCTTTTTTGTGACGCGACTCAACTTTTTACGATGAATATATATTTCTGACTGAATTGGGCAAAATTGACTGAAAAAAAAACAATTGAGCACGTACTTAGTCCTTCCACTAAGTTGGATTAAACATACAAAAAATTTTGCGGACAAAACCACTTTTTTGATGCTGTGACACGAGATAGTACAAACAATTTGAGCCGTATTGGTAGGTCAATTTGTGGCAGCAAAGATTATATAGAGTATATTTGCATTTTGTGCATTATATGAGAAGACAGTATTTTAATAGTGCAAGATCTGATATGACATTTTTGTTGTGTATAATCTGTAAATTAAAATTTTAATTATTAGAATTTGATAAGGGAAAATCTTGTTGAGACAGGATGATACTTTTCTCATGTAACGCCAGAATCTTTTCTAATCAGATCTAATAAGGGCACCTAGTAAAACTTAGTAAGAAATATGTGAGATCTTAAGCGATAAAATGGTAAAAATACATAATTACAGGAGTTGCTAAGAATTTCAAAAAAATTGATTTGGGCAAATTATTCAGAATATCTGCACATTTTGCTCAAATTGAAAGTGTCAATATTTTTCATAGCCCTTGAACGTGGATTTTTTTTTCCAGGAAATCGCGTTCGCTATATCTGGGTGCAAGGAAAAAATCTTAAAATAACATTACTTATTTTTATTCAGTGACCCAGATAGAACCCAAAAGAGCCAAACTCAAAACGAAAGACGTATGTGACGACATGCCAATCACACTGTGTTTAGTAGCACAATCCTGTAATAAAATTACGATTATAACAAAAAATTAACAAGAATTCTAGCTCATTTTTGGCTGCAATTTTCATCTTTGACTGGACTTTATGCTTCCAGTGGTCTTTCATAACACTTTTTGTGGCTTTCACAATGTAAATTAATGAAGTCTTGTTTCACCACCAATTACTGTTAATATCATCAGTTGAGTTGGAATCAATAACGGAATCACCTTCGCTACCTTGTATGATAAGCATTTTTAGGTAATTCTTATGATTTTTTTTCATCGGTGGTTTACGGTCCCTACAATAAGAACTAAGATTTTCAGCTCCCCACTCATTGTCTGATAAATTGAAGAACTTGTCAGTATTGATTGTCCCAGTTCATTGTGTAACAAATCTTTCAAAGAAGACTCTCTTCTTATAAAGATTCATAGATAAAGATTCAGAACTTTGCCGTATCAAAACATTTCATTTTTGATTGCCAGATTTTAGCTCGTAAAAACTGGCAATCAAAATTGAAAGAAAGTTGACCATAATTAGAATGCATCTACTTTAATAAATTTCTTTTTTGGATAAGAAGGAGAAATCGAAAGTTAATGAGTAATGATCTCGAACATATAAGTTTCATTAAATACTTAGGAATGTGTTTGTTATCTGCCAATTTTATAAGTAATTGACCGTAAACTTTCGGCAAAGACGGTAGTCAAATGTAACTTTTTCTCCGTCTTGACGCTTCTCCTCCATTGTTACCCAGATTTCAGATACATAGAACTATTTTCGTTACGTCATCTTTTTGTTTCTACTAAACTTTTTTATAATTGACCTTTTCCAAAACTAGTAAATTTTTTGAATTTTACTTTAATCATAACATCTGTTGCAAATTGTTCATAGTTTTTATAGGCGGTTTAGATGCTTTTGAAGCGTCCATCAACAATTTTGAATCCGACGAAAGAAACTTTTGCTAACCCTCAAACAATTTATGTAAATTTCAAAGAAACAAGGAGGCTCGGTAATGTGCGTTCGCACATTAAGATGCGACCCCGTTTATCTACACTTTTAACTTAATTGTCTACCAAATGAGGAAGAGATAAAAAATTAACAGATCAACATATCGTTCAACAAACTACTAAAAGAATAAAACAATCTACCATAGACGTAGACGGATGATGAGACCTGTGACTACCATAAAATGGCTACCAGAAAAGAGGGCAAAAAAAATCAAATAATTACAATTATTAATTACGACCAAAACTCGTTGTCCATTCTTTGAAAAACATTAATAACCAAATCAAAATAGCATCAGATAAAACCTATACTGAGAAGATTAACCTGTACTTTATAGGAAAGAATATGGGACTTTCTTCAATGCGACTTGGTAACAAGTCGACAAGAAATGAGCAAAAGGGCAAAGTTTAATAAAACATTGTTTTTTTTTAAAGAATTAATTTCAAACTGATTAGAAAAATTATGAAACAAATGAAACTATTGAAGAACACTTTTATACCTACATAGAGAGAGATTGAGACCATTCATTATCCATGATATGTCATACGTCTACAAAAAGAACGACAAATACGGGCAAAAAAATTGCAGGACAAAATTTACACGAAAAAATTTTGCACGAAAATGATGTCCCAGCCAAAGAAAACATGAAAGCTGTTCACTAAAAACGTAAAAAAACTTTGATTGCTCTCTTTAAATAACAACACTTGGGATTCAATTGACGTCCATTATTGTGATAGTGGGAAAAGGAACTAAAAACCTACAAAAAAGGGTCGAAAATGCAAAAATCACGAACATTTTATAAAAATTGGTTGTACAGAAGACAGAATCGAAAAAAGTCCAATTGAGGAAAAAACTACTATGAAAAACATATTGTAGTCCAGCAGATAAGGGATGTGACTTGTCTACAGGCTTGCTAAGCTACAAGTTAACAGAAATAAAATTGGCATATCTCAAAAATCTATTGTATTTTTAAAAAAAAAACAAACATTTTGAAAAGTTACAGCCATCATAAGCTATAGACTAAAAGAGAAGACATTATATCTTGCAGTTTTTTGGATAACTGATTGCGCTTGTTATTATTGAGACTAATTCATATGACTATAAAAAAAACATCAAAAGCAACCTGAACTAAAAAGTTTCACAAACAAGTTTACAAAACCACAGTTTTGAAATCTATAAATTTATATAAAAAAATTGACCGCGAGAACATGAAATCTACCTTTCGTCTCCTTTGATCCTCTTAAAGTCTCTTTGTGAGACGATTATTGTAAAAAGAACCACAAAAAATGAAAAGAATTTAAATTTAACAAAATTCTTCTGAAACGAATTGTGTTACCACTGAAGACATCAGTCAAACTGTTTAAACAACAGAAAAATTCTTCTGTGATTCAATAAAACAATAACAAAGTTCTCGACAATGAGACTAAGTTACGAAAATGAGATATTTTTGTAATATAAGAAAAAAAGCAAACCAGAACAATAAGGGATACGTTGAGGTATACTAATGCCCTTTCTTTAGAAATTTAATTCAAAGTCAATAAAACCATTAACTATATACCAATATCATTAATTGATTTTATTTTTATCTATAGTTGTTCGCCGAGACCTTTAATTAGCCAATATTGGCATACGACAACAAAAAATAACAACAAATACCGGGAAAAAATAAAAAAACTCTACCAAACACTGCAAGAGAATGGTGTCGCAGCCTTTAATACCATATTTTATGGGAAAAAAATAATGTTCAACTCAACATTGTTTTAAGGTTTTTTTTGCAGTCAGATTGCTAAGTATTGTGACTATTTACCAAAGAAACAAAAACAACAGCAAAAGGGGCGATTTATTTTTTTTTTTTTATTTATTTTTTGTGTAAAAACTCTTAGTACCTAAAACAAGAAAACTATCTGTTAAAACAATCCGCCGAAAAATTTTGTTCTCATTTCTATAAAGAAAAAAGTTTGACATGTCATTACTGAGAAAAAGCAAAAAGCTGATTAAAATGAAATAAAAGATTAACAAGTTCAGAAAATCATTGAAATTTCCATAAAAATTTAATTTAATGATTTAAGCGACATTTTTTAACAACCGAATGCTTTGCACAGGTTCAATTACACCTGTATAGAAGGCTATTTGGGTCTTTCATTTGTTAGACTTAGTAACCAGACTGCAAAAAAGAATAACAATTGAAGGCAAAACGTAAGAACTCAGTTAAAGTTTACTAAAACCCTTACTCAAAGACAAAAAACCCTTAGGTTCTCTGAAAACAAACTAAATCTACATTCGGCCTCATGTTTTCGTAAGTGTACGCTGCCATTAATTGAGTCGTGAATAAAACACTTTTTAGGTATTTAACATTAAAACAAAAAAGCAGAATATTTTTTAAAAAGGCAGCACAAAAATAAAAATTAAAAAATTTATGATTGCAACAATCCAAAAGAATGTAAAACCTATCCCCGATTTTGCCGCACGCCAAACAAACCGCTCAAGTGTTCCAAGTGTTTGCGTTTAAGATCAACTGTTGACTGAAATTCTTTAATTATTACAAAAAAAAACAACGATGAATTTTGTATAATTTTTGGGTTAAATCTGCAAATAACGGCAAAATTTAATGTTAGAAGTTTTTATAGGCCGCCTAATTTCAACTAGCGCTCTTTTGGAGATCAAGGAGTTTGTTTCAAACTTTGTAGGTTATTACTTCCGGAAAATTTTCACAAAGTTTCCCAAAAAATCATATTTTGTTCCATTTTGATGAAAAAAGTTCGAATTTTGAAAATGTTATCAAAAATTTCAGCGAAAAAAAACTTCAATCAAACAATTCAGCAGTGTTCTTCTATCTTTAATGGTAACAATAACACTCTACCGTTAAAAATCTTAGCTTAAATTATATTATCGAATTTCTGCCAAATTTTAGCTAAAGTTACTGAAAATGTGAATAAAAACTGTCGAATATTCACAAAACTTTAAACCTCAATAACTCCCTGTAAAAAACGAAATTCGAAAAAATTTTTTTGATTCCATATTCCAGGATGCACGTGCTTTTTAATGATACCACTCACAACTCTCTACGATGAATATATCGATGGGCCAAAATTGTCTGAACAAAAAAAACCAGTTGAGTATATAGTTCCTCCCTCCAACTAAAGGGGGGTCGGAACAATTAGGAAAGATCACTATTTGTTCAACCCGACAAATTAACCTCAGATTCCAAGTATAATCAGTGTTTCGCTGTGCTCTTTCATCAAGCGATCTTTATCAATGCCTTATGACGCGTCTACGATATTAAATTGAAATCATTTTAAAGAACTGATTGCAACCAAACAAATTAATAACATTTTTGCGTTCTATTCCACTTCTGGTTTCATCAAATAGAAAATTTAATAAGCGACGAAGACTGCCTCTTTCAAAAAGTTTCGTGCTGGAATTGACCACAGTACCCACGTCTTAGCAGACCTACACCAAGAGTCAAAACGTTTTTGTCAATCGCGCTAAATTGTTGTCATAATTTCATTTTTGATCGTAAAATCTTTTGACAAGTGTTAGAACTTTTTGACAGTTTCTTGACCATATTTTGATGATTTTCTGACTATTTTAGACAATTTTCTGACTTTTTAATAGTTGCAAAGATTTGGCCATGACTTGAATTCAGACTGACAAATGTAAAAAAGTGATCTGATCATAGTTCTCAATTCTGAATCAGTACTCACATTAGACTTGTGATAAGTCTTGTCCAGTATATTGATTTGGCATCAAGTCCAGTATATTGATGTGCTTCCGCGTTCGTTAATTTAATTTAATACTTTTGTTATAGCATTGATTATACTGATGGTGATGTCTTCATGGGGTTGTAACACCTGGCATCTATCTCCCCTCCTGCTCTTTTGTATATTTGAATTTCGAATAAATAAAAATAAGTTAAAGTCTACCTTGTCTATTCACAGCAGTTTATATATTCTCCAATAGTTATTAGATAATCAACATAACAATGTCAACAATTTAGCCGGCTATACAAGACCAAACTTTTGAGCAACTGAAACTCGCGTCGGACGTGTGTTCTGTGTAGTGTTGGCATTTTGTGTTCTGGCGTTACCGCGTGTGTTTTTTGGCATAGCAAAGGGAGGGGACGGTGGAGGTGGAACTGGACTTGATGAAATGGGAGCCACTATCCGAGGACGCCGCTGATTTCTTGGAATTGATTCCGGATAATCTGGCTTTGGCTGATCTGGTGGATGTGCTGAGCTGTGCCAATGCACATTCGAATGTCCTGGTCCCACTTTTTTCTTGCCTAAAATTGTACCTTTAAGCTAAAGCGCCGTAAGTCATAATACCCATTGATAAATTTAACAGGGTTAGGCTTATATTTAAGAGTCGAATATTGAAAGACGTTCTTTGTTTTTCAATTCTTGAGCATATTTTGGTCCCAGAGAACCATCTAGGATGATTTATATTGGCACAATATAATGCAACTTTGAATGACGTAGGTACGTGTGAAAGGGTAATCATAAGTCACAACTTTTAAAAACAACAATCCTGTCATACAGTCAACTGCCTCCAAACAGACAAATATCTCCCCACTCACTGCTTGAGAAAATTGTTGTTGTGAGTACTTAATTGAATAATTCTTGAATTACATACCCACTTTACTCATGGAGCAATAACTATATTCCATCAACATTAATGGAGCATAATCAATTCTGATGATCAGTGTTTTAAAAGTAGGGATATAAATTTCATACATACAGATGCAGCCTGGATAAAATTTCTTTGCCCGGTTTTATTTTACAAAATACTTAGAGTTTATTAAAATATTATTTAAAAAACATTCTATTTTTACAAGGGTCGGTTTTTTGTTCACAAGGGTCGGTGAGACTTTATTGGAGTTTAACAACGGTCGGTGAGACTTGTATTGGACTTTAACTAACATTTGAATGCCAATGTGCATGAATTGGCATTGCTCGAATGCCGTCAAGTTGACAGGAATGATTTGCTTGGCGCTAATGCAAATGGCAGACATATCATAATAAAGACCTTTTGCTGCTGAATGAATCTGAATGAATCTGCTAAATGAATCTATCGCATTTTTTCTCCTTCGGTTTAATGCAATCTCGGAGCAAATTTACTTCAACACTCATATCTTAAGTTTAAGCCAATCAGAAAGCAGTATTAACAATCTCTCATTTCTAGTAGGCCGGCCTACTAGAAATGAGAGATTGCTAACACTGCTTTCTGATTGGCTTAAGCTTAAGATATGAGTGTTGACGTAAATTTGCTCTGAACTTGCATTAAACCGAAGAAGAAAAAATTCGATAGATTCATTTCAAGAACCACAGGTGATCTAGGCATGGCCACATGCGGTAAAGTGTTTCATCTAGAATTAAGCTTTCTCCATTTATGTTAAATGAAATAAAAACTTATAAATCTAAAAAGCTCTAACATAATGTTCGCTATGGCATAATTCTTTCCTTACATGAATATACGTTATAGTTTTATAATAGCTAAGATTGTGTTTTGTTGTTCCGACCCCACTTTCAGTGGGGTGAGGAACTATATGCTCAACTGGTTTTTTTTTTGTTCAGACAGTTTTGGCCGATGGGTATCATCATCATAGAGAAATGTGAGTGGTATCATTAGAAAGCCCGTCCAGCGTAGAAAATGGAATTTAAAAGGTTTTTTCTGATTTTGTGTTTTTATAGGGAGTTATCGAGGTTTAAATTTTTGTGAATAGTAGACGATATTCCGTTGTTATTTGTTAACATTTTCGTATTTTTGAGCAAATTTTTGTTAATTTTGCTAAAAATATGATAAAATTGTTAACGGTAGTGTTACTGATCTCATCTTAAAAGATAGAGGGGTAGATGAATTGTTCGATCTGTGCTCTTTGGCTAAATTTTTTGCTTAATTTTTCAGAGTTCATACTTTTTTGTCAAAAATGGGACCCTATACGTTTTTAGCCCACTTTCTCCGACTTTACTTTAGGAAAACACCTCAAAACTGCAGCCATATTCCTCTTAAGCCTAAGAAGAGAGCTTGTTGCACGCTCACCGGCTATAAGGGTCATCTGAATTTATTTTTTTGTCAGATTTTCTCCAACTTATTCTCGATGATTAAGCGAAATGCATTATTTATTTTTTAAATATTGAAAAATTTTGTTTAAAAGTTGATCTTTTTCGCGACCACTCGAACGAATCATTGTTTTTGTAGCCGGGCAGCAATATCAAGCCTGATTGTGATCTCAACATTGATCTTTACGGTACAAAAATTTAGATTTCAATTGGGCGACGCCTTTTCCAAATTTTTTTCCGAATTTATAGTTTTTTAGAAATCCTACTGACTAGAATTTCAAATCAGGGTTTTTTTTATTGACAACTATTATTTACAAAAAATAAGTCGCAACGACTATATATTATGGTCTAGAGTAAAGCTCGTGGTTTTTATGGCTTTGACCAATTGTTTCCGAAAATTTTTTTGTTTTGTTTATGTTTTGCCTTCAATTTTCATACTTTTTGTAGTCAAAGCACTTAGCCCCCAGAATCAGTGACCTAAATGGCTTCCTGTGAGGTATATGTGAACCAAACAATGCTTTCAGTTGTTATCTAATGTCTCGTATGACTATTGATTTTATTTGTTTTGTCGGCGAGTTTTTGAACTTTGACACTGTTTTCTCTTATTTCTCTCAGCTTCGTGCGTAGTCTCAGTCAAAAGCAAGCAAAAATCATTTTTAGTTGGCTAGTAAACGAATATCTGTTACGGCTTTATATATAACTAATGGATTCTTGGTTTTGACACTACGAGTTTTCACTTTTTAAAACTTTGAGCTTAATTGCAGTTTTTATAGATTGCTTTTGGTTTCGTTGGCGAGTTATCACATTAGTGACACGTTCATTGTAAAGAAAACTTTGATGGGAGATTGAAAAGGGTTGAAAAGAATCTGTTAATTGCATTTGCTGAATAGTTTGCGCTTTTAGTCTGAGACACAGTTCTCTACCGAATTTTAGTGATTTTTTTCATTTTATGAATGTTTGTCTTCCTTTTGTGTTATGTATGACAAATGCCTGATAGATCTCCATTGCTTCCTCAAGATGTATAACATAACTATTTGAACCTTTCAGTATGTAGCTATTTCTTTTATTGACTTTGAATTGACTTTTAAAAAGTTTTTTTCAACTTTTTGTTTTTGCTTTCATTTTGGTCATCATGTTTATCAATCTCACTAATAAGAAGTCTCAATGAGTTTTATTGATTCAACATTTATTTTCTTGGTGTTTTATTTGTTGATTAAAAAGTTATTTTCTCGGTTGGTTTTGACTGATTGCTTGGACCATTTAGTTTCATAAAAGAATTTCGAGATTTCTATTTTTTTCAATTTTTGGGTTTCTTTTTGTTGTCATTTCTAAGTAGTCCTTTTATACGGAAACCCTCCTTGATGTTCAGATGAGAACGAAGTGATGATTTACAGCTCTTGTAGATAAAATCTTAAAAATATAGTACCTTGAACACTGTGGTGTCGCAAAATTGTTTGTGAAGATTCGGCTTCTCTGCCTGTATTTGTTATTTTGTACTATCGTGACATAGTGTCATTAATAACAGGCCCCATTGATTTTCTGAGGTGTTGCATTGTAATCGGTCTCTTTTTGGTTGAAAACTTATGTTTGTTATGGCTCTTGAAAAATGTGTTTTCAAAAACATATTTGGATTTATGAGCTTCGCCATTTGTTAAATTTATTTTTGGGGGATTTTTAGCTTAGTCTCTCCAAAGACACGTCACAACTCGTTTCTAATGAGATATAAATTAATTATTAACGTTATAATTCCAACCAATTGTTTCTCGGCTTTTTTACTATAGTTACTACGAAATTTCATAAGTTTTCATAAAATTTTATGAGATTTTTGTATAATTGTACATTTTAATGGACTTTCGTTTTCTTTTTAAAATATAGCGTTAATGGTAGGTCCCATGTGCTTGTAATTACTGTGCAATTGAAAAATTGTTTTCTGCTCCTTGTGAAAAATTTGTTTTTAAAAGCTTCACTGTCATTTTTGCGCAAAGTTTAATTTTGCCGGTATCTGTCGTCATTTGTAGTCTAATGACGTACACCAGATAAGGTTAAACAATTAGTTTTTAATGATTCAGTTAATACCTAATGATATGAATCAGTTTTGAAATCAATTGTTGTCAATAATAGAAACGTAATTCTAAACTTCGCACCTTTTTGCTCTTTTTATCGAGCCATTACCCTGTTGCAATGAGCACAGGTCCCATATCTTTTCTATTGAACTATAGGTAAATTTTGTTTTCTTAAGTTTCATCTGACGCAAGGTTGTTTTTGTTATAATTTTTTTAAACTATATACATCGAGTTTTTGTCGTAATTAATGTTTGTTATTTGATTTTTATTATCGTCTTTTCCAGTTGTGCTATTAACAACAATTTTGTTCGGCCCTCTAGAGGGGCCTTTTTGTATTTCATTAGTGGTTTATTGAACAATCTATATTTTTCTGAAAATTTTTCATCTATTCATTATTTGGTAGTCAATTAAGTCAAGATGTGGATGAGCGGGGTCGGAACATTATGTGCGTACGCACATTTCCGATCCTCCTTGTCATCTAAAAACTGAAATTCAGCTCTTGCCAAATCAAAACTTCACAAGAATTGTGATGCGGCTAAGATAAACTTTGGGAAGGGATGTGGTGGTTCACAATGTTCATTCAAGTCAATCTTCTCAATCAAAAAACGGTCAGACAGGTATCTTGACATATATAGGTATACATGTCTTACCGTTTTTTGACTGAGCAGTTTGACTTAAATGAACATTGTGAACTACCACATCCCTTCAGAAAATTTATTGTAGCGTCATCAAAAGTATTGTAAAGTTTTTAGTTTGTGAGAACACTAGTAAATAATAAGAGCGTTAAGAGCGGGGGGTATTAGTGCGACACTAAACATGGGAATATAGGGAGTTATCATGAGAAGGAATTAGGTTAGGAGGGATTGAAACGTTTGTACATGTAAAACCTTTTTTTTCCGCTTCATTCCAATCTTTCTTTTTCGCCGTTTTCTCAGTAGTCTTAGCGCTTTCAAAACACTCAATCAATTTAAATTAAAACAAAATACCTAACTCTATGCAAAAATCATATTTTGTTCCATTTTGATGAAAAAAGTTCGAATTTTGAAAATGTTATCAAAAATTTCAGCGAAAAAAAACTTCAATCAAACAATTCAGCAGTGTTCTTCTATCTTTAATGGTAACAATAACACTCTACCGTTAAAAATCTTAGCTTAAATTATATTATCGAATTTCTGCCAAATTTTAGCTAAAGTTACTGAAAATGTGAATAAAAACTGTCGAATATTCACAAAACTTTAAACCTCAATAACTCCCTGTAAAAAACGAAATTCGAAAAAATTTTTTTGATTCCATATTCCAGGATGCACGTGCTTTTTAATGATACCACTCACAACTCTCTACGATGAATATATCGATGGGCCAAAATTGTCTGAACAAAAAAAACCAGTTGAGTATATAGTTCCTCCCTCCAACTAAAGGGGGGTCGGAACAATTAGGAAAGATCACTATTTGTTCAACCCGACAAATTAACCTCAGATTCCAAGTATAATCAGTGTTTCGCTGTGCTCTTTCATCAAGCGATCTTTATCAATGCCTTATGACGCGTCTACGATATTAAATTGAAATCATTTTAAAGAACTGATTGCAACCAAACAAATTAATAACATTTTTGCGTTCTATTCCACTTCTGGTTTCATCAAATAGAAAATTTAATAAGCGACGAAGACTGCCTCTTTCAAAAAGTTTCGTGCTGGAATTGACCACAGTACCCACGTCTTAGCAGACCTACACCAAGAGTCAAAACGTTTTTGTCAATCGCGCTAAATTGTTGTCATAATTTCATTTTTGATCGTAAAATCTTTTGACAAGTGTTAGAACTTTTTGACAGTTTCTTGACCATATTTTGATGATTTTCTGACTATTTTAGACAATTTTCTGACTTTTTAATAGTTGCAAAGATTTGGCCATGTCTTGAATTCAGACTGACAAATGTAAAAAAGTGATCTGATCATAGTTCTCAATTCTGAATCAGTACTCACATTAGACTTGTGATAAGTCTTGTCCAGTATATTGATTTGGCATCAAGTCCAGTATATTGATGTGCTTCCGCGTTCGTTAATTTAATTTAATACTTTTGTTATAGCATTGATTATACTGATGGTGATGTCTTCATGGGGTTGTAACACCTGGCATCTATCTCCCCTCCTGCTCTTTTGTATATTTGAATTTCGAATAAATAAAAATAAGTTAAAGTCTACCTTGTCTATTCACAGCAGTTTATATATTCTCCAATAGTTATTAGATAATCAACATAACAATGTCAACAATTTAGCCGGCTATACAAGACCAAACTTTTGAGCAACTGAAACTCGCGTCGGACGTGTGTTCTGTGTAGTGTTGGCATTTCGTGTTCTGGCGTTACCGCGTGTGTTTTTTGGCATAGCAAAGGGAGGGGACGGTGGAGGTGGAACTGGACTTGATGAAATGGGAGCCACTATCCGAGGACGCCGCTGATTTCTTGGAATTGATTCCGGATAATCTGGCTTTGGCTGATCTGGTGGATGTGCTGAGCTGTGCCAATGCACATTCGAATGTCCTGGTCCCACTTTTTTCTTGCCTAAAATTGTACCTTTAAGCTAAAGCGCCGTAAGTCATAATACCCATTGATAAATTTAACAGGGTTAGGCTTATATTTAAGAGTCGAATATTGAAAGACGTTCTTTGTTTTTCAATTCTTGAGCATATTTTGGTCCCAGAGAACCATCTAGGATGATTTATATTGGCACAATATAATGCAACTTTGAATGACGTAGGTACGTGTGAAAGGGTAATCATAAGTCACAACTTTTAAAAACAACAATCCTGTCATACAGTCAACTGCCTCCAAACAGACAAATATCTCCCCACTCACTGCTTGAGAAAATTGTTGTTGTGAGTACTTAATTGAATAATTCTTGAATTACATACCCACTTTACTCATGGAGCAATAACTATATTCCATCAACATTAATGGAGCATAATCAATTCTGATGATCAGTGTTTTAAAAGTAGGGATATAAATTTCATACATACAGATGCAGCCTGGATAAAATTTCTTTGCCCGGTTTTATTTTACAAAATACTTAGAGTTTATTAAAATATTATTTAAAAAACATTCTATTTTTACAAGGGTCGGTTTTTTGTTCACAAGGGTCGGTGAGACTTTATTGGAGTTTAACAACGGTCGGTGAGACTTGTATTCACAAGGGTCGGTGAGACTTGTATTGGACTTTAACTAACATTTGAATGCCAATGTGCATGAATTGGCATTGCTCGAATGCCGTCAAGTTGACAGGAATGATTTGCTTGGCGCTAATGCAAATGGCAGACATATCATAATAAAGACCTTTTGCTGCTGAATGAATCTGAATGAATCTGCTAAATGAATCTATCGCATTTTTTCTCCTTCGGTTTAATGCAATCTCGGAGCAAATTTACTTCAACACTCATATCTTAAGTTTAAGCCAATCAGAAAGCAGTATTAACAATCTCTCATTTCTAGTAGGCCGGCCTACTAGAAATGAGAGATTGCTAACACTGCTTTCTGATTGGCTTAAGCTTAAGATATGAGTGTTGACGTAAATTTGCTCTGAACTTGCATTAAACCGAAGAAGAAAAAATTCGATAGATTCATTTCAAGAACCACAGGTGATCTAGGCATGGCCACATGCGGTAAAGTGTTTCATCTAGAATTAAGCTTTCTCCATTTATGTTAAATGAAATAAAAACTTATAAATCTAAAAAGCTCTAACATAATGTTCGCTATGGCATAATTCTTTCCTTACATGAATATACGTTATAGTTTTTTAATAGCTAAGATTGTGTTTTGTTGTTCCGACCCCACTTTCAGTGGGGTGAGGAACTATATGCTCAACTGGTTTTTTTTTGTTCAGACAGTTTTGGCCGATGGGTATCATCATCATAGAGAAATGTGAGTGGTATCATTAGAAAGCCCGTCCAGCGTAGAATATGGAATTTAAAAGGTTTTTTCTGATTTTGTGTTTTTATAGGGAGTTATCGAGGTTTAAATTTTTGTGAATAGTAGACGATATTCCGTTGTTATTTGTTAACATTTTCGTATTTTTGAGCAAATTTTTGTTAATTTTGCTAAAAATATGATAAAATTGTTAACGGTAGTGTTACTGATCTCATCTTAAAAGATAGAGGGGTAGATGAATTGTTCGATCTGTGCTCTTTGGCTAAATTATTTGCTTAATTTTTCAGAGTTCATACTTTTTTGTCAAAAATGGGACCCTATACGTTTTTAGCCCACTTTCTCCGACTTTACTTTAGGAAAACACCTCAAAACTGCAGCCATATTCCTCTTAAGCCTAAGAAGAGAGCTTGTTGCACGCTCACCGGCTATAAGGGTCATCTGAATTTATTTTTTTGTCAGATTTTCTCCAACTTATTCTCGATGATTAAGCGAAATGCATTATTTATTTTTTAAATATTGAAAAATTTTGTTTAAAAGTTGATCTTTTTCGCGACCACTCGAACGAATCATTGTTTTTGTAGCCGGGCAGCAATATCAAGCCTGATTGTGATCTCAACATTGATCTTTACGGTACAAAAATTTAGATTTCAATTGGGCGACGCCTTTTCCAAAATTTTTTCCGAATTTATAGTTTTTTAGAAATCCTACTGACTAGAATTTCAAATCAGGGTTTTTTTTATTGACAACTATTATTTACAAAAAATAAGTCGCAACGACTATATATTATGGTCTAGAGTAAAGCTCGTGGTTTTTATGGCTTTGACCAATTGTTTCCGAAAATTTTTTTGTTTTGTTTATGTTTTGCCTTCAATTTTCATACTTTTTGTAGTCAAAGCACTTAGCCCCCAGAATCAGTGACCTAAATGGCTTCCTGTGAGGTATATGTGAACCAAACAATGCTTTCAGTTGTTATCTAATGTCTCGTATGACTATTGATTTTATTTGTTTTGTCGGCGAGTTTTTGAACTTTGACACTGTTTTCTCTTATTTCTCTCAGCTTCGTGCGTAGTCTCAGTCAAAAGCAAGCAAAAATCATTTTTAGTTGGCTAGTAAACGAATATCTGTTACGGCTTTATATATAACTAATGGATTCTTGGTTTTGACACTACGAGTTTTCACTTTTTAAAACTTTGAGCTTAATTGCAGTTTTTATAGATTGCTTTTGGTTTCGTTGGCGAGTTATCACATTAGTGACACGTTCATTGTAAAGAAAACTTTGATGGGAGATTGAAAAGGGTTGAAAAGAATCTGTTAATTGCATTTGCTGAATAGTTTGCGCTTTTAGTCTGAGACACAGTTCTCTACCGAATTTTAGTGATTTTTTTCATTTTATGAATGTTTGTCTTCCTTTTGTGTTATGTATGACAAATGCCTGATAGATCTCCATTGCTTCCTCAAGATGTATAACATAACTATTTGAACCTTTCAGTATGTAGCTATTTCTTTTATTGACTTTGAATTGACTTTTAAAAAGTTTTTTTCAACTTTTTGTTTTTGCTTTCATTTTGGTCATCATGTTTATCAATCTCACTAATAAGAAGTCTCAATGAGTTTTATTGATTCAACATTTATTTTCTTGGTGTTTTATTTGTTGATTAAAAAGTTATTTTCTCGGTTGGTTTTGACTGATTGCTTGGACCATTTAGTTTCATAAAAGAATTTCGAGATTTCTATTTTTTTCAATTTTTGGGTTTCTTTTTGTTGTCATTTCTAAGTAGTCCTTTTATACGGAAACCCTCCTTGATGTTCAGATGAGAACGAAGTGATGATTTACAGCTCTTGTAGATAAAATCTTAAAAATATAGTACCTTGAACACTGTGGTGTCGCAAAATTGTTTGTGAAGATTCGGCTTCTCTGCCTGTATTTGTTATTTTGTACTATCGTGACATAGTGTCATTAATAACAGGGCCCATTGATTTTCTGAGGTGTTGCATTGTAATCGGTCTCTTTTTGGTTGAAAACTTATGTTTGTTATGGCTCTTGAAAAATGTGTTTTCAAAAACATATTTGGATTTATGAGCTTCGCCATTTGTTAAATTTATTTTTGGGGGATTTTTAGCTTAGTCTCTCCAAAGACAGGTCACAACTCGTTTCTAATGAGATATAAATTAATTATTAACGTTATAATTCCAACCAATTGTTTCTCGGCTTTTTTACTATAGTTACTACGAAATTTCATAAGTTTTCATAAAATTTTATGAGATTTTTGTATAATTGTACATTTTAATGGACTTTCGTTTTCTTTTTAAAATATAGCGTTAATGGTAGGTCCCATGTGCTTGTAATTACTGTGCAATTGAAAAATTGTTTTCTGCTCCTTGTGAAAAATTTGTTTTTAAAAGCTTCACTGTCATTTTTGCGCAAAGTTTAATTTTGCCGGTATCTGTCGTCATTTGTAGTCTAATGACGTACACCAGATAAGGTTAAACAATTAGTTTTTAATGATTCAGTTAATACCTAATGATATGAATCAGTTTTGAAATCAATTGTTGTCAATAATAGAAACGTAATTCTAAACTTCGCACCTTTTTGCTCTTTTTATCGAGCCATTACCCTGTTGCAATGAGCACAGGTCCCATATCTTTTCTATTGAACTATAGGTAAATTTTGTTTTCTTAAGTTTCATCTGACGCAAGGTTGTTTTTGTTATAATTTTTTTAAACTATATACATCGAGTTTTTGTCGTAATTAATGTTTGTTATTTGATTTTTATTATCGTCTTTTCCAGTTGTGCTATTAACAACAATTTTGTTCGGCCCTCTAGAGGGGCCTTTTTGTATTTCATTAGTGGTTTATTGAACAATCTATATTTTTCTGAAAATTTTTCATCTATTCATTATTTGGTAGTCAATTAAGTCAAGATGTGGATGAGCGGGGTCGGAACATTATGTGCGTACGCACATTTCCGATCCTCCTTGTCATCTAAAAACTGAAATTCAGCTCTTGCCAAATCAAAACTTCACAAGAATTGTGATGCGGCTAAGATAAACTTTGGGAAGGGATGTGGTGGTTCACAATGTTCATTCAAGTCAATCTTCTCAATCAAAAAACGGTCAGACAGGTATCTTGACATATATAGGTATACATGTCTTACCGTTTTTTGACTGAGCAGTTTGACTTAAATGAACATTGTGAACTACCACATCCCTTCAGAAAATTTATTGTAGCGTCATCAAAAGTATTGTAAAGTTTTTAGTTTGTGAGATCACTAGTAAATAATAAGAGCGTTAAGAGCGGGGGGTATTAGTGCGACACTAAACATGGGAATATAGGGAGTTATCATGAGAAGGAATTAGGTTAGGAGGGATTGAAACGTTTGTACATGTAAAACCTTTTTTTTCCGCTTCATTCCAATCTTTCTTTTTCGCCGTTTTCTCAGTAGTCTTAGCGCTTTCAAAACACTCAATCAATTTAAATTAAAACAAAATACCTAACTCTATGCAAAAATCATATTTTGTTCCATTTTGATGAAAAAAGTTCGAATTTTGAAAATGTTATCAAAAATTTCAGCGAAAAAAAAACTTCAATCAAACAATTCAGCAGTGTTCTTCTATCTTTAATGGTAACAATAACACTCTACCGTTAAAAATCTTAGCTTAAATTATATTATCGAATTTCTGCCAAATTTTAGCTAAAGTTACTGAAAATGTGAATAAAAACTGTCGAATATTCACAAAACTTTAAACCTCAATAACTCCCTGTAAAAAACGAAATTCGAAAAAATTTTTTTGATTCCATATTCCAGGATGCACGTGCTTTTTAATGATACCACTCACAACTCTCTACGATGAATATATCGATGGGCCAAAATTGTCTGAACAAAAAAAACCAGTTGAGTATATAGTTCCTCCCTCCAACTAAAGGGGGGTCGGAACAATTAGGAAAGATCACTATTTGTTCAACCCGACAAATTAACCTCAGATTCCAAGTATAATCAGTGTTTCGCTGTGCTCTTTCATCAAGCGATCTTTATCAATGCCTTATGACGCGTCTACGATATTAAATTGAAATCATTTTAAAGAACTGATTGCAACCAAACAAATTAATAACATTTTTGCGTTCTATTCCACTTCTGGTTTCATCAAATAGAAAATTTAATAAGCGACGAAGACTGCCTCTTTCAAAAAGTTTCGTGCTGGAATTGACCACAGTACCCACGTCTTAGCAGACCTACACCAAGAGTCAAAACGTTTTTGTCAATCGCGCTAAATTGTTGTCATAATTTCATTTTTGATCGTAAAATCTTTTGACAAGTGTTAGAACTTTTTGACAGTTTCTTGACCATATTTTCATGATTTTCTGACTATTTTAGACAATTTTCTGACTTTTTAATAGTTGCAAAGATTTGGCCATGTCTTGAATTCAGACTGACAAATGTAAAAAAGTGATCTGATCATAGTTCTCAATTCTGAATCAGTACTCACATTAGACTTGTGATAAGTCTTGTCCAGTATATTGATTTGGCATCAAGTCCAGTATATTGATGTGCTTCCGCGTTCGTTAATTTAATTTAATACTTTTGTTATAGCATTGATTATACTGATGGTGATGTCTTCATGGGGTTGTAACACCTGGCATCTATCTCCCCTCCTGCTCTTTTGTATATTTGAATTTCGAATAAATAAAAATAAGTTAAAGTCTACCTTGTCTATTCACAGCAGTTTATATATTCTCCAATAGTTATTAGATAATCAACATAACAATGTCAACAATTTAGCCGGCTATACAAGACCAAACTTTTGAGCAACTGAAACTCGCGTCGGACGTGTGTTCTGTGTAGTGTTGGCATTTCGTGTTCTGGCGTTACCGCGTGTGTTTTTTGGCATAGCAAAGGGAGGGGACGGTGGAGGTGGAACTGGACTTGATGAAATGGGAGCCACTATCCGAGGACGCCGCTGATTTCTTGGAATTGATTCCGGATAATCTGGCTTTGGCTGATCTGGTGGATGTGCTGAGCTGTGCCAATGCACATTCGAATGTCCTGGTCCCACTTTTTTCTTGCCTAAAATTGTACCTTTAAGCTAAAGCGCCGTAAGTCATAATACCCATTGATAAATTTAACAGGGTTAGGCTTATATTTAAGAGTCGAATATTGAAAGACGTTCTTTGTTTTTCAATTCTTGAGCATATTTTGGTCCCAGAGAACCATCTAGGATGATTTATATTGGCACAATATAATGCAACTTTGAATGACGTAGGTACGTGTGAAAGGGTAATCATAAGTCACAACTTTTAAAAACAACAATCCTGTCATACAGTCAACTGCCTCCAAACAGACAAATATCTCCCCACTCACTGCTTGAGAAAATTGTTGTTGTGAGTACTTAATTGAATAATTCTTGAATTACATACCCACTTTACTCATGGAGCAATAACTATATTCCATCAACATTAATGGAGCATAATCAATTCTGATGATCAGTGTTTTAAAAGTAGGGATATAAATTTCATACATACAGATGCAGCCTGGATAAAATTTCTTTGCCCGGTTTTATTTTACAAAATACTTAGAGTTTATTAAAATATTATTTAAAAAACATTCTATTTTTACAAGGGTCGGTTTTTTGTTCACAAGGGTCGGTGAGACTTTATTGGAGTTTAACAACGGTCGGTGAGACTTGTATTCACAAGGGTCGGTGAGACTTGTATTGGACTTTAACTAACATTTGAATGCCAATGTGCATGAATTGGCATTGCTCGAATGCCGTCAAGTTGACAGGAATGATTTGCTTGGCGCTAATGCAAATGGCAGACATATCATAATAAAGACCTTTTGCTGCTGAATGAATCTGAATGAATCTGCTAAATGAATCTATCGCATTTTTTCTCCTTCGGTTTAATGCAATCTCGGAGCAATTTTACTTCAACACTCATATCTTAAGTTTAAGCCAATCAGAAAGCAGTATTAACAATCTCTCATTTCTAGTAGGCCGGCCTACTAGAAATGAGAGATTGCTAACACTGCTTTCTGATTGGCTTAAGCTTAAGATATGAGTGTTGACGTAAATTTGCTCTGAACTTGCATTAAACCGAAGAAGAAAAAATTCGATAGATTCATTTCAAGAACCACAGGTGATCTAGGCATGGCCACATGCGGTAAAGTGTTTCATCTAGAATTAAGCTTTCTCCATTTATGTTAAATGAAATAAAAACTTATAAATCTAAAAAGCTCTAACATAATGTTCGCTATGGCATAATTCTTTCCTTACATGAATATACGTTATAGTTTTTTAATAGCTAAGATTGTGTTTTGTTGTTCCGACCCCACTTTCAGTGGGGTGAGGAACTATATGCTCAACTGGTTTTTTTTTGTTCAGACAGTTTTGGCCGATGGGTATCATCATCATAGAGAAATGTGAGTGGTATCATTAGAAAGCCCGTCCAGCGTAGAATATGGAATTTAAAAGGTTTTTTCTGATTTTGTGTTTTTATAGGGAGTTATCGAGGTTTAAATTTTTGTGAATAGTAGACGATATTCCGTTGTTATTTGTTAACATTTTCGTATTTTTGAGCAAATTTTTGTTAATTTTGCTAAAAATATGATAAAATTGTTAACGGTAGTGTTACTGATCTCATCTTAAAAGATAGAGGGGTAGATGAATTGTTCGATCTGTGCTCTTTGGCTAAATTATTTGCTTAATTTTTCAGAGTTCATACTTTTTTGTCAAAAATGGGACCCTATACGTTTTTAGCCCACTTTCTCCGACTTTACTTTAGGAAAACACCTCAAAACTGCAGCCATATTCCTCTTAAGCCTAAGAAGAGAGCTTGTTGCACGCTCACCGGCTATAAGGGTCATCTGAATTTATTTTTTTGTCAGATTTTCTCCAACTTATTCTCGATGATTAAGCGAAATGCATTATTTATTTTTTAAATATTGAAAAATTTTGTTTAAAAGTTGATCTTTTTCGCGACCACTCGAACGAATCATTGTTTTTGTAGCCGGGCAGCAATATCAAGCCTGATTGTGATCTCAACATTGATCTTTACGGTACAAAAATTTAGATTTCAATTGGGCGACGCCTTTTCCAAAATTTTTTCCGAATTTATAGTTTTTTAGAAATCCTACTGACTAGAATTTCAAATCAGGGTTTTTTTTATTGACAACTATTATTTACAAAAAATAAGTCGCAACGACTATATATTATGGTCTAGAGTAAAGCTCGTGGTTTTTATGGCTTTGACCAATTGTTTCCGAAAATTTTTTTGTTTTGTTTATGTTTTGCCTTCAATTTTCATACTTTTTGTAGTCAAAGCACTTAGCCCCCAGAATCAGTGACCTAAATGGCTTCCTGTGAGGTATATGTGAACCAAACAATGCTTTCAGTTGTTATCTAATGTCTCGTATGACTATTGATTTTATTTGTTTTGTCGGCGAGTTTTTGAACTTTGACACTGTTTTCTCTTATTTCTCTCAGCTTCGTGCGTAGTCTCAGTCAAAAGCAAGCAAAAATCATTTTTAGTTGGCTAGTAAACGAATATCTGTTACGGCTTTATATATAACTAATGGATTCTTGGTTTTGACACTACGAGTTTTCACTTTTTAAAACTTTGAGCTTAATTGCAGTTTTTATAGATTGCTTTTGGTTTCGTTGGCGAGTTATCACATTAGTGACACGTTCATTGTAAAGAAAACTTTGATGGGAGATTGAAAAGGGTTGAAAAGAATCTGTTAATTGCATTTGCTGAATAGTTTGCGCTTTTAGTCTGAGACACAGTTCTCTACCGAATTTTAGTGATTTTTTTCATTTTATGAATGTTTGTCTTCCTTTTGTGTTATGTATGACAAATGCCTGATAGATCTCCATTGCTTCCTCAAGATGTATAACATAACTATTTGAACCTTTCAGTATGTAGCTATTTCTTTTATTGACTTTGAATTGACTTTTAAAAAGTTTTTTTCAACTTTTTGTTTTTGCTTTCATTTTGGTCATCATGTTTATCAATCTCACTAATAAGAAGTCTCAATGAGTTTTATTGATTCAACATTTATTTTCTTGGTGTTTTATTTGTTGATTAAAAAGTTATTTTCTCGGTTGGTTTTGACTGATTGCTTGGACCATTTAGTTTCATAAAAGAATTTCGAGATTTCTATTTTTTTCAATTTTTGGGTTTCTTTTTGTTGTCATTTCTAAGTAGTCCTTTTATACGGAAACCCTCCTTGATGTTCAGATGAGAACGAAGTGATGATTTACAGCTCTTGTAGATAAAATCTTAAAAATATAGTACCTTGAACACTGTGGTGTCGCAAAATTGTTTGTGAAGATTCGGCTTCTCTGCCTGTATTTGTTATTTTGTACTATCGTGACATAGTGTCATTAATAACAGGGCCCATTGATTTTCTGAGGTGTTGCATTGTAATCGGTCTCTTTTTGGTTGAAAACTTATGTTTGTTATGGCTCTTGAAAAATGTGTTTTCAAAAACATATTTGGATTTATGAGCTTCGCCATTTGTTAAATTTATTTTTGGGGGATTTTTAGCTTAGTCTCTCCAAAGACAGGTCACAACTCGTTTCTAATGAGATATAAATTAATTATTAACGTTATAATTCCAACCAATTGTTTCTCGGCTTTTTTACTATAGTTACTACGAAATTTCATAAGTTTTCATAAAATTTTATGAGATTTTTGTATAATTGTACATTTTAATGGACTTTCGTTTTCTTTTTAAAATATAGCGTTAATGGTAGGTCCCATGTGCTTGTAATTACTGTGCAATTGAAAAATTGTTTTCTGCTCCTTGTGAAAAATTTGTTTTTAAAAGCTTCACTGTCATTTTTGCGCAAAGTTTAATTTTGCCGGTATCTGTCGTCATTTGTAGTCTAATGACGTACACCAGATAAGGTTAAACAATTAGTTTTTAATGATTCAGTTAATACCTAATGATATGAATCAGTTTTGAAATCAATTGTTGTCAATAATAGAAACGTAATTCTAAACTTCGCACCTTTTTGCTCTTTTTATCGAGCCATTACCCTGTTGCAATGAGCACAGGTCCCATATCTTTTCTATTGAACTATAGGTAAATTTTGTTTTCTTAAGTTTCATCTGACGCAAGGTTGTTTTTGTTATAATTTTTTTAAACTATATACATCGAGTTTTTGTCGTAATTAATGTTTGTTATTTGATTTTTATTATCGTCTTTTCCAGTTGTGCTATTAACAACAATTTTGTTCGGCCCTCTAGAGGGGCCTTTTTGTATTTCATTAGTGGTTTATTGAACAATCTATATTTTTCTGAAAATTTTTCATCTATTCATTATTTGGTAGTCAATTAAGTCAAGATGTGGATGAGCGGGGTCGGAACATTATGTGCGTACGCACATTTCCGATCCTCCTTGTCATCTAAAAACTGAAATTCAGCTCTTGCCAAATCAAAACTTCACAAGAATTGTGATGCGGCTAAGATAAACTTTGGGAAGGGATGTGGTGGTTCACAATGTTCATTCAAGTCAATCTTCTCAATCAAAAAACGGTCAGACAGGTATCTTGACATATATAGGTATACATGTCTTACCGTTTTTTGACTGAGCAGTTTGACTTAAATGAACATTGTGAACTACCACATCCCTTCAGAAAATTTATTGTAGCGTCATCAAAAGTATTGTAAAGTTTTTAGTTTGTGAGAACACTAGTAAATAATAAGAGCGTTAAGAGCGGGGGGTATTAGTGCGACACTAAACATGGGAATATAGGGAGTTATCATGAGAAGGAATTAGGTTAGGAGGGATTGAAACGTTTGTACATGTAAAACCTTTTTTTTCCGCTTCATTCCAATCTTTCTTTTTCGCCGTTTTCTCAGTAGTCTTAGCGCTTTCAAAACACTCAATCAATTTAAATTAAAACAAAATACCTAACTCTATGCAAAATCAAGACTTGTACAGTTTTGCGTGGGCTTTTCTGCGCTATTAAATTTAATTACACAGTCTAATAACGCCTTGCAGTTTTAAACACTGGTTCTTCTGGTTCCCTTTCATTGGCTTCCTCTGCTTCAAAATTAATAAACGGCTTATCGGGACTGATCCGAACTTGCATCAAAATCGACTATATCATTGCTTTCAATATCCGAATCGTTTATTAATTCAGCAGCTAGAAAACCAGGGTCGGGTGGCTGCCATGTGTTGGAGCTTTGGGTGTTGGTTTCTGGAGACGATTGTGGCACAACGAAACTGTTATCCCACTCAGGACTTGAACTAAGCTGTAAGTCACTAAAATCGCCAGAATTTTCATAATCCCACTGAGACGGGTCTCGAGTAGGGTTACCTTGCGAGGTTACTCTACTGAGGTCTTATAGTATCTCACGACTATATTACAATAGTGAGACTTACCTGACTAACTAAAGTTCTATATATCTAGTCTGCTACTCTTCTATCTGAGCTTCAGTAGACAGTGCACGGGCCCCAATTCAAAAGTCTAACGTATATCTCAATACAAAACAAGAGCGGAGTAGAGAGAGAGAGAGAGATACTTTATTATTATATCAGGTTTGGGTATGACTCTGATCGGTACCAACTAAAAGGTGTTGTGTTAGGGAAACTAGTTAAACATCGAAGGAAAGGTATTTATTCTATTTTAACCAATCAGGAAAGAGTTTTTTCAGTCTTTATTTATTTAAATAATAAAGTCTTCAGCTCTTCTTTGTTGGAAGTCAACATTGACTCCATCTTTCCGGGGTTTAAGTTTTTTAGTGTTTAAGTTTTTTGTGAGTACTACATTCAATTTCACTTTAATCTCTCTGGAGGATTTTCTTTTCTTTTTGTTGAGTGTGTTGAGCTTTTGCCGGTTCGTCAGTAGGTCAATTCCTAGACATAGGTTGCTCACGGAGCAAGGAGTGAACATCAACGACCACAAAAGTATCTATTCCAGTACCTCTTCCAGTGCATGAAGATCCTTTTGGGTAGGCCCGATGTTGATGTCGAAGGCGATCCTGATGTCCAGTGACTTACCTGACTTACCTGAATTGTTTTGTTTGCTTATGTTAGCTGTTGGATGTTCAGAATTTTTTTGATTTAGCCTATCATGTTAAGCGGTATTAATGTTCTGTTATTACGTAGTATCCCTTCCGGTTGGAAAGATAAAATAAAACCTTTGTTCTAAATGTTATATGAATTTCGATGGAAAAATCGAGTGTAGTTGGGTGAGTAACAACAAGAAGGTTGTTGACAACAACGAAAAGTTATTTGCTATATGTCATAACAAACGGTATAGTGACATGTGATTTTTCTGTCATGTTGAATTATGTTATTGGATATGAACATGTATTATTTCAATTAATGTCTCCCGGAGTCATGATTTATTTTGATGAATTTAGTCCTTACAGACTGCATCATCATACTTCTACAGTTTTGTGGTTTTGTTAGTTGTTACGGTTATGTTATAAGAAGCGTTTATCGAATCTGTAAATGTTATCAGGTTGCTAATGGTTTCTGAATTGTCTAAGTTTAATAAGGGTTTTAGAACACGCTTATAGGTTTAATGGGTGTGGACAAAAATTTCCCATCGCCTGGTTCCTATTAACGGTTATTTCATACTTTTAAATTGAGTAAAAGTATCTGTCTGCGCGCTTATTTTATAAATGTTTGCAGGATACGACATAAGGTATTTCAACATTCCAAATAATTCTCTCGGAGGAAAGAACTTGTTAGTTGTTAATGTTAGTAGAATAGATGCTATTGCTAGACTATTGCATGTGATAGTTCATGTGATAGTTAATAGTTGTTAACGTCATGTTGTTATAATTGCATGGTTGTTTATAGATGTGGAATTTTTACCTATAAATGATTCGTCTATGAATGGTTTACCCATGAAGTGTTATAACTTAGTGAATTATCCTAGTAATATGAAATTTTCGAATTAGTAATATTTTCGTTTTTTCTGTTGGTATAGACTTCGAATATTTTGTTATGTACTGTTGGAAGATTACGTGTCAGTATAGTTATTTGACGTATTGTTAGTGTGATTAACTAAATATCAACAGTTTGCCACTGTAAACACTTGTTCAGAAGTTTTAGAATTGTCATGTCAAGACCCAATGTGTTATGTAGTGTTATGCATACGTTATGTATACTTTTCGTTGTACATGTCTATTATACATTACATATAGTGTGTTATTCTACACTGTAGTGCATAAAGCTATTGTTTATATCCGGTTCCATTGTAAACAATATTATCAGGTACCTTTGTATTTTCTTTATTTATTATTTACAAAATTGCATATATCTAACTATGGATAATCTTTGCATATGTACATGTATAATTTACTATCTAAAGGTAAAAAATGGGTAGGAAAATAAGAAACAATAATAATAAAAAGAATAAAAAATTGTTGTTCTAAGAAATCAATTATTCATTAAGTGTTATATCAAGGTATTTATATCAGGTATCAGTGATACTTAAAGACAGTGTTATATTTAAGACTGATATAGCAAATCAAAACAGGAATGTAACAGTTAAAATATTTCAACTGTAATTGAAATAGCATATTCGAACAGATTTGAGTAACATATTTGAAATGTTTATGGCTATAGATGGTATTGTTACAAATTGGTAAAATATAGAAAAACTATAAGCATATATGCAGAGAATCAAATCCGTTGTCAAATGAAGCTATTATGATTGAAATGGCATTGTTGTTAAATTTCGAGATTTGTTACTTGTTCCAATTTTCCATTTGTTACAATTTCTCTGTTTGCTGAGGATGGTTAGTTCAATCTCTGTATTGTTCATATTCCTTTACGAAATGTTCATCGTGTGAGAGAAAGAATGACAACAGGTCAGTGATCTCATTGACGTTTATGTCCATAATTGAAGCTTTTACAGTTTTCCTTAGCTCTTTTTCAAGATCTGTTGCTTTTCGTTCATTGTTATATTGAATTCTGTTACTGAAAGCTCTGTTTGTTACGCTTCCTTCTAAATGATATGTATGGTACTCTTCGCAAGGTTCAAGTGCCTCGAGAGGTACCATCAATGGTCTTTCATGTGAATCCTTAGGTTGGAGGATATAGTTATTTTTTATGGGATCAAACTTTTGGAGTGTTCCAATGGTGTATTCCCATTTCAGTTTATATCCATAATTCAGAAAATAGGGAGATGTTAATTGATCATTGATATGGATGTAGCTCTTATTTGTATTATGCTCTTAATCTCTGAAAGATCAAAATATATCAGTTTGGTTTCATGTACACGAAAGTTATTGTTCTGTACGTCTTTTGGAGTGGGATGGAGAAAGTTGAAACTAAGTTGGAAAATTTCCTGTTCAAATACGGTATATGCTGAGAGATTCTGAGGTGCTCTTGCTACTAAGTAATCGAATGTGCATATTACAGGTACTTTAAACTCATAATTGTAGTCGTATAGGAACCGTTCCGTTAAGCTATAAAATTGTTCAAGGATGGAGTAAATAGCTTGATGGAATTTATCCCGTCCCATATTTTTCGTATTGCGTTTGACAGTATTAGTGTTCTCAGAAGGCAAAAGTGGAAAGTATTCGGATATGCGATCTTTCAGTTTAAAGAGAGGTGCAATGACAAAGTTATAGTTCTTAGTTTCAAATTGCATTTCTGCCCAATTGCGGTAAGACAATAATGGGTTGTAGTTACTGCTATGTGGGTTGTTCAATGTTCTAGGATCCTTTTCTTGGAACCATATGGTTTCCATAACGGTAGCTGTTGGCGATTGTTCGCTAGTTGATTGATGGAAAAATGACTTCCTATTGTTACTACGTGGTGTTACCGCGTAGGGGAAACGTAGATTCTTTGGTCGAATATGACTGGAATTTCTTTCGAACCAACGTTGTTGAACACGTTGTTGCATTTTGTTACTATCTGTTGTATAATCTTCAGGAGGAGGTGGTCTCACTGGTGGGGTGTAATTCGGTAACGGTGGGCACATATATGTGTCACTCGGTTTCGAGGTATTATACGAATTATTGTTCTGAGATCTGTTCTGTGGTCTATTGCTTTAATAACTATTTGTACCAGTATTAGTGTTTTGTTCTGTTATATCATTAGATTTCCTAGTAAGGAAAGACTCCTGGTTTCGTCTTACATCCGGTTGTTTTGGTTCAACAACTTTTTCAGAAATTATACGTGCTATTTCCTGTGGTGTCTGTTGATTGAGTGCTGTCTGTGTGAATTGTTCAGACGTTGTGTTCTCCACTTCCACCCCCATTGTGGTGACTGTTTCTTGTGGGTGACTGTTATCGATGAGTTCATCTGTTTGTGTGCTACATTCGGATGCATTATCTTTAATTGCTCCAGGGCTGGAACGACCAGATCCAGAGCTAAGCTCGCCTTCCTCTACGTCATAGCTGAGAGGAGAGTCGGCTTTATATGGAGATTCTTGTTCATAATCCATTCTGGAAGCCATTTGCTAAAAGATATTTATTTGTTAACTGTTTTTTGTACATAAGTAATGGAGGTTTTGTTACAGGGGGAATGTTACTTGAATATTGTTACAGAAATGTTGTTATAAATTGTTCAGTATTATTATTTCTGAGTATCAGGTTGCAGACTATGTGGTTATTCAAGTTACTAGATGTATGTTCGCACAAATTGTTACATGCATGAGTTACATGCAGGAATTTGTGTGCATGAAAGGTCTTGTTACTGGTATATTTGTTATCATTTCATATTGTTATCGTTCTAATGATGTTATATGTTTTTATCTATCACTGTTTAGTGATCGTATTACAATTGGTCACAATTGAAGACATATTACATGGTAAGTGTTATTCTTTGTTGTTCGGCAATCATATTAGTATCAGATACATGAATTAGGTACATATATAGAAAGTAATAAATGTTAGATGTTTTTGTATTATGGATTTGTTACACTTCATAAGTGTCCGCAGAAGGCGAATCACAATAGGTTACTTCATTTGTATGTGGTTGATCGTCATTTCTTAGTATGTCTAAACTATGACTGCGGTTATGCATTTTGTTAGCCGTTAATTTTAATTGGTCGAAATCGATAGGTGGTGGATTTTGTATGTCCATTAGTTTTACTGACGGTACTAAAGGTCGTTCACTTGTAAATGTACTGGAAGGCTGAGTATTTCATAAGGTGTTGACTGTTGAATAGGTAAAGGCGTTTCATACGAATGTCCGTTAAATGATGTAGGTTGTTGCTGTAAATGCGGCGCACTGGGTAAGGGTGCGTTATTTCTCAAGTATTGATATGCAGGTGGTGGAGCAATGAGTTAAGGTTGGAGTTGTGGTATTTTTTTTCCGACATTGTTTTCAATGGTTCTACCTTAAACGGTTCTACTCTAAACGGTTCTTGTTTATTTTTTCGTTCTGGTAATGGTGGTTTTGTTTTCGTAGGTGATTCTATTGTTCCTAACTGTAGTCCTTTTTCTGTTCTTCTAATTGTTGTGTTATAATGTTTATAATTCGTATCTACATAAACTTCTGTAGGTTCATCATTGTCATTTTGGTTATATGTGGTAAATTTGTGGAGTGTCGACGAATATTTTGTTTATACTTTCGTGAATTGTTATTTCCGTAGTGTGTGTTGTTTTCATCACTTTTATGACTATTGTCTTCTTCTTGTTTTTGAGCTACGAGTTGAGTTATTGTTTGTGAAAATATTACGAATATTCCTGTAAGTAGAATTTTTGTTATGCTTGCTTGTTTTCCGATTGTTTTATGTATTGCAAAAGCGTTATAAAATTTGATGATAAGATTTGTTATAAATAATATCAAACTTATCATGGCGTATATTATTGCCATTTTTTCTAAGACGTACCATGGCCAACCAAAGATTGTTAATATTTTTTCTTTTAGCCATGCCCCGTCAAAGATCTCTTTCCAGTTAACACTTGGTTGATCAATTTGGAAGTTATATCTATTAATGTTGAGATCTCTCAACTATTTAAGTGATTGTTCGTAGTTTTTATAGGTTTGTAATAATCCTAATTGTTCAAGTTCTAGTAATTTCTGAGCATTTGCTGATGTTGCTTCTTGTAATGGTTTTTCGCGGTCTCGCATATATTCGTGCAGTAAATCTCGTTTTCGTTCTTGTACTAGTTGTTCTTTACTGTATATACCACTTTCAATTAAACTTGCTTTACTAAACATGTTATCAAGTGCGATTTCATCAGGTGATATTGTATTCAATATTGTTTCTACTTTTACTGGTTATGGCGTTTCTCTATATCTAGTTGTTCCCTCAGTGTCTATAGAAATTAATTGATCGAAGTTGCTGTGTGAGCATGGTACTTTCTTTGCCCATAAATAGGTTTGTCTTGTTAATTGATGTACGTATTGTACACTATTTTTGTATAGAATTGGTATTTTATCGTAACATTCACGAGTTTGTGGTACGTTCAAGGGAGATGATTTTTTTGCGCATTTGTACATTTTCATTACGTTTAGTCCTTCTTGTTTGACAAATATTGATCTATCTCCAGTAAGGATATATCCTAGGAGTGGTGTGCTCTTTTGTACTTGTGTCAGTGTTAATTGTCGAATGTTTTAGTTTGTTCCCAGATTTTCGAATAAAATTCTATTGCTTGTAGACTTATTCTCGAGTATATGTTACTCATTTAGAGGTCCATTTTCATGATCATGTGTGTGTTTTCGTTTACAAAACCATATTAATATCGTTTGATTTCCTCGTCTTCGTACCGTGTGTGTTCTGATGTTATTTGATTTGCTTTAATTTTTATAAATTTTTCTTCATCAAATTTGTCTTTCTTTCTTGTTACTTTTTGTCCTGTGTGCATATCGAATCCCTATTCGTATTTTATGTAAATGTCGTCAAACTCTGTTTTGTGTATTGGTTGGAGTGAACCGCATTCGCGTTCTACTAATGGGTAGACTTCGAATCTGTTGGCAATAGTGTCTGTTTTGTTCAATTTTATTTTTTGTGTTATATCATACTGTTGAACTGTTGTCCATTCAGCATTTGTTTCCATCCAGTATCTGTCATGGTATTTTACCATAAATGCATCAAATTTGATAAGTTCAAATAATTGTCAATGTGTTTGTGGTTCCCAAACTAATGTTGCTTTTGTGAACGGTGTCGGTAGACACTCTCCTTTCCGGAGATCACATGGTAATTTTGTTCCCATATATGATATTTCTGCAGTGTCTAAATTTAAATATTACTATCGATGATACTTCTTTTATTTCTAATGTCCAATCTAGTATATCTATTCTGTTTTGTTTTCTTGGTCCTTTCAAGAAGTTTGACTGAGCCTTTTTATTTTCATTTGGTATCCACATCGGGTTTGTATAATCTAAGACAATTCTTCCATATGGTGGTACCTTAGGAGTATCAAATTCAAATTGAATTCTGCCTTGCATTCTGTCTTCGATCTTTTTCTGAAGTGGTGGGTTAGCTATGTAATTAAATGAAATAATATATCGTGTTGGTTTATATATTCTGTTTTTAGGAGTTTAATTTTAGCGAGTTCGTTTCGAACTTCATCTGCATCTAATATTTTTGTTCTTTGTGCATCTGAGAAGTAATAACTAGGTCTGTTAGCTCTAATATAATCAGTGTGTTGTGAACACCATTCTACGCGTTCCTTGATAGTTCCTGTAAATGCGTACGCCTTTATTTCTACTGCTTGTGTTTTGATAGTAGTTGTACTTCGGTTTTTTTCATATCTAAATCGAGTGGTTTGAATTTACATGTACTAATTTTTTTTAGTTCATAATACTTAACATTAGTAATTTCTTCTGCATCGCAATCGTAAAGTTCAATGAAGATATCTTGTGGTCCAGTTGCGGAGCCATTAATGTTTTGTCCTGTTAGTTCTACAAAGTTTACTTTGGTTTGTCTTTTTTGTCTTTTATTGTTCAAGTTAAATTTATCTAGTATACTGTTTGTCAATTGTTCTCTATAGAAATTCCAATTTCGGGTCCATTTATCGATGGCTATTTCCCACATTGCTTCGTAGTCTGAACTGTTTTTAAACTCTTCTAGTTCTTTTATTTTTGTATTATATGTAAAATACTTTGGGTAGCTCAGGAAGTTTGTGTGATTGTGATTGTGTATTAGATGGTTTGTGACGTTATTGAGCTTTCCTGTGTATTTATTTTGTGAAATATTTGAATGTTTATTCGGTGTTTTGTTTTTGTTTTGGAAGTACTTTATTCGTTTGGTCATTCTGTCATTGATACGATCTTTTAGACGTTGCCTAACACGTTCGTGTAACCTGTGTTCTAATTCAATTTTCGTTTCTATTTTCATGTAAATGTATAATATTATAAATAACAGTATTAATATTATAGGTTTTAGTTGAAGCGACATGAATATGATAAACCTGTATGTGGATTATAAAATGTTGCGAAACCTAGCGTCCGCTTGGTGTATCTATGAAACTTATATATGAATTCAGTGCAAATAATTGGTGCTGGAGTTGTCGTGGTTATTATGGATGGTGTAGTTGCGTGAAATGGGTGGTTGAAGATAGTTCCGTATTTTATTGTTGTGTTAAATTTTAATTCTAAACTTGGAGTTGCTAAGACCTCAAGGGCTGTGTTACGCTGTCGTGCTGTAAGATTTAGTGTATCAATTAATCTATTCCTTGACCAGTTTGTAAGTGTGTCTCCTAAGTTAGTGGGTCCGTATAGTGGTGGTGGTGGATTCCACGTTTTGTGATCTAATGAAAAAAGATATGTGTGTTCATTAACCCTACTTCGTGTAGGTGGATTTGGATTTAAGATTGGCGTTGATCTTGTTCTACCTGGATGGCTTGATGGTAATCTTATTTCTGGTATAAATGACGATGGTGTCAAAGCTGTATTCCTAGGCGGTTGTAAGGAATTTGTCAAATTGATTTGTGGTATGTTGACAGGAGTGTCTATTGACGAAGAATGATTTGTTTTTTGTGGTGTTGTTGTGCTACTACTCGCAGAATGTGGTGAAGTTGCTGACCAAAGTGAACTATCCGTTGAATGTAGTGGTTGTACACTGAAATGTTCTTGGACAAAATTGAAATCTTGTCTTTGTTGAAATGTTGGTAGTAGAAAAGGATTTGCTTTTATTTGTGAGGATGTTGGTGTTCGGATTGTACTATTAGCCGAATTATCACTTGGTGAATTTATACTAAAATTGTGCAATGTTGGTAATCCAGTTCTACTTGGAGGTTCTGACAGTCCTGCTTCTATAGGTCGAATTGTGTTAGAATCAATATCTGTTGAACCATATGAAACTAATGTTGAATTTTATGTTGGAAATGATAAAGAAGATCTATGTCGTGCTCTTAAGAGCTCTCTTCTTTCTGGGCGGTCCCGCCGTACAGTGTATGGATTTTCGTTTCCTGGGTTTAAACTATTATCAATTTCCGGGAATGTTGGTTTGTTTGTTAAATCTGTGACTTCGTTATGATGTGGTCTTTCTTGATTGGTATTGTTGTTACTATGGTTATTGTTTGATGACGCAATTTTTGCGGATTATATTTATGCTCCTGAACTAGGTCCTTGTGGTGGAAAATGAATGTATGGTGGTACTAGTAATATTAGTGGTATAAGTTCTTGTTGTGGTGGCTGTGTTTGTGCTCCCAAATTGGATATCCAAATTTTGTTTTTTTCTAGGCGAAGATTTAATTGATAAATAATAACGTTGCCGTGTAATGGTGAATTTTCAGAGAATCCTATTTGTAAATAGAATTTTTGGGAGTGTAGTGTGTAATATAACGATTCTTCTATACCTGGGATAAGATCAATTTTTATGGTTTTATGAAATATTCTATGAAACCAAAACACGTGCGTAAGAAGAAATAAATTAGGAGTGCAACTTTAATGAATTTAAAAATTTCTAGTTCTATAATATCTGTATTGGTTTTACATATATGTTATATATCGGAGTGAATTTCGTTCATTAGTTTTTACTGTATTATTGTTCTGGTGGACTGTATAGATAACTCTACGGTTTCTGATAACTTCGTTTATTGTTACTATTGCTAAGTACGTAGAAACAGCGACTATGCAGGGTACTAGAAAGATAGTTAAGAAGAATATTATTTTAGATAATTTTATGTATATTGCTATTAATGCGTCTGGGAAATCAATTTTTGAAACTCAGATTACTGTGTTTCTGTTTGTATTAATTGTTTTGTAGGAAGTGTGTGTGTGCGATAGTATGTTATATCGTAACTTTAGTTAAAGGTGAAATTGTTTTGTATACTTGTTTTGTATACAATAGCTGGAGATTGAATGCAACGCTCCACTGCAAAGTGACAGTTATTTACTGATGTAACTGACACTTAACGGTGCCGCACTAGCAAGTTCTTGTGCTTCTATTGATACACAACTATGACTACAATAGGTAGCATGTATGGTTCTATTCTTTTAGTTTATCGTTTAATAATTCTATAGCTTCTCTTTTGCAAACCACTCGAAAAACTGTATGTAGTTTGTTTATATTAACACAACTATCTGTGTTAATTTGTTGTTTCAGCGTTTCAAATTTTGTAATTGTTTCGGTGCCAGGTGCTGTGTTCTTTAGTAGTTCAAAATGTTGTTCTCCCCAAAAAAGTTTTATTTCTTGTCCAGTTTCGGTTTTACCTTCTATGGTAAACAAATAATTGTTGGGTGATACTTTACAATCGGTTACTCTAACACTATCGTTGTCAAAATGTATATGACATCCGAAGGATTGTCGTGGTTAACAAAATCGTCTCGTTGGACTGTTAGCTTTATAAAAAGTTGATTTCTATTGAGTGGTTGCATAAACTCTGATACACTAACATGGGTGGAATTTCATTACAGTGAAGGCTATAATGGTGAATTAGTCTCTCATAAATAAAATTGAAATAAATCAGTTTACCTTTTGTTGTTGAAATGTTTTGGGGAGAATGGTTGATGATAAAAGAAACAAGTTTGTTATAACTGTCTGAAAAATTGGAGTTTATCGGTTTATCGGTTTATAGAAATGATTTGATGTTTCACTGAAGTGAAAAATTCAGAATGAATTGAATTCGTTTGAATGTAGTGTGACAATACAGGTTGAGAATGGAATTGATATTCAGGATGAAAATGTAGATAGAAATATTTAGAAGATTTTTAAAATTTTTAGAAAGTTATCAAAATCTGAGACAAGTCAGAAAAAATTTTATTTTAGAATTGAAATTATGAAATTTTTCTGACTGAGTATTACAAGTTTTGTTTTGTATTTTCAGCTGAGCCGAAATTTTCAAAATAATCAAGTTTTACTGAGGTAGAGATCTGTACGAGACAAAATCGGAGTTGTGATTGTTGTTTTACTTTCTGTTGCTCTCTACAATTCTCCTGACATTTAGGTGTCTTCCGTTTTTCTTGTTTGTTTCTTGAAGTTGCTGATTTCACAATTTTCTGGATCTAATTAGTTTCTGGAGTTTCGCAGTTTTAGAGTTACACGATTCGTTTGAAGTTTCCTTAACTTTGTTGTTGTTATTGTTTTTCTCCTGTAATTGGTATGTTTGATGGTATAATGAAGTGCTGTCGTCATGGTATGATTATGGTAGTTAGTCTAATGATATTGTCTGTTTACTAGTTAACATTTAGTTTCAAGTTATCCGTTAATCAATAGGTGCCTTATGGCGTCAACTTTGATTGTTACCAATAACTTGATGGGGAAGGTAGTCTATTACCGAAGTGGTTTGGTGTAATTGTTAATTGTGTACCAAGTTATTTGGTGTAAATGTTAACTGGTCATATGTTAGTTTTGTTAGCTTCAAATTGATTTTTGTGCATATGAAAAGCTAACTTCAACTGCTAATTGATCTTTGTCAGATCTATCATGAAAATCACCATCTCGTTCATGGCATTGTAAATGTTAATTGGCTTGGCATTTTGGTTTGTTACTAATTGCGTTTGCAGGGAAACGTTAAGTCCCTATAATTTGTTCTAATATCTCTTCATCTACTGATGAAGGTATAAAGAGAATGTATCTCTTTCTGCTTTGGTAATTGGGCCCTTGTTACATTTGATCATCGGTGTTCTTTTACTAATGAAGGTACTAATGAGGTACTAATGAGGTTTTTGTTTGCTAATGAATTCTAAGACGTCCGCTTTTCTATCGTCCGTTTTGCTTTTATGACGTCTATAGATTGTGATGTACAGAGTTTTTGTGTTTTATAGAGGTTATTTTCATATGTGTTCAAATTGTCGAAGGTTATTTGGCCGAATATTAAGCGCTATTTAAATTGATCAAATCGTTTATGTATGGAATTTGAAGGGGCGGGTTGTTTGTGATATGTGAAACTTGGTATGTTTCGTATACAAGGTCTTAATGTAATCAATGTGTTATTTCATCTCTGTTTCAGGTACGATACGTAGATGTTAATGAAATACGTGTATGTTCATTATACTGATGTTATTAATAGAAATCGATTATTATTATTATTACGTTTTACAAAGAATGTTAATAAAGAAGGTTACATGTTTACAAATAGCGTTATATATTCATGTGCACTTTTTATTCAGGTGTCAGTTATCACTTAATCGATTGACAAGTATTACACAACGCTGTGTGTCGTAATTTTACTACTTCATTGCTATTTTTTTTTCTTGTTGTTATACTTCCGTGTTGGATACAGGAAGTTATTCGTTTGTTAATTATGTAATCATTTGTTATATAACGTGACTCATACAGAACATTTAGTATTAGTATTGAGGTAGTTGTTATTGAGTTAGCTTCCGCATTGCTATTCGCATTATTTTTTTCCTCTTTTTCTTTACTAATTGCCGTTGTAACAGGGTTTACTCTGTTATTTATTTTACCCTTGTTATTTTGCAACTCTTTCATGTGTGTACATTGTTTACTGTTCTTTTTCAACTTTAACTTCTAAAAAGTATCTATTCCATTCCGTGAATCCTCGAACGTGAGTGGATATTGTTATTTGTTTTTATTTGTTATTTGATTGTTATTATTGTTTGATTGATTGTTTATTGTTTGTAATATTGACAATTCCATGATGTCTATTCCAGTTCCAAGCTTGTGAACAACAAGATACCAGTTGTTTTTTGATTATTTTGTGTTTCGATTTCATTGTTTACATGAAACCCTTTTTTTCAATTCATTAGTGGTCGTTCCAAAAGCTACTATCAAGGCCTATAAGGATTAGCATATCCTTTACTGTTATCCGTTTTGTTATCTGAATATATTATGATTTGTTTATCTTGTTTACTGAATTGCTTTGTTATCGATGATTGAATGGGTGGATGTTGGAACGACGCGGTCTATGAGAAGTTGAGGAATGTGCAAAAGAAAATGAAAAATGTGTAAGTGACTGAAGGTCAGTTTGAAAGAAATGGTTACGATGGTTACGATGTTAAATCGAAAGTGACGATTTATCACTCAAGGTGTATGTGTACTTGTTTTGTATTTTACATTTTTTGTCAGTGTATTTATCAGTGTTTTGATAGTATTTTCATTAAACGGTGTTAATATTTAGCTAAGTGGATATTAAATTTTGTTCGTTTTGAATTGGTGTTTATGAAACAGTGTTTATTGTGGGGTTATTTTATGAACTGGCTATTTGATCTAGTAGTTTCTGATAAATATGGGTTATAACGGTTAGTAGTTCGCTGGTTGTTATTAACACTTTTTAGTTTTGATGTGCTTCTTTATATTAATGTTTCTTCTTTTTGATATTTTTATTAGTGTGATATATTAATTTGTTGTTAATGAAATCAGCTGTTTTTGTATACTGTTTTGATGGTTCGGGGATATTCAGGATGAAAATGTAGATAGAAATATTTAGAAGATTTTTAAATTTTTTAGAAAGTTATCAAAATCTGAGACAAGCCAGAAAGAATGTTATTTTAGAATTAAAATTATGAAATTTTTCTGACTGATTGTTACAAGTTTTGTTTTGTATTTTCAGCTGAGCCGAAATTTTCAAAATATTCAAGTTTTACTGAGGTAGAGATCTGTACGAGACAAAATCGGAGTTGTGATTTTTGTTTTATTTTCCGTTGCTCTCTACAATTCTCCTGACATTTAGGTGTCTTCCGTTTTTCTTGTTTGTTTCTTGAAGTTGCTGATTTCACAATTTTCTGGATCTAATTAGTTTCTGGAGTTTCGTAGTTTTAGAGTTACACGATTCGTTTGAAGTTTCCTTAACTTTGTTGTTGTGATTGTTTTTCTCCTGTAATTGGGCACTTGTTACATTTGATCATCGGTGTTCTTTTACTAATGAAGTTACTAATGAGGTACTAATGAGGTTTTTGTTTGCTAATGAATTCTATGACGTCCGCTTTTCTATCGTCCGTTTTGCTTTTATGACGTCTATAGATTGTGACGTACAGAGTTATTGTGTTTTATAGAGGTTATTTTCATATGTGTTCAAATTGTCGAAGGTTATTTGGCCGAATATTAAGCGCTATTTAAATTGATCAAATCGTTTATGTATGGAATTTGAAGGGGCGGGTTGTTTGTGATATGTGAAACTTGGTATGTTTCGTATACAAGGTTTTAATGTAATCAATGTGTTATTTCATCTCTGTTTCAGGTACGATAGGTAGATGTTAATGAAATACGTGTATGTTCATTATACTGATGTTATTAATAGAGATCGATTATTATTATTACGTTTTACAAAGAATGTTAATAAAGAAGGTTACATGTTTACAAATAGCGTTATATATTCATGTGCACTTTTTATTCAGGTGTCAGTTATCACTTAATCGATTGACAAGTATTACACACCGCTGTGTGTCGTAATATTACTACTTCATTGTTATTACTTTTTCTTGTTGTTATTTTTCCGTGTTGGATACAGGAAGTTATTCGTTTGTTAATTATGTATTCATTTGTTATATAACGTGACTCATACAGAACATTTACTATTAGTATTGAGATAGTTGTTATTGAGTTAGCTTCCGCATTGCTATTCGCATTATTTGTTTCCTCTTTTTCTTTACTAATTGCCGTTGTAACTGGGTTTACTCTGTTATTTATTTTACCCTTGTTATTTTGCAACTCTTGTATGTGTGTACATTGTTTACTGTTCTTTTTCAACTTTAACTTCTAAAAAGTATCTATTCCATTCCGTGAATCCTCGAACGTGAGTGGATATTGTTATTTGTTTTTATTTGTTATTTGATTGTTATTATTGTTTGATTGATTGTTTATTGTTTGTAATATTGACAATTCCATGATGTCTATTCCAGTTCCAAGCTTGTGAACAACAAGATACCAGTTGTTTTTTTGATTATTTTGTGTTTTGATTTCATTGTTTACATGAAACCCTTTTTTCAATTCATTAGTGGTGGTTCCAAAAGCTACTATCAAGGCCTATAAGGATTAGCATATCCTTTACTGTTATCCGTTTTGTTATCTGAATATATTATGATTTGTTAATCTTGTTTACTGAATTGGTTTGTTATCGATGATTGAATGGGTGGATGTTGGAACGACGCGGTCTATGAGAAGTTGAGGAATGTGCAAAAGAAAATGAAAAATGTGTAAGTGACTGAAGGTCAGTTTGAAAGAAATGGTTACGATGGTTACGATGTTAAATCGAAAGTGACGATTTGTCACTCAAGGTGTATGTGTACTTGTTTTGTATTTCATATTTTTTGTCAGTGTATTTATCAGTGTTTTGATATTATTTTCACTAAACGGTGTTAATATTTAGCTAAGTGGATATTAAATTTTGTTCGTTTTGAATTGGTGTTTATGAAACAGTGTTTATTGTGGGGTTATTTTATGAACTGGCTATTTGATCTAGTAGTTTCTGATAAATATGGGTTATAACGGTTAATAGTTCGGTGGTTGTTATTAACACTTTTTAGTTTTGATGTGCTTCTTTATATTAATGTTTCTTCTTTTTGATATTTTTGTTATTGTGATATATCAATTTGTTTTTAATGAATTCAGCTGTTTTTGTATACTGTTTTGATGGTTAGGGGATACGCGCAGATTGGTTCTGGTTAGGGGGTGCTCTGCGCTTTTTCATATGAAACGAATATATTATAATTTGTTGAAAGAATCACTCTAGAGGAAGTATTTTGTAGGGTAAAGAGATTTAGTATTGTAGTAGTAGAATACTGTGTACATAGTTGAGGCAGTAGAATACTGAATGTTAAAATAACTGTTAGGTGTAGATGTCTGGATAGTAAATGCAGAAATTTCATTGTGTCATTTACATAACACATAAAATGAGAAATTGTTCATTATTTTAATCATTGTTCATGAAGTTAAACATTGTTCACAACTCATATGTTAAGATTTAAAATATAGATGTGGTTTTGTATGATTCTGTAATATGTTAAAATTTATAGAAAATGAAATAAGTGTTATCGTAGAAAAATGGGGTAAATATGGTATTTTTATTTTTATTAGTGTTATCTTCTTTTTACGAAGATTGTAGTGATGAGTTTGCTCTTTCTCCGGATGGCGTATTTCTGATTCTCTTTTGGTGGTTATTTTAGGTTGTTTTAGCGTTGGAACATTTTCTTTAAGGAGATAGTTTCGATTTCTAATTTTATATGTTTTTCTTTAGGGTAGTAAGGTACAATGTGATTTCTGTGTACTATTATTTGTTCTTTTTTGTTATCTTTTAATATGTATGTTGTTTCCGTCTGTTTATCGATTATTAGGTATGGACCTGTTTTTGGTGGTAGCAGTTTTTTTTTGGAGACTCCATCAACTTGTTGTTGATTTGTTACTAATTCGAAAGTGTTTTTCTCAAGTGGTTTTGCTGTTCTGAATCTGAGATTCATTTCATCCGATAACTTTTTTCTGTTTTGTTGAATTTTGGTTATTGTTTTATATGTTTCATTGTATTGTTTTTCTTTGTCAAGGAACCATTTGGCAAATGCTCACTTCTGAAGTTTTGCAATTTTCGGGTGACTAAATTAATTTTCTAAATGGGTGTGTGTTGGTTGTGTGTTACATGCACTTGTTTCAGTTAGGTTGCAGTTTCCCATCTCATCTGTTGTTGTTCCAAGTTTTATCTTTGTTGGCTTTCGTGGATTTTGGTTAAAAACAACTTCATAAGGTGACATACCTAACCTTATATGGTATTGTGTATTATATGCGTAGGGGGAAAATTTTGCTTTCCGTGACCAATTATTGTATTTTTCCTGTAATAATGTTCGAATAAATTGTCCAATTATTCTATTTGTTCCTTCTACTAGACCGTTGGTCCAGGGTGCATAGGTTGTACTGGGTTTGAATTTGATTGCAAAATAGTTACAAAGGTGTGTTAGTTCTGTGTTAATGTATTCTGATCCATTATCCGATCTAATTTCTTCGGGTAGTCCGAATTTCATGAGCCAATGTTCGAATACTGCTGTGAATGCGTAATGTGCATTATTTTTTGGTGCACACATTATCGTTACGTAATGTGAAAATGCATCAACTATCACGAAGATATAGTTTTTTCCTTCAGAAGTTTTGTGGATTGGTCCCTTTGTGTCGATCATTATCATTTCGTTGAAATATGTTTTTGTTGTCGCTATTTGTTCTTGTTTGCTTTTTGTTCTCGTATTGGCAACCACTTTGTTTGTTTGGCATTGTATACAATCAGCTATTAAAATTTTTAGCCAAGTTTTGAGGTTTGCAAAATATTATTTGTCCATTATATTACGTTTTGTTTTTTCAAGGCCTGTGTGACCTACTAGGTCAATGCAATGGTTCTCATAGAATGTACAGAGTAATAATGTCAATGGTAAACAGATTCTTTGTATTGTTTTTTTGTGTATGTTTAAGACTATTTTGATTATTCCAGATCATTCATCAACTACTATTGATTTAAACTTTCTAAAGTAAGCGAATAGTCCTTTGTTTCCACGTATTTCCATTGTTACTGAGTGTGGTTCATTATTATGTTTTTTCCACAATTTTACTTTGTGAAGTACAGGATCTAATAATTGTGTTTCTCTGATTAATTCTTCAGTTACTTTTGTTTTTTCGTCAGAGAAGATATCTGATATCTTCGTGTTTTCGTAATTTGGTTGTTGTTTTGTTTTTATGTTTATGTTATTGATCAGTCTTAGGTAGTCATCATCTTGATGTGTTGTATAAGGTCCTTTTTGGTTTTTCTCAATAATGAGATGGTCTTTTTCTACTATTGGAGATTGCCAGTTTTTTATTTTTGGTTTATATTTTGGTATTAAATTGTTTTTAGTTTCGGTATTATATGTTTCGAATGAAATTGGATGATATTCGTTTTTATCAATGTTTATTTCAAAATAGTTGTTATGTATGATTGCTAATACTGGGTAGTGTGTTTTTTCTGACGTTAGGTCATTTGTGTTGTTACATTTGCTGTATTTGCATTCTAGGTTATTTGCAAAGGTGTTTTCGCGAAGAAAAACGTTCTGTTTTCTGGTATTTCCACTGTTATATCACGTGTTTTAGTAAAATGTTCTCCATCAATTGTTCTACTCAGAAGATCGGGGAGGGCTATGTTTTTCCTTCTGTCCAAATAATGTGTAAAATTGGAAATTTCATTAGATGAGTTGAAATCTGTAGACTCTATGGTTTGGTTTGTTTTTCTGAGTGAAGAGGTAAATGATCGGTTTGTGATCAGTAAATAATACAATTGGATAGTTTGAGCCTGTTAGCAGGAATTCGTATTCTGTTAGAGCAAATATTATTGCTGAACATTCTCGAATTAGTGTGGATAGTCGCATTTCTATAGGTGTGAAGTGTTGTTGTAGTAATGCTGCTCCTATGCCTGTATTCGAAGCATCTGTTACTATGTAGAATGGTTTCGTAGTATCAGGCATTGTTAACTCTAAATGGTGTGTTATTGTTCTTTTCATTTGTTCGAAAATTGTTTGATGTCTTTTGTCCATTTGAAATCACTTTCTTTGTGCAGAAAGTTATATAATGGTTGTAGTATTGGTTGCATGCCGTAGACATATTTTGCAAGAAATTATTGTTCCGAGGTATCTTTGGAGAGCTTTCATAATTGTTGGTGGTTCCAGTTTTTGGAAACCATCAATTCTTGAAGTTAGTGGTTTTACTTTCTTGTCTTCTATAATGTTTCCTAGAAATTTGACTTTTTTAAGCATGAAATATGTTTTATCAGGTGCTGCTTTAAGGTTTTCTTTTTAAAAGTATTTTGTGATATTCTATCAGTGTTTCAAACATCTGTTCGTACGAGTTGGTTTGGATAAAAATCTCATCAACATAGGTGATTACTGTTCCTTTTCTAATTAAGGGGTAAAGAAAGTGTTAGTATTGAGGCAGAGGCTGCGGGTCCTATTGATATTCCATAAAATAATCGTTTAAAGCATTTTTGTTTGATCCCAATTTTGAAATGAGTGTATCTCATTGGTTGTTCAACTAGCGGTATCTGGTTGTACGCACTATTGAGATCAGCTGTTGTAAATATTGTTCCGTTTATTCGTGTTAGTGCCACGTCAACAGGTTCAATGGGCCAATTGCATTTGGATTCATCTATCATGCTATTCAAGTATCGAGCATCCAATGCAATCCTCAAGGATTCTCCTTTTCGTAGTATTATTACGGGGTTTGTAAAGGTATTTCCCGTTGATAGTTGTTCTTTATTGACAGGTGCAATTATGTCGTATTTTTTAATACATCGAGTAGTTTTTGAATTCGTTCTCGAAGGTGTATCGGTCCTTTACTGATTCTTAGTTTTTTAAAGATTGCATCTTTTTTCATTGGTAGGTTCAGATTTACTTTAGTTTTTCCGACGTCATTTTTTTTTGTTGCGTAAACTTGTTTGTATTTTAATATGATTGATACTACTTTTTCAAATTCTCCTTGTGTTAAATATGAGTGTTGAAAATCAAACATTTGGATGAATTCTTTCTCTGTTTCCGTGTTTTTGTTAATATTGAATTTGCATTTGTAATTAGGTTTTCTTTCAAATGCTGCGACTTGTTCAATTGTTTCATTGTCTTGTATATTTAATATTTCGTTGATATCGTTTTCGTTTTCGTATGTTAATTGGTATAATGCTGCAAATAAGTCTATTGAGTTTGTTTGGTACATTTCTTCGTTGTGTTTTCTAATAGTGATGTTTTGATATAGAAAGCCGAGTAATCCAGTGTTGATTGTTATTTTATGTTGATTTTTGTTGATTAGAAATATGTCGATAAAGTGTTCTTTTTTTGTGACAGGTCTTTTATATCGGTGAATGATAAGTTTTGGTATTTGTTTATCGGTTCAAAAAAGTAGAATGATTTATTAATTTGTTTTTCCACTGTTTTTTCCATTTCTTTGAAAATTGGTATTGGAAAGGTAATGCATTTGTGCTGGTTTTCCTCAAAGTACATTGGTTCTCTATTGAAGATTGAGTATAATCTAGAATAGTAGAGATATCCTTTTGTGCTGTTCATAAAGAAAGTAATATCATTTTCTATAATTGTGTTTGTATTTATCGTTAGATTATTTGTGTTCACATTAATGGTTTCTATATATTCTTTGAAGAACGGGGTTCCAAGAATGTTATGATTGCATTGTGTTATATAGAAATAGATATTAAAGTTTTGTTGAAGTTTATTTCTGCTGTTCGACGTTCGTTCTGGTGTTAAATTAAGTATTAATGTCCAGAATGTTTCTATGGTGGTATTATTTGCTGCTGTAAGTGTTTTGTTGCTTTTTCGAGTTGTATTTCTGGGTTGTTGTATTTTGTTTCGTTCCATGTATCTTCGTTCAAGAGGTTTAATGTTGCTGCAGAATGTAATAGGAAATCGATTTCGAGCATTGGTTTCTGTTTCGTAAAATCTTGTTCTAGTTTGTTATATTGGTACATCGGTAATATCCAGGTAGGGTTACTTTCTAGTGCATTTATTACGGTATTGCATGTATCTTCGTTTGCGTTGTAAAATTTATCTAATATTTCTTGGTTTTCAGTAGATGATTCTGATGAGTACTCGTTCTCATCTATTCCCGGTGGATCATCGTTTTGTGTTTGTCCTTCTCTGTTTTTTTGTAGCTATTGTAACTGTTTTCGTCTTTACTGCGATCTCTTGGTTGGTATCTATTGCTTTGTTCTCTATTTGATGAACCTGTTCTATTATCTCTGTTATTGTTAGAATAATGTCTATTTTTACTATTTGATCGTTGTCTATATCTATCACTTCTGTTTGAGTCTCTGCTATAGTTTCTTTGTCTGTTATATTTATTGTTGTTGTAATTATTGTTATTACTTCTGTTGTATGGTGAATGTTGTCGTGAAAAACTACGGTTCGAATATCTCGAGTTTGATCTATTATTGTTGTATCTGTTATAATTACTGTTTCTATTGTAGCTATTAGTTCTACTTCTATTATAATTATTTCTATTATAGCTGCCACTTCTACCATTGTTATTTCTGTAAGAATTCCTGTAATCTTGTTGATTTCTGTTATTTTTACTAATGGAATTATTGTAGTATCCATTTCGTGATTGTGATCTAAATGGTGTTCTGCTTCGTGAATTGTTGTAAACTGGTGATGTTGATGGTAATTGTCGTCCATTAACATTGTTTGAATCAATTTTTCTATTTGGTATGTTCTGGTTATTTCTCATGTGTCCATAGAATGACTTTTCTTTTGGTCGTGTAATGCTTTCCTGTCGTGGTCTTTTAAAGCATCTGCCTTTTGTGTGTCCGTGCGAGCTGCAATAGCTGCAAAATAGCACAAACTTCGGTCTTCCTTTAAAGTTTTTTCTATCATATGTGTTGTTAATTCCGTTAAGAAGGTTACAGATTGTTCCTTCAAACTGTTCCAGGTCATTCTGGTTTAGGTCGTTAATTTTGTTACAAGCTGCGTTCATTTGTTTGAGATCTTCGTTTATATTTGACGTAGTTTGGTTGACTTCATATAATCTTTTATGATTATTTGTTATTGTTGTTGTTCTTGTTAAGTCCATTCGGACAATTTTATCGACTAATATTTTGAATGGCATTTCTGTTTCTCTTGGCGTTTGTTTATGGTTTGCATGTTTCTTCAAAGCTGATGTTTTTAATTCGTTGTCCAAGCATCTGATAAATGTTTGGTTCATTACACTATTTCTATAGTCCTCTGTATAGAGTGAATATGCTGTTTCTACTAATGTTTCAATTCGTAATGCTAATGATCGTAGGGATTCATTCGTATGTTTCTGTAGTTGTTGTAACACTATTTTTGCATGTTGTTTTGATTTCTTTGAATCGAACATGTCTGAGAATTCTTTGCAGAATATTTCCCAATCCAGTTTTGTTTGACTTGGTAGAGTGGAGTACCAGTTTTGAGCTGGTCCTTGTAGAGTATGTAAAATTAAAGCTGCTCTTTGTACTTTCCATTGGTGATGTCATGGTTTATTTACGGGTTCCATGCCACTACTAAATATCATCGCTGCTACAATGCTGTTTAAGTATTCTTCAACAGTGTATGCTGGGTCTGTTCCGTCGAATGGTCTAATTGTTGTTGGTACTGAACCACTACTAATTTTCAGTTCTATTTGTGGTTGTTCATTTATGCTCATTGATGTTAATAGTTTATAGAATGGTAGAGGAGGTTCTACGACTGTTGTTTCTTTTTCTTGTGTTGTGATTTAATTAGTTCTTCGTGTACGCTTTTTCTTGTTGTCTATTATTTGTATATTGTTATTTTCTGTGTTTCTGTTTTCTGTTCGTGGATTTTTTTGTCTATTAATGTCATCTATGGTTCTTTCAAGTCTGTTAAACATCATTTCCGTTGCTTCTTCGTGTATTCTTTCTATGTTTTCATTTATTTGTCTAAATTTGTTTTTTAGGTTATTTATTAGTTTACTTGTATGATTTGTTACTTTTTCTGTTATTTCATCTTTTAGTTCTTTATAATTGTGCATTTGTTGTTCCCAGTATAGTTCTTGATTTTCACGGTTATCGTTTAATGAGCTAATGTATGTATTATTTCTATTATATTTATGTTGTGTTGGATACTGATTTTTCTTTCTAACGTTCTGATTTACTGATGGCGGTAGCCAGTTCCCAAATTAGAAATCTTTTTCATCTGAGTCAGAAATGTATATTTCGTCTGCTATATTGTTTTGATGGCCAAATAAATTTGATGTTAATGGTTTATCCAGTTTTATTGTTGATTTTTGTTTTGATTGTAAACTTGTATTTACCTGAACGTCTTTTGGTGTTGACGTTGATGTCAAAATTCTTGACAGATTAAATGATGAAGAACCTGCCTGTCCTTGGTCCATAATTTTTACATAATTTTCTAATCCTTCTATGTAATTCAAGCCGTCTGAACTTACCTTTAGTGTGCTTTCAAAGTGTGGTGAATAGTTCTCATTGTTCCAGATTTTTTTGAGGTCGTCACATAAGTTTTCAATCTCTTCGTGGAATGTTTCTCCAAATTGTATTCTTTTGTCATTAATGTGTTCAAAATTATCTAACCAGAATAGGAATGTAAATTCTGAAATAATTTTTATTAAATCCAATGTTGCTGTTTTTAATTCTGTTTTAAGTTCAATAATTTTTGTTAGCAAATTGTTGTAATTTATTATGTCAATTCGTAATTTATCATTTACTGATTGTATTTGTTTCTGTTTTTCGGTTAAATATCCGGTTGTATTAAGTAGTATTTCGTATGTTGTGTTTGGTATTGCTGTTAGTTTTGTTCTATCTTGGGAATCTTCGCGTCTCCTCAAGAATGTTTTGAATATATCAGATAGAGTTGTTTCATTCTGGAATTTATAGAATTTTTTCTATTTCCTTTTTCATCTGTTAAGGTGAATTTGGAGTGTTTGTTTAGTTGGTCTCTATCCAGTAGTATTACTGGTAGATAAGGTGCCAGATGATTTCTATGGATGTTAATTTGTTGTATATGTTTTGTTTCTTTGAAGAGGTTATTCTTCAAATTTATTATTATTCTGTAAATAATTTCACGGTTTTCTTGCGGGCAATCGCTAGCAATTGTAAATGGTGTTAAGAAATGACTGTTAGTCATTTTTGTTTGATGGCTGGTAGCCATTAGTATGCTGTTATATGTAGGTTAAAGGATGTGGTTATCAATAATAATTCTTTTAGGGAAAATAAGGATTTTTTGGTTTGTTTTTGTTTTAGTTCGGAACGTAATCGACTGGTCGCACCAGAGAAGGCGTGTCTCGAGTAGGGTTACCTTGCGAGGTTAATCTACTGAGGTCTTATGGTATCTCAAGACTATATTACAATAGTGAGACTTATCTGACTAACTAAAGTGCTATATCTCTAGTCTGTTACTTATCTGAGCTTCAGTAGACAGTGCACGGGCCCCAATGCTAAAGTCTAACGTATATCTCAATACAAAACAAGAGCGGAGTAGAGAGAGAGATATATACTTTATTTTTTATATCAGGTTTGGGTATGACTCTGATCGGTACCAACTAAAAGGTGTTGTGTTAGGGAAATTTGTTAAACATCGAAGGAAAGGTATTTCTTCTATTTTAACCAATCAGGAAAGAGTATTTTCAGTCTTTATTTATTTAAATAATATAGTCTTCAAATCTTCTTTGTTGGAAGTCAACCTTGACTCCACCACTCCACATCGTTGTCTCCAATTTATTTCATCTATAGCATAATCGCCCATTTCATAGTGGCCAAAGGGGAGCGTTTTTATGCCATCGGGTAGTATGTAGCGTTTATTATCAAACGCTGACCAGCAGATTTTGTTTGTAGTTACTGTGCGCAACGAGTGGTGGTCAGAAACAATCCGGGTGTTCTCTGCACGTACACTGTTGCCTGACTGCAGGGTATTCACAAAGTCTGCGTGCCGTAGATGTTGTTGCGCAGCCTTCGTCACTCCTTTTGCTGAGAGTTTTCTTCAACCTGAAAAAATAGAAAGAAAATGAGAAAAAATAGGCGCTATTTTAATTACTACCCCCATTATAATAACAATACAAACTAACAAGTTCCAGATGTTTACTAACCAACTTTATATAGTCATAGTAAGACTAATATTTTTGATTTCAAAGAGAATAAACTTACTTGTTGACAGAATGGAGTTTATCTTTGTTTTTAAGCAGATGAATTCGGTGATATACTCGCCGGCGAATTCATGCTTAAATTAAAGAACTACTTTCGTGTTACTGGCATTAAACAAGAAATGATCAGACGGGTAGTTTGAAAAATCGAAATGGCTCAGAACTGACTGCGGCTTTTCTGATAATTGCTTGTAGAAGTCTGGACTTTGAACAGAATATAGGAGGCTGTCCGTATCACCATATGATAGGCGACAGTTGAAGTTTGGACGCATGACCCGATAGTGGAAATAATACATTTGATATTTCGCCAAATCTAAGATAGTGGCTCCCACAATAGTCGGAGTGTTCCAAAAGGTAGATTTTGGGCGTGTCGTCAAAGCAGCCATATTTTCACCGAATATCATGTAGTGGTCAGACTGTAGTGATCACTACGTTAAGCAGTTGTTCAGCATTACGCGTGATTGTAGTTTTACTGCGGCGTCGCTTAGATTCACAGTTCTTGCCGTATACAGCGTTGTTCATTAAATTGTAAAAGTTCTCCTCAAACTTATTAGCTGCGACTTGTCGTTTTTCACTGTTTAACGTAATATATGGTGACAGTCAGCTTTCTTGGCGGAACTGCAGCACTCTATGCACTTTTTTGATTACAAGTCCAAGTTCAATATACAGTTTGAGCAATTTGTAGTGAACCACATACCTCTCCTTATCAAAAAACCTTTGTAATAATTTCTTCATTTTTGATTTTGGCAGGATGTGTTGCTCTTTTAAGTTGAGTTGGTATTCTTCAAACCACTCCTCCTCAACAATGTTCTTGGTAGGGACCAGGGGGAGATCCCGGTGATCGTCATGAAATCCTGGTGGGTATGAAAGATCGACCTCAACAAAATAACCCACGCTGGCGTTGTCGGGTGTGTCTAGGATCTCTTGAATTGCGACTTCTGTGTTGAATGCGAATTCTGAGAGGGGGAGTTTTTCAAGTTGCATAACTCCACCGTATAAGTTGTTCGCATCTACACAGAAACCGAATTGATGATCTTCATTGCTATTGTAGTTTGGAATGTATTGGCTTTTAGCAATGAAGCGCCGGTTTTCGTAGATAGATGTGACGCCCCCGCGGATTGCAGGCTCGATCATATCTAGATGTTCTCGCTCTGTCAAAAACTCGACATTTGCTTTGCAGATCCTCAATGAAGCCTCTTTGCCCATATTGGGTAAAGTAAAAAAGTGCATAGAGTCCAACTTATAGGTAGTAAAACTCAATTCTCTGTGAAAATCACGGACGCAGGCTAATAGTGCACAGTCTAATTTTAAGTAAGCGTCGTGGTAATCGTGAAGTGTTCCACAGCCAAGAATTTCCCACATGCTTGACTGAGCTAAATTACTTTCTGTAATATTCACATTGCCACCGTCTAAGGTGTTTCCCCAGTTTTCTAGTGGTTTTGTGTCAGAGAACTTGGCACGACTACTCATATAGGAAAAGGGATAGTACCCCTTCTTTTTAAGCAGCTGAAAATTTTCACCTGAAACTGTCGGAAACATTGACTTCACTATTTCAAATTGATTCACCGGGAGTATTTCTACGATTTTTTCAAGTGAGCTATTCGTCATTTTGAAGGAGCCGATGAACCGTAGATATTCATGCACCTTCACCGTTGTCCCTTTTTTGTTAACAAATGTGCCAATGAGCACACCAAATGTCATAGATATGTATTTTTTGTCCGTGGCTGTTATGACGCTGATGGTCGTTGTTGGTTCACAGTTGTTCAGAGCTAGACAAATGTGGTGTAGGTCATAATTTTGTATATTATGACCTACGTCAGGAAAGAAATTGATGTTTTTCCTTGCTCGGTTGCACTCATGCGACCACCCGAGAAATTTGCCAGTATAGTGACAATGGTCTAAGTCAATCGAGTTTTCTTGATCTTCGGCTTCCGAAAACGGTTTCTCACAATCCAGCATTGTGTAGCTTGAGATTTGTCCAAACTTCTCCTGTCGCCTTTGAAAAACGGATATTTTCTCTATTGCTTGTGGATATCTCTTGCAAGCTTGTGTAGCAATTTCACAAAATTAGCCATACAGTCCTCAGAACTGTCAACTTGGTAAAAATTTGGTTTGCTAGAGTGGTGATCAATTACTGTTAACGCAAACCCACACGGTTCATGAATCTCCTTTATTTGTGTAAATGCTCTGCTACTAGCTCCTCTGCATCCTGACACGGGTCTGAGAAAGGACTCAAAGTCGAAGTATATTACTAAAGGTAAGAACCATGTTGCAGAGAGGTTTGTAAATTTGTATGAATTTTGATCGCTTGAAGGCATGTGAATAACTGCGGGAGCGTAGTTGCCACAGTTAGTCATGTGCACATTGTAACTTTCGAGGCCGTCTCGACATATCCAAAACCAATTCCGACAGATTTGATAACAATAACGAAAGTCAATACGTCGAACGCAGCAAACGCGCGAATTTCACATCAACTTTCAGCACTTTTTCCAGTACCCATCCACTACCCATCGAAGCAATTGTCATTAAAATTCTCATCAATTTTTCGACCATTCCGCAGTAGGCTGCAATCGTGAGACCGTTTGCATAGACTGGAGTCATAGGTGAGTTGGCGTATATTTCGATGCGCTCACCTTCTGCATTATCAGGCTTGTCGTTATGGTACATTATCAGCTGTAGTTTCGCACACAACTGAACTTTCTGTGGCCCATGGCATAACTGCTCATTTAAGAGGCTGTCGGTTCTGGGTTTTTGAGCACGCATGAAGGTTTCAAGATCAAGTGCTTCATCTGCGTCAGTTGTTTTAAACGTTCGCAGGAGACCGTTGAACGCACTCTCCGTCAGCGTGCCTCTTGGTTCAAATTCCTCGCCAAAATCGGGTAGAGACTGCATAGAATTCATATGCTGAGCATACAAGTGAGAGTCATTAAACCCACGATGACAACTGCGGCAACAGTTAGTGAATCGCGAGTGTTCGGTCCTCATGTGCTGCTCGAGATTCGAGATTTTTCGCGAAGTAAATTCGCATAATGAACACTGGTAAGTGGGTAAACCAAGGTGGAAATGATGTTCATGTCCAGTACGATTGCTAGCTGTACTGAGTTCAGGATCGCAATAACGGCAAAGGTACACCATTTTTGAGTTTTGTAATTTGGGTAGCAACAAAGGCTTTTGCTTGAGCAATAACAATCCAACTTGAGAGGCGAAATAACAGAGAATGGTTTCATAGATGGTTTCAATAGACAGAATGCGATGACTTTTTAAATGCAAAAAGTGTAATTGGTTTGCAATTAAACATTTTCTTTTTGAGTAAAATCCCACATGAGGGCGTTGTTTGACTACTGTCTGAAAAAGGATGTTATAGCAAAGCTACGCAAAAGTTCTGGGACTGAAAAATGATTGTGGCGTCATGAAAGGTAGAACTCCGTTGAAAAAACTGCTCCAGTTTTTTCTGTCAATCAAGTCGTAAATTGTTAAAACATGACAATTACATGACAGTTACACACGTTTTTTCTTTAAACGCATTTTTGGATAACAGATCTCAGAATAGAACTTCACATGATGCCGCCGGGGAGTGCAAAACTGCAAAAAACAGGGTCCTAACTCTTTTTATTAGGTAGTTGGTGTTCTAATTAATGCCAGGTGTTAATGGGACATGAATGGCCAGATGTTTTGGAAATCGGTGAAGGAGCGGTTTTTCGACCTCGATGCTGACGAGCAAACTTGTCAAGCATAACGAGGGCATTACAAATCTGCAAAAAATTCAATTTTTTTTAGTTAATTAGTAATTAGGCTAATTAAGCACTAATTAGCTCTTAATTAAGGGCTAATTAACTCAATAATTATTTGTCTAAATTTGACGAGTGTGATGAGAGTTTTTTTAGCTCATTGTCTGCGGATGCCAATGAAGCACTCCTTTTCATCCCCACTATTTTTGGAGCCCAGTTTTTTGGGGTCGAGTGTCACTGTTAATATGTTAAAAAACAGCAAAAAATCGCGTTTTTTAATGTTTTTCTCAAAAATTGTGTCTCAAACATCTTCTTTTTTAGCATCGGAACAGCGGGTTGGCAATTAGTTGATGATACCAAATCCTTCTTGTACCAAGTTTTCAATAATTTAAACTTGTCATTGAATGTATAATTAGTACAACTTCAAAGTTTCAGCCTGAATTTTACATTTTTTTGGCTCTTTTAAATTATTTTTAGTGCCTTTTCTGTCAGTTTTTTTTTCAAAACGAGTGACTAGCATTGTTACCTTTTACATCAAGACACCTATTGTTTGCATCCAAAAAAATTTTAAGAATCTTATGACGAATTGTGGGTTTTTCATTCCAAGAAATTTTGTTTTTTGTGAACTTTTTCCTTTTTATTTAGTTTTACAATAAACTTTGTAAACTTTGTAAAATCCAATTCAAAGCACTCCATGATGGAGTATATTTAAACAAAAGTTCAAACTTAAGTTTTAAGCCTAATTTCCATTGGCTAAAACACTTCTAGGTTCTTGCTTTTGGGATAATTTTAGGGATAAGTTGATATAATAAGCTGCTATTCAACACTGCAAACGAATAATTATATGCAATGTATTGCGTAACCATAGAAACACTGGTAAACTTTTTGTTTTTCTTGTTTTATTTAAGATGCTGAAGCAACCAATTTTTACTGTTTGTACGTTGAAGAACTTTGTAAAATCCATTTCAAAGCACTGCATGATGGAGTATAGTTAAACAAAAGTTCAAATTTAAGTTTTAGGCCTAATTTCCATTGGCTAAAAAACTTCTAGGTTCTTGCTTATGGGATAATTTAAAAGACATAGAACAAGTTCAAACACGTTCAATTTGAGAAAAACTGAAATCTTTGCAAAATTTTCATGTATAAACATCAAATAAACGCTTACAAACAAACACACAAAAGAAACAAATTATGGGAAGCTCTAAAATTAAGCAGAGAAAGTGATGTTGATGAAAAGTTTGGTCTTCAAAAAGCACCGAGAGAGAAAAGTCCATACGTTAGGCGTATCCAATTTGATTGGTGTGGTAGTCTTGTCTTCTCCATCGCTCTCTAGAACTGGTGTTTTTGGGGATTCAAAGTTTGTCTCTGAAAGCATTGTAGTATCGGTTGTTTCCTGGCTTGTCTGTCCAATTCAAAATATCCAAGGAACTTGATCTCTAATGATTGCTTCAAAAATTGACGGGCATGTGCTATGAGGCATTGTTGTAGCGCTAGGGTCACTCAGCGGAGTTGTTGGTAAGCTTTGTCCTGAAGAACTTGATGGTGATGTGGGCGACAATTGAATGCCCCAAAGACTGGCTAAATTGTCACGAGCATCTTGAGCTCCAAGTTGGTTTTCAAATAGTGGCACACAATCGCAATCGTACTTGAAGAGAAGTTGCTTTGTCTCATCGGGCAATGTCGCAATGTCTTGAGACTCACACGACTGCAGTTTTTGCGGTGTCACTAGACCACCAGAAGTTATAAAACTTCCATGAGTAGGTAAGTTTTTTCCCGGCAAAGTAGCAATAAAATCGAAAATTGATTTTGATATAATGAAGCGGTCTGATTTAATCCAATTTTCATAGAAAACTCTTTGTACTGTTGAATTAAAACAACATAATTTTCGTACATGATCCGATATACTAAAGTTCTTTGCCAGGACTCGTCAGAATCAGAGAGCAAGTAAAAAGACATTCTGAAATTTTGAAATTTGAAGAATTGTTTAAACAAGCAACAGAAATCAGAAAAAGAAAGGTTGAGAGAGAGAGAGAGAGCAAATTTAATTTCTGAAGAAAATGGTCAGAAGTGTTATTACTAATTTGGTTTTATGGTTCAGGCACTCCCTAAGGTCACATTTGTTTTCAATCAATTATCTATGATTTTGATCCCTTGCATATTACCCACAGGAAGACAAACTTATTGAAGTTAGCTGTTATCAGTGCACCAGACCACCAATGTTTAACGACATATATATTTATATGTCCCATGTTTAGGTTTATGCTGTTTTATGCATAGTATTTTCTACATATGTTTTGAATTTTCCTTTTAATGCCCACTATTTCTAGTACGTAAATGTATACTTTATAGCCCCTTATCAATTTGATCTCTGACCCTAATTATAATGAAGTTTCATGAACTAAATATGTTTACTGCACGTGCAAAACAAACAAGGGCTTTATAGAACAGTAGTTTTTCTACACGTTTTCTTATGACCCCAAATTTTCTGATACTTGTTTTATGTCTTCTTATAAATTTGATCTTTGAACTTTCTTTGTAATGAAATTCCATTGTCCACGCACGTGTTAATAATTGAAGAAACATGTGCTTTACAAAAACTTGCCCAAGTTGAAAAGAATTCACAGACTCAAGTACGCCGCTGGCGTACTTGAGTCTGTATTTTCACACATCTAAACCTGTTTGCAATTAAAAACAAAGACGACACTTGTTTAATCCAAGCTTGCCGCGCCACTTTAGTGTGAGTGTTTCTCCGAGGTGGACGATTCATTTTATGTTGAATTTTACAAAAACCTCCTGTTATTAGTATAAACAGAGACTTGATTGAAATATGCCGTTTTCTGCCACAAAAGATTCTGAGTTTGGGGATAGTTATTATGATATTTCAAAGACGGAAAAACGTCTAATCAGGGCCACCCTCAAAACGTATGAGAAGACTGGAACACATGTGTTTCTGAAACTATTCAAGAAAGTTGACGACGAGTACGAATTTCAACAACGTCTCTCACTGACCAACGAAGAATTTGACAAACTTATTAAAAAAGCACCAAAAATCAGGAAAACTTTTCCAGTCAGTTCACAAGAAGCAGAATCAAAATTGACGACTGACGGACCTTCTCCTGCTAAAATATCGAATATAAGCTCATCGTAAAAGTCATGGTTGAAGCAATGTTTGAGCGTTCACCTAGTTTCTTTAAACAGTTTCAGAAGCAGTTCAAATTTTTAGTCACTAATGAAAAAATTAATTTGTCAAGCGTGAAAACTTTTGCAGTGTGTTCTCATTTTGATTCAGCATTTTGTCAGTTGACAACAACAGCAAAATCTACTAACCATTTTCATGTTCTGATAGACACATCAGAAACAGCAACAACTTACGATGACATTTTTAAACGAAGCAAAGCTTTCCCCGTATCTTGTTTTTTCACAACTTTTCGATACTTGTTTTCATCAGCAACCGATTTGGAGAGAAAAGGCGATATCTTCTTTAAATTGAAATCAGCGGTTGAATTCAACATTAAAAACGAAGAAAAACCTGAGTCTGCAGCAACAGTTTGGAAGCGCTTACCAACAATTGTTACATCGTCACAACATTAACTGCTCCAGACCAGAACTACTGGAAACTCCAACAAAAATAATGAAAATATTGTCAAGTCAGTGAAAACAACGGTGGTGCAGAAGTCATTGCACAACATGATTTCGCCGGGCAAACAAACTCAAACTGACAATTTCAGTAGTGAAACTTTACGTAGATTTGAATCAATTTTAACTGGTCCCCATTCTGGTGCTTTTTGTCAGATTATGGATAGTTTTGTGAGTGGGTATGGAAATTTGAATACTGATACTGATTTGTTGTTCATTCGTTTTGTGTATGAAGAAAATTAAATTTTGAAAAAAATGAATTTCTTTCAAACATTAGTAGTGTTAGGTCATCATCATAGGAAGAGCAAACCGTATCAAATCATTATCAGTACATTTAACATTAGGCCGAAAACTGGAATTAAGATGAGCAATATAAATATAAAATAGTCCACATAGTTTTGAGTCTCGACTTTGAATGGGCTGGTTTTCTAGAACTTGACATAGCTGAACGTCTTCTTGGGTAGAAAACAGTCTTCGATATACATCCTTATAGAACAATATTGATTGCCCCGGGGGATCGGCAAAAATCAAATTCTTGTTTTTGACGCGTAATAGCAGCCAATCTGTTCCAGCATTATCAGACGTTGTTGCATTGACTATTATAAATTTGGTTGCAAAATTCTTGGGAAATTGTTTGCTGCAAAGATACCCAGAAATTTGTGGTTCAGTAGCTTGCAGCGCTGAATTAAATCATTTACTTCGTCTTCGTTCATTAGTTTGTCAGTATATGGTTTTTCGACACACGTCGTGCACTGTCAACGTAAATTGTACTGGTTTTTTTGCCAATTATAAAAATTTCAATGTTGTTTGGAAGAGCCGCTGAGAACTTCAGCTCACCGGTTATTGAACTGTTTGTCAGCTCGGGGTGAATAAAATCATGTGAAGCTTGTTGCGTGCTGGTTAAGTCAAAAACCATAAGGAAATGGCTGGGATACTCGCTCAGTTTAATTCCATGACCGTTGTCAATATAAGCCACGTCGGATATTGTGTTAAAATAAAGACGTTTATCGTCATCTGTTGATATTGGAGTATCCGCTACAGGCAGTCCGTTTCGATAAAAATATATTTGTTCGAGACCACATCTCCGATAATGAAACGGGTTGAGTCTGTTATTGCCTAAGAAAGCTTCGTTAGTGTTTCAACAAATTGCAAGTCTGCAGATTGGTTCCCGCGAGAACATATCTTCTTGCTTCCAACTATGAAGTCCAGCTGAATCCAAAAACGTTTTTGTTATGGTTTCGAAGTAGGGATAAGAGGCGGGACTAATTAACAAACGTCATCATTTAGCGTCATCTTGCGGACATACAAATTGGCCTCTAAAACTTCTACCTTGTAGTGTTTTGCAGGGTCATCGGACATGATGACAAAATCATCAATAGAGCGTCTGAAAGCAATGCGTAGCGTAACACCGCTAAGCCGATGTTAATGTCAAGTGAAGAAGTCAACGGCAACTTTTCCATAAAATGCGCATACGGCTGATTTTTTAACTAATTCCTTCCTCCTCTCAATTTCTGTTGTCGATAACGTAGCCGGGTTCTCTTCGAATGAGTAGCCTTGACATGCTAGCCATGTGTTTTTTGCGTCCTTGTTGTGAGAAAATTCGGTCTCGATAAAACTTCTGTGCGCATAGATTGGTATTTGATATTTTCAGTCCATTAGCAGATACCGTACAATGAGAAAACAATGAATGTAACACTGTAAGGAACATCAGTTTTCGCTTTGTCAGTAAGACCTCCTGCATCGTGTTTCAAATCAGCTCCAGACGACTGAACAATTTTACCTTTGATTTCGCGAAAAATCTTTTGTAAATCTATAAAATTATTCCGATCACCAGAGACTTCAAACTCTAACATAGGTCCATTTGGACTGCAGACAGGTCCCAATTTTTGGCAGAAACTTCAATTAAACATTACTAAGAGAGCTGGTTTTCCAAATAAATCCAGACAACTGTGAGTTGCTTCTGTTGGCAACAAATTAGCGGTCAGCGTTAACTTTGGCGAAAAAATCTGACCGACTTCTTTTCAGGGGCCTCCGAGTGGAAATGATGTTTTTCCGTTTGGTTACTGCTATTGACTTTTTTGGATGAGCTCTTTGACCGACTTCTTAGTCTACGTTGTCGTAATGTTCTTTTCCGTGATCCACCAGTCTGTTTTATTACTGTTTTAGAAATAGTGTTTTTGAGCGCTTGCTTTCGAGATTTTTTACTGCTTACTACGTCCAGTAGCTCTGGACCACTCTGTTTCAACAGTTCTTTTCCAATACATTTGGCAGTCGGTAGAATGAATCGACGTGCTAAGGGCAGAACAACAAGACCAATGCCCGCAGCCAAAGCTCCAAAGCCACTACCTCTTTGTCGATAGTGTCCGGAAAAATGCGGCAAAGAAGTTGCTTGATTTGCGTAATATGAATCCATTTTAACTTGAAAACTTTTTGAATTGTAACGTCAAGAGAACTTTTCATGCTCCCGAGAAGGGAACCAAGTCACCTGTTTCTGTTCACAGTTCAATACAAGTGGACTGAATTGTGTTTGTCAATAGCCTTTTGTAATCCAATTTTGAAAAAACTATTCGATGTGTTGGCTCAACTTAGCGCACACTACCGTTTTTTAGACGCTGTTTTGAATCAATGACTCGTAAAAGAGGCGCTTTGGCATCACCCACGTACTGATATTCAATATTGCTTGCATATACAAATATCAAATGTTTACCAGCCAACAGTTCCGCTGGTAGCTCTCCATATTAAGCTTTCGTTTCGTATTTTTTTCATTAACTTATCTGCCGTCGTGTTCATTTTATAGCCAATATGAATAACATTGCCATCAAGAACTCTCTCAAAACCAAGGATACTTGGATTTTTCTTGCTTAAAAACGTAATCCCTTCATGTTATCCGAACAAAATTTCGTATTTTCCAGAATTTCTTATTTCTCTGAAGGAAAAGTGAGGCAGTCCGGCTGTACGCTTAATTAATGCTAGAAGGTGATTTACGTTGTCAAATATCCCTGGAATAAACCCTAATTTTGATCAATTGTATGGTCGTGAGATAACATTGGCTTCTGCAGCCTTTTTCGAAGCTTCTGTATATTCTTTCAAGCTGAAAGCAATAAATTCCCCCAAGACAACGTTTTCAATTTTCGTTGGGAAAATAATTTCACTTAACGCTACCCTCCAATCGCCAGAAAGTTGAATTTCATCATTAAAAAAGTTTCGAAATGACGCTAGAGTATTTGATTTGAATATTTGCATCGATGCAGACGATATAACATGTACTGTGTACTCATCTTGAAATTGATTGCGCGCCATTTTATCTGCTGCGTTCGCGAACCAGTTGTAATTCTGGCTGATAGAATTTACCCTCCATTTTTTCTTTGTTTGCGTCAATAATAGAGTAGGTTGGCGGTGACAACGTCGGAATATCTGTAATCTCAAATACCTCGTCAGTAAAGGATTGTTTGTATCCTTTTCTGAACGCTTCATCCTTTTTGACAATTCTAACAAAGTCTCCGATATAAAACTTGAGCACTTAGGGAGACCAGTCTTGGTACATCGTTCTTTGTAATTTTATTGGGGGCAAGTTTAGTGACCCAGTTAAAACGTGAATTAATTGTGTTCACCAACTGATCCAATTTATCAATATAAGATTAAGTGCACATTTCTTCAAGGTATCTGTAGATGATATTTTTAAGCGAGTGAATGATTCTCTCTGCAGAAGCAGACTTTTTTCACAATAGGTGCTATATAAATGAATCCCTCTTTTCTCACACAAGCTTTCGAAAGCTCCAAGAAACTCTTTACCATCGTCAACCATACCTTTAATGGTTGTTTGTACTTGATCATTTTTTGAATGCCTGGGCTGCCTCTGTCGCATATTTCGTTTTCATTGGTTCCGCTCTTCAATATCGTGACAGAGAGTCAACTGCTACCAAACAGTATTTGACATCTCGATTGTACTTTGCTAGTTTATCAACATGAGCTAAATCCAGAGACCAAATTTCAATAATGTCCTTTACAATGGCTCTTAGTCTTGGGAACTTTAAACGAATTGAGTTGTATCTTGTGAAGGACGGTTTTGTTTCTAAATATGACCTCACTTTAGCCATTGACATTTTGCTTTGTGTATGAAGTCGCTTTGGGCTACTAATAGAAGCAGGGTCTTTGATCCCATTTTTTCGGTTCGCTCTCTTTTTTGTTTGTCTTTTTGATTTTGTCATCTTTTCCTGTTGTGGCTCGTTTTGGATTACCACTTCCTGATTGTGGACTTTGTTGGGTTGGGAAGAATTCTTGTTCACTTTCATAGGTTTGTATAATTTGCTTGGCGTAAGTGTTTGCAACAAGTTCAGGCTCAATCGGGAGAACAGCTAAAATTTGGGAGTATTATGATTGATCAATTTTTTTACTAGGTTGTTGTAGATCACACAAAAAATTGGAGACTTGTACACTTGTTGGTTCCTGATTGTTGTACAGTAACTTGCTTTCCTCACCAATTGTTACTGCTTCTGATTGGAGGATAAGATCAAGAAAGATTTCTGCAAGTTGGATTTTGTGTTTTTCTTTCAGTTTCACTAGTGCATTATTGATTCAAAATTTGCGAGGGCACTTTCTGATTTTTTTGTGACAACTGGATCAATTTCGCTGTCATCACTAATCGAGTCCAACTGTTCGGGCTCTTCTACTTCTTTTTCCCGCTCAGTTAACACTGGCTCTGTTTGAACTACTCCATCTGCTTTTTCCACGCTGCCGTCGGAACTTGGCATATTTCTTTGCATGAGTGTAAACTGAGCTGCTTTGTTTCTATAGGCTGGGTTGTCAAGAATTTCCTTTTTTTAATGGTTGTTTTGACATGAACATTCGCTTCGGAATCAGAACGAATTTTTCTGCATGCATTATGGTTTTTTCAAGTACAGATAACGCTTCGTCCTTTTTGACAATTCTAACAAAGTCTCCGATATAAAACTTGGTTTTTTGAAGGATACTTGTTTGAGCACTTAGGGAGACCAATCTTGGTACATCTTTAATTGTAACTTTTCTGGAGCAAGTTTAGTGACCCGGTTAACACGTGAATGAGTTGTGTTCACAAACTGATCCATTTTATCAATATAAGAGTAAGTGCACATTTCTTCAAGGTATCTGTAGACAATATTTTTTAGCGAGCAAATGTTTCTCTCTGCAGAAAAAGACTTTTTTCACTATAGGTGCTATATAAATGAATCCCTCTTTTCTCACACAAGCTTTCGAAAGCTCCAAGAAACTCTTTACCATCGTCAACCCATACTTTTAATGGTTGTTTGTACTTGATCATTTTTTGAATGCCTGGGCTGCCTCTGTCGCATATTTCGTTTTCATTGGTTCCGCTCTTCAATATCGTGACAGAGAGTCAACTGCTACCAAAAGGTATTTGACATCTCGATTGTACTTTGCTAGTTTATCAACATGAGCTAAATCCAGAGACCAAATTTCAATAATGTCCTTTACAATGGCTCTTAGTCTTGGGAACTTTAAACGAATTGAGCGGTATTTTGTGAAGGACGGTTTTGTTTCTAAATATGACCTCACTTTAGCCATTGACATTTTGCTTTGTGTATGAAGTCGCTTGGGCTACCAATAGAAGCAGGGCCTTTTGAATAAAGGTGCTCCAAGGTTTTTTTCTCAGAAGAAGAAGGGATCCCATTTTTTCGGTTCGCTCTTTTTTGTTCGTCTTTCTGATTTTGTCATTTTTTCCTGTTGTGGCTCGTTTTGGATTACCACTTCCTGATTGTGGACTTTGTTGGGTTGGAAGAATTCTTGTTCATTTTCATAGGCTTGTATGATTTGCTCGGCGTAAATGTATGCAACAAGTTCAGGCTGAATTGGGAGAACAGCTAAAATTTGGGAGTGTTCTGATTGATCAATTGTTTTAGTAGGTTGTTGTAGATCATACAAAAAACTGGAGACTTGTACACTTGTTGGCTCTTGATTGATGTACAGTAACTTGCTCTCCTCACCACTTGTTACTGCTTCTGATTGGAGAATAAGATCAAGCAAGATTTCTGCAAATTGGATTTTGTGTTTTTCTTTCAGTTTCACTAGTGCCATTTATGATTCAAAATTTGCGGGGGCACTTTCCGATTTTTTTGTGACAACTGGATCAATTTCGCTGTCATCACTAATCGAGTCCATTTGTTCGGGCTCTTTCACTTCCTTTTCCCGCTGAGTTAACACTGGCTCTGTTTGAACTACCCCATCTGCTTTTTCCACGCTGCCGTCGGAACTTGGCATATTTCTTTGCATGAGTGTTAACTGAGCTGCTTTGTTTCTATTGGCTGGGTTGTCAACAATTTTGCTTTTTAATGATTGTTTTGACATGAACATTCGCTTCGGAATCAGAACGAATTTTTCTGCATGCATTATGATTTTTTCAAGTACAGATAACAAGCAAAGCTAACCGTTTTTACTAATTCTATTTTTCTTACAAAAATTTTCTTTTTTGCCTTCAAACTTGTCTGTTTAGATAAAATTTTTCTGAATGAACTTTCTTCGGTTTCTATCAGGTTTTCTTAATGGGAACGTTACCATTAACTACGTTCAGGAAGCATTCGCAAAGAAAAAAAATAAACTTTTAGTAGCTGACTTGATTACCTTCTTTAACTTGATATCCGATACTTGTAGCATTTGCTGAAGCATTCATACATCTTTCTCTTTCATCGGTTAGATTTGTAATAACAGCTTTTGCTGAAGGTAAGTTAACAATTGAGGGGCCTGGAGGCACAATATTAGAGGAGTAACGTAATGCGTCTGAAGTTTTTGGGTCTAGATCAATTAATAAATTACCAAAAAGTTGCTTTGTTGCTAACTCGTAACTTTCTCTCAAAAATTGTGTGTTGCTGAGTTTTCGACCAATTCAACCAATTTGTTTAACATCCGGGGCGATTTAAATAAAACAATGTGTGTTGTATTGGGATCAATCATTCTGGACCACTTGCTCTGCTGAAACAAGTTGTGCTTCACGTAAATCACACTGAATTTTTAATGACGTCCAGCTGTTGCTAATTTAGAAAATTCTTTATCATTAAAAATTTCTTCACATGAATCGTCAAAGACCAAAAGACAATCATCTAGTTCTGATATTTGCTCAAAACTGGAAAACTTTATAAAATGAATGTTTATCTTTCTCTCAATGAACTGAAATTTATGTTGGTCATGCTGGATAGAATATTGATTCAAACTTGTGTGAGAAGGTGTTTTGAAGTAACATTCTGAAAATCAATTCAATTTTTCCACAACATGAGGGGCCACAAACAGTCATAAAAAGTCTATCGTTAGTTGAAATTATTTTATTCATAGTTTCGGGTTAGGTAGAGCGTATCCAAATGTGCAAGAGAGGAGTGAAAATCAGAATGTTGATTCTTCACAATCGAGTTTAAAAAACACCAATTTGACTAAAGAAACCCCTGTAAGGAAAACTATTATGAAAATTTGCGTAAAATGAACGACCTCAGATCTTTGAACTCTAGAGTTACAAAACCGCCAAGATCGCCTTTCTTGGTGATTTTTGTCAAAAACTAATTCAGTTATAGCTCCTCCAGCGTCAATGTTGTCCTCGGGTTGGTTCATTTGAAAGAGTTTTCCAAATTAAACAATCAATTGGAGCTCAGGCTCATGCAAATTTAATTGACAATAAAAATTTCATAACAAACAAATTGCGACTTTTTATCAGTTTTTGGTAAGCAATAGTATAGTTTGCATTCACATTGTCACTTTTATCTCTGAACACAACTGACTCTACGTTGCTGTCTCTGATGCTCTCCTTGATTCAGCCGGAAGACTTTCATCTGTTGGAGATATCTGAACTGGTACTGCATGCTTGGGCATAGGTAAAGGGGTTAGTTTCAGTCTTCGCGCTTTCTCTTGCATAGACATGGTATAATTTGAAATACTCCAAGAGGGAAAGGTACTTTTTCGGTGTTTCTATTTCTGTGTCAGTACAGGTAACTTGTTGCTTCCTTAGCACAGTTTGACCACGGGTATCAACTTTCTCTTCTTTAACAAATGTAACGGTTAGCTGGTCTTCAGCCGTTTTGTAACTGTAAACTGTCAAATTTTGAGACAAATTCACTTGAAGGAGAGATTGAGCTGATTTTTCCAAACGGCGACACTTCCTGATTGTGGACTTTGTTGGGTTGGAAGAATTCTTGCTCACTTTTATAGGCTTGTATGATTTGCTTGGCGTAAATGTATGCAACAAGTTTAGGCTCAATTGGGAGAACAGCTAAAATTTGGAGTGTTCTGATTGATCAATTTTTTAGTAGGTTGTTGTAGATCATACAAAAAACTGGAGACTTGTACACTTGTTGGCTCTTGATTGATGTACAGTAACTTGCTTTCCTCACCAATTGTTACTGCTTCTGATTGTAGTATAAGATCAAGCAAGATTTCTGAAAGTTGGATTTTGTGTTTTTCTTTCAGTTTCACTAGTGCCATTTATGATTCAAAATTTGCGGGGGCACTTTCCGATTTTTTTGTGACAACTGGATCAATTTCGCTGTCATCACTAATCGAGTCCATTTGTTCGGGCTCTTCTACTTCCTTTTCCCGCTGAGTTAACACTGGCTCTGTTTGAACTACCCCATCTGCTTTTTCCACGCTGCCGTCGGAACTTGGCATATTTCTTTGCATGAGTGTTAACTGAGCTGCTTTGTTTCTATTGGCTGGGTTGTCAACAATTTTGCTTTTTAATGGTTGTTTTGACATGAACATTCGCTTCGGAATCAGAACGAATTCTTCTGCATGCATTATGGTTTTTTCAAGTACAGATAACAAGCAAAGCTAACCGTTTTTACTAGTTCTACTTTTTCTTACAAAAATTTTCTTTTTTGCCTTCAAACTTGTCTGTTTAGATAAAATTTTTCTTCGGTTTCTATCAGGTTTTTCTTAATGGGAACGTTACCATTAACTACGTTCAGGAAGCATTCGTAAAGAAAAAAATAAACTTTTTAGTAACTGACTTGATTACCTTCTTGAACTTGATATCCGATACTTGTAGCATTTGCTGAAGCATACATACATCTTTCTCTTTCATTGGTTAGATTTGTAATAACAGCTTTTGCTGAAGGTAAGTTAACAATTGGGGGGCCTGGAGGCACAATATTAGAGGAGTAACGTAATGCGTCTGAAGTTTTTGGGTCTAGATCAATTAATAAATTACCAAAAGGTTGCTTTGTTGCTAACTCGTAACTTTCTCTCAAAAATTGTGTGTTGCTGAGTTTTCGACCAATTCAACCAATTTGTTGAACATCCGGGGCAATTTAAATAAAACAATGTGTGTTGTATTGGGATCAATCGTTCTGGACCACTTGATCTGTTGAAACAAGTTGTGCTTCACGTAAATCACACTGATTTTTTTATGACGTCCAGCTGTTGCTAATTTAGAAAATTCTTTATCATTAAAAATTTCTTCACATGAATCGTCAAATACCAAAAGACAATCATCTAGTTCTGACATTTGCTCAAAACTGGAAAACTTTATAAACTGAATGTTTATCTTTCTCTCAATGAACTGAAATTTAGGTTGGTCATGCTGGTAGAAATAGAATATTGATTCAAACTTGGGTGAAAAGGTGTTTTGAAGTAACATTTTGAAAATCAATTCAATTTTTCCACAACATGAGGGGCCACAAACAGTCTTAAAAAGTCTATCGTTAGTTGAAATTTTTTTATTCATAGTTTTGGGTTAAGTAGAGCGTATCCAACTGTGCAAGAGAGGAGTGAAAACCAGAATGTTGATTCTTCACAATCGAGTTTAAAAAGCACCAATTTGACTAAAGAAAACCCTGCAAGGAAAACTATTATGAAAATTTGCGACCTCAGATCTTTGAACACTAGAGTTACAAAACCGCCTTGATCGCCTTTCTTGGTGATTTTTGTCAAAAACTAATTCAGTTATAGCTCCTCCAGCGTCAATGCTGTCCTCGGGTTGGTTCATTTGAAACAGTTTTTCAAATTAAACAATCAATTGGAGCTCAGGCTCATGCAAATTTAATTGACAATAAAAACTTCATAACAAACAAATTGCGACTTTTTATCAGTTTTTGGTAAGCAATAGTATAGTTTGCATTCACATTGTCACTTTTATCTCTGAACACAACTGACTCTACGTTGCTGTCTCTGATGCTCTCCTTGATTTCAGCCGGAAGACTTTCATCTGTTGGAGATATCTGAACTGGTACTGCATGCTTGGGCATAGGTAAAGGGGTTAGTTTCAGTCTTCGCGCTTTCTCTTGCATAGACATGGTATAATTTTAAATACTCCAAGAGGGAAAGGTACTTTTTCAGTGTTTCTATTTCTGTGTCATTACAGGTAACTTGTTGCTTCCTTAGCACAGTTTGACCACGGGTATCAACTTTCTCTTCTTTAGCAAATGTAACGGTTAGCTGGTCTTCAGCCGTTTTGCAACTGTAAACTGTAAAATTTTGAGACAAATTCACTTGAAGGAGAGATTGAGTTGATTTTTCCAAACGGCTACTCATTCGTCAGCCACTGGTGAAACAATTTGGTCTTCTTAGTAGCACAGTGTCTGCTTCGTTGTCGTTTGGGACAACTTAACGCATGTAGATCACAAATTGGTATGTCGCGATATAATTTTAGGTTTTCAACCTTTGGACATAACAACGTCTCCAAATTGATAACGTCGTTTTGGAGCAACTTCTTCAAAGTGTCCGCTTTTTCAGTTCCTTTTGCATAAAAATCGGCAAAGGGAAAAGGAATTTTGATGCTTAGAATAATTTGCTGCAAATAGCAATAGGGGTAATCTCCTCTCTCTCCCAAGCCAAACCATGAAAATTTGAAACCCACTTGTAAGACTTTTGTTCACTTGAGGAAAGTATATTGAAGGAACTTGGGGATCGGAAAGAAACCGAAGCGCTGTAATTATGAGTACATACAGGAAGCTCTTTGATTATAAAACCCGATTTTTTATGTCGAAAGCCTTAAATATCAAGAACAACTGGTGTCAGTTTCAACATTCCAAGAAACTGAACAAATTTTTCTTAAAAGTTTTCACATAGAGGCAGAAAGCTATGCCTGCCACGTGACCGAGATACTCATTTGTGACTGGACAGGGCAAGACGTAAGAAAAACCAAGTCCTTTTTCGCTGTGTTCAAAGACAAAACCGGAAGCGTCATGGAGAACAGCATGCAATTTTAAAATTTTTGTATGATTTTAAATTTTTGTCAAGTGTAGAATTGTCAATGCCAATGAGACCACCATAGGGTCTTAACTTCAAAGCAATATCCAAATCCAGATCAGGATCCAGGTAAAAACAGGTTGCTTAGAAATACAGATACCATTCACTATACCCTGAATATTCTTTTTTCACTTCAAGATATAGCTCGTGAATACTTTTCAAATCTAATGTTGCAATCGTTGCCATTGAGCGCTCTTTGTGAAATGACACTTTAAGCCTTATCACCCAATTTTTGTTGATAAGCAAATAAGTAGATTCATAGAAAACAAAAAAATATTGAGAAATAAATTGCAATTTAATCCAATGAAAACTATTTCAATGGTTTTCAACGATGACCCGTTTACGATCACCCCCCATCCTTCCAACCCTTTACTGTTATGCCCGCTTAGGATAATCCCGTTTAATCCCATGTTTTTTCATCGTAAAAATACCCGCTTGAAATAACCCCATATATTCCCATGTTTAAGTATCGTAAAAAATACCCATTTAAAAACAACCTATATTCCCATGTTTAAGTATCGGAAAAGACCCAATTAATATCACCCCCCTATATTCACATGTTTAAGTATCACAGGATCACCCTCTCAACATGACCTCCTGAAATCACATAATCAAGATTCCAGGAATGCCCACTCATGATCACTCCCTATATTCCCATGTTTAGTGTCGCATGAATCCCCCCCCCGCTCTTAACGTTATTATTATTTACTACTGAGAACTGAATTTCATTTTTTTTTGATGAGCTCACTTATGATACAATGACTTATATATAGAAAAGGACGATCAAATTCGGAATATTGGTGACATGTGGCTAAGCTGAGTGTCATTTCCGAGTCCAACTCCAAAACAAAATACGCTTCGAAGTGACACTTATCTGGTATGAGTCTTAAAAATCTGAGGTAATCAACGAGACATTTTATTGAGTTGAGGGCGATGGATAACAAGCGCCCCGCTAAATTTTACAAATTAGTTTCTATATAATATAAGTTGAACGGCGGCTTTTGGCGAGAGAGCGCTTTAGTTTAAGTTAATATCTGAAATAAGAAAACTGAAACTAACCGCGCTTGACGATGATGCAGACGACTATTGCTGTGATTACAGAACAACAGATGAAGCTGAACACTGGAGTTAATGTCACTAACACAAATACCCTGAAAAAAGGCGCTGATAAAATAGTGAGTCTTTCCCATTATAGCCCTACCCCCCCCCCCCCCCCTTCGTGGTCATATAACGCATACCCCCAATTGCCTTGATTTCGTGGGAGGGGGGTATAATGGGAAAAAAATCAAAACATATTTAGTTTACAGCGAGTTCCCACACACTGAATAAAGCTCATGTAAATTTACTTGAAAAAACACCTGAACTTACCTGATCACAGTTGAACACAACTGTAAATTACCTGAAAAATTCAGGCATCACTGCCTGAACTTTTATCTGACTTTACTTGAAAAACACCTCAACATTCAGGTACTGTATGGGGTTTCAGGCAGTTTCACCTGAATTATACTTGAATTTTCAAGCAAAACTTCATGTGTTTAGGTGAATTTACCAGAATTTACATTTTTGTCTAATCCACTGAATTTCTTCATTACTTTTTCTTAGTATAGGTGACTAAACAAGTTTGCTTTTCAAAGATACATTTAGTTGAAAACAGAATATGTTTGTTTTCACTAACAGAATATGTTTGTTTTAAGACTAATAAACTAGAATTATTTGGGAATTTTTTGATGGTGGACCTCCGTGAAACTATCACCAGTGGTTTTCTGCTGCCATAAAGGGTCGAAATTTTTCCTCGGGGATTGATTTCGTTTTTAGAGCATCTGTTTTTATTGTCAGATGTACATTTATCAGCTGATATTTTACAAAGCACAGACATTTTAGTTTAAGGTAAAACAATATTTTGGCTCTGTACTGATGAAAAAGCACAAGTTTACACTATTCAAATTATGAAAATAAAACTAGCGATTGAGATGAAATACTCACAAAAAGAAAACTCACTTTGAAAAATCATTCAGAAACTTAATCGAGAAAAAAATGTAAACCTGGTGTAAAGAGAATAACAATCAACATATAGCATCAACCTAACTATAAAAGAGAAAGGAATTTCTGCTCTTTCGCTTTAGCAAGTTCATTTTCATAAATAGAGCCGCGTTTGTCCAAGTTTGAAATAAGCAACTAGAGAACTACGTCATCTGTAGGGTGGTTTTGATTACAGTTATATTCAGGTTCAATTACTGATAAAAATGGTATACACGTTTTGGCAAAATAAGAAAAATTTCTATATACTCACGTAGACATGACTGCTTTAGAGCTGTGACAGATTTAGAATCGTAGAAAACATTGGATAGATCCTGAAACAAGAGCAATACGATAATATTATTATTACCCGGGTCGAGAAAATTATGTAAGAAATGAGCTGAAAAAAAGAACACATTGAATTCCCATTCTGTTATTAACAGCAAACAACTAAATGAGCAGTGTAGGTCAAAGTATAAATGAATTAAACTAAATATATTACGATTTAAATTGAGACAGTGGTACAATGAAAACTTAAAATTTATCCACGATGCCTTGCCGTACGACGCATTATTCGAGTTTTGCTTACATAAATGCAAGAAAAACATTTCCAGATGCTTCTTTAGAGCTATTGGTCTTGCATCCATTTTAATTACAATTTTAAAAAAAAACTCACGTTAAGAAATTTATTATGAAGGTTTGAGCCGATATTCAGGATAGAGTTTTCTAGTGCAGTTGAGATTATTTTTTGATTGAAGCAGTATTTTTTGGTTCGCTGGCTGTAGCGTAGATTTTATGTTGGTAGGTGTAGTTTTTTGAAAATCGGAAGCTGGTTACTGGTAAATTTCAAAGAATAATTTAGTACTTTGTATTCCAAGAAAAATTTTATTGGCAGACTTTGATATTTTTGTTTCAGATCAGAAGAACTGTCGTACTTTGCGATTGAAGCACGTCTTTACAGCCCAGCTTAATTGTTTCTCCAAAGTAATAAAGCAATTGTTTTTTGAGCTGGCCAGTAAAAGGGCAGAGTAGTGTAAATGACTTATCACTAAGGCGTTCAGAAGTAGTAGTCTTGTCTTCTCAGGGAACGGGCGTGATATACGTTTTAATGTTTTTATCCCTGTAGCCATTTTGAGTAAAACGAGTTTTAGAAGTAGAATCGTAAAGGTAAAACGCGTTTTAGTAGAATCGTAGAAAACATTGGATAGATCCTGAAACAAGAGCAATACGATAATATTATTATTACCCGGGTCAAGAAAATTATATAAGAAATGAGCTGAAAAAAAAGAACACATTGAATTCCCATTCTGTTATTAACAGCAAACAACTAAATGAGCAGTGTAGGTCAAAGTATAAATGAATTAAACTAAATATATTACGATTTAAATTGAGACAGTGGTACAATGAAAACTTAAAATTTATCCTTGATGCCTTGCCGTACGACGCATTATTCGAGTTTTGCTTACATAAATGCAAGAAAAACATTTCCAGATGCTTCTTTAGAGCTATTGGTCTTGCATCCATTTTAATTACAATTTTAAAAAAAAAACTCAAGTTAAGAAATTTATTATGAAGGTTAGAGCCGATATTCAGGATAGAGTTTTCTAGTGCAGTTGAGATTATTTTTTGATTGAAGCAGTATTTTTTGGTTCGCTGGCTGTAGCGTAGATTTTATGTTGGTAGGTGTAGTTTTTTGAAAATCGGAAACTGGTTACTGGTAAATTTCAAAGAATAATTTAGTACTTTGTATTCCAAGAAAAATTTTATTGGCAGACTTTGATATTTTTGTTTCAGATCAGAAGAACTGTCGTATTTTTTGCGATTGAAGCACGTCTTTACAGCCCAGCTTAATTGTTTCTCCAAAGTAATAAAGCAATTGTTTTTCGAGCTGGCCAGTAAAAGGGCTGAGTAGTGTAAATGACTTATCGCTAAGGCATTCAGAAGTAGTAGTCTTGACTTCTCAGGGAACGGGCGTGATATACGTTTTAATGTTTTTATCCCTGTAGCCATTTTGAGTAAAACGAGTTTTAGAAGTGGAATCGTAAAGGTAAAACGCGTTTTAGTAGAATCGTAGAAAACATTGGATAGATCCTGAAACAAGAGCAATACGATAATATTATTATTACCCGGGTCGAGAAAATTATGTAAGAAATGAGCTGAAAAAATAGAACACATTGAATTCCCATTCTGTTATTAACAGCAAACAACTAAATGAGCAGTGTAGGTCAAAGTATAAATGAATTAAACTAAATATATTACGATTTAAATTGAGACAGTGGTACATTGAAAACTTAAAATTTATCCTTGATGCCTTGCCGTACGACGCATTATTCGAGTTTTGCTTACATAAATGCAAGAAAAACATTTCCAGATGCTTCTTTAGAGCTATTGGTCTTGCATCCATTTTAATTACAATTTTAAAAAAAAAAACTCACGTTAAGAAATTTATTATGAAGGTTTGAGCCGATATTCAGGATAGAGTTTTCTAGTGCAGTTGAGATTATTTTTTGATTGAAGCAGTATTTTTTGGTTCGCTGGCTGTAGCGTAGATTTTATGTTGGTAGGTGTAGTTTTTTGAAAATCGGAAGCTGGTTACTGGTAAATTTCAAAGAATAATTTAGTACTTTGTATTCCAAGAAAAATTTTATTGGAAGACTTTGATATTTTTGTTTCAGATCAGAAGAACTGTCGTATTTTTTGCGATTGAAGCACGTCTTTACAGCCCAGCTTAATTGTTTCTCCAAAGTAAAAAAGCAATTGTTTTTTGAGCTGGCCAGTAAAAGGGCTGAGTAGTGTAAATGACTTATCACTAAGGCGTTCAGAAGTAGTAGTCTTGTCTTCTCAGGGAACGGTCGTGATATACGTTTTAATGTTTTTATCCCTGTAGCCATTTTGAGTAAAACGCGTTTTAGTTTTTCTTGAACTTTTAATGTGCAATCAAGATATATTGCGAGGTATATTACGCAAATGACGTTTGGTATTTTGTAATTACCAATTAACAGATTGTTTTTTTCGTTTCTTCTAGTTTTGATTTTTTGGAGAATGTAACAAATTCAGTTTTTGAGTGATTGAGCATTAGACAGTGTTTTCCGTAATATTTAAATTTATTTCTCAAGGATTGTTCAAGAGTATATGTTGCTAATTTTAGGTCCGCATTGTATGTAAGAATGATAGTATCATCGGCGTATTGAATTATTTCTGTATTACCAGGTATGTGTTTGTTCAAATCATTAATGTACAGGTTAAAAAGAAAGGGACCTAAAATTGTTCCCTGTGGCACACCTTGATATAACCCAATCCAATGGGATACCACATGATTCACTATGATTTTTTGTAGCGTGTGTGATAGATAACTTTCTATTAGGTTTAGGGCATTTTTGGAAAATCCTCATTCATGCAGTTTATGAAGAAGGATCTTGTGATTTATCGATTCGAAAGCTTTAGACAGATCTAGTAGAGCTGCAGTGATAAAATTATTATTATTTATAAGGTACCTTATAGTTTCAGTACAGTAACCGATGGCATCAATCGTTGAGACTTTGTTACGGAAACCAAATTGAGTATTGGAAAGCAGCCCAAATTTTTCAAGATATTCTAACGTTAGCTCACGAAGCAAATGCTCAAAAACTTTTGCTAGTGAGCCTGTAATTGATATTGTCTGTAGTTCTCAGGCAAAGAGTTCTCTCCTTTTTTAAAAATTGAAGTAACAATAGCCTTTTTGAGACTTACTTGAAAAAAAAACACCTGAACTTACCTGATCACAGCTGAATACAACTGTAAATTGCCTGCAAAATTCAGGCATCACTGCCTGAAGTTTGATCTGACTTTACTTGTAAAACACCTGAAACATTCACCTAACCATTCAGGTATTGTATGGGGTTTCAGGCAGTTTCACCTGAATTATACCTGAATTTTCAAGCAAAACTTCATGTGTTTAGGTGAATTTACCAGAACTCCTTAAAATATCTACATTTTTGTCTAATCCACTGAATTCTTCATTACTAGTTCTTAGTACAGGTGACTCAACAAGTTTGCTTTTCAAAGAAGCATTTAGTTGGAAACAGAATATGTTTGTTTTCACTAACCGAATATGTTTGTTTTAAGACTAATAAACTAGAATTATTTGGGAATTGTTTGATGGTGGACCTCCGTAAAACTGTCACCAATGTTTTTCTGCTGCCATAAAGGGTCGACACTTTTCCTCGAGGATATATTTTGTTTTTAGAGCATCTGTTTTTATTTTCAGGTGTACATTTATCAGCTGATATTTTACAAAGCATAGACTTATTAGATTAAGGTAAAACGATATTTTGGCTCTGTACTGATGAAAAAGCACAAGTTTACACTATTCAAATTATGGAAATAAAACTAGCGATTGAGATGAAATGCTCACAACAAGAAAACTCAATTTGAAAAATCATTAAGAAAATTAATCGAGAAAAAAATGTAAACTTGGTGTAAAGAGTTTTTGCTCTTTACTTTTGCTCTTTCGCTTTAGCAAGTTCATTTTCATATATAGAGCCGCGTTTGTTTGATTTTAAAATAAGCAACTAGAGAACTAAGTCATCTGTAGGGTGGTTTTGATTACAGTAATTTTCAGGTTCAGATACTGATAAAAATGGTATACACGTTTTGGCAAAATAAGAAAGTTTCTATATACTCACGCAGACATGACTGCTTTAGAACTGTGACAGATTTAGAATCGTAGAAAACATTGGATAGATCCTGAAACAAGAGCAATACGTTAATAATATTAATACACGGGTCGAGAAAAATTATGTAAGAAATGAGCTGAAAAAAAAGAACACATTGAATTCCCATTATGTTATTAACAGCAAACAACTAAATGAGCACTGTAGGTCAAATCATAATAAACATATTACGACCTAAATTGAGACAGGGGTACAATGAAAACTTAAAACTTTTCCATGAGGCCTTGGCGTACGACGCATTATTCGAGTTTTGCTTATATAAATGAAAAAAAAAACATTTTCAGATGCTTCTTTAGAGCTATTGGTCTTGCATCCATTTCAATTACAATTTTAAAAAAATTCAAGTTAAGAAAATTATTATGAAGGGTTGAGCCGATATTCAGGATAAAGTTTTCTAGTGCAGATGAGTTTATTTTGTGATTGAAGCAGTATTTTTTGGTTCACTGGCTGTAGCGTAGATTTGATGTTGGTAAGTGTAGTTTTTTGAAAATCGGAAGCTGGTTACTGGTAAATTTCATAAAATAATTTAGTACTTTGTATTCCAAAGAAATTTTATTGGCAGATTTTGATGTTTTTGTTTCAGATCAGAAGAACTGTCGTATTTTTTGCGATTGAAGCACGTCTTTACAGCCCAGCTTAATTGTTTCTCCAAAGTAAAAAAGCAATTGTTTTTTGAGCTGGCCAGTAAAAGGGCTGAGTAGTGTAAATGACTTATCACTAAGGCGTTCAGAAGTAGTAGTCTTGTCTTCTCAGGGAACGGTCGTGATATACGTTTTAATGTTTCTATCCCTGTAGCCATTTTGAGTATTACGCGTTTTAGTTCTTCTTGAAAATTTAACGTGCAATCTAGATATATTCCGAGGTATTTTACGCAATTAACGTTTGGTATTTTGTAATTACAAGTTAACAGATTGTTTCTTTTCGTTTCTTCTAGTTTTGATTTGTTTGAGAATGTAATAAATTCAGTTTTTGAGTGATTGAGCATTAGACAGTATTTTTTGTAATATTTAAATTTATTTCTCAAGGATTTTTCAAGAGTATATGTTGCTAATTTTAGGTCCGTATTGTTTGTAAGAATAATATTATCATCGGCGTGTTGAATTATTTCTGTATTACCAAGTATGTGTTTGTTCAAGTCATTAATGTACAGGTTAAAAAGAAGGGAACCTAAAATTGTTCCCTGTGGGACAACTTGATGCAACCCAATCCAATCGGATACCACATTATTGACTATGGTTTTTTGTAGCGTATGTGATAGATAATTTTCGATTACGTTTAAGGCATTTTTAGAAAATCCTAATTCATGCAGTTTAATGAGAAGGATCTTGTGATTTATCGAATCCAAAGCTTTAGATAGATCTAGTAGAGCTGCAGTAATAAAATTTTTATTATTTATATGGTACCTTACAGTTTCAGTACAGTAAACGAGGGCGTCAATCGTTGAGACAGGCGGAAACCAAATTGAGTATTGGAAAGCAGCCCAAACTTTTCAAGATATTCTAACGTTGGCTCACGAAGCAAATGCTCAAAAACTATTGCTAGTGAGCTTGTAATTGATATTGGTCTGTAGTTCTCAGGCAAAGAGTTTTCTCCTTTTTTTAAAAATTGGAGTAACAATAGCCTTTTTGAGAGCCTCTTTAAGAACCCATGATGGGATATCTGAAGGACCTGATGGCTTGTTTGAGTTTAATCTTTTTAGAGTCAGTAAGACTTCTTTTGTGGTTACGAATCTAAAATCGAAACTGTTTTTAGATGTCCTATATTTGGTGGGAAAAAAGTTGCAAGCGCTTTCAAGGTAATCACCTAATTTAGAAAAATTATAATTGAACAATTCGGCCATTTTTATAGTTATTAATAATAACATCATCGAAACAGTTTTTGAGAGAAAAGATATTTTGGGAGAACTTATTAGTGTTTCTTGAGTCGTTTATAATATCTAGTTTAATTTTGGATTATTCAGTCCGTATGAAGACCGTTTTTTGAGGGGCGTGATAGTGGATTACCTCAGTCAAAATTTTTTTAAGGATACGATACATGTCTTCAGCGTCAGATGCCGTGTAAAGAACATCCCAATCAATTTGTTTCAGGTCTTGTAGGTATAAACTTTTACAATATTTTGATTTGTCGAAGATTGTTTTCTTCTTGAAGGCTGCTTTTTATGCATAGTTACATTTGTTATCATTGCAATAGGTTTGTGATCCGATGTAATGGGCGATTCAAAAGTAAAAACATTGGAATGAGGCAGCTCATCATCTTTGATTACAAAATCAATAAGATTTTTCCCCTTGTAGGTGTTTTGTTGACAACTGATAGACCATAAGGTACAAGAATTGTGTCCATTTTGTTTCTTTCATTCGGGTGAAGTTAATTTATATTGAAATCGCCAAGTATCAAAATTTTTTGCTTTTTTGTTATTTCATAATCTATTTGCAATGCAAATTCTTCGCGAAAGGTGTAAGTTTTAGATTTTTCAGGACTATATGAAACAATCACAAGCAGTGAAGGAAATTTTTGTAGGGTAGAGTGAGCTCAACCCAAAGTGTTTCGAAGTCTTTGCTTATTTTTGGAAAATCATTACGATGAAAATTTTGGGGATTAGCAGCATTACGCCACCCCCTTTGACTTTTCAGATATTCGGTCACATCTGAAGCAAGAATAGTGATTGATGTCTATGCACCATAGATTAATCTCATCTTCATTAGTCAACCACGTTTCCGTAAAAGCAAATACAGTATTGTTTGAGCATTCTTTTAACATCTTTTTCAGTTGTTCTCTTTTATTGACTAAACTCCGGCAACTTAATTGAGAGAAGCATAATGGATCCTTAAGTTTTTTATTTTCGGAGTGGAAATTTTTATAGGTTAGCGGTGGCCCAGGAATACGTTCAACGTCACCACAATTTAACAAGTATTTGAACAATCCAAATAGAACATATCTACTTAAAAATTTCTTAAACATAACCTACGTCGTAGAGCAAGGCATTTAATTTTTAAGGAACAGAAAATCTTTTTACATTCAGATATGCCCATAGTGGCCGCCCCACTGCTGTCAGAGACGTGGAACGAAGAAGGGCCTCAAACAGCAGCAAGGAAAACAGAATGAACAAACATTGTTTATTGTTGATCATAAGGAGGGTTTCACGTTTTTCTACTCAATCCTGACCTCAACATAGTAAGGTGAATATCTATAGAAAGCACTTTTGTTGTATGGAAATGATTATGAGGTCTTAGAGTACTGTTTGTTTACAAGAGGGTTTCGCGACGACATTTTTTTATAGCTTGAAGTGTTAGAGATGAATGTGTTTGTCGTATTGGCATAAGTAGGATGTTTCTCCCGGGTTTTCGAGATTAGAACATCGGAAGTGTCGATTAGTATTCGCATTAGGTGGTTTTTTAGAAAAGGAATGCCTATCCGATAATTTAGGTGAACATTGTCGTGATAGAGTTTATTGTACTCGCTGTTCTCGTAGTCCGTTAAATCAATTGGATGACCAATGTTATCTGTTCTTGCCCCGATCTGTTTAATCATCTTGATGAAATCCAAAATATTGATATCAGGATCATTTTCGTAGTAAGTTTTGATTAAGTCATTGAATTCATCATACATCTTTTTTTTGCCATATTCGAGCTTGTATTTTTCATCGGGATTACTGTCTTCATGTGAAATTTGTCTGGAATAAATTTTTCCCAACTTGACCAGCTGTTTGTATTGTTCAAATACATTTTGGGGTTTGCGTTCGAATTTGAGAAAGCTGTTTGCACCATCTTGCAATATTAATGTTTTCGTTTTTGTCTCTCGGTTTTTTTTCAGTAATTATAGTTTTTCTATTGTCGTCGAACCCCTGTATGCATGAACTGTTAAATCGGTTGGAATAGTTATGTCATTTTCTAATTTTCCCAGAATGCTAATCCCCAAAATAATATATTTGCCTCCGGGGGGTTTCTATTATTGGGAACGTTCTAAGCATTTGTTCCTCTTTTGATACTTGGGTGGTACTACTAGAGCTTGCCTCGTTACTGCCGAGGCTGGATAATTTTTGGTGGACAGAAGTAATGTAATCCTCTATAAACTTTTCTTTCTGCTCTAATTTTTCTTAGCCTTGCTTGTACAAATCATACATTTGCTCTCGATTGAGCTTCATGAAGGCTTCTTGAGGGAGTTTCTTTTTTGATGGGATTTAAATTTGATTATGGATAGAACAAACGATGGTAGAAATTGAGAATAAATCAGAAGGAATAAATCAAATTAAGAATAAATCAGAGAGAAGCTATGCTTAAATCAGAGTATAAATGCAGAAAAACAATGAAATTAGAAGGTCATTTTAGATGTGAAGAGATCAACTGTTCAATAGAAAAGCTCAACTGTCTGTGTGAGAAGAGCGCAAATGTCTGAAAAAAGCGCAACTGTCAGAGAAAAGTGCAACTGTCTGAGAAAAGCGAAACTGTCTGAAATGCGCTGAAACTTTGCGAGAAACGCGCTGAAAACCAATTTTTTTTTAAAAAAGAGCTATCACTGAGAATCAAACCCTTCTCTCCCCTGCCGTAGCCTTCACTCAATCCACTGCGCCAATCATTCCTGAAATTCTTCCTATTTAAATTGATTTTATAGCAATAGACAGTTTATGACGAGATGCGCTGAAATTATGTAAGAAATGCGCTGAATTTTCTGCGCATTTCTTACATATTTTCAGCGCTTTTCAGCGCAGTTTTTAAGAAAGTTAATCGTTATAAAAAGAAAATTAAACGGTGTCAAAAGGCGTTTAAATCCACTAAATAATTTTAAGAAATGCGCCGAACTTCGAATACATCTCTTACAAAGTTTCAGCGCATTTGAAGAATTTGAAAAATCAGCGCGCTTCAGCTCATTTCAGTGCAGTTCAATGCATTCAACTCATTTCTTAAATGATTTTAGCTTATCAGCGCACTTCTTACAAAATAATGCGCTGAAACGGTGCTGACATCTCGACCCGGGTAGACAATCGACAAGGCTTTCGTAAAGGCTTGCGATGTTAATATTTATTTAATATGCTTAATTTTGTTTTGATATATTGACTATTTTTGTCAAATTATTCATATCAATATTAGTCGCAGCACTAACTTGTTCATATTGGAGGAACAGCAACAGCAAGGGAGGTTTGGGCTAACCGTTGGCTTTCACAGTCCATAAATAATTGGGATTGTAATAATTCGCTGTCTTTTAAAAAAAACACTTTTATCGCATCTTTTGCCTATGTTATTACCTATACTAAATTAGAACAACTGAAATCAAATCTATTCTCATGAGATGTGCAATTGGATTCCTTATGATTTTCGAAGATATTAACCAGGTTTTCTAAGTCGAAAGACTTAGGTCGATTTGAGTTTTAAAGGTACTTGTTTAAAAAAAACAACAAAGGACTATTGAGCTTTGCAATTTTTCTCTTTCTTTGGTTAACGTGTAGCTGAAGTTCAGCAAGAGCAGCTCGGAGTAGCTTTTCAAAGGATTGATGTTTATTGATAATTGCGTTTTACCTAATGGTTTTACGTTTTACCTAACGGTTTTCTGGCTTTGACTCTACAAGTTATTCACAAAGTTTTCGCGAGGATTTTAGTCAATTTCCAATTTGAACTTCTTTGCAGGTTATTGGCAGGTCATATACCAAATTTTTGAAATTTAAAAAGAAGAAGCAATTGAACACGTCCCCTGTTATTGGAGTTTCCTGTGAATGGATTATGGCTTAACGGCTTCGACAATGACATCTAGCAGAAGTTACGGATTTTTTTAATTTGTTTCTCCTTAATTGTCGAATTTTTGTAGTCCTGTGACAAAAATAGGGTAATTTCAGGTCTCAGCTGCTTCATATAGATAAACAGAGGAGCTCGTTTTATGTTTTAAGTTGATAGTTAATCTTTTTCATGACTTTGAAAACATATATTTTAGACAAAAAATAATTTTTTTTAATTTTGCACTTTGTTTTCCGTTTTGCCTACTTGCTACCTAGTCTCACATTACTATGACTGTTACTATCATAATATTAGTGGTAACAGATCATTTTAAAGACTTCGACACGTGTTTTTCGAAGAAGTTTTATTTAATTTTTGTTTTTTCTCTGTATTTGTTTTTTTTTGAAAACGTACGGCATATTGTAAATAATGGCAGCTCTAAGTGGCTTTTTGGGGAAACATATCAACTCATTTAATGTTTTCAAATGATACCTAATTTTTTCATGGCTTTAAATTTATTTGATTTCCTAAAATACAAATTCACTTTTAACTTTTTCGCTTTTTGTTTCTTTTTTGTCTGCTTGCTACATTGTCTCTTTATTCAGAGATCATATATCACATGATTGGTGTTCTGGGCTATCCAATTGGTTATATTATATTTTTTACGGACTCGATCATGGTTTTGACGGCTTCGACACCGTTTTCCCGTAATTTTTAGCTCAATGTTTTTCGTTCCTTTTTGTAGACGGACAACATATTCCAGATAATTCCAGGTCTGACTGTCTTCTTATGGAGGCATAAACGAAAATAAACCTATTCAAAGGTTTCAGTTGATATCTTATGTATTTCATTATTTTAAATTATCTCTTTTCAAAAAATTTAAACGTTTTTTTTGAACTTTGCGGATTTTGTTCTTTCATCTACTTGCTACCGAGCCTCATTAACAACTAGTGTCATGTTTTTTCTAGTTTAAGTAAAAACAAATTGGTTGAGTATATGTTTTATCTAACGCTTTCTTGGCTTCGTTATTATGAAATTTTTTTTAAAAAATGGACTTTCGTTTTGCGATGTAATTAGTATTTGTTGTTGTTATTTGGTTTTGTTGTTTGTCTTGGCTCGTACTTTTCTTTTGTCAGGTGTCACCTCTAATGTGGCTTTTTTATCTTAATAACAATTTACGTTGTTTTTTTTACGAAGCATTTTTTTCATCCATCAAAAACTTTTTAACAAAACTTGAAAGTTTTTTAACTTTTGAAAGTTTCGCTATCTCTTGCTCATTTTGTAGTAAATTAAGCTAAAGATGTAGATCTGTACATTATAAGCAAACACACATTGCCGAACTTCCTTGTTTATAACTATCTAGGAAAGTAGTTTTGAGTTATCTACAATAGAGAACATGAAAGTATGTTTAACGTAATGGCAAGCAACATAGACAAACTTGTAGTTCCACAAAAAAGTTAGTTTTGCGTCTGGACTACCCATCATTGATTTGCCAAAATGTTTTTAATAGAATTGAAAACACTCGGTCTATCGGTACATTGTTTTATTCGATAAGTAAACTATCTCGCCACACCGACTATGTGTATCGTAACATCAAATCAAAAGCAACGTGAAATTACAAAGGCAAATCTAGCTTGATTTTTTTAGCAGGTCTTAGTCTGAAATCGTTCGCCAATTCAATTCGTTCAAAAAACCGAAAATTATTTTCCTAAGCAAACGGTTTTGAGCCATTTTAGATGTTATTCTTATTGGGAAATCGGTTTTGGAATTTCTCAGAAATAATACGTATATTGCTTTTAGAACGGAAAATCTAAGCGAAAGTTTTGATACAATACGCACAAAAATTCTCTATCCAATGACATAATTTTTTCTTTTCAATTTACTCGGTAGCATTCTCCGGCCCGGAAGAAGATGTTGGGAGGATTGTTACAAGCTTAACGAGCCGGCGGACGAGCGATCCGGACGACGTGCGTACGACGGTGGAGCGAGCTACGCTGTCGGAGCCGTATCGGAGTTCTTCAATCCGAGCAGTTGGATAATAACCCCTAGGGTTGCTCTCTTCAACGATCCAAACTAAATCACCGAAGTTGAGATGCTGCTTGGCAGACGTCTGCCACTTCGATCTACGGTTCAGAGCAGGTACTTACTCCTTGAGCCAACGTGCCCAAATTGCATTGGCGTAGGACAGCGCACGAGCGTACCGCTTACGATGATTGAACTCTTCAACGCCAACGATGGACGGAATTCCGGTTGCTTGTTCACCAAGTAGAAAATGATTAGGTGTTATTGCGCCCAGGTTGGATGGATCGACGCTTACGGGCGTTAAGAGACGTGAGTTACCAGAATTGAACCAGACAAAAAGTAGTGTTCAATACCTCATCTGTGAGGCGACGTGTACCGAGGATGGTGTACAGTACCCGCTTAAAACTATGGACCAACCTCTCCCAGATGCCACCCTGGTGCGGCGCACTGGGCGGGTTGAACCTCCACTTAAAGCCCTTATGTGCAAGTTCAGCCGCGATGTTAATGGTATTCCAATTTTCGATAAATTCACGGAGCTCTTTCTCCGCTCCGATAAATTTTGTACCGTTATCTGATCAAATCCTAGCTGGCATACCCCGACGGGAGACGAACCGCTCCACACCCATTACACAGGAACTAGTGTTCATGGACGGAACGACTTCAACATAGACAGCTCGAGAAGTCATACAAGTGAAGAAAAATCCCCACCTCTTCTTGGTGGTTCGACGAACGGTGACGTTGAATGGGCCGAAGTTATGAACCCCGGTGTTGGTAAATGGAGGAGACTGTATGCGAGTCTCTCCTTTGTGAGGTCTGCCATGATCGCAGTTTTATTGGATGGAACTCAATTTGGAATGTAGTTTAAGGATGACCATAAGGTTCCATTGACCGTAAGTAATCGATGCCCTGATGGTGGTTCTTCAGATGTGTATGCCGCAAGATCGTTTTTACAAAATCATGACGCGCATCCACCACGATAGGATGCTTAGTGTCAAAGTCAATTTCCACTAACCGTCGGAGTCTATGAGGAGAACGGATGAGGCCATGAGGCCCAATAAACGAAGTAAACTGAGCAATGCGGCTGCTCTTCTTAATGGATTTGTTGTTAAGAAGATCCTTTCTTTCAATATTAAAGGACTCTCTTTGAACCAAGTACTGGAGATGACGCTCGGCTTCGTCAAGTTCAACAGGGTCCGCTTGGCTGCCGTCTACGGTACGGTATTTTCATGAGGTGGTAACAGACGGAGCATAAATGCGGTGACACAATGTAGTTTTTGATAAGAACTGAACTTCAAACGGGATTAGACTAATGCTTTGTTCCTTAAGGAGTTTGATTACGGATTCGGCTTAAAGTGAGATGGAGTCATCATCTTATTCCTTGGTTACAACGCCGAGCTTGATGTTATCAACGTAGTCAGTATTTGGTACGAAAGGGAGCTACTTAGTTCTCAAGAAGTCAGGACCCCTCACCCATCTACTGGATTGCAAAACTTCAGCGGACATATCATGAGTGCCAGCATCTGCGGGATTACCACAAGTGGCTACGTGGTTCCACTGGTCAACGCCGCTGTTCTCTAGGACTTCACTAACACGACTTGCATTGTAGATAGGGTGTTTATTGATTGAGTTTATCCATTGCAAGACAATGGTACTATCTGTCCACATAAATAATAATTTATCCACGGTAACTATTAATGCTTGACAGATTTCCCTTTTTTTCAGGCAGCGAGGAGAGTGGCTTGTAGTTCCAATTTAGAAACTGTCAATACCTTCATAGGTGAAACACGGGTCTTTTCAAAGACAAACGCCAGCTCAGTTATAATCTCTCCGGATGTGCAAATTACTTGAGCACTAAGAAAACCTACTGCACTGATTACGTCTTGTGAGCATTCACCAAACATGTGGAGTTCAAAATGATGGAATGGTCCTGAAATAAAGTTTCTTGGTATAGTGATCTCAGCTAACTACCGCAGTTCAACACACAATGCAAAGAATCTGTCAACTGTGTCTTTAAGTAAGTCGTCATCCCAACTTTGACCTTTGACACGCCAATTGATTTTCAATATTAGCCGAGCACCAACAGTAAACGGTGCGACAAGACCAAATGGGTCGTACACATTTGACACAATGCTTAAGACCAAAAACTGTGTTAAAATTTTTGTGATGGTGCTGTTAGTACCACTACTCACAACCAGAGTACCGTTGTTGTGATGCAACTTAAACCGAAGCACGTGCATTGATTCGTCCTTGTATAAAACAATGACTTTCGGGTCAGTGGATTGAGCAGACCCATCATTTCTGCCAGCCAGATCTGGTACATTGCTTACAATTTTAGTAAGCTTGAACCGACCTAGATGGAGAAGATGTACCAATTCCTTTGACCTAATGAAGGCTCTCTAGCGGGATTCCACTATGTCTAAGTAATCGTCCATTTAGAAGTTCTAAAGGACGGCTTTCGCAGCTTCTGGGTACTCCTTAGCTTTATCACTTGCTGTGGGCTGATGTGCGTAGTTGGCGCAGGTGGGCGAATCTTTTGCCCCAAAGGTGTGGCGTGTATACTGGTGTACCACAACATTTGATGTGGGGTACTCCTGCCACAAAAAGCGCAATGGTGGCTGGTCACATGGCATGAGGCCATGAGGCCCAATAAACGAAGTAAACTGAGCAATGCGGCTGCTCTTCTTAATGGATTTGTTGTTAAGAAGATCCTTTCTTTCAATTTTAAAGGACTCTCTTTGAACCAAGTACTGGAGATGACGCTCGGCTTCGTCAAGTTCAACAGGGTCCGCTTGGCTGCCGTCTACGGTACGGTATTTTCATGAGGTGGTAACAGACGGAGCATAAATGCGGTGACACAATGTAGTTTTTGATAAGAACTGAACTTCAAACGGGATTAGACTAATGCTTTGTTCCTTAAGGAGTTTGATTACGGATTCGGCTTAAAGTGAGATGGAGTCATCATCTTATTCCTTGGTTACAACGCCGAGCTTGATGTTATCAACGTAATCAGTATTTGGTACGAAAGGGAGCTACTTAGTTCTCAAGAAGTCAGGACCCCTCACCCATCTACTGGATTGCAAAACTTCAGCGGACATATCACGAGTGCCAGCATCTGCGGGATTATCACAAGTGGCTACGTGGTTCCACTGGTCAACGCCGCTGTTCTCTAGGACTTCACTAACACGACTTGCATTGTAGATAGGGTGTTTATTGATTGAGTTTATCCATTGCAAGACAATGGTACTATCTGTCCACATAAATAATAATTTATCCAGGGTAACTATTAATGCTTGACAGATTTCCCTTTTTTTCAGGCAGCGAGGAGAGCGGCTTGTAGTTCCAATTTAGAAACTGTCAATACCTTCATATGTGAAACACGGGTCTTTTCAAAGACAAACGCCCGCCAGCTCTGTTATAATCTCTCCGGATGTGCAAATTACTTGAGCACTAAGAAAACCTACTGCACTGATTACGTCTTGTGAGCATTCACCAAATATGTGGAGTTCAAAATGATGGAAGGGTCCTGAAATAAAGTTTCTTGGTATAGTGATCTCAGCTAACTGCCGCAGCTCAACACACAATGCAAAGAATCTGTCAACTGTGTCTTTAAGTAAGTCGTCATCCCAACTTTGACCTTTGACACGCCAATTGATTTTCAATATTAGCCGAGCACCAACAGTAAACGGTGCGACAAGACCAAATGGGTCGTACACATTTGACACAATGCTTAAGACCAAAAACTGTGTTAAAATTTTTGTGATGGTGCTGTTAGTACCACTACTCACAACCAGAGTACCGTTGTTGTGATGCAACTTAAACCGAAGCACGTGCATTGATTCGTCCTTGTATAAAACAATGACTTTCGGGTCAGTGGATTGAGCAGACCCATCATTTCTGCCAGCCAGATCTGGTACATTGCTTACAATTTTAGTAAGCTTGAATCGACCTAGATGGAGAAGATGTACCAATTCCTTTGACCTAATGAAGGCTCTCTAGCGGGATTCCACTATGTCTAAGTAATCGTCCATTTAGAAGTTCTAAAGGACGGCTTTCGCAGCTTCTGGGTACTCCTTAGCTTTATCACTTGCTGTGGGCTGATGTGCGTAGTTGGCGCAGGTGGGCGAATCTTTTGCCCCAAAGGTGTGGCGTGTATACTGGTGTACCACAAGATTTGATGTGGGGTACTCCTGCCACAAAAAGCGCAATGGTGGCTGGTCACATGGCAACACTCCAACTTGGAGGAACATTCCCTCGATGTCGGCGGATACTGCAAATGGATGTTGTCTGAACCGTAGGAGTACATAGATTAGGTTTTGTAGTAAGTCAGGTCCGGTGAGTAATGACTTATTAGGAGATGCGCCATGGAATTTAACTGCTCCGTTCAGTGCCCTACAAACCTTGCCCGGCTTGGGTTAACAAACGGATGGTGTGGTTGGTACCACTCTTGTTCCGAGCGACTTTCAACATTATGAGCGTTCCTGAGCCTTATTACGTAGCCATACTCTAACGGGCGGATGGCAATTCCTTCATATCCTGTCCAAGTATCATCTCGATGTTTTCATAGCAGTATCTGACCGGGCCTTGAACTGCTAAGAGCGGGTAGGTTTCTTGAAGTGCTTTAATGTTGATCACATCGGCGCCTACTTTTAAATCTTCCCTTACGTAAGGACTGACTTTAAATGGTTCAAATGCTTGGTCAACGCTTGATGTAACAGTCATTTCAGCCAACTGAGTGTCCACAAACTCCTCGGTATTTGTACCCTTCACTGTTAGTTTCAATGCTGTTCCGTACAAACGAAGTCTTTTTCCAAGATCTTTGAACACCCAAAAGTTACTGCAAGTGGTATTGCACAAAACTAAAGCCGTGGTATCTTCACCGGAACAGCTCGTCAACTGTAATTCAGTCACCTGAAGGAGGCCTTTAACATCACTAACAGATGACAAAGGAGTGGTCTTACTTAAAGATTGGATACTAGAAGGTTTTCTTTGACTTTAACCAGCATTAGAATTACTGTTGTTGTTGGTTGAAGGAGATTTTGATAGATAAACCCTCTCATCTCTATGAAAAAGTGTATCATGGGAGCTGTTGCAACCGTCCTTCCTGCATCTCCTAGGTTTTTGGGCATTGAATGAATATATGCTTTTCTCTCAAACATGAGAAGCACAGTTTTGCTTCCACCAATACCTTTGCTCGCTGATCGGGACACTTTTCTTTAAATACCCGACACTCTCAGATGCGGTGGTTAACTTTACATATAATGCAGCAAGGGGTTGGAGGCGTTGCCGATGTTGAGGCTGGTTTCTGAGTGCCCTTTGTTTACGTATTAGCTGCAAAAAATTTTTGGGAAACTTTTATCCTGACTACTGAGTTGAAGTTATCCTCAGTTCTTGCCGTTGATGAAAAATGTTTCATTAATTCATGTGCCTCGGCTTTCTCCTTCAACCAATCGTTGAAGTCAAGGATTTTTGGTAGAACCATTGTTTCTTCACTGTGAAGAGTGACCAAGACTCTCTCAGATTGGGCGGCAACTTCTGCACAGCCGTGTTAAGAAGTGAGGCGCTCTTAAGGTCTGAGTCATTTGAAAGTGATTTAAATACCACAACAAGACTTCAAATTATTGCAGAATACATTTACAGTAGAATAGAATAGAATCAATCATTCAATCATACATCATACAATAGAATGTTATCAACATTGCGCATCTTTAGTGGTGGTAAAGAGCCGAGTTTGTCTAAGTGTGCACTGACTACTGCATGAGGTTGGCCAAGTTTCTTAAGTGCGTCCTTATAAATTACACCACAGTATGTGAACTCAGCTATGGTGATTTTAGCTTTTCCAGTTACAAGAGTTTTTAGGTATGTTAACTTGACATCATCAGTCAAAGACTGTGAGTCTAATGCGCTTTTAATTTGTGCGGACCATTCATACAACTGCAGGGGATCACCATTGTACTGCGACAAACTCCACTCGCGCAATGGATCGATCTTCTTACAAGTGATTGCGTCCGCCAACTGCTTTATCAAGTCCGCGGAGTCTAAAGTAGGAGACGAAGGTGTGGGATGCGGTGGGCCACCTGAACACAACGGGTTTGGAACGGTAGCTTCATACTTTGGCGGAATGATCAGGGTGACAAAGGTGGGGCTGTACCTGTGGAAGAACTAAAAGGATCGCCTGCATGAAGTCTGATGTTACGTAATAATGTTAACAGATGTAGCTACGAGTGGTACTGCATTAGACGGGACTGCTGTCAGAAAACAGCAGATTTTGAATCAGGAGGCGCATGAGCTTCGTAGGTTATGAGGACAAGATTCTGGGGCTGGCACCTCTTTTTGGCGGCGGTGGATAAATTAATTGTGGTACAAAAACCTTTGCTGAGGAAATGAAATGCGCAAGCGGAGAAAGGGGTAACGGATTGACATTTTTCGCCACTGGGTCAATGGGGTGTAGTGGGAGTGTTTGTGGCGGCGAAGGAGCAAATCGGAATGCTGGTGGGATTAACCGGAAATGCGGTGGTACGGGGTTTAAACGGTGATATGAGGCAAGGTATATTTATGTGTGCTTGTGCTTGATTAGGTGCTAGCGGAGCATTAGCAAGTGCATTCAAAGGTGGTGACCAGGGAGGGCTGACTAAATTCAACTGTCCCGGCTTGCTCGACTTGCGAGGGAATTGGTGATCTCACTGTAAACCATCGAAGTGCATTGTTGCTTGAGACAGTTGTCGGGCTTTGTTTGGGGCGTTTAGTTGAGTTGGCATGCCAAATTTTTTTGGTGGCGATGGAGGCGTATATTGAGGCTGTTGCTGCTGCTCTTGCATGATGTTGTTTGGAATATGTGCATTATTGGTTACATTGGTTCTACTACTTGGTTTTTGTGGCTCATGGACAGGGAGGCTGATGTTTGCCTCAGCTTGACCATGTGTATTCAGATTAGAGCGTGAGTTTAGAGGTTGGGTTGAAGCAGATCGTGGGACAATTGCCTGGTTGGATTGGTTGATGGAACCAGAAAAAAGCAAACTCAGCTCACTTGCAACATCTGCCATGTTCCCGGTCGGTGACGAATTGACCCAATCCTGAAGAAGTTTCTTGCTCTTTACTGAACTTCTTTCGGTAAAGAGCTCGCTCGTTTTGCCTGTACTAGACCCGTCTGATGATGGTTTCGTAATCAACTCAAACTCCTCATAGGCTGCAGCAATTAGTTGCTTGCGATGTTCCTCCTCAATTGTTGTGTTTCCAATTTTCGCAATTGCGTTTGTGTTTCAAATTTAAGACGCTGTATAGCAGCGCTCAGCTCCGCCTCATTATGTTTCTCAAGTTCCTCCTTTTTATGTTTTGATATTTCTAAGTCTCGTTGACGCTGACTTGATCTTTTTCAGGAAGTCATGTGCGAACCTGATCTTGAATGGTTTGTAGAGGCATCTTTGAACTTCCCAATCAGACGCTCGAACTTAACTTTCCTCTCTTGCTTATCCACAGCATTGCTAATTTCACCACAGATATTATTAAATTCAGCCTCTAATTTTGCCCTCGGACTATAAACTTTGATGAATTTTTCCTGCAATGTTGTCATGATCATATGAAAACAGGAACCAAAAGTTTAATTTGGTACTATTACAAAAGTACACTCGCTTACATGCGCAACAACACAACACAAATGGGTAAACCGAACCCTAGTGTGAATGTTTGCCTAGCAAACTGCCAAGGAGCAAAATTGTTGGTCGAGTACAGTAGTACCCGGCGAAAGAAACAAAGGGCGGTGAGCGCAAAAGCAGGACACATGACAGAACGCGAGACAGGACGGACGCGAACGTCGGGCGGACAGCGCGTAATGGTACGGGAAAATTGCACGGGCGGGCCGGAAACGTCGGGCGGACGGCGTGCGTCTAAGCGGAAAACTGGTACGAGCGAGACGGAAACGTCGGGCGGACGGTTGCGACAAAACGGGAAAACGGTACCATCGTTACGGAAACGTCGAGCGGGAAGCGCGCAACGCAACGGAAAGCCGGGATAGCATGGGAGTGAGACGGTAAACCACGAGCGAGGAGGCGGGAAGAACAATGCTAGCACAACAGAGCAACAAACTCAACCAAACAAACTAGCCGTAACTCCAGAACAAACTTAAGCCACACCCTAGAAAAAGGGAGAGAAGCTACTGCCAGGCAATCTATAACCAAAAGTCGAAAAGGTCAGGAATTTTACTAGCCCTAATTCCGGAACAAACTTATGTCACAGCCTAGCAAACCACCCTACCCAGACAACAAAAGTGCACACAACTAAAATAAATCAAGACACAGCGAATTGCTTGCAAACTAGTGTGGCGAAAGCTACGAGATGAACCAGCCGTAACTCTAGTATGAACTTAAGTCACACCCTAGCAAGCAACGAGACTAAACAACAACCAGCATACTAGCAGAAAAAATTCTACTACAGCACAAACTCAACACACTACATCATACAGCAATTAAACGGGGAATAGAATGAAACAAGGCAAAACGGAAACAAAAATACTGAAACGAAAACTGAAACCAGATAACCGGCGGAAAACGGACGGTAGTGAATAACTTCAAAAAATGGCGAGAGCGAAACGTTAAGCAAAAGCGCTATTGGAGAGAATCAAACACAAACTAACCCGTAACTTGTGAGTAAACTTAGTCAAATCGCTTGTCAGTGGGTAAACCCCAACAACAACGCAAGAATGAGAACAATCCGGTTATCAAAGGCTTGGGTGCAATGCGCTTTACGGTGCTTAGAAAGCTTTTTTGGTCGGGAGCGTGTTATCAAGGACCGGGGGTGGTTCTTATGTGCTAATATTACAGTGAGTGTTTTCAGCTCAAGCGCAGGCTTCTTATGTAACGCTCTGTACTCTTTAAGTAAACTAGGATCTTTCTGTTTACGTCTAGACACAATGTCTTTAACTATATGGATGGTAACTAGAGTACTACGCTTGAGCTGATTGAAAATATCAGAAGTTCCTTCTCTGGGGCAATATACTATAGCTTCTATACGCTCCTGATATTTTTCAAGCACTGCAATGAGCTGCGATGGTGTTAAAGGCTAATTATTATTGCTGCGATGACGAGACAACGAATTGTTGACCACATCATGCCATTTAAATATGCGCTTTTTATCACGGAAGAAATGACTGAGTTGGAACTGAGCAGTTGTTTGGATTTTCACAGTGTTAGAATTGAAACTCAGACCCCGTAATGCATAAATCCTGTTTTTATAATGGTCTTGAAATGCTTGAGGCAAAGTTTTTATGGCGTGATGCAGTGAACTTGCAGCAAGTATGAAAACTATAAGTTTCTCTAAGATCTTATTGGTGTGAGTTTTGCTCAAATTCCGAATCCTAAAGAAATTCTGTCAGGTTCTTCAGAAAAAAACTACCAAGGATGAGCTCTTTTTGCAAAAAAAAATCAGTTACCTGATTTTTTTGTGAACTTTGAAAAATTTGACAAAATTTGTTCTTTACAACGTTTTAAGTTATCTAACTACTATAAAAATATCGGAAAAATATGTTACATTGATGCGAGAGATTTTTTGCCAAGTTTTCAAATTTGGTCAATTTTTTCAAACTTTTTTGTTGCTTCGCGCAAGTTAAGACGTTTATAGTCTTCTTAAACTAAATTCAGCAAGATATAGCGCAATAATACAATTTTCGCATTTTTTGCCGAATTTTTTCAAAGTTGATGTTTTTAAACTCCAAAATTGTAAGGGATAGACTATCGGTGACCAGGGGAATCGAAAATACCGGATTAGAGGAAGTGAAACCGAGAAAAAAATGGGTTGGGTTACTAGAATTGCCGGTTTCTATAATTTTAATTTAAAACATCAAAAGGGGTTTCAGCTTTGATTGAGTCTTACAAGCTTTTAAGCTATGAGGCAGGGTTTGGGTTTTACACAGACTGCTGACAATTGAGATTGTGCCCGTTTTAGGAACTGTATCCTTTGTAATCGGTTCTCCATTAGCTTGTGTGCAGCTCAGTCTGATTAGATTTAACTGTTGTTTCGGTTGCTCCAACTTGTCTGCCTATTTTTTTCGTACAAGGCAGAACGTTGTTGAACTTGTTGGAAAGTATTGCGATTCCATCTTGTAGAGACCTGATGACATTTCCGAACAATGACAGTCCAATTAGCACATAAATGCACAGACCGAAGCTGAACAGAACTCTGAATTCACTCTCCGTCCGCGCAGGATCCGTTGGATTTATATCGCCAGAGGCAATTGCTGACAAGCTTTACGAATATGAAGTAAAAGGAGGAAACTGCCGACAAGTCCTGTCCAATAATGAAGACAGGCAGCGGCAACACAAAAGGCAACAGGAACGCCATATTCACAATCAGATATAGTAAACTGCAACACTTTAGTATAAGAACTGTTCCCAGATCGAGATTGGGATTACAGACCAAATTGCCTGCTTCCTAACTGTCGTTAATTATCGAGAGACTTTTATACGGTTTTGTTTATGATCATATGAAATCTATTTAATAAGTTTATCACATCAATTAGGCTAAATAAATGCCTAAAAATCCAATGGAGTTAACGGAACTGAAAGGCTCCCAGGTCGAGGTTATCGTTTGTGCTCGTTTATGACGCAGACCGTTTTTGAACGCACACAGGGGGTATGGTGCTTTCAAACATACACAGGCTAGGAATTTTTTTGAACGAGCAACATAAACGCACCAAGTACTTACGGTCAAGCCAAAGTCTGCCCCATAGACGAGCCAAAAATTGCCCCATAGACGCACCAACTCCGCAACATAGACGAGCCAAAAACTGTCCCATAGACGCACCACTTCTGCAACATAGACGAGCTAGAAACTTTATCATAGGCGAGCTAAAGTCTGCATCATACACCTTTTAAACATCTTTTTATAGCAGTACTGTCGGAAAATTGTCTCAAGTTGAATTGAAAAAATCAACTTTTTGAGATTTTCCAGTATGTTCTGGGTGTGTTCCCCTCCTCCTTCTCTCACCACCACCACCCCCACCACCACCACCACCACCACCACCACCACCACCACCACCACCACCACCACCACCACCACCACCACCACCACCACCACCACCACGACTACTTAACGATGTTAGGACGATGACTCTATTACATAAACCGAAGCTTCCTAATTTGAAACTGGCAATTCCGATTAACCCGACGCTTCTCACAACCAATACGGATCATTTCTACAAAACCAACAAAAACCGACGCTTCATACAAGCAAAACTGACAAATACCGACATTTCGTACGCCATTTATGTCGATATTTCTTAGCTCGGGATCTTTTTATAAATTACACGATCCAAAGTCTGGATCATAAACTTTTTCGGTCTTTCTGAGTCTTTTCATAAATGGAACGTGCCAAAGTCTGTATCATATCGCATTTTTGTCTGTACGAGTCTATTCATCAGCGTTTTTGAACGAGCACATAAACTCACCAAAGTTTTGAACGAGGCGAAGTCTGGATTATAGGCATTTTTGGTCTGCCTGGGTATTTTCATAAGCAAAAATAGTTTGGATGGGTATTTTCATAGATCATTTTGAGCGAGGAACTCAACCTGGGCTCCCTCGAATTAGAGGGGCGCGGTACCAAAAATATAGCTGAAAACACTCAGTCTAACGGTACATTGTTTTATTCTATATAAGTAAACTATCTCGTCACAACGACTGTCTGTATCGTAACATCAAGGCAAAAGCAACGTGAAATTACAAAGGCAAATCTAGCTTGATTTTTTTTAGCAGGTCTTGGTCTGAAATCGGTCGCCAATTCAATTCGTTCAAAAAACCAAAAATTATTTTGCTAACGGAACGGTTCCGAGCCATTTTAGAAGATATTCTTATTGGGAAATCGGTTTTGGAATTTCTCAGAAATAATACGTATGTTGCATTTAGAACGGAAAATCTAAGCGAAAGTTTTGATATAATACGCACAAAAATTCTCTATCTAATGATATAATTTATTCCTTTCAAGTTACTTGGCAACAGTTAAAAACTGGCTCACCATTTAACTTAATGCTATTGTTATGTTTCAGTAAAAATCAGATAGAAGCCATACAAATTTTTTAGGATACCTGTTGACATATCATATCTTATAACAATTTGTTTAAGATTTGAGATCTCACTTGTGAAAAACTGTACTGAAATTGTAAATGAATCAGAACTACCCCTAAATGTTTCTTCAAAGTATTTATTTTCATTTATTTCGAAAAAAAAATTCGGTACCAGTTAACACCGCTGAAAATTAACCAAAATTAAAAAATTTATTTGCCAAGTTGGGTGTGTAGCTCTCCCCCAGCTCAATTACTAAAAAAATGCACAAAAGCACATGCCGTGAACAAGAAAAATGAAAAAGAACAATAGCAAATTGACGTGGGCTGATCTTCGTGTTCTGAAGACTGGCTAAGTCTCCTTGTCGATTCGTTAACTCTACAATAGACCAGAAAACCAAACAAAATACGAAAACTTAGTTAACCTTTGTATTGTTTGGAAGAGCGACTTAAGATAGCTTCAGATCGTTCGATATAGTTGGTATCATTGGTTCTAGATGTTTGAATGGTATATTCGTTTTTCGAACGTAAGAAGGTTTCGGTTAATTTGCTTTGAAATACGTAAGAATCGGCTGGTTTGTTTGTAATTGTACGATATTGTCGGTTTTTCTGTGAGCCAAATTGTCAATTCTTCGTTTGCAGTTAGTTAAAAGTTAAGATAGCTATTAATTTTAGGATGTTGAACAAATTGAAAAACTTTTATTTATCGAATCGAACCCATATAAAATTTTGTTCATATTTGGACTTGAAGTGGCGTGATAGTCGAGAGGTAAGGTGTGTGATTCACACGCCAATGATTGAGAGCTCAATCCCCTGCCTCCGTTAAGCTGTATGTGTAAGGATGAGCTCTCACTTAAACATAGCTTCAGGTTGACCATAGCCTGCCCAATGTTGGCTGCAATGATAGTACCACTTGAAAGTTTTAGTCGCAAAAAAAAGTGGCCAAAGTCACCAAAAAAAGAGCAATGCTGCTCATAAAAAGAACAGTCTGAAATGTGGGGAATAATAAGAAAAAGGACAGCTGAGAACAGGCTACTGTAGGCCTAATGCTGTTCCGCTGCGATTACGCAGGAACCAAAATTAAATTATGTCACTCATGTTGAATGTTAGTAGGAAATGCAATCTTTAATTTTCGCTATAGGAGTATCAACATAATCGTTCGAAAAAGGTCTTTGTGAGTATTTTGTGGTTTGAAACCGAGTGCCCCGACATTTTCTTATTTTCTTAAACTGATATCACCGCGCGAAAATTTCATACGTCTAAAAAAGAAACATCAATGATATCAATGAGAAAATGAAATTCAGTTCTTAACTTTCTAGTTTACTCTCACTCTGTATCACTATTGTCACATGAGGTTTTTCCACTCATGTAACTAGCCGTCTAAACTTTTGAGCTTATGTCAACTAAATGAGTTTTAACTCTGATTTCGGTCAAAATTAACGCATTTTAGTATCAACTCTCATTATGCGGTTAAATGGACTGGAAGGCAGCACCATGTAAGGCAAAATATTGAAGAGACGTCCTTGTTTGGAAACATTTCAAGCTGGACAAGTTAAATCGATGTAAATTGGAAAGGTTAGTCAAAAGGTTGATAATAAGACCAGACGGATCCATGTGCCTTTACATCTAGATACTGTTTTAAACACTACACTGCCGTGGGGAAACAAGATTTTTTCCCGGGCTGAGTTGATTGATATATGAACCAAATTATTCTGACAAAAAATTGTTGGCCAGACCATGTACTTAACGTCTGTGAGGGTATCCCTCCCCAGTAAAAAAATTGTACAATAATATTTGTATCGCCTTACCCCGGGTTATCTCTTGACCGATCAAAACTTACCTTTAGCACTCAGTTGGATCCGGAAAATTTAAAATGCAATAACCAATACCGACCAGAGCATCTCGGTAACAAAATTCTATAATCAAGATTTCATCAAATAACTGATTTAAATACCATACATATACGAATTTTGACAAGTAACTTTCAAGTTTTTGAGAGCAGATTTGTTTAATAAAGCTTTCTCAGATGATTTTTCATATAACGATGTAATAAACTCTGGTACTCTTACTATATGTTTTTTTCAGTAAGCTTAAACTATTGAGAGGTAAAATTTGACCGAGCCATTATACTTAAAGCTTGTTTTACGTCAAATTGTTGTAGAAGGTTAAATCGACGTGAACGAGTGGTCGCAGAAAGTCTGCTCTAAAAAAACTCAAATAACAAGAGAAAATCATTATTTCTCAGCCAAACCACTTTTCTTGAAAAGTTTTTCTGTTTTGTATAAGACCAACCTATTGTCAAAATTTCGGACAAATTCATCTAGCATTCTGAGGGTTAATCTTCTTTGTGGGACCTAGGATACTCTTTGCTCAGCTGGTTTTTTAATGTTTCGTTTTTGGCGGATCCAGATATTTGATGTGGAGATATAAGCGTTTTTGAAGTTTTTGTTTTTTTGAGCAGTTTAAAGAACTAAAATTTTGTGACCATTTGAAATTTTTTCTATGGTTTTTGGTTTCTTCGCATTACTTTCCAGTCAAATTTTTTCCAATCTTTGACTACAATGCGCTCAAATTGTTTTCCATATTAATGTTGTTTTTGGGCTCTTATTTGCTCTTGTTTTTGCTAAAATTGTGCCACTTTTCTGCTAAATTTTTTCACGTTTATCCCATTTTCAAAAAAAATTGCAAAATAACTTAATTTAATACGATTTTTTTCGTGAAAAGATTCCTACCTTAATTCTCAATGAAGAGCGTAACAAACTAAAATAACCTATTACATATTTTTGATATGTTAGTTATTGAGTACATGGTTGCTACCATCTTTGTTTTATGGTTTTATGGTTGCTTTTTTGGGAAGTTTTATGGTTGCTACCATCTGTGTACCCTGTAAATATTGCACAAGTCAGTAATGTGTATATTGGTACCTCCGCAACATAGAGCCGCGATACGGTACCAATATACACATTACTCTAATTCCCTTTACATATCCACTACTCTATATTCACTTCTTTTATTTTTAAAATCAATTATTTCTTGTCTCACTTAAGGCAACCGGTGAAATCGCTTCGCGGATCCACTAGTGTCAAGTTAAGCTGGTTATTAACTGCTATCAGACGGATAGTTTGAGTTCTATCAGTGAAACCTCAGATACTAGCATAAAACTAGTGAGACCGTGTAACAAGCACAAAAAACCGACTTGCGAAAATTCTTGAAATCACTTCGTGGATAACTTGAATAAAAAGACCAGCTGAACTCTTTAATAAATTTTTAAATTTTGCTAATATTTATATAATATTAATTCTAAAATCTAAACTCAACATTACAACTTTTAATACCTTTATCATCAAATGGATCTATAGCTATCTTATACTGTTCCTTAATTTCTAAATGATTCCTTTTGCTATCAATATTAAAATTAGTTACATATTTACTTACACTCCCATATATAGCATTTTTATAATCTTCCAAATTAATTTGGTTTTTAATAGTAGCTTTAGTTATTCCTTTTAACTTTTTCTCTTCTTTACCTTTAACTGTAGTATCAACAGAGTTGCGGTGCAACCGATAGCAATATGCTTTGGCTTTGAGGAAGCAGGTTTCTATAATAGTATCATTAGGTAGCTCATCTTTCATCTTACCTAACTCATTATTATGTAATATATCTTTTACCTTATTCATTTCAGTTTTTATATCACTATCTAAAGGAACATTTATATTTATTAATATACTATCAGTATCTGTATATTGATAATTACAATCTAACTCTTTCTCAAAGTAATCATATATAGCTTTATACATAAATAATTTAGCTTTTTCTAATATAACAAAACCAATATAATTAAACTTATCTAACTTAACATTACCTCTTGTTTTATGTACAGCCACTAGATCATCATCAAACTCTACAACATATTTAAAACTAATATTTTCTACTAATTTAATGTATCTATCTATTTCATTAACTAACACTACATCTTGTCTATTGTATACATTTTCTATTGTTTTTCCATAAAAAGCATTATTCATCAGTTTAAAGAATACATCTTCAAAATTATTACCCTTAGCTTTAGCTTCTTTTCTTTTCTAATTATTACTCTATATTATATAACTCAATAACTGAATATAACTCAATTCAACTTTTCTGCATATAACTCAATATAAGGCTTTAACCTCTCACTCTTACTATACTCTAACTTTTGCTTAACTCTAATATCTTCCAACTTCAAACCACTAGCTAAAAACCAATCTAACATCTCACCATCAATTACATAATCTACCTGATCTGTTAACTTTAACATTAACTTCTCATTTGGTTTGTATCCTTTCTTTTTATTTTCATTTTGATAGTCTGTAAACTGATCAATGTTAGCCTTTGTCTTTTCTGGAAAAAATGGATATTTTTTTGTCTTTTGTTTCAACTCATCATTATACTTTACATCAATGGTGTAGATATAACCTTTTGTGGAGCTAGATTGTGTATAATCATTGCCGTCACATACTTTGATCTCACCAGTAGGTAAAGCTTGAACCATAGCAGAAGCGAATAATGAGTTGAAGTCTAAGTATTTTAGATAATTCTCTTTCCCAGTATACTCAGGATCTATTTCTTTATTTTTACATTTTACATGACAATCACCTAATACTGAAGCTAACCCACCGCTAATACCATGTTGTATTGTATCATAAATATTAACTGTATTTTCTTTACAAAATTTAGGTCTAACATTCGTTTATTTCAATCCACATAACCAAGTTAATCCAGGAGTAGACTATGTATAACAAGATATCTTTCATAATTTTCTAAACACTTATCTCTTAACCTTTCAAATACGTCTACCGATAATAATACATCTGTTGTAAGATTAAACATCATATAGACTTTTATTGATTTACATCCAGTATTATCCCAACAATCTATTGCCTGCTTATATTCTTTATCTGTAATACCACTTCGTTTCAATTTAGAATAGAATGCTTCCTTAGGTGGTAATGTTGTTACCTTTACGTGTCTCTAACCCAAATTTGTTTGATGTTACACACTCTTTATCACTCAATGTTTTACTTATAGCATCTAAGCTAAAAGGATAGAAGAACCTAAACATATCTAATGCTTTTGCATAACCCATATCAATACTAATATAATTCTAATAAGTTTTAGATAATACTTTAGGTCTAATCTTCTTTGCTAGTTTAATTATAAATAGGTGATTATCATAATTAGTAGAATTAAATGCATATATTGGTGAGAATGTAATCTTAGCTTGGAGGTTGAATTTATTGTGAGCATAACCTCTAAATTTACCTTTTAGATGATCATGATCTCTAACAATGTCATTACCCAAGTTCTCTCATCAATAGAAACACTCAGTAGTAAGTGGAGTAATAGAATCTTCATTAAGTGGAATATTAATTTCAAATATATCTTTAAATAATTTTTTATAATGATTTACTCTACTTATAATACAATCAACTATATCTTCACCGGAATAATTTCCACACTTATCTTCCAATATATCAGGATATTCACTTTTTTTAATATAAACCTTAAGCAGTAGGAGTGTGTTTTTGTTGTTTATTATACATTCAAAATTATAATACATAGCAAATGGTACACTGTTTTTATAATGGAACTTATCAAATTTTAGATATTCATCTTTATGGAATGTTCTTCTTCCCACATGTTTCTGTGTGTTACATAAATCCAAATGTTTATTTAATGCATGTTCAGTCAGAAATGATACACAACATTTTAGACATGGATAATATTTATGCTCAGATGATTTTCTTATTAAGAATGATACATCTTTACATAGCAAGTAATGATTATCATCCCAGTATAATATATTACATCCTTTAGGTTCATTATGATTGATTAATACAGGATTAAAAGTTTTTTCTTTATTTAGATTAAACACATTAAATAATATTTTATCCTTATTTAGTTCTTGTATTTTCCTTAACTTTTTATAACCATAAGGAGGTGGAATCTTTGGTAATTTTATCTCATTAATATACTCTGGTTTATTATAATTACTAACTCTTTTTGGACTATGTGGTGCAGGATGTAGATATGCAATTAAACACCACAATAAACATTTTTTATCATTATTATATATGTTTATTGTATAATTAGATTTAAATGGTAAGTCAGTAGTACAACCACCAGTGGGACAAAATCTATGTATATACAATTTTCTTTTCACAAATCTTTGCATGCTCCAACCAGATTAATTCATCTCTTGTTCTTGCATTCCAGCCTCTAGTTCACTATTCAACATATCCAAGTCATAGGACCGATATATTGTCTAGTCATTAGTCTAAATGTGAATTCGTTTTATTCTCAATTATCATCTGTAGGTTTTGTATATTTTACTCCATCAAAGTGTTAAACTTGATATGGGGATGTATATTATACATTTCCTCTGATACATTCAAGAATTTAAAATCTTCATAATTACTACGTGTTATCATTATTTGATTATACTTCATATTATGATCTAATCCCAACTCATTAACTTTATCTCGCCACTTCCTATCAACAAGTTTTTTCTGTTTAACATTTTCTTTATATTCATCTGATTCATTGTGTTCATTTTTATTGTTGTATCTGGTATTACATATATTGCAATAACCTTCAGTTTTTATTATTAACTTCACTAGCTATATTATTATTATCATCTCCAGTTATATCCTTATCTTTTCCCTTAACATTATCTAAAGGCAATTTTGTTTTTAAATGTGAATCCACACTATTTTGACTTAGAGTAGACTTGAATGCTACACATTCAGACTTACTCCCATTCTTTATTATTTCCCCATTAAACAATCTTACATTATTCTTATGTTTTAATGTTTCTATATGTTTATTATATTCAGTATTATTATCTAGATACATGTCACAACTATCACAATATTTTATTCCATCTAGTTCAGGATAATTTTTATCTAACTTTTGTTCTATGTCTTCATTAGTAAATTTTATTCCATCCTTCTTAGCACTCTCAATAATTTCATTTCTATTATAAAATTGCTCATTCTTTTTATGTTTAAGTGATTGATTATGTCTATAATAACTCTTTTGAGTTATCTCTTGATTGCAAGCTTCACATTTAAACTTATTTGTTTTAGGCTTTTGGACATCATCAGATGATTCTGAGTCTAAATCTGAATCTTTAGATTGATCTATGTCTTTAGATTGATCTAAGTTTTTAGATTGATCTGAGTCTTCCGATTGATCTAAGTCTGGAATGTATTTTGCTTCAGTCTTTAGCAATGACTCACGCATATCTTCTTCTCTTTGTTTTAATGTTGCATCCTGTTTATCATATAACTCTTTTTTCTACATTTATTTGATTAAACCTTCCGATTGAATCTAAAGATTTATATAATTCTACTTTTTGTCTTTCTTTGTCTACTGGTTTGATTTCTTCCCTTGATTTGTTTTCATTTTTTTAACATTTGGGCTGCCATGCTAGTAGAACTAGATTGAGCTTTATTACTTCCAGATTGGACTTGTCCACTTCCAGATTGGACTTGACCTCTTCCGAATTGAGCTTGCTCACTTTGAGATTGGACTTGTCCTTTTCCAGTTAGAATGTTCCGGTTGTTTTGTAGTTGTTTTCCTGCACATTCATTTTTATACATCAAATTTTAAAATAATATTATTTATGTAAATTTTCACAATTAGAAATGATTAGTACTGAATGCGATAAATGTAAAGATAAAGCTTGGTGTTGGAGTTGTAATGAGCGCCAAAGTAAACCTTTATCAAGTTTTGTTTGTAAAGAACTTATAACATATAGAGAGAGAGAGAGAGACATAATTATTTGGTTAAACATTATAATGATCCCAATCAAAATTTAAAATGTAAAAAGTGTAAAGTAAATAAACGTATCTCTCACTATAGACTTAAACATTACACTTGTAGGATATGGTTATATCTCAATAGATATAGATTTGGTCATACTAAAGAAAGATTTAGAGAACATGTAAAGAAATTTAATGTCGAATTTTAGTCCTATTAAAATGTTACTTGCGTTCCCGTTATTTATTATGTTGCTATTTATTTTTATAATTTCTTATTGGAATTATGATAATTATTCTGATTTAAGGAAAAGATTCAAAGGATATAGGAATGTTGTACCAGAACCATTTGAAATTAAAAAACATAACTTTATTAATTATGGTATATCTAATTCTGGTAAAACAACTTTTATAAAAAATTTTTGTGGCTTGTATGATACTGTTAATTTATAATGTATATGACATTGATGATATAAAATTAATAAATAATTTAGATAGTTTTGCTAATAGTCTTATTATATTTGATGATATGGGAGAAAACATTAGATTACCAGCTACAGATTCATTATATTCTAAAGGTAGACATCACAATATTAATATAATATGTGTAGGTCACACTGTAACAGATTTAATACAAAAGCAAGAGATAACACCCCAGCTATATTTATTACTTTAAATAGTTCACAACAATTCTTTGAAAGAGTACAAGAGAAGTTTAGAATTGGTTCTAATCTATATAGATTTAAACATTGTTAGTATGGCATTATAAATTATAATATTTTAGTGACTTTTATATTGTATTAGATAAAGATAAAAATGTTGTATGGGATTCTAGAACAGGCGATCTTGGTATTGAGAAGTATATTGATTATACACAGTTTATGAAAAAGGAATATAATATACTAAGTAGATATTTACCAGATAGAATGTTAGAACCAAAACATATTAAACCAAATAAGTTAATGTTCTATTTTGAAGAATATTTAGACTTTAAGGGAATAAAGAAATCATTTAATTTTTATAAAACATATACGACTATAAAAAGTATATTTATTGAGATACATAGTGGATATGTTGCTATATTTAGTGTAATTAGTGTATTAGGAATTGCATATAGCTACTATCAAAAATGTGGTAATAATAGTGATAATAACATCAAAAAATAATATTAATGGTATAGGTATAATGGATATAGATAAGGCAAAAATTAAATTAGGAAATGATAAGAAGATGACAATAGGTTATGGTTTGATTGATAAAAAAAATTGCTCTCAAGGATCAATTTAATATGATATATTTGTTAGCTATTAGTCTTGTATCTATTTATGAAACCCATAATGTTATTAATTCTATAACTAAAAATGATATGTAGAGAAAGTAATATTCTAATTGATACTAGTAGTGGATATCCAGAACATGAACTAATGAATCATTATACTAGTTTACATAATAAATTAATTGAAAGATCTATAAAATGTATGCATAGAAAATATAGGGGTTATCACTTTTTGGATAAATGTAAATTTAATAGAACAGGCCTTATAACGTCAGTAATTAGTTATATTGATTATATCGATATTAATGATAGTGATAGTAATGATAATATTGATAACAAAAAAGATAAAGATAAAGATGATTTAAATAAGATTTTAAATGAACTAAAATATATTATTATAGAGAATTTGCAAGATTACATTAAAAATGATTTAAAAATAGAAAATATAAATGAGATAAAAATTGAAATTATAAATGACTTAAAAACAGAAACTAATATTAAAAAGAAAAGTAATGAAACCGATAATAGAACAACTATAGTCTGTTGTTTTTGTAAAATTGAAAAGAAGACAGATTGTTTTTATAAAAACCTGTGGTTTGTGTAAAGATTGTTGTTTTCAAAAAGTTTCATGTCCCATATTTAATATTGTTATAAAAAGATCTTTTCTTAATAAACATAAAAAGGGGCACATAGTAATCATTCCCAAATTTCTAACAAAATTTAAGAAAAATGATTACAAATTATTAAGATTACATTAGATTACATGGATTATAATGGATTATATAGATTATTTTAAACTTGATAATCCCGCATTCTGCGGAATTATCATGATTAAAGTAATCTATATAATCCATAATAGTCCATGTAATCTCATGTAATCTCATGTAATCTTTATAATTTGTAATCATTTTTCTTAAATTTTGTTCGAAATTTGGGAAAGATTACTATGTGCCCTTTTTTATGTTTATTAAGAGAAGATCTATTTATAACAATATTAAATATGGGACATGCATATTTTTGACAACAACAATCTTTACATAAACCACCGGTTTTATAAAAACAATCTCTCTTTTTTTCAATTTTACATAAACAACAAACTCTAGTTGTTCTATTATCAGTTTCATTACTTTTCTATTTAATATTAGTTTCTGTTTTTAAGTCTTTCATAATTTCAGTTTTTATCTCATTTATAATTTCTATATTTAAACCATTTTTAATGTAATCTTTCAAATTCTCTATAATAATATGTTTCAGTTCATTTAAAATCTTATTTAAATCATCTTTATCTTTATCTTTATTGTTATCAATATTATCATTACTATCACTATCATTAATATCGATATAATCAATAAAACTAAGTACTGAGGCTATAAAGCCTGTTCTATTAACTTTATATTTATCCAAAAAATCATAATCACTATATTTTCTATGCATACATTTCATAGATCTTTCAATTAATTTATTATGTAAATTATCATAATGATTCATTAGTTCATGTTCTGGATATCCACTACTAGTATCAATTTGAATATTACTTTCTCTACTTATCATTTTTAGTTTTAGAATTAATAACATTATGGGTTGCATAAATACATTTAAGACTAATAGCTAACATATATATCATATTAAATGGATCATTGAGATCAATTTTGTCTTTATCAATCAAATCATAACCTATTGTCATCTTCTCACCATTTCTATATTTATTTTTGCATTATCTATATCCATTATATCTATACCATTAATATTATTATTAATATTATTATCATTATTATTGCCACCTTTTTTGTAGTAACTATATGCAATTCCTAATACACTAATTACAACAAAGATAGCAACATATCCACTATCTATTTCATTAAATATACTATTAATATTCGTATACGTTTTATAAAAATTAAATGATTTATTTATTCTCTCAAAGTCTAAATATTCTTCAAAATAGAACATTAACTCATTTGGTTTAACATGTGTTGGTTCTAACATTCTATGTGTTAAATAACTACTTAGTATATTATATTCCTTTTCCTTAAACTGTGTATAATCAGTACGCTTCTCAATATCAACATCGCCTACTCTATAATCCTATACAGCACTTTTATCTTTATCTAATACAATGTAATAGTCACTAATAGTATTATAATTTTTATGCCATACTTATAATGTTTAAATCTATATAGATTAGAATCAATTTAAACCTTCTCTTGTAGTCTTTCAAAGAAATGTTTTGAACTATTTAAATTAATATTTATAGCTGGGGTGTTATCTCTTGCTTTTGTATTAAATCTGTTACAGTGTGACCTACACATATTATATTAATATTGTGATGTCTACCTTTAGAATATAATGAATCTATAGCTGGTAATCTTATGTTTTCTCCCATATTATCAAATATATTAAGGATATTAGCAAAACTATCTAAATTATCTAATAACTTTAAATCATCAATGCCAAATACATTATATCCCTTCCACTCGCTGCCATCGGTACAGAATACATTAACAGTATCATAAAAACCACAAAAATTTTTTATAAAAGTTGTTTTACCAAAATTAGATGGACCATAAATAACAAAGTTATGCTTTTTTAATTTCAAATGGTTCTGGTACAACATTCCTATATCCTTTGAATCTCTTCCTGAAATCAGAATAATTATCATAATTCCAATAAGCAATTATAGTAATAAAAAGCAACATATATGGGAACGAAAGTAACATTTTAATAGGACTAAACTTCGATATTAAATTTCTTTACATGTTCTCTAAATCTTTCTTTAGTATGACCAAATCTATATCTATTGAGATATAAGCATATCCTACAAGTGTAACGTTTAAATCTACAGTGAGAGATATGTTTATTTACTTTACACTTTTTACATATTAAATATTGATTGGGATCATTATAATGTATAACCATATGATTATGTCTCTCTATATATGTTATAAGTTCAATACAAACAAAACATGACAAAGGTTTACTTTGGCACTCATTACAACTCCAACACCAAGATTTATCTTTACATTTATCGCATTTAGTACTAATAATTTTTAATTGTGAAAATTTACATAAATAATATAATTTCAAAATTTGATGTATAAAAATGAATGTGCAGGAAAACAACGTGAACATTCTAACTGGAAACGGACAAGTCCAATCTCAAAGTGAGCGAGCTCAATTGGGAAGAAGTCAAGTCCAATCCGGAAGTGGACAAGTCCAATGTGGAAGTGAGAAAGCTCAAATCTAGTTCTATTAGCATGGCCGCCCAAATGTTAAAAAATATAAACAAACCAAGGGAAGAAAGCATACCAGTAGACAAAGAAAGACAACGGAAGAGTTAGAAAATTCTTTAGTATCAATCAGAAGGTTTAATCAAATAAATGAAGAAATAAAAAAGTTAAATGATAAACAGGATGCAAAAATAAAACAAAGACAAGAAGATATGCGTGCGTCATTGCGAAAGACTGAAGCAAAATACCTTCTAGACTTAGATCAATCGAAAGACTTAGACCAATCTAAAGACTCAGATCAATCTAAAAACTTAGATCAATCTAAAGACATAGATCAATCTAAAGATTCAGATTTAGACTCAGATTCATCTGATGATGTCCAAAAGCCTAAAACAAATAAGTTTAAATGTGAAGCTTGCAATCAAGAGTTAACTCAAAAGAGTTATTATAGACATAATCAATCACTTAAACATAAAAAGAATGAGATGAGTGATTTTATAATAGAAATGAAATTATTGAGAGTGCTAAGGAGGATGGAATAAAAGTTACAAATGAAGATATAGAACAAAAGTTAGATAAAAATTATCCTGAACTAGAAGGAATAAAATTTTGTGATAGTTGTGACATGTATCTAGATAATAATACTGAATATAATAAACATATAGAAACATTAAAACATAGGAATAAGGTAAGATTGGTTAATGGGCAAATAATAAAGAATGGGAGTGAGTTTGAATGTGTAGCATTCAAGTCTACTCTAAGTCAATATAGTGTGGATTAACATTTAAAAACAAAATTGCAGCTAGATAATGTAAAGGGAAAAGATAAGGATATAACTGGAGATGATAATAATAATATAGCTAGGGAAGTTAATAACAAAACTGAAGGATATTGCAATATATGTAATACCAGATACAACAATAAAAATGAACACAAGGAATCATATGAATATAAAAAAAAGTTAAACAGAAAAAACTTGTAGATAGGATGTTGCGCGATAAAGTTAATGAGTTGGGATTAGATCATAATATGAAGTATAGTCAAATAATGATAACAAGTAGTAATTATGAAGATTTTAAATTCTTGAATGTATCAGAGGAAATGTATAATATACATCCCCATATCAAGTTTAAAACTTTGATGGATTAAAATATACAAAACCTACAGATGATAATTTAGAAGAAAACGAATTCACATTTAGACTAATGACTATACAGTATATTTTCCTCATGACTTGGATATTTTGAATAGTGAACTAGAGGCCTGAATGCAAGAACAAGAGATGAATCAATCTGGTTGGAGCATGCAAAGATTTGTGAAAAGAAAAATGTATATACATAGATTTTGTCCCACTGGTGGTTGTACTACTGAGTTACCATTTAAATCTAATTATATAATAAACATAAATAATAATGATGAAAAATGTTTATTGTGGTGTTTAACTGCTTATCTACATCCTGCACCACATAATCCAAATAGAGTTAGTAATTATAATAAATTAGAGTATATTTATGAGATAAAATTATCAAAGGTTCCACCTCCCGATAATTATAAAGATTTACAGAAAATACAAGAACTAAATGAAGATAAAATATTATTTAATGTGTTTAATCTAAATAAAAATAAAACTATTAATCCTGTATTAATCAATCATAATGATCCTAAAGGAAGTAATATATTATACTGGGATAATCAGCACTTCCTATGTAAAGATGTATCATTCTTATTAAGAAAATCATCTAAACATAAATGTTATCCATGTCTAAAATGTTGTGTATCTTTTGTAACTGAACATGCATTAAATAAATATTTGGATTTAAGTAATACACAGAAACATGTGGGGAGAAGAATTTTCCATAAAGATGGATATCTAAAGTTTGATAAGTTCCATTAGAAAAACAGAGTACCATTTGCTATGTATTATGATTTTGAATGTACAATAAAAAACAAAAAACACATTCCTATTGCTTGTGGTTTATATATAAAAAGTGACTATCCTGATATATTAGAAGATAAAAATGAAACTTATTCCGGTGAAGATATAGTTGATTGGTTTATAAGTAGAGTAAATCATTATAATAAATTATTTCAAGATATATTCAAAATTAATATTCCACTTAATGAAGATACTATTACTCCACTTACTACTGAGTGTTTCTATTGTACATAGAACTTGGGTAATGACATTGTTAGTGATCATGATCATCTAAATGTAAATTTAGAGGTTATGCTCACAATAAATGTAACCTCCAAGCTAAGATTACATTCGTTCCAATAAATGCATTTAATTCTACTAATTATGATAATCACTTATTTATAACTAAACTAGCAAAGAAAATTAGACTTAAAGCATTAACTAAAACTGATGAGAATTATATTAGTATTGATATGGGTTATGCAAAAGCATTAGATATGTTTAGGTTCTTCCATGCACTTAGCTTAGATGCTATAAGTAAAACCCTGAGTGATAAAGAGTGTGTAACATTAGACAAATTTGGGTTAGAGAGACGTTAAGGTATATTCCCATATGAATGAATAGATAGTATAGATAAACTACATGAAACAACATTACCACCTAAGGAAGCATTCTATTCTAAGTTGTTGAAACAAAGTGGTATTACAGATAAAGAATATAAGCAAGCAATAGATTGTTGGAATAATACTGGATGTAATTCAATAAAAGACTAGATGATGTTATATCTTAAAACAGATGTATTATTATCGGTAGATGTATTTGAAAAGTTAAGAGATAATTGTTTAGAATATTATGAAATAGATCCTTGTTATGCATATTCTACTCCTGGATTGACTTGGTTATGTGGATTGTTAATATTCATGATACAACACAACATGGTAATAGAGGTGGGTTAGCTTCAGTATTAGGTGATTGTCATGTAAAATGCAAAAATAAAGAAACAGATCCTGAGTATACTGTGAAAGAGAATTATCTAAAATACTTAGACTTCAACTCATTATACGCTTTTTCTATGTTTCAAGCTTTACCTACTGGTGAGATTAAAGTATGTGACGGCAATGATTATACACAATCTAGCCCCACAAAAAGTTATATCTACACCATTGATGTAAAGTATAATGATGAGTTGAAACAAAGGACAAAGAAATATCCATTCGTTCCAGAAAAGACAAAGGCTAACGTTGATCAGTTTACAGTCTATCAAAATGAAAAAAAAGAAAGGATACAAAATAAATGAGAAGTTAAAGTTAAAGTTGACAGATAAGGTAGATTATTAAATTGATGGTGAGATGTTAGATTGGTATTTAGCTAGTGGTTGGATGTTGGAAGATATTACAGTTAAGCAAAAGATAGAGTATAGTAGGAGTGAGTGTTTAAAGCCTTATATTGAGTTTAATATTCAGAAAAGAAAAGAAGCTAAAGCTAGAGGTGATAAATTTGGAGATGTATTCTATAAACTGATGAATCATGCCTTTTATGGAAAAACATTGAAAAAAATGTATACAATAGACAAGATGTAGAGTTAGTTAATGAAGTAGATAGATATATTAAATTAGTAGAAAATATTAGTTTTAAATATGCTGTAGAGTTTGATGATGATCTAGTGGCTGTAGATAAAACAAAAGGTAATGTTAAGTTAGATAAGTTTAATTATATTGGTTTTGTTATATTAGAAAAAGCTAAAATATTTATGTATAAAGCTATATATGATTACTTTGAGAAATAGTTAGATTGTAGTTATCAATATACAGATACTGATAGTATATTTATAAATATAAATGTTCCTTTAGATAGTGATATAAAAACTGAAATGAATAAGGTAAAAGATATATTACATAATAATGAGTTAGGTAAGATGAAAGATGAGCTACCTAATGATACTATTATAGAAACCTGCTTCCTCAAAGCCAAAGCATATTGCTATCGGTTGCACCGCAACTCTGTTGATACTACAGTTAAAGGTAAAGAAGAGAAAAAGTTAAAAGGAATAACTAAAGCTACTATTAAAAACCAAATTAATTTGGAAGATTATAAAAATGCTATATATGGGAGTGTAAGTAAATATGTAACTAATTTTACTATTGATAGCAAAAGGCATCATTTAGAAACTAAGGAACAGTATAAGATAGCTATAGATCCATTTGATGATAAAGGTATTAAAAGTTGTAATGGTGAGTTTAGATTTTACTATTAATATTATATAAATATTATCAAAATTTAAAAACTTGCAAAAGAGTTCAGCTGGTTTTTTTGTTCAAGTTATCCACGAAGTGGTTACACCAATTTTCGCAAGTTGGTTTTACGTGCTTGTTACACGGTCTCACTGGTTTTATGCTAATATCTGGGGACGTTCACTGGAGTCAGTGGGGATCTGCGAAGCAGTTTCACTGATAGAACCCAAACTATCCGTCTGATAACAGTTAAATACCAGCTTAACTCGACACTAGTGGATCCGCGAAGCGGTTTCACCGATTGCACTAAGTGAGACAAGAAATGATTGATTTTAAATATAAAAGAAGTGAATATAGAGTAGTGGATATATAAAGGGAGTTAGAGCAATGTGTATATTGGTACCGTATCGCGGCTCTATGTAGCGGAGGTACCAATATACACATTTATTTTGTTTTTGATACTTTAATATTAGCTCCACATTTTGAAGTAAATTACATTGAAACTATTTTTTCTTACAGGGAAGTTTTATGGTTGCTACCATCTGTGTACCTTGTAAATTTTGCACAAGTCCATAATATGAAATCAAAGGTTACTTTTAAAACGATGGTTTGGGAACATAACGAAAACAATGAAAAATACATTTCTTGGGAATTAACATACTTGATATGATTTTTCCCTAAATTGGGGAATGACTTCGACACACGTGTGAGAGCGTGTAATTGTGGCAGTTACTTGAATGTTTTCTGTTTTGATGTTAAGGTGTTTGGAAATTTTGCAACCTTGCATTATTTTGAAACATCTTGGATCTTTCCACAGAAAATCTGTCATTGCTTGCGCTTACTGCATACCCTTCAACTTAGCTACCGTTTTGACTTAGAACACAAGTTTAGAAAGAAAAGAGTTAAAGCTTTCAACATTTAGCAATAAAGTTTTAACATTTTTTGCTTCTAGAGATTTGACTCAGTTGGAAAACTTTTTTCAATTTATGCAACATTTTGCACGAGTTGTTATCTTCATCAACAATAGACAGCTAACTTTGTTTCTTCCACATAAATGTTTTTAATCAAAGCCCGTTTCAAATTGATATTACAGTTTTGTGGTCTCAAATAATTGCCAATTTTTCACTTATTTGACAAAAAAAATCTTTTATTTGCTTTTCCATTTTCCGCTGACTTTAAACGGCCTGAAATATGATAATCTCACGCTTTTTTGCTTTTGTCGTTTTGCAAACATTGTATTTCAAAAATTTTTATCCTGATACTATTTGTGAGTTTACTTTTTCTTTTGTTTTACGCTGCTCCGGTTATGTTAAAAATTAGGAGAATTGATAGCAGTATAAGTTTTAAGACTTTTCAGTAACATTCGTTTTCGTCTCATCCTTCACAGTTTTTCGACGTTTATGTTTGAAAAACTATTATGAAACGGGATGAAATGATCAGAAGTTTGTTGATCTGAGTATCTGGGAAAAGCATAGTTATTGAATTCGACAGTTTTACTTCAAAAATATGAACGTTTTAAAGGCATTTTTGATGCTAACTTTTGAAAACCTTCACAGGTCCATATCAATAGTTTGTATATTTTATTCATTATTCAATTTTGTTTTGGAGAAAACATTGGGTACGGATTTCAATATCGCTGTAAAACTTTTAAAACTTGGTATTAAAAATGACCTTTTGTCTTCTAGTTGACAAAATACTCACCAAAATTTCGGAATGAGTGAGAATTAGGGTCTGAAACAATATGAGCGGCCAAGCACTACTCTGCCTCAGCCTTCAAAATCTCTAGCAAGAGCTCTTAACGATGATATATACTATTAGGTGTCCCAGAGAATGTAACACTTCTAGACAGCGTTTAACAAAAAAAAAGGTACGAATTCTTAGCACAACCTTTGTTCGACCCGAACTTTCAAGGTTGTTACAAGTTAAACATTCATTTTAAAGAATATATTCTTTCATAAATTCTTACAATAAAATTTCCCAAAAGACAATTAATTTGCGTATAATTTAGGGAAAAGAACAACAAAACTCCGCAAGATGTGATTGTGCACATACTCTGCGCATCGACAGAAGAAAAAATATCAGATAAGTGATCTGAAATTGGTATGATTTGTAATTAAAATTCTTCTTAGCTAAATCAAATAGATATTCTTTGACTTTTTTTGAATTTGGGAGGTTTTGAATATGGGTTATAGTTGGGAAAATAATATTGAGATTAATTTTGTGTTTCAAAATGATAGAATCTTACTAATGTTTTACTAATGTTTTTATTTGAACAAAACGAAACACATTTTTTTAAAAAAGTGGATTTCCAGGAGTTATTCTAAAGGAAAACAAGTTTCCCTATGTAAAAGTGAAGAGAACAGAACATCAAAGTTTTTTACTTGAACTTTTCTAGGAAAAAGATTAAATTCCCTTCAGTTCTTTCATGCACATAAGCAAACAACATTTTTCAAAAATAAATGATTTCAATTGAGCAAGGCAAATATTCAATAAAGGAAGATAATCTTTGAATTAAAGTTCTACAAAGACCTCTAAAAACATATAATCAGTTTTACTCTAAAAACATCGTCATTTAACAGCTGCATTAGAGCTTTTTTTAAAACCTAAAAACCATTGGAGACACTTATTGAGTCAAAATTGAGAACAATACTGTTCAGCTTATGGTGCCTAAAAAATTAAGAACTAAAAAAGTACTCAGGCATATTTTTCTAAGCTGTGAATTGAGCACCAATCAATTTGGATAATTTTTTTTAAAAATCTTCATCATAAAGATTGGACTTTTCATTAAACACCAACGAAGCAAAGTCTGGTTCATAACGCATTTCAGTTTGGACGGTTCTTTTCATAATGGTTTTTGAAGCAGCACATAAACGCACCAAAACTTTGAACGAGACAAATTCTGGATCACTGGTGTTTTCGGTCTGCTTGGGTACTTCTGTAAATAATTTTGAACGAGCACCTTAACGTTGGTAATGCATTTGAAAGCCAGTATATTGATTCTTGAACTCTTTCATAACTAGGGTGTGCATTGACTGATTCTGTGATAAAATTAAACTTGGAAATCAGTGTCATAATGGGGTGTAGAACGATTACTTAAGAAGGGATTTCAAAGAAGAGGTTGATGGGGGTTTTGTCAGTTCATAGCAGAAAAAAGGAGATCAAGTGTTTCTAGAACTGGACTCGTGCCTACGACTGTTGGTTGTTCAACTCCACCTTTGAATTCTGAAACACAAAACAAATGTCCAAAACCACGAAAACTTAGATTATCGTTTGAAAATAACACTTGCTCCTATAAGCTGATTGATAACCAAGATTCTGCATCTTTAGTGAAAAGTGGACGTTCAGCAGGTTTGAACAAGGTTTTATACAAATGAATAACACCCACAACTTTCTGGGCGTGGAAGAATAAAAAACACTCCGTTTCCCTGGTTTTCTATAATAACGTAAACTAAAGCCATCGTGGAAACGATTTAAATAAGGCAAACATTTAAATAAGGCAAACTTCTTAAATATCTTCCCGTGTTTACCACACAGAGTGTTTCAGTACTGCATAAGTATAAATCTAGAACAGTTTATAGACAATTTTCACTTGTACCTTCCATGTTGATGTCAAAATATACACTGATCAGTCTTTTTTCAGAGTAATATTGCACTTCTCATTTTAACCAAATTTCGATCTGTCAATTGCTATTACCGTGAAATGATCAGGCCAATTAACAGTTTTGTACAACTATTGTCAGCATAAACAACAATCTATTTTCAATGTGTTTCAGTCCTGATTTGGCATCTCCTGTCAGGCATATTCATACAATACTACATCACTACACAGGCATGTTCACACAACACTACATCACACCACACGCATTATCACACCATACTACGTCACACCGTAAGCAAAGTCACGTCATACTAACCAAACCAAGGAAATTTCTCATCATGCACATTTTTTTACAATGGGAATACTCTGAGCACTCTGAGTAGTTGTTGTGTTTTTTTTCTGGGCATAATGACCAATTTTGTGAAACAAACATGCTGTTTCAGAACTGATTTTATAATTTAGTTTAGAAATATGCAGGTTCATTACTGAAATACCGCAATCAACGAGGAGTAACTTTGGCCCTCTAATTGTCTATAACTCTGTTTCATTCTGTCAGTTACTCCTTAGACAACGTTTTCCATCGCATTGCTAAGCATGAACGCACAATAGCTTTGACATGGGCAAATTTTAACGTATGGAAGTCTAATGATAAATGCACAAAAAGTTAATGTCCAGACTCTCTTCCGTTCAAAATCGGCTATATCTGGGTCTTCGTGTATTCATCAGACGACACGAAAAAAAAAACACTATGGGGCATGAAGTTCCCTTGCAGATGAAAACCGATTAAAAAATTCGGTTTTTTAAACAATAATTAAATTTAAATATCCAAAACACTTCATAAAAACCTAATTTCTTCCTCGCTAATGTACTTAAAAAGTTGTTAATTTAACTAATATGGAACTTTTCATTTTTGATCGGTCATTCCATTTGGGTTGACAAACGTTTTGGGGAAAAACTGGACAGCGAGAGAACTTCTTCTCGACTCGTAATTCGTCAAAAATTTGAAACACATTTTTTTCGTCAAATTCTCTTTTAAAAATATTCAGCAGCTAACTTTTTTCTCCTCAATAAATCTCTCCTACTGTTAGTTTATTAGTTATATAGCGAAAATCAGTACCCCATTTCTTTGATCTATCAATTCTCTGAAGTGATGAAAATGACAAAGTTTCAGCAAACAAACAGTGCACTGAAATTAAAGTGCAACAAAACAATTGGTATAAGAAGCACAATTCTTTTGTATAACGGTTAATAATCTAGCAAGAAATTATTTCGTTCAAATTGGTCTGCAATTTTCTGATTCAACTGGATGAGGTCCATGGTAAATGTGTTCCAATGAGTATATCACTACCTTAAAATGAGCATATGGAATGTTAACAATAACCCGATAAATTGTTCAGCGGTGTTTATGATTTAAATTAAATAAACTTATTTTACCCCCAATGATTCTGAACGAAAAATGTTGCTCGTAATTAATAAAATTTCTGGAACCCATAATTTCCTTCTTCGTATGAACTTAGTCCGGAAAAAACCGTTAATTAATGTGCGAGCGACTTGATTTCTATCTTTTATAATCATATTTATGATCCGAATTTCGGTAATGTCGTATTTTTTCAGCTCAGACTGCGTTTGAAATTTTTAATTGTAAAATTCCATTTTAGCTTAATGTCAGGAAGCCTCTCAAATATATCTTGTTTATATTTCTTACTTGTTTTTTTCCATTGTCATTTATTGGCGTTTTTGATTGAGATGTAGGTGTTTCAAGCTAAAACATCCGCTTTTTTCTTTCCAAGCAATTCAAATAAGACAAGAGTTGTCGTTGGCTCGCCAATTTTCATGGGAGTTAATTTTTTTGAACGTCTTGGAACAAAACTGAAAAACTTGAAATGTGAAATCTGCATCCTTTTGTTGATGCGTTTGTCTCCTATCTCTTAAAGTTTTTGCATCCCAGTTCTCTAATTAAACAACGTATAACTTCCCCATTCACGTTAATTCTAGCGCGAAGGGACATTAATTTGATTTATGGCTTCCATTGGCCTCTTTCTGATTTTTTTTGTCTCCAACCTATTCTTGAAAACAAACCCTGTTGGAAGTTCTTTTTCACACTAATTAAGGTAAATTATACGTTAGAAATTCCACGTATGTTTAAGATGCTCTCTTGATTTCAACAAGCAAGACAAAAATAGTAAAAAATTTTACACCGAGTCTTGAGCACCCTAGATTGATCCCCCACCAATTTTTTTTTGGCTGTTATCATATCAGAAGCACTGTATTCGTGAGCAAATCAATTATGCAGTGGTTCTTCAGCAGGTTGTGTGAAACTCAAACCGGTGAGATCTTACTAAAACAACCATCGCCCTTGATTTGTTTATATGGTGGAGAAAAACTTGATAAGCAATTGCGCATTCAATGTTAACCAGATAAAACAGTTATGAAAACTAGAGAAAACACAAAGGTTTTGTTAGCTTAGACTGACAATACTACAGAGGTTAGTCAGGGGGCAATTCAATGCAATTTATCTTTGGGATCGACTCAGCAAACGAATAATTTAATAATTGATGGCACCGCTTCCCGCTTTCAAGTGCCCCCTAAATCAACACTTTTCTACCCCGACAAAAACGATAAACTGTACCAGATTTCTGTTACCTAACATCTTCTCGGAAAAACTAAAATTAAATATGACCAGTGGGGACAGAACTTTGATGAGATGGTGTGTTCAAAATAAATATGGGCCTACTCGCAATTTACGCCTTTACTGTCTTAAGTGAAAAAGATACCACGCGATTAAGCGAAGCGGATCGACGAGATTGTACAATCTGCGAGTTCAGCAAATCTAGCTGCAACAGATATAAATCTAAATGAACTCCCAGATCTTGAAACCATCAGCAGTAGGCACATCCCTACCCTAAGGCTCATTCCTGTAAAGTTTAGGGTAAGATGGTCAGAATTACTAATATCCGTTATCGATGGTTGCATTTCACACGCGCAACCATTAGAAAATTGGAAAAAACTTCTTGCAATTAGCAAATTTGTTCTATGTGTGTCTAATCGTGGCGGTAAAAAGCACCAGCAGAAACAAGATAAATAGCTGTTGAGCAAATTTGAGAGATGGAAATCAGGTGATTATGCTGCAATGTGGTACGAGGTGGCTTCAATGAAGCAGTCAATTAAAATCAGCCATGAGCCAATAGACGCTTTAAAAAGCTGCGTGAAATCTCTTTGCCTGCAGGGTCAGTTTGGCAGGGCAACAAAACTTTTGTCTTCTGATGGCGTCACACCTGACAATGCTGCAACGTTAATGGAACTTAAAAAGCTCCGACCTAAGGAAAAGCAACCTGATCACCAATTTGATAAAGATACAAACACGAACGCATATCAATTTGACGAGGCGTCAGTACTCTACCAAATCGAGTTCTTCTCCAAATTTACTGCAGCTGGGCCGTCAAAATTGTATCCCGAGCATCTGCTGCTGCATGCAGTAAACTGTGGTGCCCCTAATCAATCAAAGCGAGCAATCACTAGTGTAACCAAATTTGTCAACTTAGCCAGCAGGGGTCAGCTTTCCGAATTCTTTGCTCCTATACTATGTATTGCAACTTTAACTGCATTGAAGAAGTTGAAAATTGGGGTCCATCATATCGCTGTTGGGGAAGTTATTCGACGTCTTATTGTTGAATGCATAGCTCGTGAAGCGAATTCAAAAGCGGCTGTTTTATTTAACACAAAACAACTAGGAGTAGCAGTCAAATTGGTGCTGAAGGCATAGTAAAAGGAATAAGAATTTCCTTTGAAAAACTGCATAAATCTAAAAATTGCAGATTGATTTTTTCAAAAATGCCTTCAATTCGTAAAAAGAAGCAAGCTTTTTTGAAGCAGTCGCAAAAATATTACTTAATGTTGCCCCTTTTGCGAGTTTTTGTTACTCACAACACAATCATTTGCATCTTAACAACACATATTTAAATAGCCAATCGGGAGTACAACAAGGGGATCCTTTGGGGCCGCTTTTGTTTTCAATAGCTCTCTAGTCAATCATTGTAGAAAATGAAATGAAATTACCAAATCTAGAGCAGCATAATTGGTAATTGGATGATGGCATCCTTGCTGGTACCCAACAACAACTTTGCACAGCATTGAATTTGTTGACAAATTTGGGTCAAGTATGCGGTTTAGAGCTCAGAGTTCAAAAAAGTGAGATTTGTTCACCCGTTGATCTGATTGCTATAGATAACAGAGTAAATAGAAATAGCAAAGAAGGACTTGAGATCTTTGGCGCTGCCATCGGCAATCCTAGCTTTGTTGCTGCATCTTTGAGGAAAAAAGTCAACAAAATAGAAAAACTGCTCGAAACACTGCATGTAACACTGCGATGTAACACTGCATCTGACGAATACTCTGTTATTTTGCATGATTTTGACAACCTTCAGAGAACAACATTTAAGAATATATTAGGCACCGTTATAAGTGAGAACGCTTGGAAGCAGGCTTGTCTACCAATAAGCAAAACTGGAGTTGGAATTAGACAAGCAGTTGACCAATTGAAAGCGGCGTTTGTTGGGTCAGTATTGCTCGCAGACGCTTTAGTAGAACAAATAACCGGTGAGAAAATTAAGGACAACCAAATTCTCAAAGAGACAGTGGAAGAACTGAAGAATCTAGAAATTAGCTAATATACACAACACAAGATTCAGGAGGCACTTGACGGTGCTGCCTTTTCTGTCTTTCTTGGTAATCAGATTTCAAATAGGGACAAAGCTCGTTTGCTTTCGCTAACTTTGCTTCAATCTGGTGCCTGACTTTCTGCACCTCCAATCCCTAGTCTGGGCAAAATGAATTCAGAGTCGGATTGGTGTTCCTTTATACATTGAGGAACCAAACTGCCCTTACTGTAAAAATGGCAGACTGGACAAGCTGGGTGACCACGCTTTAAGCTGCCATGGTCAGGGGATATGATATCGCAGCACGATAGAGTGAGGTATAGAATATTTGCTGCTTGCTTGATCGCAAACTTAGCACTCGTCTGCGAACAGAAAACATTCATTCCGCATAATAACTCAAGGCCAGGAGACGTATACTTGCCCAGCTGGTCAGCGGGACAACCATCTGCGCTAGACGTAACCATAACTTTCCACTGCTGCCCAGTGTAGTTTCAAATGCGGCGAAGGGGTGTGGTTTTGCTCTGACAGATGCTTAAGATAGAAAATATGAAAAATTTTTCCAAAAATATGCCGGAATAGGTATCTTATTAGTACCACTAGCGTTTGAATCTTTCGGGGGTCTCAGATTTGGTTCAAAAACCTTTGAAACGTATAGCCTTGCTTGCCGATAACCGAGACTTTCAACCAGCTGGTTTATCAATTGCCTACAATTGGTTATCTCAAGGGGTCTCAGTGACTTCAATGAGAGGTTCAGCCACAATGCTGCTCGCCAGAGATCCCCTGTTAAGAGACTCATTCCTTCGACAACACTCTCAGCCCCACAATGGTTAATTTTTAGTCTTGGCTCACCCAATTTTAGTTCTCCAGTTATTGCTCTGTGCGAACTTGTTTGTCACCCAATGAGTGGGGACAATGCTCATTTCTTCCGTTCAACCCGATTGTGTGGGCTGATGATGACGAAGTTTTGAAGGCCCGATTGTGAGGGTTTCTGGGAACAATCAAAAGGCAAATACTTAATTGCTTGAGCACCATGGTGATTTATATGCACAAGGCTGATCGCAAGAAAATTTCTGAGAACCGACTGAACTTAGAAATGGTTGCAATCATCAGTTCCACAACCAAGCATACCTTAAATTTATTATTTGTCTTGAAAAAAATTAAGGTAAGTTAAATAGTAGTGTCCGAATATTATCACCTTTTCCGAAACATTAATATTGTCCTGAGAATTCTGATACAATTTCATCAAGGAAAAAGTTATCAATGAAAACATATTATAACAGTAAGAAATAGGCTTAGAAGATTTTCTGTAAACATTTTTTTTATTGAATGGGTCTCAATAAAATTGCTGCTATAAGTTTGGAACTTGGTCGTTTTTCTTTGTAGCACAATGATTATTCATATGCAAATTAAGATGCATCTTTAAGTTAACGATTTGTTTATCCCAAATTTCGATTGTTTGTATTTTTCCGAGATCGGATTAGGGATCATTTTTGAAATAACAACAATTTAAGACTTAAACTACGATTAAAAATTGGTAATAAAAAAATTAGCGGAGAAACCCCTAACCATTTCCTTTGAATTAAGAACACATTTAAAAATCAAAAACTTGAATGAAGTCAATGAAGTGTGAGTGACATTTCGAAAAAATTTTCAACGTTTTCTGTTCAGCCAAAACAGATTTCCAATTGAAGACTAATTTATTAGAACATAAAGTCACCCAAACCCAGTATAACCCATATGATATTTCGTGTTCCTAACGTGTTTAATTCATCGGTTTTTAAATTGTCTCTCTGATATATTGCATTCAGCAAGCTAATGTCCCAAATGTAAGACTGTTTTGTATTGAGAGCCTCAATATTAATGCCACTGTGGTGTATGAATGCCATTCGTTAGAATATCTGCGCTATATCAAAATCGCAGACCAGAACTTCAGTAACGAACTTTGAAAGTCGCCTCGTAATCCATCTGCAACTAATTTCAATCCGCAAATAATTTTTATCAAATTCAGTACTTTTAGTAAACGTATCATGCATGACATATGGCAGTTTGCAAAAGCTAGTCAATAGGGTTTTACCTTCATTGCACAATGAAGAAGCCGCAGATAACTCTATTGCTGCAGCTTCGCCTGGTAGATCTTGGTCAATAACATTTTGTCCAGAATGACTTATCAAATATTCTGCTTCAGTTTAACGCGCACAATTGCTAAAAGTAGTGATCAGGTCATTGATTTCTGATGATGGATCAAAATGGACAGCTTTGCCTCAATTCTAAAAAAAATTTGAATTATTTGCTCGTGCGTACTATCAGAATTTAGGTGTTGACCCGCAAAGCTTGGTGTTATGTTACCTCATAGGACTGTGACTATCTACATATTTGTCTGTGGCTTCATCTCTAATCTAGTCTGATAACAAAATATCAATTTGAATTGTCAAATGTTGTTTTTCGGAGTGAGCGCGCTTCTCGGAGTGTTTCGGAGTGTTCACCAATTTCTCTAATTGATGTAGCAGTTCCTTCTTCATTTTTTTCTACATTGCGGTAATGCTCATCCTCTCTTTTTGTTGCACTATCAAGTGACTACCATCTTTGATTTCTTAGTGGCTATACATCTTTCATTAGCTTCTCTTCTGTCAACCTTTATAAACTTGCAATAGTTACAGTTACACTGATATCTGATGCTTGGATGCTTAGGGTGTTTTTTTTCTTTAAGAAAAACATTCATAGACCAAATTTAAATACCCTTAAATGAAACTAAATTTTTTGAGAGCAATGTTATTTAAGGTGGGTCTGAATTTGAAGGTGCCTGTTAGTTAATTACAGTTAATACTGAAAACCATTGCGAATCATTAAGCGTCGGTATTTGGTCAAATGATAATCTTGGTTGAATTGAGATGCTTCTAACATACGGATATGAGCAAAAAATTAAATAACAAACCAAATTGTGCCACCCTATACCTGTATTTTCACCGTATAAACTTAATCGTGTCCATTGTGGATCAAAATTATATTTACCAATAACAATAAATTCCTACCACATCGATGAAAATTGTGCAGCACCCAAGGAATACTAAAAAAATGTGAAACACTAGCTAAACTCCGCTTTGGGATCAAAATTTTATTTTCTGCCTCCGCCTGACCACCATTTTTGTTGTATGGAGAGCGACAAGAAAAAATAGTAGAAAAAGCAGTCTAGGCAGAATGACAGTGTGATAAGGTACGCCGATGTTACGACGGTTGAATAAAAGCATTACAACTTGTTCTTACTTCCCTGTTGAAATTATTTAAGCGGTGGCAGCTCTACAACCTTCTAGTGGTGATAACAGTCAAGTAGAAAAAATAGTGGTTAGCCGGACCTAATTTTCGCTGTGCATCAAGAACTTTTTTCTATATTTCATGAAAAATGGCACCAATATGCTAATTTGTCCAAATTTGTCCAGTTTCACCAGTAGTGGAGTCATGAAATCTGCTGAGAAAAAAATTCTTACGTATTTTTCTTGAGCAATCGCCTGCAGTGATACGACAGCCAGTTTTGTTCTCATTGTTGTTTTTTGCAATGAAAATGATTCATATTGTTTGCATTTTTCATCACAATTGCAGGCTTCAATTTATATCAAGCTTGAATTAATAGGAGGTTACATTCATGCTCAAATAATTTCCAATGAATAAATTTTGTGTTTCATGAGTAAAGCTCATTGATTTATGGCTCCGCAAATTTGTTTCTGTAAATTTTTAATGAATTCTTGAGCTTGGCCAGCATTTCGATTTTTCTTTTTTATAGTCTTAGAGTCTAAATCAACTAATGTCTAATTCTGTATCTCAGTAGCGAAAAAAAACTATCTTATACTTTCAATTGGCTTTTCAAAAGGCTTTTCAAAATTATATCTCGATAAATATCCAAATTTCATCATTTATTTTTCATGACTTTGAAATTAATCGGTTCCAAAAAGTATAATTATTTTGTCAACTTTTTTTTTGTTTTTGGTCAGCCGTCTATTTTTTCTCAATAAAGTCAGATCTCATATCTTTTTTGCTTAAGCAAGTCAAATGGTTCTTTTTATTTTTACCTGATGCTATTTCGATTCTTTCATTAGTTAGATAGAGATTGAGTTTTAGGTAATGTTTCTTATTTTTGATTTTGTTGTTTGTCTTGTCTCTTACTATTTGTGTAGTGATTTGAGCTTAAGATTTTTTTAACGGGTACACGAAATATTTTTTTAAAAAATGAGTTTTTTGGAGTTTTCCGTCTCCTAATTTGGTAGATATAGAAGTCAAAAACGTGGTTGATTGTGGTCGGAACATTATGTTCGAATGCACATCACCGAGCTTCATTGTTTGATTTCGATGTACACAGAGCTCAATACAGTGAGAAACACACCTAACTGATTGATTGCTTTACTGTTGAAGCTCCGTTTTGTCAGATAGCAGCAGATGCAGAACTGCAAATGAAATAGCAGAAATTATTATTATATTGAAAGTACAAAAGTATAACTTGCAAAAAGTTCGCAATTTAATGTTTTATATTAGAAACTCTTTAATGACGATTTTACGTTTTGTGCAGACTAATTTGAAAGTATGTGAGAGTTTTTCTGATTTTGAAAATTTTTTCACAAATTATCAGAAGCCAAATTTTCAACATCGAATTACAGATTTAAAACTTCCATTTTAATTCAGGCTTACAGGGCTTTAGTTTGACAAATACAAAAATACCGTAACTTTGTCGGGTGTTCTGTCAACTCAATTATTTGCAGAACAAAACAATTTTTAGTTTTTGAAAATTCGTGACAAAAAAAGTAAGCCATTCACAGGATTGTCCAAGTTCTTGTGCAATCCTACAAAAATTATAGTTGGTATAAAAAACTGACATGCAGCGTTTTTATACCTTATCCGAACAATTTTATCTTTGTAATTGATTAACAGTTGTGTCAGAAAGTTCTTTTGTTATTATTAAATGAGTAAAATTTAATTTTTACGTATGCTATTTTTTTCTCATAATATTTTTTACTCACATCAATTGGACTTGTTTGCTAAGTAATTAAGAACCTCACGTCTCAATGAATAGTGAGATTCAACTGAAAATTTTAGTGAGCACAAGCATATTGATAGCATGAGATAGGAAAGACAATATTTTGCGCAGTATTGCCATTGGGACACAAACATTAACATAAAATCTGTAGAAAAACTTTTGCCTGCATTATGTGTATTTTTTATCCAACAAATAAAATTGTACTTTTGTAATACTAAAATGATTTTATTATTTGTCATGTGTCAACATAGAAACAGTGACAACTTAGGAAACAAGCACACTCACTAAAATGTGCCCAACGGAAGCTTGGGATCGTGAGAAGATGAATCTAAAAATTTTACAACGTTAATACAATTAGAAAAAAAAAACTTTAAAACAGGACAAATGATTCAAAAAAACTGCAAGACATAAAGATGTTGGCAAATTTCTAATGAAGCATTATATGAGATGCAGTTTGAATTCAGAAACTTCACACGCCCATAAACATCCGGAATTATAAATATAAAATCGTACAACTCTCTTACTTTATCTCTCGCAATTATTTGACATCAAATGTTGTGGTCTAATCGAAGTGCTACTCTCACAACAGAGAGAATCATAGCTACAACTCAGTCAACTGGAGAATAAAATATTTGCTGAACAAAGGTTTTTTTTGGATATAGATTCAAAACTTCCAAAAGAATTGTTTCCAGCATCCTGACCTAAAAAAGTTTAAAACAAAAACCTGAGAAACCCAAAAAAAGTTAGCACCTTCATAATTGTTCTGAGAGATAGCTTAGATACAGGAAAATGTCACAAGGGTATAGCCAGGCCGCCACTGACAAGATCGGTACTGAAAAAAAAAACACTAACAACGGAACAAGGCGCTACAATTTTCAATTATATTAATAATTACAATTTACGAGCTGTTGCCAAAAGAGCTGTTGAAAGTTTTTTACGGTAATGCCCTTCTGATTAAGCGAGTTTAAAATAAATTAATAACTCAGTAGTTTTTTTTCTAATTCCTCTCGTGAACAATTTTCTCTAACTTTCATCTCCTGGAGAGAGCAAAATTATGCTAATATCATTCGTCACAGTAATCCGAAAAAATGGCTGAGGTGGATTTTCGAGAAGCTTTTTTCTGCTGCCCATAATAAAAAAGACTACCAAAATTATCTAGGAGAAAACCATAATTACGGCGCTGCTGAGCGGCTTTTGACTTTCATAATAAAAAAATCGAGAAGCGCTGATTTTTCAATATTTCAGCGTAAAAACCCTATATAATAATGCGCTGAAGTGCGCAGGAATTTGTAAGGAATGCGCTGAAATCCGCTGATTTTTCAAAAACTTCAGCGCAAAAAAAATTACATAAAAATGCGCTGAAATGTGCTGAAGTGCGCTGGAACTTTGCAAGAAATGCGCTGAAATGCGCTGATTTTTCAAAGTTTTCAGTGCGAAAACCTTACATAATAATGCGCTGAAAGGTGCTGAAATGCGCTGTAACTTTGTAAGAAATGTGCTGAAATGCCCTGGTTATTCAAATTTTTCAGCGCTAAAACTTTACATAACAATGCGCAGAAATGTGCTGAAATGCGCTGGAACTTTGTCAGAAATGTGCAGAGATGCGCTGATTGTTCAAAGTTTTCATTGCAAAAACCTTGCATAATAATGCGCTGAAAGGTGCTGAAATGCGCTGTAACTGTGTATGAAATGTGCTGAAATGCCATGGTTATTCAAGTTTTTCAGCGCAAAAATTTTACATAATAATGCATTGAAATGTGCTGAAATGAGCTGGAACCCTGTAAGAAAGGTGCTGAAAAGCGCTGATTTCTCAAAGTTTTCAATGCGAAAACCTTACATATTATTGCGCTGAAAGGTGCTGAAATGCAATATAACTTTGTAAGAAATGTGCTGAAATGCCCTGGCTTTTCCAATTTTTCAGCGCAAAAACATTAAATATCAATGCGCTGAAATGTGCTGAAATGCGCTGAACTTTGCCAGAAATGTGCTGGAATGCGCTGATTTTTCAAAAAGTGCAGCGCAAAAATCTTACATAACAAAGCGCTGAAATGTGCTGAAATGCGCTGTATCTTTGTAAGAAATGTGCTGAAATGCACTGATTTTCAAACTTCTCAGTGCGATAACCTTACATATTAATGCGCTGAAAGGTTCTGAAATGCGCTATTACTTTGTAAGAAATGTGCTGAAACGCCCTGGTTATTCAAATTTTTCAGCGCTAAAACTTTACATAACAATGCGCAGAAATGTGCTGAAATGCGCTGGAACTTTGTCAGAAATGTGCAGAGATGCGCTGATTGTTCAAAGTTTTCATTGCAAAAACCTTGCATAATAATGCGCTGAAAGGTGCTGAAATGCGCTGTAACTGTGTAAGAAATGTGCTGAAATGCCATGGTTATTCAAGTTTTTCAGCGCAAAAATTTTACATAATAATGCATTGAAATGTGCTGAAATGAGCTGGAACCCTGTAAGAAAGGTGCTGAAAAGCGCTGATTTCTCAAAGTTTTCAATGCGAAAACCTTACATATTATTGCGCTGAAAGGTGCTGAAATGCAATATAACTTTGTAAGAAATGTGCTGAAATGCCCTGGCTTTTCCAATTTTTCAGCGCAAAAACATTAAATATCAATGCGCTAAAATGTGCTGAAATGCGCTGAACTTTGCCAGAAATGTGCTGGAATGCGCTGATTTTTCAAAAAGTGCAGCGCAAAAATCTTACATAACAAAGCGCTGAAATGTGCTGAAATGCGCTGTATCTTTGTAAGAAATGTGCTGAAATGCACTGATTTTCAAACTTCTCAGTGCGATAACCTTACATATTAATGCGCTGAAAGGTTCTGAAATGCGCTATTACTTTGTAAGAAATGTGCTGAAACGCCCTGGTTATTCAAATTTTTCAGCGCAAAAACTTTAAATAACAGTGCGCTGTAATGTGCTGAAATGCGCTGGAACTTTGTCAGAAAGGTGCTGAAATGCGCTGATTTTTCAAAGTTTTCAGCGCGAAAACCATACATATTGATGCGCTGAAAGGTGCTGAAATGCGCTACAACTTTGTAAGAATTGTGCTGAAATGCCCTGGCTATTCAAACTTTTGGGCTCAAAAACTTTAAATGACAATGCGCTGAAATGTGCTGAAATGCGCTGGAACTTTGCCAGAAATTTGCTGAAATGCGCTGATTTTTCAAAAACTGCAGCGCAAAAATCTTACAAAACAAAGCGCTGAAATGTGCTCAAATGCGCTGTAACTTTGTAAGAAATGTGCTAAAATGCCCTGGTTATTCAAAATGTTTCAGCGAAAAACTTTACATAATAATGCGCTGAAATGTGCTGAAATGCGCTGATTTTTCAAAGTTTTCACTGCGAAAACCTTACATATTAATGTGCTGAATGGTGCTGAAAAGCACTATAATTTTGTAAAAATTGTGCTGAAATGCCCTGGTTGTTCAAATTTTTCAGCGCAAAAACTTTACATAACAATGCGCTGAAATGTGCTGAAATGCGCTGGAACTTTGTCAAAAATGTGCTGAATTGCGCTGATTTTTCAAAAAGTGCCGCGCAAAAATCTTACATAACAGTGCTCTGAAATGTGCTGAAATGCACTGGAACTTTTTCAGAAATGTGCTGAAATCTGCTGATTTTTCAAAAAGTTGAGCGCAAAAATCTTACATAACAAAGCGCTGAATTGTGCTGAAATGCGCTGTAGCTTTGTAAGAAATGTGCTGAAAAGCCCAGATTATTCAAACTTTTCAGTGCAAAAACTTTACATAACAATGCGCTGAAATGTGCTGAAATGCGCTGGAACTTTGTCAGAAATGTGCTGAACTGCGCTGATTTTTCAAAGTTTTCATTGCAAAAACCTTGCATAATAATGCGCTGAAAGGTGCTGAAATGCGCTGTAACTGTGTAAGAAATGTGCTGAAATGCCATGGTTATTCAAGTTTTTCAGCTCAAAAACAATACATAACAATGCGCTGAAATGTGCTGAAATGCGCTGGAACTTTGTAAGAAATGTGCTGAAATGCGCTGATTTTTCAATTTTTCAGTGCGAAAACCTAACATAAAAGTGTGCTGAAATGTGCTGAAATGCGCTGGAACTTAGTAAGATATACGCTGAAATGCGCTGGTTTTTCAAAGTTTTCAGCGCAAGAAACCTTCCATAATATTGCGCTGAAATGTGCTGAAATGCGCTGGAAGTTTGTAAGAAATGAGATGAAAAGCGCTTTTTTTCATGAAGTTCAGCGCAAAAACCTTACATAATAATTCGCTGTAATGTGATGAAATGCACTGAAACTTTGTAAGAATTGCGATGAAAATTCAGCGCAATTCTTACAAAGTTGCAGCGCATTTCATCACATTTCAGCGCATTATTATGTAAGGTTTTTTCGCTGAACTTCTTGAAAAAAAAGCGCATTTCAGCTCATTTCTTTCAGAATTTTCGGAAAATTTCTCTTCCCGGGAATAATATTCCAAAAACCTTGCCAGATAAGCCTTTTATTGTTGAAAAGGAACAAAAGCACATACACTTGCACCACAGATAGAGTAGCCCTATCACGATTATGACAATTCCGCCACCAACCCCAATGGAGATGAGGGGGAATTTCTCTCCCAGTTCGTCCCTAAAACATTCAAACAGTCAGTCTAAAAAGAAATTTCTACTGATACTCCTTTCTGAAAAGTTTTATAAATCTAAGTTGGGAGGAAGTCTTTATGAACTACAATTACACAATCCAGCAGTTAGTTGAAGCCGAGGTAAAGTCTTTTCATGTGTCAAGCTAAGGAATTCATAGCAAGGTCAAACACGGTCTTTTCATGGCTCACGCAAAAATTACGTTAAGAAATTCTCGTTTTTAAAGTAAGAAAATCTTTGGTATGTTCGGTTTTAGTTAGAAAAATAAAGACGAAAGCCCTTATATTTTTCTTCGGTATTGGCCTTATGTTCGGTCTTCAAACGTATATGGTTAAATAGAACGTAGATTTGATATGAAGCTGATCTTAATTCAAAGCTGCTATAGAATACCAGGAAATACTTGCCCGGACTTTAGTATCATAGTAAACCAATACTGATGTCAATCCAATGTTAGACTTTTTTTATGAATTTTGGCATGCACAGTCGCTTTCGATTTCCTTCTCTGTTCAAGCAAAAATTATAAAAATTTTGAAATTTGAAAGAAAATTTGAATTTTTTGCAATGATCAAGCAAGGTATTTGAAAAATGCAAACAACCACCAGTAAACAATCAGTTCAAACCAATACAAAACAGTTGAATGCTCTTTAGAGAACAATTCCAGGCTGATCAGACTTCCGTGTCCACTCTTCTTGAGATCACAATGTAGACAGTGTACATATTGATTATGTTCGAGTTATTAATGTCGAGAGACTCAGTTTCAATCAGAATTCAGTTGTAATCAGAATGTGTGTTGAAATCGGAGAAATTTATTTGCAATCAGAAGTTGTCACTTAGGTGCTGCAACTAATTCAAATTGGCTAGCTGCAGGGCTAGCAAGTGATTTAAGAGCTAACCGACTAACATTACCTAACCTGAATTAAAAATTAACCAAACATTTTTATACTGATAAAGCATCGATACTTTGCTATGTTGCTATGGTCCGATTTTTCAACACATCGGAAAGAGTTGAGGTATCAATTGTAAATGGATGTAAAATCTCTGTATGTAAGCTCTACTTCATAATTTTTATCAAATGTTGAAAAAATCTAAATGTGGATCATTGAATGTATAGCTGATGCTACTATCTTTACTAATTGATTTCACACTTCACGTTGTAGTTTTACTTTCCTTACAAAAGTCAGCACTAAGCGCTACAGATTCATCAAAATTATAGAACTATAGCTTGTAATGTAATTTTTTTACTCTTTTTTCTCTTAAAAATTCCTCTCTTTTTCCCTTAAAAATTTAAAAACTGTTTCGGGAAAAAAAATAGAATCAACTATTAATTGTGTTTTTTCAAAAGCTGACTGCTTCTCTGATGTTTTGAAGCACCGTCAGAACAAGTTTAAACTACGAATCGGTTCAGCAACCATATTTCCTGAAACTAAAAAAAAGTTGATTTGAGATCTCACCTAAAAAGCAACGCAACTATTTCATTTGTACGCTTACCATTTATTTTTGAAATCTGGATACCTGATCTCAGACAGTATCTAAGTAGGATCATATTCATCAAAAAAAGTTTCATCACCGTGCCCTGTAATAATGAAGTTGATAATTACATATTAACTATGATATAGAAATATCATGATATTTAATGAAGCTAAAATAGGAACCCAGGTTGAGGTCCCAGACGGAAGCAAGTATGTCCAGACCGAAGATGAACGCACGAGGGGGGCGTCGTGCGTTCAAAATTACATAGTCTGGAAACATCAAAAAACGCACGAAAGTCTGAACATGAACGCACGAAAGTCTGTCGAACGCACGAAAGTCTGGACATGAACGCACGAAAGTCTGGACATGAACGCACGAAAGTCTGTCGAACGCACGAAAGTCTGGACATGAACGCACGAAAGTCTGGACATGAACGCACGAATTTTTGTGCGTTCATGATCAGACTGTCGTACGAGAGTCTGGACATGAACGCTCGAATTTTTGTGCGTTCATGATCAGACTGTCGTACGAGAGTCTGGACATGAACGCACGATTTTTTGTGCGTTCATGTCCAGACTAAAAAAACTAACCTCATATGCTTGTAGATGCCCATTGAAGATGAAGACGCCAGGGTTCCATGAGTCCACAAATCCACATATAAAGTCTTTTTTACGTGAGGTACATGAACATCTTTATACTAATAGTAGACATCCTTTTTTGCTGGCGTGAGCAAAATTCTAGGTGTCTATCTATCAGTATTAAGAATAAAATGAACCTCTAATAAGACTTTTTTTGATAAGACTTTTTTTGATAAGACTTTTTTTGACACTCATTCAAGAAAGCTAAAAGCAACATAAACATATATCATACATCATAAACACACATCATAGACTCAAACCAAAAGACCGAAGCGAGACAACGCGAGAGACGAGCGAGAGAACGCGAGACGAGCGAGAGACGAGCGAGAGAACGCGAGACGAGCGAGAGACGAGCGAGAGAACGCGAGACACGAGCGAGAGACGAACGAGATACGAAAACAGGGGCGAGAAAACGAGGGGAGAGGAGAGGGAGAGCACCGAAAATTCTTGACGCCCGAAAGGCGTCCCACACATTTTTAACTCTATATTTTTGACTTTTTTCTTAAACAAAACCGTACGCAAAACTAACCTTTTTCCTAGGCAAGCTATAGCTAAAATTTTTTCTGTGCTAGACTCTAACTACACATGGGATACCCCATATGAAGTTTGGTTAGATTTGGACAACTCCTTGACCCGATCAAAAAGACCTATTTTTAAAATTCGTTATTTGCGAAATTCGCAAATTTCCGTATGAAAAACTAACTTTTTTCCTAGGCAAGCTATAGCAAAAATTTTTTCTGTGCTAGACTCTAACTACACATGGGATACCCCATATGAAGTTTGGTTAGATTTGGACAACTCCTTGACCCGATCAAAAAGACCTATTTTTAAAATTCGTTATTTGCGAAATTCGCAAATTTCCGTATGAAAAACTAACTTTTTTCCTAGGCAAGCTATAGCAGAAATTCTTTTCATCGTAGATTCTATATACAATTGGGATACTCCATACCGAGTTTCGTTCGATTTGGACAACTCCTCGACCTGACGAAACAGACCTATTTTTAAAATTCAATAATTGCAATTTAAACGAAATAATCGCAACTTTCCGTATGAAAAACAAATTTTTCTCCTAGGCAAGGTATATCAAAAATTCTTTTTGTGCTAGACTCTAACTACACATGGGAAAACCAATACCAAGTTTGGTTACATTTGGACAACTCCTTGACCCCATCAAAAAGACCTATTCTTAAAATTCGTTATTTGCGAAATTCGCAAATTTCCGTACGAAAAACTAACTTTTTTCCTAGGCAAGCTATAGCAAAAATTCTTTTCGTTGTAGATCCTATATACACTTGGGATACTCCATAACGAGTTTCGTTTGATTTGGACAACTCCTCGACCTGACGAAATAGACCTATTTTTAAAATTCAATAATTGCAATTTAAACGAAATAATCGCAACTTTCCGTATGAAAAACTAACTTTTTTCCTAGGCAAGCAATAGCAAAAACTCTTTCTGTTTTACACTCTAGGCACACAGGGGATACTTCATACCAAGTTTGGATTTATTTCAATAACTCCTTGATCCGACCAAATAGACCTATTTTTAAAATTCAATAATTGCAATTTATTCGAAATAATTGCAACTTTCCGTATGAAAAACTAACTTTTTTCCTAGGCAAGCTATAGCAAAAATTCTTTTCGTTGTAGATTCTATATACACTTGGGATACTCCATACCGAGTTTCGTTCGATTTGGACAACTCCTCGACCTAACGAAATAGACCTATTTTTAAAATTATTTATTTGAAATAATTGCACATTTCCGTATGAAAAACTAACTTTTTTCCTAGGCAACCTATAGCAAAAATTCTTTTTGTTTTAGACTCTAGTTACCCATGGGATACTCGATACTGAGTTTGGTTTGATTTGGTCAACTCCTTGACCCGATGAAAAAGACCAATTTTTAAAATTCAATAATCTCAAGTTATTAGAAATAATTGCAACTTTCCGTATGAAAAACTAACTTTTTTGCTAGTCAAGCAATAGCAAAAATTCTTTTTGTTTTAAACTCTATATATACAGGGGATGCTCCATACCGAGTTTGAATTGATTTGAACAACCTCTTGACCCGATAAAAAAGACTTATTTTTAAAATTCGCTATTCGCGAAATTCGCAACTTTCCGTATGAAAAACTAACTTTTTTTCTAGGCAAGCTATACCAAAAATTCTTTTTTTTTACAATCCACTTACCCGTGGGATACTCGATACCGAGTTTGGTTAGATTTGGACAACTCCTTGACCCGATCAAAAAGTCCTATTTTTAAAATTCGTTATTTGCGAATTTCGCAAATTTCCGTATGAAAAACTGAATTTTTTCCTAGGCAAGCTATAGCAAAAATTCTTTTCGTTGTAGGTTCTATATACACTTGGAATACTCCATGCCGAGTTTCGTTCGATTTGAACAACTCCTTGATCCGACGAAATAGACCTATTTTTAAAATTGAATAATTGCAATGTATTCGAAATAATTAAAATTTTCCGTATGAAAAACTAACTTTTCTCCTAGGCAAGCTATAGCAAAAATTCCTTTTTTTAAAACTCTATATATACAAGGGATGCTCCATACCGAGTTTGAATTGATTTCAATAACTCCTTGATCCGACCAAATAGACCTATTTTAAAAATTCAATAATTGCAATTTATTCGAAATAATTGCAACTTTCCGTATGAAAAACTAACTTTTTTCCTAGGCAAGCTATAGCAAAAATTCTTTTTGTTTTACAATCCATTTACCCGTGGGATACTCGATACCGAGTTTGGTTAGATTTGGACAACTCCTTGACCCGATCAAAAAGACCTATTTTTAAAATTCGTTATTTGCGAAATTCGCAAATTTCCGTATGAAAAACTGACTTTTTTCCTAGGCAAGCTATAGCAAAAATTCTTTTCGTTGTAGGTTCTATATACACTTGGAATACTCCATGCCGAGTTTGGTTCGATTTGAACAACTCCTTGATCCGACGATATAGACCTATTTTTAAAATTGAATAATTGCAATGTATTCGAAATAATTAAAACTTTCCGTATGAAAAACTAACTTTTTTCCTAGGCAAGCTATAGCAAAAATTCCTTTTGTTTTAAACTCTATATATACAGGGGATGCTCCATACCGAGTTTGAATTGATTTCAATAACTCCTTGATCCGACCAAATAGACCTACTTTTAAAATTCAATAATTGCAATTTATTCGAAATAATTGCAACTTTCCGTATGAAAAACTAACTTTTTTCCTAGGCAAGCTATAGCAAAAGTTCTTTTCGTTGTAGATTCTATATACACTTGGGATACTCCATACCGAGTTTCGTTCGATTTGGACAACTCCTCGACCTGACGAAATAGACCTATTTTTAAAATTATTTATTTGAAATAATTGCACATTTCCGTATGAAAAACTAACTTTTTTCCTAGGCAAGCTATAGCAAAAATTCTTTTTGTTTTAGACTCTAGTTACCCATGGGATACTCGATACCGAGTTTGGTTTGATTTGGTCAACTCCTTGACCCGATGAAAAAGACCAATTTTTAAAATTCAATAATCTCAAGTTATTCGAAATAATTGCAACTTTCCGTATGAAAAACTAACTTTTTTGCTAGTCGAGCTATACCAAAAATTCTTTTTGTTTTACAATCCACTTACCCGTGGGATACTCGATACCGAGTTTGGTTAGATTTGGACAACTCCTTGACCCGATCAAAAAGACCTATTTTTAAAATTCGTTATTTGCGAAATTCGCAAATTTCCGTATGAAAAACTGACTTTTTTCCTAGGCAAGCTATAGCAAAAATTCTTTTCGTTGTAGGTTTTATATACACTTGGAATACTCCATGCCGAGTTTGGTTTGATTTCAACAACTCCTTGATCCGACGAAATAGACCTATTTTTAAAATTGAATAATTGCAATGTATTCGAAATAATTAAAACTTTCCGTATGAAAAACTAACTTTTTTCCTAGGCAAGCTATAGCAAAAATTCCTTTCGTTTTAAACTCTATATATACAGGGGATGCTCCATACCGAGTTTGAATTGATTTGAACAACTTCTTGACCCGATAAAAAAGACTTATTTTTAAAATTCGCTATTCGCGAAATTCGCAACTTTCCGTATGAAAAATTAACTTTTTTTCTAGGCAAGCTATACCAAAAATTCTTTTTGTTTTACAATCCACTTACCCGTGGTATACTTGATACCGAGTTTGGTTAGATTTGGACAACTTCTTGACCCGATCAAAAAGACCTATTTTTAAAATTCGTTATTTGCGAAATTTGCAAATTTCCGTATGAAAAACTGACTTTTTTCCTAGGCAAGCTATAGCAAAAATTCTTTTCGTTGTAGGTTCTACATACACGTGGAATACTCCATGCCGAGTTTGGTTCGATTTGAACAACTCCTTGATCCGACGAAATAGACCTATTTTTAAAATTGAATAATTGCAATGTATTCGAAATAATTAAAACTTTCTGTATGAGAAACTAACTTTTTTCCTAGGCAAGCTATAGCAAAAATTCCTTTTGTTTTAGACTCTACATACACTGGGGATACTCCATACCGAGTTTGGTTCCATTTTGACAACTCCTTGATCCGACGAAAAAGACCTATTTTTAAAATTATTCATTTGAAATAATTGCACATTTCCGTATGAAAAACTAACTTTTTTCCTAGTCAAGCTATAGCAAAATCTCTTTTTGTGTTAGACTCTGGGTAAACAGGGGATACTCCATGCCGAGTTTGGTTCGATTTGGACAACTCCTTGATTCGACGAAATAGACCAATTTTTAAAACTCAATAATTGCAATTTAAACGAAATAATCGCAACTTTCCGTATGAAAAACTAACTTTTTTCCTAGGCAAGCTATAGCAACAATTCTTTTTGTTTTAAACTCTATATATACAGGGGATGCTCCATACGGAATTTGGATTGATTTGAGCAACTTCTTGACCCGATAAAGAAGACTTATTTTTAAAATTCGCTATTCGCGAAATTCGCAACTTTCCGTATGAAAAACTAACTTTTTTTCTAGGCAAGCTATACCAAAAATTCTTTTTGTTCTACAATCCACTTACCCGTGGGATACTCGATACCGAGTTTGGTTAGATTTGGACAACTCCTTGACCCGATCAAAATGACCTATTTTTAAAATTCGTTATTTGCGAAATTCGCAAGTTTCCGTATGAAAAACTGACTTTTTTCCTAGGCAAGCTATAGCAAAAATTCTTTTCGTTGTAGGTTCTATATACACTTGGAATACTCCATGCCGAGTTTGGTTCGATTTGAACAACTCCTTGATCCGACGAAATAGACCTATTTTTAAAATTGAATAATTGCAATTTAAACGAAATAATCGCAACTTTCCGTATGAAAAACTAACTTTTTTCCTAGGCAAGCTATAGCAACAATTCTTTTTGTTTTAAACTCTATATATACAGGGGATGCTCCATACGGAATTTGGATCGATTTGAGCAACTTCTTGACCCGATAAAAAAGAACTGTTTTTAAAATTCGCTATTCAGGAAATTCGCAACTTTCCGTATGAAAAACAAACTTTTTTGCTAGGCAAGCTATAGCAAAAGTTCTTTTTGTTTTAGACTCTAGGTAAACAGGGGATACTCCATGCCGAGTTTGGTTCGATTTGGACAACTCCTTGATTCGACGAAACAGACCAATTTTTAAAATTCAATAATTTCAATTTAAACGAAATAATCGCAACTTTCCGTATGAAAAACTAACTTTTTTGCTAGGCAAGCTATAGCAACAATTCTTTTTGTTTTAAACTCTAAATATACAGGGGATGCTCCATACGGAATTTGGATTGATTTGAGCAACTTCTTGACCCGATAAAAAAGAACTGTTTTTAAAATTCGCTATTCAGGAAATTCGCAACTTTCCGTATGAAAAACAAACTTTTTTCCTTGGCAAGCTATAGCAAAAATTCTTTTTGTTTTAGACTCTACATACACTGGGGATACTCCATACCGAGTTTGGTTCTATTTGGACAGCTCCCTGATCCGACGAAAAAGACCAATTTTTAAAATTATTTATTTGAAATAATTGCAAATTTTCCTATGAAAAACTAACTTTTTTGCTAGACAAGCTATAGAAAAAATTTCTTTTGTCATACATTCTACCTACAAAAAGGATACTCCATACCAAATTTGGATTGATTTGAACAACTTCTTGACCCGATAAAAAAGAACTATTTTTAAAATTCGCTTTTCGCGAAATTCGCAAACTTCCGTATGAAAACCTAACTTTTTTCCTAGGCAAGCTATAGCAAAAATTCTTTTTGTTTTAGACTCTAGGTACCCAGGGGATACTTCATGCCAAGTTTGGATTGATTTCAATAACTCCTTGATCCGACCAAATAGACCTATTTTTAAAATTCAATAATTGCAATTTATTCGAAATAATTGCAACTTTCCGTATGAAAAATTAACTTTTTTTCTAGGCAAGCTAAAGCAACAAATATTTTTGTCTTGAACTCTATTTATACAGGGGATGCTCCATACGGAATTTGGATTGATTTGAGCAACTTCTTGACCCGATAAAAAAGAACTGTTTTTAAAATTCGCTATTCAGGAAATTCGCAACTTTCCGTATGAAAAACTAACTTTCTTGCTAGGCAAGCTATAGCAAAAATTCTTTTTGTTTTAGGCTTTAGATACACAGGGGATAATCTATACCGAGTTTGGATTGATTTGAACAACTTTTTGACCCAATGAAAAAGACCTATTTTTAAAATTCGTTATTTGCAACATTCGCAAATTTCCGTATGGAAAACTAACTTTTTTCCTAGGCAAGCTCTAGCAAAAATTCTTTTTGTTTTAGCCTCTAGGTAAAACGGGGATACTCCATGCCGAGTTTGGTTCGATTTGGACAACTTCTCGGCCGGACAAAACAGACCTATTTATAAAATTATTTCTTTGAAACAATCGCAAATTTCCGTACGAAAAACTAACTTTTTCCAGAGGCACACTACACCAATTTTTTTTTTGTTTTAAACTTTCATTATACAGGGGATACTTCATATCAAGTTTGGATTGGTTTGAACAACTCCTTGATCCGACGAAATAGACCCATTTTTAAAATTCAATAATTGCAATTTATTCGAAATAATTGCAACTTTCTGTATGAAAAGCTAACTTTTTGCTAGTCAAGCTATAGCAAAAATTCCTTTTGTTTTAAACTCTATATATACAGGGGATGCTCCATACCGAGTTTGGTTAGATTTGGACAAAACCTTGACCCAATCAAAAATACTATAATTCAAAATTATTAATTTGAATTATTCGCAAATTTCCGTATGAGAACCTAAATTTTTTCCAGACCAGCTATAGCAAACATTCTCTTCGTTTTACACTCTAAATATAAGGGTGATACTCCATACCGAGTTCGGTTTGATTTGGACAACTCCTTGACCCGATCAAAAATACCTATTTTTAAAATTCGTTATTCGCAAAATTCCATATGCGAACCTAACTTTTTTCCTAGGCAAGTTATAGCCGAAATTCCTTTTGTCCTATTCTTTAATTACACGAAGAGCACTCCATACCGAGTTTAGTTCAATTTCAACAACTCAATGACCAATTCAAAAATTCTATATTTCAAAATTAATTATTTGAACTAATCGCAAATTTCCGTATGAAGACCTAATCTCTTTCCTAGAACAAACTATACCAAAAATTCTTGCCCATTTTAGGAATTATACACCAACCTGGAAATCTCGAATGCCAAATTTGGCTTGCATCATGTTTAAAATAAATAGAGCTGATTGAAGAACTATGGTTAAAACGTTAAATTTCATTACACTAAAAGGCATTACGGAAGATCGTCATTATTCTAAACACAAAAAGAAGTAACCAAATATGAAACAAACAGAAGAGTTCATAACACACAAGAACTTGCTAGTTATGTTCAAATGACGAAGCATTGTGATAAGATAACTTTCTTGATACTGAAAATAGAACATGTTGTATTTAATGGCCATTAGAGGCACTTCAATCTTTTCCTCAGTATCCTCTACAATAAAACCGAATGGCACGACGCGTTGAGCTTCAGTTTTCACAAGCTTCAATTTTTTTTTACAATTTTCAGTTTACGAAGGATGCAACATCTAGAAGTGCTTTCGAAAAAGAAAAGAATTTCTCCAATCACAAACTCATCTTCTGCCCAAACCGCAACATATTTATCCGCGAGACATCCTCGTCCATAGGCAGCAGATGATAAGAAAAAGTCTCCCCAATAGCGACAAAATAATTTTGTTTGAGGACGTTCCCGACGAAATTTTCTCGTATCTGTGTTGTCTACAAAGCCGTACGCTTCATCAAATTTCTTCTTCTGGAGAAAATCAGTCAGCATTGAGGTGAGACAGTACTCTTTTAATTTCATTGTCGCAATCATTTTTGCTCTTATGAACCGCCATACCATTAGCTGACATTGATTAACAGTTCCTGTGAGCGGAGAAATAAGCAGCCTATTGGCAGATTCGAACATTGCAGCAGAGGTAGTAAATAAAGGCCCGATGTTTTTTGCCTGCCAACCTAGATGCCGCAAGAGGTGAAAATTTATAGATTCCATCTTGTTTGCCTTTTCTGCCAGGCTCACACAGAACTCGGAAAGTAGCCTCTCGAAAAAATCAGCGTTTTTGCTTGATTCGTAAAGTTCGCGGATCGAGAAAACCAATTTATTTAAATCAGTCTTGTCGCTTTTTCTCTCATCGCCAAATAAGTAAAGAGGGAAAACTATTGGAGACAGATAAAGCAACATTACTTTGACTTTTTTCGCTTTAAAATTGCTGAAAGCATAAAGAGGTCTAATCTTATTTTTGAATTCTTTCGGTACATCTAGAGAAGCGAGAAAGGAATTGATTTCTTCTTTACGATGCGGCCTCATCCTTTCATAATGATAGAGCAGAAGATCTTTTCCCACACCAAGAAACAATTGATGCATGGTATCAACTGGCGACGAAAGGGGCAAATTTGAGATAATGTCAAAAGCTTTGCTAAGACCTTTTACTCCATGGGTTTTGACTTCGCAATCTGCATTTCGACCCAGTCGTTCTTTCAATTTTTCAACGCTGCCTTTTTCTAATTCCTGTACATTCATTAAATGAGAACTAAAGGAACGCATGACAAAAATTTCATCATGAGGGTATCGATGAGCACCTCCAACATGGTTCCCTCTCTTTGTACACAGTGTGCACCCGTAGTAGCCGTTGCACTGTTTCATTTTTAACACCTTTGACTTGGCAATGAGGTCTTCAACAAACAAAATGGGCTCAAAAGTAACCGACACACAGGCCCCCTTGAATTCAATTTCTTCATCGACTGACAATTCTTTCTGCACATTCTCAAACACAACATAAAAATCGGGATAGCCTGCGCCAACAAAAAGAGCTCCAAATACCAGATTTTTGAAAAGTTGGCGCTGCTTAGGAGGTAAGTCGGCAATCGCGAAGAACATGGGCCAAGCTGAAGCCAACGGTGTTTTACAAACATTAGCTCCATCTGTGTTGACAATTAGCCTGATCTTCAATCGCTGCTTTTCTATGCGCAACCTTGGCATCAGAATATCCTTTCCATCTTCTTTGTCTTCGGCGTACTTAAAAATGTCGGCAAGTGAATCTCTCAGAATATTGAGAAGAAGTGGACGAAAACTGAGGAGAATCAATTCACCATTATGAAAAGACTGCTTGATCGACTGATATTTGGCGCAAAAGTTTTCGAATTGTTTTCTAAAAGCCCATGGGGAAATTGTCTGACCAGCAAAAAGCAACTGATCTTGTTTTAGAAGATCGCTCAGAAGTGCGTCAGAACCGTTATGCAACGATACAATAGCCAATAAGGACGCCGCTAAATTTGTGGCTTATGCACCTGCTGTTTCAAATAATTGATTTTCTTCATCCGCTTCCTGAGTACCACTTTCGGCGCCTTCTTCAATAAGAGAGTAATCTCTGAATAAATCAATTCCATGATTGAACTCTTCGCTCTGCTTGAAAGAAAGGCTGATATCACTACAACTAACATCTGAAACAACTTCATCATCTTCCTGTTCCAACTCTTCACTTTCAGTTAACTCCCATTCTGGATCTGGACTTTTCGCGACGGAAATGGAGCTAGTCTCTGAAACGATACTAGCATTGGAGTCTTCGTTGTAAAATGTGGCTAGATCAACTAGCAAGGAGCCACGCTCATCATCTTTCGTTACTTTTATCCGAGGCTTTGCAGTCCGCTTTCATTTTGGTGGCCTGTCATTCAAAATAATCTTGCTGTACGGACTCTGTCACGACTTGCATGCCATGTTTTGATTCATGCCCACAAAGACAAAACATGTTGTTCGTACCAAAAAAGTTGTCGTTATAATAAGTTAACAGCTCTTCTCCATCCTTGATTTCGCTTAGAGCTCTTAGACGCACGCATCCTCTTCCGCGGAAGCCACTTTTCATGTAATAGTCGCAATTGGGTACGCATGAATGATTCGCCCATCTTGCAACTCCGACTACTAATTTCTCGCCCTCCATCGACGACCAGTCATCAATCTCGTGGCCTTTTGATTTCCTACCCAACAATACAACAGCACAATTGATTTCCCCGCAATTGATGGTATTTCCACTTCGGTTAACTAAGCAATACCCGCCAAACTTATCAGGTTCAATTCTCAATCCAAAATCAACTGCAGATTTGTAAATGTCTTCCATGTCTGTATGCAATTTTTTGAATTTTCTATCGGTGTTTAATAGATTCATGTAGCTTTCTTTAGAGAGTAGATTTGTTAGAGCGTGAACTTCGTGTTCAGAGTGTTCAAGAAAATGTCCCGCAACATATCCTTCGACTTGAGCAAGTTTTTCACACTGGTCCACAGAGCATCTTAAACGATTGAACCATGATTGAAGCATTAAAGCAAACATTCAAAATCTTTGATTGTTGTGCAAGAATTAAAAATGAAGAAGAAATGAGATTGGTAAAGCAGAAAACTGATTTGATCAAAATCATCTTCTAGAAACTAACAAGTGGCAAAACATTAGGTCATTGTAAAATGACAACAGCATTAAAAGTAAAGTAAATCACAAACTGCTAATCATTATCAAACTTAATAGGGCGCACATTTTTCACAAATTGTTAAAATTGAGAATGTCTTTGAAAACTATTGCCCAATTCACAATACACATTCAACCGAAAACGGTAACAATTATAGGTTCTCATCATTCTGCTCTGCATTTAACTTCAATTCTAGCAATATCTTTAACTCTTCTAACTCGCGACATCTACAGTTGGGGCTTTAACTGGAATCATTTCCAAAGCTATCATCAGTAGCAGCCAGGGTTACATCTGCGGTGTTCTCACTCATCTGGACTCGATTCAGATAGCTTTGTCTCTCTCTTCCAGCCTGATTTGCGGAGTCCCTCGCTTTTCGCAGTGCCATATGGGGCGTTAGCGGATACTTCTGGGTTACAACATCTAAGCAAGAGAACGCTTTGCTGGTTATAAACAATCCCACATAAAGAACAAGTCAGAAGTACTTAAAACTCGAGCAGTTATTTTGAAGCATGTAGTTTTATATTATTGTGCTAAAACAAATGAAAATCTGTTAGAAAAAGTTGAGAACGAACCTTCAAAGATAGCAGTTTTGTCTCTTGGAGCTTCGATGCGGCCCAGAGAGCGTTCACTGCCAATCATATCTTTAACCAAGCCATCAACACCGAAGATAGTTCGCCGCAAGCACCGACCAAGTTGTGTTGGATGAGCATTTGCTTTCAACGTCTTCATTAGGTCGTCACCCTCAAAATCCACTCGATGGACAGGATAAACTTCCAACAATTCCGGAACATCATCAATACTTTGGAAACCCGACTTTTGAATTAGGGAAACTTCATTTACGTCCTCAACCTAAAACCTTTAAAGTTCAAAAGGGCTCAAAAATTAACAAGAGGAGAGAAAGAACAAAAATACCATTTTGTTGAGCTCTCCCAATAGCTTCCTTCTTCTCTTGTCGTGCCTAGTCTTGATTGATTTCCCGACTTCTTCAGCCCGTTACATTCTCTTTTCGTGACCTTTCATAAACGCCTCGAAATCCTTGCACATGGCAGAAGCACCCTAGAAAAAAATGCTGACAACAACTCGAGAAAAAGAGTACCTAAAACTTGCAAGACAGCCAAAACTTTTCATTGCACAAACTTTTGAAAGCAAATCAAGTTAGCTTTAGTTATCTTTTTGTCTGCAGACACTACAGCTTTTTCTTGGAACAGAAGTCGGGGGACCACAGCATTTTCTTCTCTGGCTGAAAGTGGCGCTTCCACAATAACTGCAGCCGTTTCATCTTGAAGATTTGAGGCCGTTGCAACTATTGGTGAATCTTGGGAGAAGAACGAAGGAGATTCAGGCACAAAGTCAACAGGCAATTGAGTCACACTGCTTTTCTTTGGCTTGGAATTCAATTCTGGAGAGACACAACTGAGAAACGTTGGTGGCAAACCTCTCTTGACCCTTTCAGAAGTCAATTTCTTGTGCAATCTCACTTCATCTGCGGGACCATGACCCAAATAAAGCATTCGATGAGTCCCACGGTTGTGTCTGATAAGTTCACTCTGTCGTGGTTTCAGTGCAATTTTATCTTCATCTGAGTACCCTCTTGGCCAAGCTTTACTGTTCAGCGTAGTAGATACACAAGCTTTTTGATAAAAATAAGCAAAACAAGGAATTCCGATACTGATAACGGATACTCCTCTCAACCTGTACTTCCGGATCGGTGTCAAATTCCGGCTTCTTAACTTGCCTTTTAGGACGGGCTTTCGAACTTGAGGTTTCCATAGGTCTGAAAGACACAAGACAACTTAGCTCACTTGAGACATCCAGAAGTTTAAAAAGGTTATCATATGAGTTTAAAGACAACGAAACCAGGTCTTGTTGGTATTAGATACTCCACTGACTTTAAGTGAAAACAAAACGGAACCTCTTTACTGATTGAATTTGAATAAAAAGATACTATAAAATTCATCGTGAGTAGAAATTTGAAGCAATTTTGTTAAGCACCACTTTCTAAACAATTTTATTAATTTAAGTTAAAAAAATAACAATCTAAACAATAGCAAAAAATTTAAAAGACTTTTGAACTACACCATACCATACACAAAGTAAAACGCAACCGATTTCTGAGTAAGTGCTAAATTTCATTTCGATTTTTTGTCCTCTTTTTTGTTCTGATAGAGCTCTTTCTTCTTCCCTTTCGCATCTTCGCTATATTTATCTTTGCTTTCGAGCCGCTGCTTTGCATTTAACCCCGCCTTATTTGCCGCTTTTTTCGCCTGAGATCTTGCGTCGGGGAAGTTGTCATTTGGGAAATTTCTCTGGACTGCTCCTGAAAAGAACAAATTAAGGTGCTGCGCACTCATTTTGCAAAAAACTTCGGAATGTTAAAAATTTTGGAGATTTCTTACGAAAAAAGGTGAGCATTGATTCCTTTGATGCACAAACTCTTCCGCCTGACATGTTTTTGGATGGCAATATCATCGCATACGCTAAACCATCAACTCCGTATATCCATTTCCGCAGCGCTGAACCTAATTATGAAGCTTTATGGCCACTGTAGATGTGGTCAAGGTTCTTGCCGTTTAATCCAAACTGAACGGGAGATTTTGTCTCAATCAAACGAAATAGCAAAGCTTCCTCCAATTCCTGCTGCTCTACAAAATTTTCATTTTCTTCATTTTGTCTATTTGGCACAACTGGAAGAAGAGAGCTGTCTTGAAAGCCGTCAATTGCTGCGAGAGAGTCAGTCACCTTTAAAATCACCGAGGGTATTTTCTACAGAAACGAAGATTAAAATAAAAAACTTCAAAAAATCAACTCACGATTGTATTTAATTTCCGTTTAAGGTTGTTCACATCTTCCATTGACTGACTTGTCGTGCTCTCTAGAAGTGTCACCATATCACACATCCTCTTTTCGTTTTCCAACAGAACTTCCGAAAACTTCTTGTGATCGGGGCAGCACTAACAAAAGAAAAAAGAGGAGTCAAAATTATTTAGCGAACAAATATAAGTTAAGTTGGTTAAAACGGATAAAAAAATTTTCGATTAAAATAAACGCACCCAAACAACTTCACCCTTGGGCAATTTTGAGGGTAGCTTAACAGTCACATCGGTTCTTTCTTAGCCTATTTCTTCACTGTCATCAATGAAAGCTTCTGGATCATCAAGCTTTAGCTGTTTCCGCAGTTCGAGAAGATCTTTTTCATAATTATCAGTGCCATGTCTGATTACTTTGTACAAATGCCAGTCATTGTTAATAAACAATCTAGTTTCAGCGCCTGTCGTTCGCTTGAATTTATCGCATTGACTTAGATATCCCCAGGCATCTGATTCAGAATCAATGATACGAGCATCATTTTTCTCAACACTCATGACTAGCCAAAAGTACTTGGGATCCAAGACCTGAAATAAAAGAAACGATGATGCATAAATGAAGACGGTACACAATTGAGTCGGAACTAAGCTCTAATAAACTGTGACACAAACTGAACCACTAAACTTTTGATTACACTTTATAGTAAACAAAACATTGGCTGATAGATCACGAAACAATAACAAACAGAATTTAGGACAATTAAGTATATCTTTCTAAAAGAATCTACAAGCTGGAATATCTGCAACGGGCTTCTCAAATACCATTTGGTATATAATCGCTCAAATCTGATGAGTGTACAGACGCTGTTGAGGGAAAGCTGTCATCTGCAGTTAAGTCAACCACTTCAATGTTAGCTTTTTCAAGCTCGGTAACTCGCTTAGTTAACTGCTCAGTTTGCTTTTTAAGTTCACAAATTTCACTCCAAACGCTATCCGCTGTTTGCCTTTCTTGGTTCTCCTCAATACTGCTTAAATGAGGCTTTTCAAATAACAATTTTTTCCCTTTTATGACAATTCTGCTTTGCAGCATCTTTGAAACTGAAAAATAAACATATTATTTCAAAAAAAGAAATGATCCCATGAAATCAATCAAACAAGTCCTTCTAATCAAATTCAAGATTTTGCACTACTTTGAAATTCGCTTCCACAGTGGCATTTCAATACTTAGTTCGGCCAAACTTCGACATCTCTATGACCAATTCAAAAATACTGTTTCAAAATTAATTATTTGAAATAATCGCAGACTTCCGTATGAAAAACTAATTTTCCTGGGCAAAATATAGCCAAAAATTCTTTAGGCCTAGTCTCTAAATACACGGAGGGTACTCCATACCGAGTTTGGTTCAATTTAAACAACTCTGTGACCTAACCAAAAAGACCTATTTTTAAAATTCAATAATTGCAATTTAAACGAAATAACTGCAACTTTCCGTATGAAAAACTAACTTTTTTCCTAGGCGGACCATTTTTTTGCATAACAACCTAATTAGTACTGGCAGTCTGGGATATTAAATTGGTTAACTTTGAACATTTCCTTGATCCGATAAAATTTCTATATTTTAGAAAATAAAATAAAATAAGCGAATAAGTCGATATTTTCGATTGAGATACGAACTTTCTTTCTAGGAAAGTTAGGCGGACCATTCTTTTTGCATTACAACCTAAATAATACTAGTAGCCTGGGATATCATTTTGGTTCACTTTAAACAACTCCTTGATTCGATAAAATTTCTATATTTTTGAAAATAGAATAAGCGATTAAGTCGATATTTCCGATTGAATTACGAACTTTTTTTCTAGACAAGTTATGACAAAAATTCTCTTTGCTTAAGACTCTAGACACACATGGGATACTCCATACCAAGTTTGGTTCAATTTAAACAACTCTGTGACCTAACCAAAAAGACCTATTTTTAAAATTCAATAATTGCAATCTATTCGAAATAATTGCAACTTTCCGTATGAAAAACTAACTTTTTTCCTAGGCAAGCTATAGCAAAAATTCTTTTTGTGATAGACTCTAACTACACTGGTGATACTCCATACCGACTTTGGTTCTATTTGGTCAACTCCTTGACCCGATGAAAAAGACCAATTTTTAAAATTCAATAATCTCAAGTTATTTGAAATAATTGCAACTTTCCGTATGAAAAACTAACTTTTTTGCTAGTCAAGCAATAGCAAAAATTCTTTTTGTTTTAAACTTTATATATACAGGGGATGCTCCATACCGAGTTTGAATTGATTTGAACAACTTCTTGACCCGATAAAAAAGACTTATTTTTAAAATTCGCTATTCGCGAAATTCGCAACTTTCCGTATGAAAAACTAACTTTTTTCCTAGCCAAGCTATAGCAAAAATTCTTTTTGTTTTGGACTCTAGATACACAGGGGATGCTCTATACCGAGTTTGGATTGATTTGAACAACTTTTTGACCCAATGAAAAAGACCTATTTTTAAAATTCGTTATTTGCAAAATTCGCAAATTTCCGTATGAAAAACTTACTTTTTTCTAGGCAAGCTATAGCAAAAATTCGTTTTGTTTTGAACTCTATATATACAGGACATACTACATACCAAGTTTGGTTCTATTTGGACAACTCTATGACCTAATCAAAAAGACCTATTTTTAAAATTAACTATTCGAATTAATCGCAAATTTCCGTACGAAAAACTAACTTTTTCCAGAGGCACATTATACCAAACTTTTTTTTTGTTTTAAACTCTCATTATACATGGGATACTTCATACCGACTTTGGTTCGATTTGGTCAACTCGTTGACCCGATGAAAAAGACCAATTTTTAAATTTCAATAATCTCAAGTTATTCGAAATAATTGCACATTTCCGTAAGAAAAACTAACTTTTTTCCTAGGCAAGCTATAGCAAAAATTCTTTTTGTTTTAGACTCTAGATACACAGGTGATGCTCCATACCGAGTTTGGGTTGATTTGAACAACTTTTTGACCCAATGAAAAAGACCTATTTTTAAAATTCGTTATTTGCGAAATTCGCAAATTTCCGTATGAAAAACTAACTTTTTTCCTAGGCAAGCTATAGCAAAAATTTTTTTCGTTGTAGATTCTATATACACTTGGGATACTCCATGCCGAGTTTGGTTTGATTTGAACAACTCCTTGATTCGACGAAATAGACCTATTTTTAAAATTCAATAATCTCAAGTAATTCGAAATAATTGCACATTTCCGTATGAAAAACTAACTTTTTTCTTAGGCAAGCTATAGCAAAAATTCTTTTTGTTTTAGACTCTAGATACACAGGTGATGCTCTTTACCGTGTTTGGATTGCTTTCAACAACTTTTTGACCCAATGAAAAAGACCTATTTTTAAAATTCGTTATTTGCGAAATTCGCAAATTTCCGTATGAAAAACTAACTTTTTTCCTAGGCAAGCTAGAGCAAAAATTTTTTTCGTTGTAGATTCTATATACACTTGGGATACTCCGTGCCGAGTTTGATTCGATTTCAACAACTCTTTGACCCGACGAAAAAGACCTATTTTTAAAATTATTTATTTGAAATAATTGCAAGTTTCCGTATGAAAAACTAACTTTTTTCCTAGGCAAGCTATAGCAAAAATTCCTTTCGTTTTAGACTCTACATACACTGGGGATACTCCATACCGAGTTTGGTGTCATTTGGACAACTCTTTGACCCGATCAAAAAGACCTATTTTTAAAATTCCTTATTTGCGAAATTCGCAAATTTCCGTATGAAAAACTAACTTTTTTCCTAGGGAAGCTATAGCAAAAATTCCTTTTGTTTTAGACTCTACATACACTGGGGATACTACATACCGAGTTTGGTGTCATTTGGACAACTCCTTGACCCGATCAAAAAGACCTATTTTTAAAATTCGTTATTTGCGAAATTCGCAAATTTCCGTATGAAAAAATAACTTTTTACCATATAGAATCTATAGTAACAATTCTTTTTGTTGTAGATTCTATATACACTTGGGATACTCCATACCGAGTTTCGTTTGATTTGGACAAATCCTCGACCTGATCAAAAAGCCCTTTTTTTAAAATTCAATAATTGCAATTTAAACGAAATAATCGCAACTTTCCGTATGAAAAACTAACTTTTTTCCTAGGCAAGCTATAGCAAAAATTCCTTTTGTTTTAGACTCTACATACACTGGGGATACTCCATACCGAGTTTGGTGTCATTTGGACGACTCCTTGACCCGATCAAAAGACCTATTTTTAAAATTCGTTATTTGCGAAATTCGCAAATTTCCGTATGAAAAACTAACTTTTTTCCTAGGCAGGCTATACCAAAAATTCTTTTTGTTTTAGACTCTACCTACACTGGGGATACTCCATACCGAGTTTGGTTCCATTTGAACAACTCCTTGATCCGACGAAAAAGACCTATTTTTAAAATTATTTATTTGAAATAATTGCTAATTTCCGTATGAAAAACTAACTTTTTTCCTAGGCAAGCTATACCAAAAATTCTTTTTGTTTTAGACTCTACCTACACTGGGGATACTCCATACCGAGTTTAGTTCCATTTGGACAACTCCTTGATCCGACGAAAAAGACCTATTTTTAAAATTATTTATTTGAAATAATTGCTAATTTGCGTATGAAAAACTAACTTTTTTCCTAGGCAAGCTATAGCAAAAATTCTTTTTGTTTTAGACTCTACATACACTGGGGATACTCCATACCGAGTTGGGTTCCATTTGGACAACTCCTTGACCCTATCAAAAAGACCTATTTTTAATATTATTTATATGAAATATTTGCAAATTTCCGAATGAAAAACTAACTTTTTTCTTAGGCAAGCTATAGCAAAAATTCTTTTTGTTTTAGACTCTACATACACTGGTGTTACTCCATGCCAAGTTTCGTCTAAATTGAACAACTCCTTGAACCGATAGTAATCTACTTTGAAAAAAAATCAGATTTTGAAGACAGAAGATTAAAATGGGGTGTTTTCAACGATTCTGTTTGTAATCTAGGGCTAGCCCAGCAGAATCCTCGAAAACAGACCATGTGAACTATAAATAGAACAGTAGAATGCAAAATCAGCATCAAATTAGGGTAAAAACGCTGTTTAATATCATCTTTTATGAATTCGCTATGCAACTATGAAAACATCAAGTATCAAACTAAACAAGGTAAACAGACTCTGCAAACTAAATCAAATCATTGACGCAACATTAAACTAATCATAAACAAGCACAACGTCAAAGGGCAAGCACGTAAAATCGTCAAAAGCAAATCTACTATCATTTCTAGGGGTAACTTCTTGCCCCAGCACGAGTACTGGGTAGGGACATTCAATTTGGCAGGAATTCTGTATCGTGGAAGCGCAATAATTTTTTTCTGCTGTCCAGTCCGATGTTTCTTATTCTGCCAACTTTTTCGATTATCATGCCACCGAACTTTTCGGGTTTGTTCTGGATTCTGATCTTAGCCCGCTTGCAATCGCCGATGCCGAAAAAATTCACCCAGCCATTATACTTCCACTCATTTTTCAATCCCTTTTTTTGATTAGGCCTGAGGCTTCCTACTTTCACAGATTTAGCCTCTTTAAATAGCTTAGAAACTTTTGCTAAGACTTTCCCGGGTTGACAATTGGCTCGAAAATTTACGAATTTGATAGAAGTTGCTAGACCCAAATCAACTTCACGACGTCTCTTAAACAAGCACTTGTCGTCTTTCGAATTCAAATCCTTCAAGCATTTGGCTCTTATCTTTTTAAGCTTTCCACCTGGGTAAACAAACTCATCGTCATAAAGATCTTGTCTAGGTACATCATCATCAGTGGTACTTGCTGACATTTGTCTCGATCTAAAATACTCAATTCCAGTCGCTATAGGCTCTAGAAGGGGTCCCACACTGCGCCCTGTGGCTTCCTCGCCTGGGGCTGCCCTTTTCTCCCTTCTCCGCTTCTCTTCTCCGCTTCTACCATTCTCCGCTTCTACCCTTCTCCGCTTTCTATCTGGGGGGGAGGTGGGGGGAGCTTCTACGCATACTGTCACATATTATAGCTCTACTCTACTTCTCCTGCTTACACTGACAATTCTGATATATCCCACTTTATATTATGCCTCATACAAGGTACGTATTACTTGTTGAACGGACAGCGTCTCATCGGACAGCCTATGCTTTCAGATGACAAGCTCAGTTCCGAGTGACGTGGTCACTTGAAAGCGCACACGGTTATCGAATATTACATATTCTCAACTGCTATTACTTACCTGCAAAGAGGTAAATCACAACTTGCATTCAAATTACATATTTCAAAAGCTTGTGAATTGCACAGTGCGAGGAATGTAATTACTTTGATCGTATAATGAGTATTTGAAAAATATTGAGTGAGAGAGTTCATACGGGGCTCGACGGGTCTGGGTCTGAAGGGTTATATCTCCAAGACTACTGAACCAATTCTTAAAAATAAAAGTGTTTTGGAATCAAGAAGGAAAATGCTATCATCTGATGCATAAAAAAGTTCTGAGAAACAGCTTTAAAAAAATCATGATTTTGACCCCTTGATTCAAAACAGGTGTTTTTTAGCATTCTTCGGGAAAGGCAAAAAAACTCACCTCGGGACGCAAAACTTATTCAAACAATATATATGAGTGTAAAGCAGAGAAGGTAAGCTTTATTTTGGACACTAGAACGTATCTTAACTCTTTCTGTGCTTGTAGTTATTAACAAAAACAACTTTGAATTTTCGTTTTTTTCGCAAATTTTCATCTCGATTAGGTGGCGTTCCTCGGCCTAATTCTCAAGAAAACCAAAAATTTTCAATTTAAAAAATCATTGTTTTGTGAAGCTTAGTTGATAAGCTGCACGAAAATTACAAAAAAGTATAGTTTTGAAGCTGAAACATTAGTTAAAAACAGAAAATGACCTCAAAAAGGGCGATTTTTTCAAGTTTTTTTGAGTTATTTTGCATTTTAATACCCAAAATTTAATCAAACGATTACTCGGGTATAACGATTTGGAAAGTAGAGGCAATGAGCAAAAAAAGAGTATACGTTTGCTATATTTTTTTCCAAAATGAATAGTTTTCTTGATAAGAACAAAAACTCCGACAAAAATTAATGAGACTTTTTTGAATTACGACAAAACGATTTATTGTGTGGGCAAGCTATAGCAAAACTTTTTTGTTTTAGACTCTGATTACATTGAAGATACTCCATGCCGGGTATGGTTAGATGTGAACAACTCCTTGATCTGATTAAAAATACTATAAATACAATAAATCGATTTAATCGTAAACTTCTGTGTGAAAAACCAACTTTTTCTCTAGACAAGATATAGCAATAACTTTTTTTACATTAGAGTCTACATAAAATAGAAATACTCTCTAGAGAGTTTGGTTAATTTTGAAAAACTACTTGGACTAATCAGAAACAATATATTTCAAATATAATATTTCGATATAATCGTAAATTTCTGTATGAAACGACAACTTCATTTCTAGACAAGCTGCAGCAAAAATTCTGTTCGTTTCCGACTGTACATACACTCGGAGTACTCCTTACCGCATTTGGTTAGATTTGGACAATTCCTTGATCCGATCAAAAATACTATAATTCAGAAAGAAAAATTCAAAATAATCGTAAATTTTCTTATCAAATATCAACTTTCTTTCTAGACAAGCTATAGCAAAAACTCTTCTTTATTTAGACGCAACATGTATTGGTAGTACGGCATACCACGTTTAGTGAGATTTGGGACACTCCTTGACTGGATTAAAAAACTAAATAACAAGCGAATAATAAGCGAATAAGTCGATATTTCCGATTGAAAAGCTAACTTTTTTCCTAGCCAAGCTATAGCAAAAATTATTTTTGTTTTGGACTCTCTATATACAGGGGATACTCCCTACCGAGTTTGGTTAAATTTGGACAACTCCTTTACCCAATCAAAAATTTATTTTTCAAAATGAATGATTTGAATAAATCGCAAATTTCCGTTTGAAAAAACAATTTTTTTTCCTAGGCAAGCTACAGCAAAAATTCTTTTTGTTTTGAACTCTATATACACAGCGAACACTTCAATCCGAGTTCGGTTAGATTTGAACAACTCCTTGACCCGATGAATTTTCTATGTTTTTGAAAATAGAATAAGCGAATAAGCCGATATTTCCGATTGAAAAACTAACTTTTTTCCTAGTCAAGCTATTACAAAAATTCTTTTTGTTTTAGACTCTAGGTACACAGGGGATACACCATGCCGAGTTTGGCTCAAATTGAACAAATCCTCAACCCAAAGAAATAGACCTATTTTTAAATTTGATTAATAGCAATTTATTCGAAATAATTGAAATTTTCCGTATGAAAAACTAACTTTTTTTCCTAGGCAAGCTATACCAAAAACTCTTTTTGCTTTACACTATCATAGCGCTGGTGATACTCCATACCAAGTTTAATTCGATTTGAACAACTTTATGAGTAAATCAAAAAGACTTATTTTTAAAATTAACTGTTCGAATTGAAAATAATTATTCAAAATATTTGTATATTTCCGTGTGAGATACCAACTTTTTTTCCTAGGCAAGCTTTTGCAAAAATTCTTTTAGTTTCAAGCTTTATATAAACAAGGAATACACCATTACGAGTTTAAAAGATTTGGACAACTCTCTGACCCAATCAAAAATATAAAAATACTTTATTTCAAACTTAATAACTCGAATTAATAGTAAATTTCTATATGAAATACCAAATTTTTCTCCAGACAAGCTATAGCAAACTATTTTTCGTTTTTGGTTCTACATACACCGGAAGTACTCTCTACCGTGTTTGATTAGATTTGGACAATTCCTTGAACCGATCATAAATACAAAATTACTATATTTCAAAAACTTTAAAATTGTATAGGAAATAGCAACTTTTTCTCTGGACAAGCTATGGCAAAAATTTTTTCTTTTTGGATTCTACATACACTGCGGGTACTTCCTAACAAGGTTGGTTTGATTTGGACAACTTCTTGACCCGATCAAAAATACTACATTTCAGAACTAAATTTTTGAATTGAAAGCAATTTTGCGTATGAAAAGTTAATTTTTTTTCCAAGGCAAGCAATAACAAAAACTCTTTTTCTTTTAGGCTTTATATACACAAAGAATACTGCATACCGAGTTTTGTTCGATTTGGGAAACTCCTTGACCCGATCAAAAATACTATATTTCAAAAATGTTTATTCACAATAATCGTAAGTTCCCGTATGGAATACCAATTTATTTTTTCTAGAAAAGCAATAGTAAAAATTGTTTTTGTTCCTTCCTTTTACGTAGGAAAAAAGAACTGCATATAGAGATTGGTTTGATTTGGACGACTGCTTGGCTGAATAAAAAGTCGGATTTTTCAAAAATAATTATTCGAAATAAACGGAATGGACATTTTCGAACAGTCTGGACATTAAATCACGAAAACCCGGTGAACGAAATTAAATCTGGGGAAAACATAAAAGTCTGAACGTGAACTCATCTTAAGACTGTCGCAGGCTCAGAAGTCTAGACATGAACGCACTAAAACCTGGTGAAATTAATAAAATCTGATGAACGCACGAAAGTCTGTTGAAGCTCGAAAGTCTGGATATGAACGCACGAAAGTTGGTTGAACGCACAAAAATTGGTTGAACGCACGATAATTGGGTGAACGCACGAAAGTCTGGACATGAACGCACAAAAATCGGTTGAACGCACGAAAATTGGGTGAACGCACGAAAGTCTGGACATGAACGCACGAAAGTCTGGACATGAACGCACAAAAATTGGTTGAACGCACGAAAATTGGGTGAACGCACGAAAGTCTGGACATGAACGCACAAAAATCGGTTGAACGCACGAAAATTGGTTGAACGCACAAAAGTCTGGACATGAACGCACGAAAGTCTGTCGAACGCACGAAAGTCTGGACATGAACGCACAAAAATCGGTTGAACGCACGAAAGTCTGGTGAACGCACGAAAGTCTGGACATGAACGCACGAAAGTCTGGTGAACGCACGAAAGTCTGGTGAACGCACGGAAGTCTGGACATGAACGCACGAAAGTCTGGCGAACGCACGAAAGTTTGGACATAGACAACTTCCGTCTGGGACGGTCTGGACTTAGGTACTTTCCGTCTGGGACTGTCTGGACATACTTGCTTCCGTCTGGGACCTCAACCTGGGAAGTATTGAGCTCTGATTAAGGTTTGAAGTGACTCGATCTATTGCTGTGGTTATTTTCTAACTGGTTGCACCGGTAAACAGATGAAATTTATTCTTCAGGCGAAAAAATGCATGCCAGCACATTTTTGGAGTTCGCCTCTGAAGGATACTCTCCGATGTTTTAGGGGTCAAATTTTCTCGTTAGGAGGGCATTTTTACGAAGTATACAATAATTGTTCCGACTCCACTTGTGGGGGGGGGGGGGGGGGGAAACTATATACTCAACTGGTTTTTTTTGTTCAGAAAATTTTGCCGATCGATATATTCATCGCAGAGAAATGTGAGTGGTATCATTGAAAAGCTGGTCCGGCGTAGAATTCAAAATTTAAAAAGTTTTTTTTTGATTTTCGTTTTTTTTTTCGAGGAATTATCGAGGATTGAAATTTTGTGTGGTGAACACAGGAAATTTGTTCACTTTTAGTGTAATTTTTCTTCAAATTAAGATATTTTCTATAAAAATAGTATTTCAAAATTAAAAGTCACGCCAAAAAAGGAACCAATTTTTTGTTCATAATTGACTAAAGGCAATAAAAAACTTGCTCTTGTCTCATAGGAAACTTCACTATAAAAAAAATCGAATTCCATTTGAGAGCTCGTTTTTATAAAACTTTTCTTTTTTTGGCTTTTTGAGTCACTTAGAGACAAGTCACTTTTCATATCAAGTTCCTGTTAATGATAAATCTCGATTACAGTCAAATGAAGCCCAATGAACAAAAAAAATCGTTTTCAAGGAATTGGTCATGTTTTTTGGATTCCACTCTAAGTTTTGGTAATTTTAAACGAAAATTTTCATTTCTTTTGGAGATTTTACTAATTTTTTGGAGTACTATAGTATGGACTCAGTGACTAACAGTTCAATATTTTCCGCAACGAGCACTAAGTGAACTTATCTAGCGCTTTGAGTTGACAGCTAATGGCTGTTAAGACTTAAAGGTAATTTTTCGAAAAATTTTTTTTGAACATTAGCCAATCATAAGCTCATTATCGTGAACTGTAAGCCAGTCTCATTGATGGCAGCAATCTCCTACTTCCTACTGCCACCACATTTAATCTTGCTAGCGGTTTTTTTCTAACTATTGGATATATGACTTCAATGACACAAGATTTCAAAAATACTTAAAAAATATTTTGGATATTTTCGCATTATTGGTTACTTTTAAAATCTCTTTCTAAAATTTCTTTAAAAAGATTTTTAGATAATTTTGTATTATTGTTTACTATTGAAATCTCTTCACATTAATCAAATTTTGGTTGCTCCCATTGGCATAAAGAAGACGTTGAGCGGATCGCAAGTAACGTTTGCACTTAAAAGCTTGTGGTTCAAATGACTTCGATATTTTCTTCTTGCACTTTTCTACTGAATATTTGGTTTTGCCTACTTTGTTGTTGCTTTCATAGTCATAAGACTTATTGTAAGGTTTTATTGATTACATATGCGTCACAAACAACCCTGTTCTCCTAGTGGGGCATATCTTAGCGTATTTTTTAACTTCCGATGAAAGTTATTGAATTTAAAGGCTGTTAAATTTTAAAGAATATTTTTCGAAAATTTTTGAACATTAACCAATCTTAAACTTTTTTCGTGAACTCTTAGTCAGTCTCAGCATTGACAGGAGCCACTCGCTTTCTACTGCAAATAAAAGTAATCCTGAGAGCGGGTTTTATCTTCTAACTATCGGTTATCTGACTTCAATGAAGAAAGATTTCAAAATTTTTATAAAAAAAATTTTATATATTTTTGTTTTATTGGTTACTTTTGAACTCTTATCAAAACATCCAAATTTTATACACATTAATAAAATATTATTTTAGTCCCATTGGCTTAAAGGAGACGTCTAATGGATCATAGATAAATCTTTCAGAGAAAAGCTAATGGTTTAGTTGGCTTCGACACTTTCTTCCCGCACTTTTCTACTGAATTTTGGTTGTTGCCTGTTTTTGTTGTGGTTTTCATAGCCATAAAACTTATTGTGATATCCTATTGATTATCTAGGCATGACAATTATCCTTTTCCTCCTATCGGGTTATATCTGAGGCGTAGTTTTTGACCTCCGTTGAAAGCTTTTGATTTTCATGGCCGTTAGGACTTTAAAAATAATATTTCGAAATTTGTTTTTTGAACATGAACCAATCCTAAACTCTTCTTTTTGTGAACTGTTAGTCCTTCTCAGTACTGTACTAACAAGATCCTTGTTTTCTACAGCAGCCAAAACAATCTGGTCAGCAGTTTTATCTTCTATCTATTAGTTTTAAAACTTCAATGCTACGAGTTTTCATAATTTTTTTAATTTCCCGGTAATTTTTCTTATTTTGGTTCCTTTCGAAATTATATGGCATCATCCTAATACTGATAGTTCCCATTGGTTTAGGGAAGACTTTCAACGGATCATAGATAAAGTTTTCGGAGATGAGATTATGATTTAAATTGCTTTCTACTGGTTCAAATGTAATTGTTCATAATTGTTGTTTTTTTTTAATATATTGATAAAAAATAGGAATCCCATTGCTATTAAAAATTTTAAATAAAAATAGAATTTATTTGTGATAAATTAATTTTTAATGCCCTTGTGAATTTATTTGTGATAAATTAATTTTTAATGCCTTCGACACTTTTCTCGCTCAATTTTTTTCTTGAATTTGCTGTTTTGGCCTGTTTTTGTTCTTTAGGTAGCCGTAAATTGCTGACAGGTCTCATAAGGTTGTAATTGAGGATTGAATGAATGGTGTTACCCGAAGCAGTCAGTTTATAGCGAATAGTATATGATATACATCTTCATTTATTTTTCAAAATTTTCAGTTTTTGTTGTTCTTTTCGTCAAATTGTAACTTATTTTCACCAATGAGAGATCCCGTCCAATTTCTTGTTTGCTTTTAAAGGCTTTAATTAGGCTTAGACTAGTATCGACAATAGTGTTTTTGGAGCCAATTGACTTGTAATCTGATCTGAATTTTCATAATCGAACTAGCTTCAGTTATATACAACAATCAAGAAAAATAAATTAACTTATATAAGTTCTAATTGCAACGGAAGAAAGTTTTTATTAAACAAATTTGGTATAATATTTATGTGGATTTTTGTACTGGCATTGTTTTGGTAATCCACCATATAGTGGATAGAAAATTCACAAAGACTTGAAGTATGGAAGGATTTGGAACAGTTGAAGCAGAAGGCCTCTAGCATTTTGGTTGTCATAATGAGAGGAGAGCCGTTTCATTTAGTCTGTTGACACAAAAGTCGGAAAAAATGCTATCGATCTGATTAAAAATATGCCAAAGGTACCGAGGAACTGATATTAAGAGAATTTTCGATCCAAAGCTAAAACGAAGAGCACAGAGAAACTAAAAAAAAACGTACCCGGGTCGAGGTTTGGTCAAAAAATAATGTAAGATTAGCGGTGATTAGCGGTGAAAAAAAAGTTTTTTCACCGCAAAGCGCCCGCATCTTTTAGCGTTCAATGCGTTCATAGCGGTGAATTTTTGTAAGATTAGCGATTAATTTAGCGGTGAATTTTTGTAAGATTAGCGATTTTAGCGGTGAAAACTTTTTTTTCACCGCTTCGTGGTAGCGCTGAAAAATTTTTTTTCACCGCATTATGCTAGTAGCGGTGAAAACTTTTTTTTCACCGCTTAAGCGGTGAAAAAAAAGTTTTCAGCGCTACGAGCAGAAAGCGGTGAAAAAAAATTTTTAAGCGCTACCACGACTCGGGGTTTTCAAAGCAACATCATTTTTTTTTACATTACCTGAACCAGCACCCCAGCTGGTTTTTTGACAATGACAATCCAGACAGCTGCAGACATGTCCATAATACGCCATTTACGTCCCCACCATGAGGTGCACAAAATCCCAGCGGGGGGGAAACCGACTAACCGGCGTCTCAACGGGGCAGGGGGGGGTGCACCTCTTCATTAAATAAATTTTACATTTCCTAGGCAAGCTATAGCAAAAATTCTTTTTGTTTTAGGCTCTAAATACACTGGGGATACTCCATACCGAGTTTGGTTTGATTTGGACAACTCCTTGATCCGATGAAAAAGACCTATTTTTAAAATTCGTTATTTGCGAAATTCGCAAATTTCCGATTAAAATATTAACTTTTTTTCTAGGAAAGTAGGGCGGACCGTTCTTTTTGCATTACAACCTATATAGTACTGGTAGTCTGGGATATCAATTTGGTTTACTTTGAACAACTCCTTGGCCCGATGAAAAAGACCTATTTTTTAAATTCGTTATTTGCGAAATTCGCAAATTTCCGATTGAAATATTAACTTTTTTTCTAGGAAAGTAGAGCGGACCGTTCTTTTTGCATTACAACCTATATAGTACTGGTAGTCTGGGATATCAATTTGGTTTACTTTGAACAACTCCTTGGCCCGATGAAAAAGACCTATTTTTTAAATTCGTTATTTGCGAAATTCGCAAATTTCCGATTGAAATATTAACTTTTTTTCTAGGAAAGTAGGGCGGACCGTTCTTTTTGCATTACAACCTATATAGTACTGGTAGTCTGGGATATCAATTTGGTTTACTTTGAACAACTCCTTGGCCCGATGAAAAAGACCTATTTTTTAAATTCGTTATTTGCGAAATTCGCAAATTTCCGATTGAAAAACGAACTTTTTTTCTAGGAAAGTTAGGCGGACCGTTCTTTTTGCATTACAACCTAAATAGTACTGGTAGTCTGGGATATCAATTTGGTTTACTTTGAACAACTCCTTGGCCCGATGAAAAAGACCTATTTTTTAAATTCGTTATTTGCGAAATTCGCAAATTTCCGATTGAAATATTAACTTTTTTTCTAGGAAAGTAGGGCGGACCGTTTTTTTTGCATTACAACCTATATAGTACTGGTAGTCTGGGATATCAATTTGGTTTACTTTGAACAACTCCTTGGCCCGATGAAAAAGACCTATTTTTTAAATTCGTTATTTGCGAAATTCGCAAATTTCCGATTGAAATATTAACTTTTTTTCTAGGAAAGTAGGGCGGACCATTCTTTTTGCATTACAACTTAAATAGTTCTGGTAGTCTGGGATATCAATTTGGTTCACTTTGAACAACTCCTTGATCCGATAAAACTTCTATATTTTTGAAAATAGAATAAGCGAAGAAGTCGATATTTCCGATTCAAAAGGTAACTTTTTTTCTACGAAAGTTAGGCGGACCATTCTTTTTGCATTACAACCTAAATATTACTGGTAGTCTGGGATATCAATTTGGTTCACTTTGAACAACTCCTTGATCCGATAAAACTTCTATATTTTTGAAAATAGAATAAGCGAATAAGTCGATATTTCCGACTCAAAAGGTAACTTTTTTTCTACGAAAGTTAGGCGGACCATTCTTTTGGCATTACAACCTAAATAGTACTGGTAGTCTGGGATATCAATTTGGTTCACTTTGAACAACTCCTTGATCCGATAAAACTTCTATATTTTTGAAAATAGAATAAGCGAATAAGTCGATATTTCCGATTCAAAAGCGAACTTTTTTTCTACGAAAGTTAGGCGGACCATTCTTTTTGCATTACAACCTAAATAGTACTGGAAGTCCGGGATATCAATTTGGTTCACTTTGAACAACTCCTTGATCCGATAAAACTTCTATAATTTTGAAAATACAAAAAGCGAGTATGTCGATATTTCCGATCGAAAAACGAACTTTTTTCCTAGACAAGCTATACCAGAAATTCTTTTTCTCCTAGATTCTATATACCCTTGGAATACTCCATACCAAGTTTGGTTCAATTTGGACAACTCCTTGACCCGATGAAAAAGACCTATTTTTAAAAAATATTTTAAATTAATTATTCGAATTAATCGGAAAATTACAAACAAAAAACTAACTTTTTACCTAGGCAAGCTGTAGCAAAAATTCATTTTGTTTTATGCTCTAATTACACAGGGGATTCTCCATACCGAGTTTGGTTCAATTTGGACAACTCCTTGACCCGATGAAAAAGACCTATTTTTGAAAATTACATTAAATTAATTATTCGAATTAATGGGAAATTTCCGTATGAAATACTAACTTTTTCCTGGGCAACATTCAGCAAAAATTCTTTTTGTTTTACACTCTGATTACACTGGTGATACTCAATACCTAGTTTGGTTCGATTTGGACGACTCCTTGACCCGATGAAAAATACCTATTTTTAAAATTTGTTATTCGCGAAATTCGCAAATAACAAATCGTTATTCGGAAAAAACTTCCCAGGCAAAAAAATTCAATTACAAATAAACCAGAGGATCAATGAATTCAATTTATCATCAACACTTCAACTTCTAATAATGAAAAGAAGAACAAATTTGCAAAAATTACTATAATAAGCACATTGAGTAACAAATTTCTGGAACAATTTTAATCAAATTACAAGTAAAATCAGATACGTCTATAGTAAAACAAATAACAGAATCAATTTCGTTTGTATTCAACGTCAGTTTGCCGTTTTTAAACAATTTTTTCGTTTCTTGTTTGAAGTGTCCAATGCTTGTACTCACGGACATTACCTTTTCCTTCTTTTTTGAACTTCTTCATAATAACAACAACTTCTTGCTTGCACAATCGACCTTTGACCCGAATTTTCTTTCCTGGAAACAGTGGCTCGCGTTCAAATCCATTAATTTCCGTCTTTATGCAGTTCATATAGCACAATTTTCTTGACTTTTTTCGAATAATTTTGGATGCTGCCATGAATAGGTTAATTCTCAAATTGAAGAACATCCATCCATTAAAATGGCTTTGATTTTTTCTGGAACAAAGGAATTTCACTCCAACTACGCCTGGAAATCTTTTCACTATATGGCGTTTAGCAGCAATCATGTCCGATGCCAAAAGATTTCCAAAGCGTAACGCAAATCTATGTCGAATGGTGGACTTTTTTGGAATTTTAGATGATTTCGATAACTTGGGACTGTTTCCTTTGAATGACTTTTGCCTCTTCAACCACTCTTCTTTTTCTTTTTCTTGCGCATGAATTCTGGCCAGCAATTTGCTCCTCAATTCCGAATTGACATCCATCAAAAACAAATATCTGAAGATAAAAAGACTATTTCTTTAAATATTATTCTCTCACATCAAACTAAGACACAAAAACCTTTAAGCTAGGCAAGCTATAGCAAAAATTTCCTTTGTCCTACACTCTACCTACACTGGGGATACTCCACACCGAGTTTGGTTTGATTTGAACAACTCCTTGATCCGACAAAAATTTCTATATTTTTGAAAACAGAAAAAGCGAATAAGTCGACATTTCCGATTGAAACACAAACTTTTTTCTAGGAAAGTTAGGCGGACTATTCTATTTGCATTACAACCTAAATAGTACTGGTATTCTGGGATATCAATATGGTTCACTTTGAACAAATCTTTGATCCGATAAAATTTCTATATTGTTGAAACGAGAATAAGCGAATAAGTCGATATTTCCGATTGAAACACAAACTTTTTTTCTAGGAAAGTTAGGCGGACCATTCTTTTTGCATTACAACCTAAATAATACTGGTAGTCTGGGTTATCAATTTGGTTCACTTTAAACAACTTCTTGATCCGATAAAAAAGACCTATTTTTTAAAATCGTTATTTGCGAAATTCGCAAATTTCCGATTAAAATACTAACTTTTTTTCTAGGAAAGTTAGGCGGACCGTTCTTTTTGCATTACAACCTAAATAGTACTGGTAGTCTGGGATATCAATTTGGTTCACTTTAAACAACTCCTTGATCCGATAAAAAAGACCTATTTTTTAAAATCGTTATTTGCGAAATTCAAAAATTTCCGATTAAAATACTAACTTTTTTTCTAGGAAAGTTAGGCGGACCATTCTTTTTGCATTACAACCTAAATAATACTGGTAGTCTGGGTTATCAATTTGGTTCACTTTAAACAACTCCTTGATCCGATAAAAAAGACCTATTTTTTAAAATCGTTATTTGCGAAATTCGCAAATTTCCGATTAAAATACTAACTTTTTTTCTAGGAAAGTTAGGCGGACCATTCTTTTTGCATTACAACCTAAATAATACTGGTAGTCTGGGTTATCAATTTGGTTCACTTTAAACAACTCCTTGATCCGATAAAAAAGACCTATTTTTTAAAATCGTTATTTGCGAAATTCGCAAATTTCCGATTGAAATACTAACTTTTTTCCTAGGCAAGCTATAGCCAAAACCCTTTTTGATTTATACTCTAGGTGCCCATGGGATACTCCATACCGAGTTTGGTTCGATTTGGACGACTCCTTGACCCGATAAAAAAGACCTATTTTTAAAATTTGTTATTTGCGAAATTCGCAAATTTCCGATTGAAAAACGAACTTTTTTTCTAGGAAAGTTAGGCGGACCGTTCTTTTTGCATTACAGCCTAAATAGTACTGGTAGTCTGGGATATCAATTTGGTTCACTTTGAACAACTCCTTGACCCGATAAAATTTCTATATTTTTCAAAATAGAATAAGCGAATAAAAAGCTAATAAATAGATATTTCCGATTGAAATAACAACTTTTTTCCTAGGAAAGCTATAGCCAAAATTCTTTTTGATTTATACTCTAGGTGCCCATGGGATACACCATACCGAGTTTGGTTCGATTTGAACAACTCCTTGATCCCATGAAAAAGACCTATTTTTAAAATTCTTTATTTGCGAAACTCGCAAATTTCCGATTGAAAAACGAACTTTTTTTCTAGGAAAGTTAGGCGGACCGTTCTTTTTGCATTACAGCCTAAATAGTACTGGTAGTCTGGGATATCAATTTGGTTCACTTTGAACAACTCCTTGACCCGATAAAATTTCTATATTTTTCAAAATAGAATAAGCGAATAAAAAGCTAATAAATAGATATTTCCGATTGAAATAACAACTTTTTTCCTAGGAAAGCTATAGCCAAAATTCTTTTTGATTTATACTCTAGTTGCCCATGGGATACACCATACCGAGTTTGGTTCGATTTGAACAACTCCTTGACCCGATGAAAAAGTCCTATTTTTAAAATTATTTATTTGAAAAAATAGCAAATTTCCGATTGAAATACTAACTTTTTTCCTAGGCAAGCTATAGCCAAAATTCTTTTTGTTTTATACTCTAGGTGCCCATGGGATACTCCATACCGAGTTTGGTTCGATTTGGACGACTCCTTGACCCGATGAAAAAGACCTATTTTTAAAATTCCTTATTTGAAATAATAGCAAATTTCCGATTGAAATACTAACTTTTTTCCTAGGCAAGCTATAGCCAAAATTCTTTTTGATTTATACTCTAGGTGCCCATGGGATACTCCATACCGAGTTTGGTTTGATTTGAACAACTTCTTGACCCGATGAAAAAGACCTATTTTTAAAATTCGTTATTTGAAAAAATAGCAAATTTCCGATTGAAATACTAACTTTTTTCCTAGGCAAGCTATAGCCAAAATTCTTTTTGTTTTATACTCTAGGTGCCCATGGGATACTCCATACCGAGTTTGGTTCGATTTGAACAACTCCTTGACCCGATAAAAATTAACTATTTTTTAAAATTATTTAAAATTAATTATTCGAATTAATCGGAAATTAACGTAAGAAAAACTAACTTCCTTCCTAGACAAGCTACAGCAAAAATTCTTTTTGTTTTACACTTAAGGTACCCGTGGTATACTCCATACCGAGTTTGGTTCGATTTGAACAACTCCTTGACCCGATAAAATTTCTATATTTTTGAAAATAGAATTAGCGAATAAGTCGATATTTCCGATTGAAAAACGAACTTTTTTTCTAGTAAAGTTAGGCGGACCATTCTTTTTGCATTACAACCTATATAGTACTGGTAGTCTGGGATAACAATTTTGTTCACTTTCAACAACTCCTTGACCCGATGAAAAAGACCTATTTTTAAAATTCGTTATTTGCGAAATTCGCAAATTTCCGATTAAAATACTAACTTTTTTTCTAGTAAAGTTAGGCGGACCATTCTTTTTGCATTACAACCTAAATAGTACTGGTAGTCTGGGATACCAGTTTGGTTCACTTTGAACAACTCCTTGATCCGATGAAAAAGACCTCTTTTTAAAATTCGTTATTTGCGAAATTCGCAAATTTCCGATTAAAATACTAACTTTTTTTCTAGCAAAGATAGGCGGACCATTCTTTTTGCATTACAACCTATATAGTACTGGTAGTCTGGGATAACAATTTTGTTCACTTTCAACAACTCCTTGACCCGATGAAAAAGACCTATTTTTAAAATTCGTTATTTGCGAAATTCGCAAATTTCCGATTAAAATACTAACTTTTTTTCTAGTAAAGTTAGGCGGACCATTCTTTTTGCATTACAACCTAAATAGTACTGGTAGTCTGGGATACCAGTTTGGTTCACTTTGAACAACTCCTTGATCCGATGAAAAAGACCTCTTTTTAAAATTCGTTATTTGCGAAATTCGCAAATTTCCGATTAAAATACTAACTTTTTTTCTAGCAAAGATAGGCGGACCATTCTTTTTGCATTACAACCTAAATAGTACTGGTAGTCTGGGATATCAATTTGGTTCACTTTGTACAACTCCTTGATCCGATGAAAAAGACCTCTTTTTAAAATTCGTTATTTGCGAAATTCGCAAATTTCCGATTAAAATACTAACTTTTTTTCTAGTAAAGTTAGGCGGACCATTCTTTTTGCATTACAACCTAAATAGTACTGGTAGTCTGGGATACCAGTTTGGTTCACTTTGAACAACTCCTTGATCCGATGAAAAAGACCTCTTTTTAAAATTCGTTATTTGCGAAATTCGCAAATTTCCGATTAAAATACTAACTTTTTTTCTAGCAAAGATAGGCGGACCATTCTTTTTGCATTACAACCTAAATAGTACTGGTAGTCTGGGATACCAGTTTGGTTCACTTTCAACAACTCCTTGACCCGATGAAAAAGACCTATTTTTAAAATTCGTTATTTGCGAAATTCGCAAATTTCCGATTAAAATACTAACTTTTTTTCTAGTAAAGTTAGGCGGACCATTCTTTTTGCATTACAACCTAAATAGTACTGGTAGTCTGGGATACCAGTTTGGTTCACTTTGTACAACTCCTTGACCCGATGAAAAAGACCTATTTTTAAAATTCGTTATTTGCGAAATTCGCAAATTTCCGATTAAAATACTAACTTTTTTTCTAGTAAAGATAGGCGGACCATTCTTTTTGCATTACAACCTAAATAGTACTGGTAGTCTGGGATATCAATTTGGTTCACTTTGTACAACTCCTTGACCCGATGAAAAAGACCTATTTTTAAAATTACTTATTTGAAATAATAGCAAATTTCCGTATGAAAAACTAACTTTTTTCCTAGGCAAACTATACCAAAAATTCTTTTTGTTTTACACTCTAGGTACCCATGGGATACTCCATACCGAGTCTGGTTCGATTTGAATAACTTCTTGACCCGATAAAAAAGACCATTTTGAAAATTACTTATTTGAAATAATAGCAAATTTCCGTATGAAAAACTAACTTTTTTCCTAGGCAAACTATACCAAAAATTCTTTTTGTTTTACACTCTAAGTACCCATGGGATACTCCATACCGAGTCTGGTTCGATTTGAATAACTTCTTGACCCGATAAAAAAGACCTATTTTGAAAATTACTTATTTGAAATAATCGCAAATTTCCGTACGAAAAACTAACTTTTTTCCTAGGCAAGCTATACCAAAAATTCTTTTTGATTTATACTCTAGGTGCCCATGGGAAACTCCATACCGAGTTTGGTTCGATTTGAACAACTTCTTGACCCGATAAAATTTCTATATTTTTCAAAATAGAATAAGCGAATAATATTTGAATAAGTCGATATTTCCGATTGAATATATATATAAATAAACATATACATATATGCATATATATATATATATATATATATATATATTTATATATATATATATATATATACATATATATATATATATACATATATACATATACATATATATACATATATATATATATATATATATATATATATATATATATATATATATATACATATATGTACATATAAACATATATACATATATATAAATATATATATATATATATGTATATATATATATTACATTCGGACCACTCCTTGATTTGCAACCCTCCTTGACCCGATGAAAAAGACTATATATAAGCCCCGATATATATATATATATATATATATATATATATATATATATATATATATTATATATATATATATATATATATATATATATATGTTGTCCCTTCTATCTCTTTTTGCACCGTATTTCTAAAAAAAATTGACTGCATCTGCTCTCCAAATTTGAATCAATCTGATTTAAATTCACAAGAAATACCTCTCAAGTTAGTGACCACTGGCGCAGTGGAATAAGCAGTTGAAGGCATGCAGGAGGTCAGAGGTTCGAAACCATGTAGCAGTTTTATATATACACATATATATACATATATATATATATACATATATAATATATATAAACAGATATATATGTATATATATATATATATATATATATATATATATATATATTTGTATATGTAAATATATATATATATATATATATATATATATATATATATATATTTGTATATGTAAATATATATATATATATATATATATATATATATATATATATATATATAGTATCCGTACACTCGAGATACTCCATACCATGTTTAATTTGATTTGCAGAAATCTATGACCGAATCAAAAGCTCAAAATTATTAAATTAATCGGAAACTTGCATACAGAAAAACAACTTTTCCAAAGACTAACTATAGCAAAAATCCTTTCTGTTCAAGACTTTACGTACACAGGTGATACCCCATTCAAAAGGCGCTAACCCATTGCTAAGCTAAGAAGTTTCATTGGATCTAACTGTTCATTAATCATGCTCAAAATGATGCAAAATTCTAATAAAATACATCTGATCGTAAACAAATTTAATAAGTTTTGAAGTTATATCATCCACAGAGCAATGGATCAGCTGCTCAGTTTCTTCTACAGCGTATCCTAGAGGTTCAAGCACGCTTTCATAATCCATAAAGTCCGTTCCCTCGAGGCTGATGTTCAGAGTCTCGACAATTTTGAATAATTTCACAAGACAATTAATTGATCCATTATCATAGAAAGTTAGAATTTGTCCAACTTTCCTGTTTTCGGTTCCAATTTCAACAAAACTGTTATTGCAGCCTCGTGCGTAACTTTCTGAGTCCAATCGATATTTTCCCCAATAACGGCAAAAGGCTCGCGCTGAGGGAAACTGTTGCAACAATTCTTCTATATATGTTGTACTAATCAAGCCAAGAGTCTGATTCACAGAATCTTTGCGACCAATTATATTTTCGATCACAGGCTTCAGGGAATCATCTGTCAAACGTGAACTAACAATTTCTTTGTTGCGAATGTATCTCTGGACCAACAACTTACAAGTATTCACAGAACCAGTAACTGGTCGAATGAGATAATGATTCGCTGATTCAAATAAAGAAGCTGAAGTAGTCCATAGGGGTCCAAACGTCTCACATTGCCAAGCAAGGTGTCTCAATAGATGGAAGTTAATGGATTCGAAAGATCTCCCAGGAAACTTGAAACTCATATTCCGACAAAAAGCCTCAAGGAGCAGTCCGCAAAACTTTGCATTTTTATTACTATCATATAACGCACGCAGTGCAAAAACTAAGTAACTCAGATCGCGGAATGTTGACTCATCACTCAGAACAGGTCGAAACACAATGAAAGACAAGTAGAGAAGATATGTCTTTAGTTCATTCGCTTTAAAGTTCTTAATTTCTCGTAATGAGCGCACACTGCGTTTGAATTCCGAGGGCAACCTCAAGGCGCTTGTAGCATTCTCCACCTCAACAGGAGATCCACTTATCTCAAACAAAAACTCAAGCAAGTCTTTCGCGACACCTTTCAAAAGTTGGTGCATAGTATCAGTGGGCGCGGTAAGCGGAAGATTAGGTATAACACTAAAAATTTTGGGATATCCCTGAACTCCTTTGTAAGAAACTTCAGGATCATTCTCTTTGTTCTGCTTCCTGAAATCAACGTCACCACTCTCATAGAGAACTGCTCGCCTGTAATGCTGTTCAGGCTTTCTCAATACAATTATTTCGCTACTCGGGTAGCAATGGGCTCGAAAACGATGTTTACCTCGCATATCGCATAAACTGCATCCGTAAAAACCGTTATGACGCTTCATTTTTAAGACGCTACTTTTACACACAAGGTCGGCAATTAGAACAACAGTTTTGAACTCGACTGAGAAAGCAGTATTTCCGAACTCCAATTCGCACTTATTGAGGAGTTCCTCTTTATAAAATCCAAAAATATCATCCCAAGGACAATCGCTATTTCCATACCACAGACTACACAAGACAATATTTTCAAACTTTGAGCGCAGAACAGGGGGAAGATCGGCAATGGCCACCCAAACCGGATAGGCAGATTCACACGCAGACTTTTGTACAACAGCGCCATCTGTATTTAGAATCAATTTTATCTTAATTGTGTTATCTTTCACCAAGGACTGCAAAGTCATATCAGACGTTGAATCTCTTTTTGAGTTATATTCGAAGATCTGCTCTAAATTTCGATAAACAACAGCCCGTAGTTGTTTCCGAAAACTTAAGCAAATCAACTGCCCGTTTTCATAAATCTGGTGACTTCGAATATAACTTTTAGCTACATCTGGTATCAGCTTCTTCACAGCAAACGGAGGCGGGAATTCCGAACTAGGATGTATGACTCTTTCTCTTTTAATCAAATCATAGAGAAGCTCATCCGAGCAACCATGTTTCGTTACAATACTTAAGAGAGAAATCATTGAGTTATGAATGGATACATTTGAATTTTCACACAAACTGTTAAAAGAAAACTTAAACTTTCTCCCTTGGTCCGAATCGTTTTCAGCGCTTGAACTTTGATTAGTCTTCTCACTTTGCGCATCCAAATAAACGGAATCTTCGGCACTACTGTCAGAATTAACAGTGTCTGTGCAAACCTCTGAATTGTCGCTCTCATTTGAAGAATTTGAAGTCGAGTCAACATCATCATGATCTCGTAGACCAGCGTTATCGTTGATGCCATTATCATTATTGATACTATTATCATCGTTATCAATATCATCAGCACTCTTGTCATCATTACAATCATGGTCACTACCATTATCATCATCGACATCAGACTGCTCAAATAAATGGGCTACTTTTGTTTGTTCGATGAAACTATCAATAATATCGGCGCCCTTGAGTAATTTACAAGATTTACTTTGGGGTTTGTGTTTTCTGGCATACTTCCTTTTTCCCAATCTTTTATTCGTTGCAGAGCTGGTAGTTTGCTCTAGAAGGGTTAGGTGAGTTCTTTCAGTTTCTTCGATCAATTGGCCTGCTGTTGCATAGTGTTGCGCAAAAACGTTTGAACTTTTTCCAGAGCCTAGATAAGCGTCATCTTCCAAAATGGGGCTAGGAGCTCTCCCTGACGTGCTTTCTTCGTTCGCAGTTGACTTTACTAACAAATCCAACGACTGTCCTTCAGCTCCTTCATCAGGCAAAAACGATGTCGAAGGTTCATCGGTACAGTTTGCGTCTGTACACACTTCACATTTGCATTCATCAATGCTGCCAAAAAAAGAGTCACCATAATCAACTGTTATCTCTTCATCGGGGTGTATAGAACGAATAACTTGAAGTCGGATGGTCCGATATCGCAGATAATCACAACTATATCCTTGGAAATATCGCGTATTTGGCATGCAAGAATGGTTGACAAATCTGGCAACACCAAGAAGAACAACCTCTCGGCTCGTAGAGCTACTCTTCATTATCGACAAGGGTGTCAATTTTTCCCTCAAATCTGCCGGAATGTCTTCGATAATACCAACAACTTCATGAATTGGTTCTAACCTAGGCTTAAGAACTCTTCCAGTTTTGTTGAACAACCCAAAGCCTCCAAATTTATCTGGTTCAATTTTAAACCCTTTCGAGTCTGCTGTTCTGTAAACCATTGAAAAGCCTTCCAGAGTTTTGCTAAGGTTTTGATTCGAGCTGACTTTTGCAACTATTGATGATGATGTGTCCTCAGGAAGCATCATCATTGGTTTGAGCGTAAACACTTGTAATAAATTTGAGCTCACAAAAGCGTCTAACTTTATAAGATCTTCGCATTTTATCATGATTTAACTGAAAAACAAAGTAACTTTGCCACAGTGTCTTTAAAATTTACGCTGAGAGAACTAGGTCCACTATATCGTAGAAGAACAAAATGATTCCAAGTTTCAAGCTCAATTTGATACAAAAGGGCTACAAAATGGGCAAATGATAACACGTATCAAGTAAAGGATTAACTGCCTTGAGCTAAACATACAACTAGCACGGAACCCAGAGCTATTTAGAATTCTAATCTTTAATTTAGAGTTATGCTAATCAGGTAAAAAGTGAACTTCTGTAATCAGCTTAGTCAACTAATTTTATCACAAAGTTAAAAATCAAATCTCAAAAAATCATAAACTTCTGTCAGATTTCTGTATGAGCTACATTTAAGGTTATGAAAATTCACTGATCATCGACTGCATCTGTTGCTGTTTCATCAATTAGTCCCAAGTTCTCTGAGTTTCTTTCAGTCTGAGCCACCAAATGCGATTCGTCATCTGCAACGGTGTGGTCACGTACAAACTGGTTGTAGGCTTTCCTTGCAGTCTTGTATGCCAACAATGGTGTTGAAGGATACTTCTGTTGCACTACGTCTAAGAAGCAAAAAATCAAAATTAATATCGAGGTTTTCGACAAAAAAGAAAGATGTTAAAAGATAATTGAAAGCTATTCTCAATTTAGAACTTACTCTTGAACTTTTCGGCAAGTTCTGCTGACACAGCTGATCGAGTTTTCTCTGAGTTCTTTTGAGGCGATACAATTCTATTGCTTTCCTCACTGGACGAGAACAATTTAGAACCAAGCAGTCGACTGAAAACGGCAACGTCAGAACCAGCATGCAAAGTCATTAAATCAAAACCGTTGTGTTCAACAGGAGTTTTGGGCGAGTTCCATTCTGGGTTATCGTCGGCGCTTTGAAAGTCATGTCTTGCATAGGAGAGCTCCTCTTTCAACGTTTGTCTCTGAAATATGAGCACTTCATTTTGCTCTATCGAGAAAAATACAAAGAGCATTTTGAAAGAGCATCTTACCTCTCTGTTCAATGATTGAATTAAATTAGCTCTTTTCTTCAGTTCCCTCTCGCACTCTTTCTCAAAAGCTTCCTTCAGTGCCTTCATTCGCTTTTCATGTTGTTCGGCAAATTCTTTAAAGGAAGCGCACCCAGCACTTGAATCAGAATCATCGTGTTGAAAAGCAGGTGTTAGCTTTGGACAAGGTGGCAATTCTTCGGCTTTTTCTTGATTGTTCTAGAAAAAAAGGAAACAATCTGTGAAACATTGTCTTAAATATGATATTTTTAAGTTCAACAAAAAATAACCTCAGGCGTCAATTCCTCTGGCACAGGAACAGTCACGGCTTTTGATGACTTCGTTATTGTCTTAACAGTCGGAGTGGCTCCCAATTTTAGGGCACTTGTCTGAGAGTTGCGTGGCATTTTCTTTGACAGAAAATTGATATCGTCGCAAAACTTTTGTTTTCGATCCGCCTTTATGTAAGTAACATGCAGTCGATCGGGATTTCTGCCACTCCTCAACTGGTCTTCGTACTTTTTGTAAATCTCGTTGACGTATTTCTTGGGTCCCCTGAACAATAAACGGCAACGAACACTTTGAGAGTCTATTGAGAGGTCAATCGTCTTGTTTTCTTCAACGCTAGAACGCTGTATGTAGTTAAAATTATCGGGCCACAAATCACTAGTGGCAGTGATAGCGTAGAGCTCAGTTTTGCTGACAAAAATCCATCTCTGTTCATTTTTAAGCAGTGATTGCTTAATCGATTCGTTAATCTCAATTTCGGAGTCCGACTCGTTTCGTCGCTTTGTTGGATTCAGCCGCGTCCTCTTAGCCGGACCTCCTTGCGCGAAATCATGTTGTGATACAGTTTCTGCTTCGCTTGAGCTACAGGTATCTGATTCGAACAAGGGCTCAGCGCCTTGGCTCAAAGAAGAATTACCGAAATTCAATTTCTGTTGTTTCACAGGCTGATTGATTTTGATCGAAGATACAGTCAAATTAGATCTGGCCTTTCCTGATTTTCCCATTTGATCTAAAAAAGTTCAAAGCCTTAACAATAATCGGAAAACGAGCGCGCATTAATTGCTGGGTAGAAAAATATTCAAAACATGCCAATCATTGTTGTGAATTAAACTGATTAATCAAACATTAAACAAACTGATTAACCACAAAAATCAGATACTCTAATCACTGCATTAATGAATCTTTTGAAACAATAAATTCAAGAAACTAAAAACAGTGTTAACTGTCACACTAAAAAGTAATACTGAAACTTCAAAAAACATTCTCATTCGTTCTTCTCATCTTCGTAGTCAATTTTTGGGTCGCTTGGATTGTCTCTTCTTTTCAAAAAATTTTTCCGATTGCAACCCGCTTGATTAGCAGATTTGCGAGCTCTTTCGTAAGCATCTAGATAGTTTTTTTGACCAAACAGTCTTCTGATTTGAGCTAAAAACAACAAATTAATTTCCGTTTACGTAGTTTATGTCTCACTGAATATCACATTTTACAAACCTTTGAATTGAGAAACTTTACGGGGAGTTGCCGGCGCACGCTGGTCTTCCTTGCTTTTTGAAGGAGAAATCATTTTTTCGGTTAGTCCATCGACATTCCAAAGTTTTCGTCTGAGCTTTCGGCCAGCATCTTCGGGGTTTTTCACAAATCCGAGATCAAAGAGGTCAACGCCATCGAAAAAGCGAACAGCCTGAGCAGGCGATTCATGCTCGTCTGCCTCAATAGATGATTCATTTGTTTCTTCAGAAGTCTCAAACTTGACACTCTCACGCGACTAAAAAAAAGACATGAAAGGATGTTCAAACAAAAATAAACAACAACAAAACCAACCAAAGTTTTAAAGCTCCGCAGCTGCTGCTCCAGTTTATTGTTGTATTCTCTGAACGTGTTAACGTGTGCTTGAATCAAGCTGGCGAATTTATCTTCATCTGCTTTCAGCATTGCACAGACCTCTTTATGATGATTGCAACACTGAAAAAAAAACAGATATAAGGAAGTTTTATTGCAATAGATAGAGCATTTTCACTAACCGTTGCCTCCACATTTGATTTGCTTTTCGTTTCCCGTACCAAACTCGAAAACGCCATCTGCTCACTTTTACGCTTCTCCGCTTTTTGATTTACTATGGTTTCTTTGTTTGAAATTGAAGATGATTCTACCTCATCTACCACTGGTTTCTTCGTGTTCTGTTGTTCACGGTTAACCGGTTTCACTTGCTTAGCGGTCCGTTTTTTCGAAGCAACGGGTAAATTATCCTGCAGATCAACCGAAGTACTCGCAACTGCAGGTTTTCTGTTTGAATGCTCGATCTGATTCTTCGCCGCCAGCTGGTTTTGGTAAAGAGTTGAAATCGCACTCTCGGCACCTTTGTGCGTCAAATAGTACTTATTTCTGCCATCTTCGAGATTCAGATTCGTTTCTGTCAAAAGCTCCATGTTTATCTTTTGTTGCAGCGTATACTTGACAGGCCAACGTTCATCAACTAAATACAAGAATTGCAGATCTCCTTCATCGTTTCGGAACAAATAGGTAAACAAGTTGTTTAGTGGCATTTCCTCTGAAAATAGCAAACGAAATTAAACCAGTCAACAGCATGGTAGATCTTCGAGATTCCAAATTCTCAAAAAGAGAAAGAGGGGACACTCCATACTCAATACCGAATTTGATCCAATTTGATTTGATTCTTAAGAAAAAAGACCAATTTTCAGAATTCATAATCGTAATTTATTCGAAATAATCGCAAATTTCCGTATGAAACACTAACTTTTTCCTAGGCAAGCTATAGCCAGAATACTTTTTGTTGTAGACTCTAGGTACATAGGGGATACTCCATACCGAGTTTACTTTGATTTGAACAACTCCTTGACCCGATAAAATTTCTATGTTTTTGAAAATAGAAATAAGCGAATAATAAGCGAATAAGTCGATATTTCCGATTGAAATACGAACTTTTTTCCTAGGCAAGATATTGCCAAAATTCTTTTTGTTTCAGACTTTAGGTACTTAGTCGATACCCCATACCGAGGATGGTTTGATTTGAACAACTCCTTGATCCCATGAAAAAGACCTATTTTTAAAATTCTTTATTTGCGAAACTCGCAAATTTCCGATTGAAAAACGAACTTTTTTTCTAGGAAAGTTAGACGTACCATTCTTTTTGCATTACAACCTAAATATTACTGGTAGTCTGGGATATCAATATGGTTCACTTTGAACAACTCCTTGATCCGATGAAAAAGACCTATTTTTAAAATTTGTTATTTGCGAAATTCGCAAATTTCCGATTAAAATACTAACTTTTTTTCTAGGAAAGTTAGGCGGACCGTTCTTTTTGCATTACAGCCTAAATAGTACTGGTAGTCTGGGATATCAATTTGGTTCACTTTGAACAACTCCTTGATCCCATGAAAAAGACCTATTTTTAAAATTCTTTATTTGCGAAACTCGCAAATTTCCGATTAAAATACTAACTTTTTTTCTAGGAAAGTTAGGCGGACCGTTCTCTTTGCATTACAGCCTAAATAGTACTGGTAGTCTGGGATATCAATTTGGTTCACTTTGAACAACTCCTTGATCCGATGAAAAAGACCTATTTTTAAAATGATTTATTTGAAATAATCGCAAATTTCCGTACACAAAACTAACTTTTTTCCTAGGCAAGCTACATCAAAAATTCTTTTTGTTTTACACTCTAGATACACATGGGATACTCCATACCAAGTTTGGTTCGATTTGGACGACTCCTTGACCCGATGAAAAAGACCTATTTTTAAAATTTGTTATTTGCGAAATTCGCAAATTTCCGATTAAAATACTAACTTTTTTTCTAGGAAAGTTAGGCGGACCGTTCTTTTTGCATTACAGCCTAAATAGTACTGGTAGTCTGGGATATCAATTTGGTTCACTTTGAACAACTCCTTGCTCCCATGAAAAAGACCTATTTTTAAAATTCTTTATTTGCGAAACTCGCAAATTTCCGATTAAAACACTAACTTTTTTTCTAGGAAAGTTAGGCGGACCGTTCTCTTTGCATTACAGCCTAAATAGTACTGGTAGTCTGGGATATCAATTTGGTTCACTTTGAACAACTCCTTGACCCGATGAAAAAGTCCTATTTTTAAAATTATTTATTTGAAAAAATAGCAAATTTCCGATTGAAATACTAACTTTTTTCCTAGGCAAGCTATAGCCAAAATTCTTTTTGTTTTATACTCTAGGTGCCCATGGGATACTCCATACCGAGTTTGGTTCGATTTGGACGACTCCTTGACCCGATAAAAAAGACCTATTTTTAAAATTTGTTATTTGCGAAATTCGCAAATTTCCGATTAAAATACTAACTTTTTTTCTAGGCAAGCTACATCAAAAATTCTTTTTGTTTTACACTCTAGATACACATGGGATACTCCATACCAAGTTTGGTTCAATTTGGACAACTCCTTGACCCGATGAAAAAGACCTATTTTTAAAATTCGTTATTTGAAAAAATAGCAAATTTCCGATTGAAATACTAACTTTTTTCCTAGGCAAGCTATAGCCAAAATTCTTTTTGTTTTATACTCTAGGTGCCCATGGGATACTCCATACCGAGTTTGGTTTGATTTGGACGACTCCTTGACCCGATAAAAAAGACCTATTTTTAAAATTTGTTATTTGCGAAATTCGCAAATTTCCGATTGAAATACTAACTTTTTTCCTAGGCAAGCTATAGCCAAAATTCTTTTTGTTTTATACTCTAGGTGCCCATGGGATACTCCATACCGAGTTTGGTTCGATTTGAACAACTCCTTGACCCGATGAAAAAGACCTATTTTTAAAATTCGTTATTTGAAAAAATAGCAAATTTCCGATTGAAATACTAACTTTTTTCCTAGGCAAGCTATAGCCAAAATTCTTTTTGTTTTATACTCTAGGTGCCCATGGGATACTCCATACCGAGTTTGGTTCGATTTGAACAACTCCTTGACCCGATGAAAAAGTCCTATTTTTAAAATTATTTATTTGAAAAAATAGCAAATTTCCGATTGAAATACTAACTTTTTTCCTAGGCAAGCTATAGCCAAAATTCTTTTTGTTTTATACTCTAGGTGCCCATGGGATACTCCATACCGAGTTTGGTTCGATTTGAACAACTCCTTGACCCGATGAAAAAGACCTATTTTTAAAACTCGTTATTTGAAAAAAAAGCAAATTTCCGATTGAAATACTAACTTTTTTCCTAGGCAAGCTATAGCCAAAATTCTTTTTGTTTTATACTCTAGGTGCCCATGGGATACTCCATACCGAGTTTGGTTCGATTTGAACAACTCCTTGACCCGATGAAAAAGTCCTATTTTTAAAATTATTTATTTGAAAAAATAGCAAATTTCCGATTGAAATACTAACTTTTTTCCTAGGCAAGCTATAGCCAAAATTCTTTTTGTTTTATACTCTAGGTGCCCATGGGATGCTCCATACCGAGTTTGGTTCGATTTGAACAACTCCTTGACCCGATGAAAAAGTCCTATTTTTAAAATTATTTATTTGAATACATAACTCAAATTTCGTGGACAGATAATGCGACTGGTGACCGGTCAATAGATCGAAAGGACAACAGATCGAAAACAGAAAAATTGGGACAATAGATCGAAAATTAATCTCTATTCTTATTGGTTGAAATTAAGCATTATTTGCGAGCTGCAATATAATTACCATATTATGGCCATGCCTCGCCTTAGCGGCCCGTGGGACTTGATATGAATCTATCACAACCGAACAAAATATCACAACAGAACATGTTATATGCTGTATAATATGAGCGCTCAAATCTGATTGGCCAATACGCAACTTGAATAATTTAATTTTCGATCTATTGTCCCAATTTTTGCTTTCGATCTGTTGTCTTTCGATCTATTGTCCTAGCACCAATGCGACTGAGGTAATGCTTTTTAATCTACTATAGCCAAAATTCTTACAAAATTACATGAGTTTCATACATCTTATACCAGGGGTTTCGGGATCATTTGTTTTTCGGCTGTCTAGTGACTTAAGTCCCTGCAAAGCTTGAAAAACAAATGATCTCTACGCGTTCCGACGCCAGAAAAAACAACAGATTACATGCAGGTTCCCCCCCCAAAAAAAAACTGGACGCAGAGCAAAACAACAATTTATATAATATCATAACATATGGCATCAATGCAATTTATAATACTACTACTACGACTACTATATATCCATATCATATACATCCATCTTCATATCATCATTCATGTATACATCCATCTTCATATCATCATTCATATATACATCCATCTTCATATCTTCTTCATATCTTCGAGTTCGAGTATTCTGGTCTGTAGGTTTGTTGCCTCTGTCGACCAGCTCCTCCGTGTTGTCCCTTACCCTAGGACAATTCGCGGAACATCCTGTGTTGCCAGTGTCTGTCAAGTCGTGTCTTGAAGATATCCAAGCTTTCACTTGACACGACGTGTTCTGGTAACTCGTTCCAATCTTTAGGTCCATCAACTGAGAAAAACTTTTTCCTCAGCTCCAGTCCTCAGCTCCATATCCATCTAATATACATCCATACCCATATCCATATGCTGGTCTTCTATCCATAAACTCTTAATTGCTAAGCCTTCAAAAACGAAAAGGCAACCATCTAATCTGAAATTGCATTTAAAAATATCAAAGCTCTTTAACAAAACACCAGGAACCAGCCAATAGTATAATAGTATAGATATTATAGTACGCCCCTATTGGGTTCTGCCATATAGCCTATCAAATTCTCCTCGAAGAGAGCTTTCGAACGATATAGCATTTATGGGTAGTACGACCCATTCAATCCGCTCCATTTACGACCCATTTCTGTTCCATTCCGCGGGTTCTACCCTCCGTTCTACCCTCCGTACAATGCTCCGTACAATCCCTCCGTACAACCTATTCGTACGCAACTCTATATCGATATAGAGATCTACATGATAATTCTCATTCCTTTGACTGCCTCCCACTTTCTTTGCCGTTCTTGAGCTTTCGGAAATTTCGATTTCATTTCAGCTTCAAATTTATACATGCTTACCTCGAGGAAGTAGGAGGCAGTGGATGAGCCTCTCTCTGCTGTCACTTGACGGGACAGCACACGAATAAGCATGTCACGTGACCGGATGGACGCGGCAAACGAAAGTTTCACTTTGTCATCTGGGTTAGCCGCTATAATTATGAAGTAAATTATAAAAGTGATAAAACTAATATATTCAAGAAGCTCTATAGCTATAATATAGTACGACTATGAAAATACGTAAAAAAAGTGGTTGCAACGGAGGGGGGAGGGGGGAGACGGAAAGGATGAAATGGAAAGGTTGGGGGGGGGGGGGGTTGGGGGGCTGGTATGCGTCCGAAAAAGGCTTATATCTCGAAAACTACTGAACCAAATTGAAAAAATGAATATGTTTTGGAATCAGCATGAACTGGGGCATCAACCTGTCGTTAAAAAAAGTTAAAAAAGTAAAGGAATAAAAACTCGATTTTTGACAATTTGGCCGAAATTTGCCTATTTTCAGCAAAGTTTGGAAAATTGAAAAATAAGGCAATGGAATTAAACCGAAACTTTTCAACCCATATATATTCGTAAAGAGGATTAAATGGGCAAGAAAATGATACAATATACTTTCAAATACGTCGTGTAACAAAAAAGTTATTAAACTAAACAACTTTGAAAATTCGAAAATTTTTCGAAAATCGACCCTGATTTCGGTCTCTACATTGCCCTCGCATTCTCTTGTTTGGCAACATTTTAAAAAGACAATAACATGGTTGTTGGGACCGTGAATTCTAGTTTACTATGATACCAAAAACTTGTATGTTTTGTCTTGAAAAAGTGGAAAATTTAGTCAAAGTACCTCAAAAATGCCCAATTTTTGGCCCCCAAATCGCTAATTATTGAAAATTTTGAACTCAAATAAACAAACTCGAAAAAAGATCTATATATATTCTAAAAGTACTTAAGCACGGCAACAAAATGAGCTATTATAGACTTTCTAACTCGTTTTCTTCAAAAAGTTATTAACAGACCTTTTTCATGAAAATCGACTTTTTCTTCACCTAATTTGACGGTTCATTAAAATTTTGTGAACATCAATATATTGGCTTTTATTTCTACACAAACTCACAAAGTACGTTAACACGGCAACAAAATGAGCTACTATGGACTTTTAACTCGTCTTCTTCAAAAAGATATTAACAGACGTTTTTCATGAAGTTCGATTTTTTTTTCACCTAGTTCGACAGTTCATTAAAATTTTATGATCAAATCAAAATATTAGCATTTCGTTCTACGCAAACTCAAAAAGAAAGTTATCACAGCAACAAAATGGGCTGACATAGACTTTCCAACTCGTCTTCTTCGAAAAGTTATTAACAGAGGTTTTTCATGAAGTTCGACTATTTCTTCTCCTAAGTCGACGGTTCATTTGAATTTTGTGAACAAATCAAAACATGGGCAGTTACTTCTATGCACACTCATAAAGTACGTTGTCACGGCAACAAAAACAGCTATCATTGATCTTCTAACTTGTCTTCTTCAAAAAGTTATTATTAAACGTTTTTCATGAAGTTCGACTTTTTCTTCAATCACATGGACAATTCTCTAAAAAAATGTGTAAAAAAATTGGAGATTGGCATTTATTTCTACACAAATTTAAAAGCTACATTATCAGGGCAAAAAACGGGCCAATACAGACTTTCTAACTTGTCTTCATTAAAAAGTTATTAGCAGACACTTTTCAAGAAGTTTGTTGTTTTCTTCACCCAATTCGGCAGTTCTTTGAAAATTTTGAAAACAAATCAGCATATTGGCATTTTCTATTCATAAATTCAAAAAAAATAAGGTATCACAGCAACAAAAGAAGCTGTTATAGACTTTCTAACTTGTCTTTTTCAAAAAGATAATCACAAAAGTTTTTAATGAAGTTCAATAATTTTTTCACCTAATTCGACAGTTCTTTGCAAGTTTCGTATCCAAATTAGCACTTGTGCATTTATTTTGACATAAAATTCAAAAATACATTTTAATGCACCAAAGCGGGCTAAAATACACAATCTAACTCATCTTTTTCAAAAAGTTATTATCAAACGTTTTTCATGAAGCTTGACATTTTCCTCAACCACTTCGACAGTTCTTTAAAAATTTGTTAACAAATAAAAAAAATTGGCCTTTTTTGGAAACAAATTCAAAAAGTACATTATTTCGGCAACAACACAGGCTAATATAAACCTTCTAACTTGTCTTTTCATAATGTTTGTATCAAACGCTTTTCATGGACTTCGATATATTCTTCACCTAGTTCGACAGCTCTTTGAAAATTTTATGTACAAACCAGCATATTGGCAGTTAGTTCTACACAAATTGAAAATTTAAATTTTTGCAGCATTAAAAAGGGCGAATTGGGCTAAAATAGACTTTCACAGTCGTCTTTTTCAAAATTTTATTAACAAACGTTTTTCATGACGTTCGAAAATTTCTTCTCATATTTCAACTTTTTTAAAATATTTGTATACAAATGAATTATTGGCAATTGTTTCGACACAATGTAAAAGAACATTTTCATGGCAGCAAATTGGTCTGGCATATAACTCTGATGTTTTCGAAAGATTATCAAACAAAGTATTTTTTTAAGTTCGAGATCTAAACAAAACATACATTTGACAGGGACAAAACCTATTTATTCAAACTTCTATGAAATCTAAAAGACAAATTTCATAATTCAGTTTAGTTAATACGTTTTATTTTCAAATGTTAACACTAATCATTCACTTTAAAGGATTTAACACTATAAGCAGTAAGTTCGTAACAATGAAGATAAATTTCGTCAAAAAAACAATCAATTTTGTTCAAATTTTTGCTGCATTAGCAAAAAACACTAGTTATTGTGCTCCCTGAAGTGCGCTGCGTTGCTGTTTTTTGGATTGAACCAGGCGTTGAAAAACTGTTTAGGGTACTTCATCCAATTTGACATCAATTGACAGTAGCTTAATTTGTAATCATTTGATTTGTCTGACAGTTTCACAGTAGCTAAATTTATCATCTTTTGACTTGTTTGACAATTTCTTTAAATTGCGCTTGGGTTGAGGTCAATTTTACAACGGTTTACCACTATTCAGTGCATACAAAAAATGAGTAAGAGTTTGATTCAATGACAGATTTTTTCTGACCTAACCATTTTTTGACCTAACCTAAGGAAAGCCTAAGTTTTCTAGAGGAGCTAAAGCAAAAACGCAGTGTTATATACTTTTTGAAAAAAAAGGATTGCGTTTTATGCATTTGGTTTAACTGTTGAAATTTTTTAAACCAACCAACTAGTTTTTAAAATATATTTTTTATCCGACTGTTGGCTAAAAATAGATGAAACTAAACATAGATGCAACTTTGAATTTTATCTAGTGAAGCTAGACCACCAGTTTTTGGTGTTTTACGCTCTCCACACTTAAATATAATATAGCAATGAGTTCAATATGACCCCAACAAAACTTTGAACCGATGAATATAGACTAATTTTAGGAGATTTTCCAGCTAATTTGCAGCCAAAAAAGACCAAATTCTGAATTCTTCGAGATATGCTGGACAAAATTTTCTTTGTTTGTTATGAATCCCACAACTGAAGAAATTATGATACTGATTTCAGTTTCAATCCAACAACTTTTTAACTCGACAAAATCAGATGCTCTTTTAAACAAAAGTTTGTGTTTGTTCTTTTTCCAACAAAAAAATATAACTCTTTAGAGAAGCTAGACCAAATTGTTTATGTGTTTTATACTCGCACTCTCTAAATATATAGGGGAAAAAACACAAAGATAAGAATTTTTACCCTAAACATCAAAAAGGACGAGAAGTATTCATTAACTTACAAAACAGAGTCAACGCTGAAATTCAAAGTTTACTTATAGAAGGACACATAGATTGAGATCAATATTTTATAATACTTCTAAAATAAAAAGTACGAAAACAATTATCCTCAGAGACAGCTAAAATCAAAACATCTTTGTTTAATATGCTTATCTTTTGTCCGTAAGCTGATTGTCTATCCATTAGGTGATCCTCTATGGGCAGCGTGTTCGACATAACTTATAGTATTTTATCTTTTATAATATTACGAGGTTGCTGATCAATCAGCACTACTCTTGCATGTTTCTAATGCAACTTTTCCAATGATGAAAATTTGTAAGATTAGCGGTGAATTTTGCGGTGAATTTTTGTAAGATTTGCGATTTTTAGCGGTGAAAAATTTTTTTTCACCGCTTAAGCGGTGAAAAAAAATTTTTCACCGCTTAAAACTTTTTTTTCACCGCATTGATCGCATTGAGCGCTAATCTTACACTTTTTACTCAAATTCACCGCAAATCTTACATCTTTTAGCGATTTTTAGCGGTGACACCTCGACCCGGGTAGCAAACGATAAGGGTTTAAAGAAAAAATATTTAAAAAATAATTGCTTAAAGAACTAATTGCAGATTAATACTAACAAAATAAGTTACAATTTATCTATCAAAAAATTCCGTATTTCATCTTATTAGAAATAGCCAAATAATTTCAGCGTAAGCAAAAGACCATGGTGCACGCCCTATCGATTGTGCTTTTAAACAATATATAGAAACAACTAAAGCAGGTAGAGGAGTGCGTTGAGCAATAATAAATTTATTGCCGTTAGCAATTAAACACCCACGCAAACAGCAGTAAAAATACAGATCAAAGCAATGGGACTCAAGTGCTGTACGAAAGCGAGGGTAACATCAACAACCTTGTAGAAGATTCAGCAACGCAAATTACACAACGTGGAGTCAAAGCAAACGTTCACGATACAAACTACACTTTAAAAACGTCTTCTGAGAAATCAAAGCGTGAAAAACAAATAAATAGATTAATCTCAATTTCCGGGAAACAATACAAATAATTTGAGCTTGATTATCAACAGAAAATTTAGAGCTTAAACTGTAAATGAAAGATCTTGAATCAAAGTCTACACTAGTGTTGGATACGTGGATAGAAACACAATCCATATCTCCAAATTAATCTTTGAGCAAATCTTTGGTCACATGCATTTATCCAAAGCCGTGACACTTATCCTGTAAAAATCCGTTCTAAATTTGTAGCTCTCGATGACAATTCTGTCGAGAAAATCTGATTATTCCCCAAATTCAGTTTTGAATACATGAGATATAATTAAAAGTGACAACCGGTACTGAAAAAATTACTTTGCTCACATGGAACGAAGCCTCGACTGAGAGACCAACTGAAAAAATCACAATAAACGTTGAATTTTGAAATGAATTCTGATAGAAAAGTTCAAACATGGATTATAAAGGTGTAAAGCCATTCTTTCGTTGAAGATTCAAATCATAAATAAGCATTCAGATTAGCAACGTACGTTCAAATAGGCTAACGTTTTAGCATCATATCGTTCAGAGTAACAAGAGAACTTAGACGGCATTACTTTTTCGATGTTCATTTAACAGGTTTTTTTGCCTAATGTCATTGACGACAAAATCGGTTCATAATTGGTCAACAATCGGCTAGATAACCTAAAATTAGTACCCGGGTCGAGGTTTGGGGGTGAATTTTCGTAAGAAATGCGGTGAAATGCGGTGAAAAAAAAATAATTTTCACCGCGTATTTCTTACATCTTTTTGCGGTGAATGCGGTGAATCGCGGTGAATTATTTATGTTCACCGCGTAATCAGTATTCTTACAAAAAAGAATAGTCCCCACACGGGTTCGAACATCTCACCTTCTGCATGCCTTCCACTGCTTAGTCCACTGCGCCAACTTTTACATACATCTTTGAAATTTCTTGTGAATTTAAATCAGATTGAGTAAACTTTGGAGATCCTATGCGGTGAATTTTTGTAAGAAATGCGGTGAATTTCGCGGTGAATTTTTGTAAGAAATGCGATGAAATGTGGTGAATTATTTATTTTCACCGCATTCACCGCAATCACCGCATTTCTTACCAAAATTCAGCGCAATCACCGCATTTCTTACAAAAAAATACCCTAAAAGCTCGACACGGGTAAGCCGAAAACCACCTTAATTGGTAAATGTCGTGTTAACTTTTACTTAAATTTAGGTTAAAAGAACTGTTTTGGAAATTTCTACGTATATTAGATGGTCTTATACGCAATTTAAATTTTTCGCGCTGATTAGATTGTTCAGCTCATTTACGCGGTAAAAATCGTTGCACGCTTTTAAATAAAATAAAGATATTGAAAAACCGTCATACGATTGCAATCTTTATTTTGGAAATGGCAAAAGAATATGTTGGGACAACTGGTACGAGTTTTAGCAGCGGACGGACGATTGAACTGGTCGACGTACGTAAGATGGCGGAGCGACGGAGTTCTACGATCGGAGCGGTCGGGTAGTAACCCCTAGATTTGCATTTCTCAACTATCCAAACCAAGTCACCGGTTTTAATTTGTTGCTCGGCACGCTTTGGCCACATAGAGCGTCTGTTCAGCGTTGGTACGCACTCTTTTATCCAACGGGACCAAATAGCGTTAGTATACGACTGCGCACGGGCGTATTGTTTAAGATGGTCAAATTCTTTATTGCGAACAAGAGTCGGAATACCGGTGGAGTAATCTACTAACAGGAAGTGAGGGGCGTTGGAACGTTCAAATCGCAAGGACCAGCGCTTTTCGGATGCGAAATAAGAGCATGCTCCACGAGACAAACGGTATATGCAGCGCCTCATGCGTGCGGCAACGAGTGCCAAGAACACTACACATCACGCTCTCGAAACTGCATCTCAAACTATCTTAGATACCACACTGATGTGGTGCGCTGGGTGGATTGAACCTCCGCTTTATACCTTTGTGAGTGAGCTCAACTGCAATGATGACAGTGTTCCAATTTGGCGGAGTTCTTTCTCCACTTCAATGATTTTAGTGCCGTTTTCCGACCAAATCTTGGCAGAAAGACCCCTAAGTGACACAAACCACTCAATTCTCTTAGCACAAGAAGTTGTGTCCATGGATGTAACCATCTCAGCGCGAGTAATAACATGGACAGCGCGAGTATTAACACAGTGTAAAGGAATCCCCCCTTTTTACTAGTATGGCGGACATTAACATAGAACGGCCCAAAGTAGGCTAAGGCGGTGTTGGTGAAGGAAAGAGAATGGTATGCAAGTCTCTCCTTAAGTACTTCAGACATGATTGGTTGTATAGTTACAGCTTGGAATTCTCTGCACCTCAAGCAGCGCGCTTTGATGGAGCGCAATGATCATCTTAGTTTCAGTATTGTATAGTGCTCCTGCACAAATGATGTTAGTTATTCAACGCCCTTATGGCAATGCTTTACATGGTTGTGTTCGAGGAACGATTTTACAAACGGATGTCGTGCATCTAAGATCACTGTGTACTTTACGTTAAACCTGACTTCCATTAGCATTCAATAGATGTCCGCAGAATCGGTGTATGCTGCTCTCGGAAGCGGAAAAGTGCTTAAATGAAGTTTTGGAGCATATCCCAGGTCACGGCACCATGGTAAAGGTCTATAACCACTCTTTCGTTGAAGATTCAATCGTTGAAGAGATCTTAGACGGCCTGACTTTTTCGATTTTCACTGAACAGTTTTTTTATGATGTTATTGACATCAAAAATTGTTCATAATCGGTCAACAATCGTCCGGATAACCTAAAATTATGCAGCCGAAAACAACGTTAATCGGTACATATCAAGATTATTTTTACTAAAAATTAAGTTAAAAGAATTTTTCAGAATTTTCAACGTATATTAGAAGGTTTTATACGCCTTTAAGTTTTTCTCGCTGCTTCTGTTCATATGATTTACGCGGTAACAATCATCGGACGATTTCAAATAAATTAAAGTTATTCAACAACGGTCGTGCGATTGCAACCTCTCCATTGGAAATGGCGCTTATTTGCTTAGTAGCATTAGAAACCAGTATCAATTGGGAATGAAAGCAGACAAAGCAACAGTTATGGAAAATTTTTCTATATAGGACTCTTATTTTTTATAAAAATGCTTGATACATTTTTCCTCTAGTTGTTTTCAGGCTTTGTACAAAAATATTTTGAAACTACACCTAGGTAGGGCAGTAAATACAAGGGCCCGCTTGTGACAGAAATGAAAAACAAAGTTTTCTAAGGAAGGCCCCACTTCGCTACCTTCTCTACTCATAATTCAGGAGAATTCAACTGACATTTTCTTCCTGTAGTTCTGTTTTTATTCTTTTTTTCCAAGTACAAGATTCTGTCTTATGTTCTAGCGGCAAGGTTTGTAAAATTGGAAAAATAAATTGTGGTGAATCTTTAATTATCATAGAATTCACAACAGGGTCTTACAAAACTCTTCGGTAAGCAAAAAGTCAAAAAAGTCAATAAAAGTCAAAAAGCAAAGTCAGCAGCGTAAATTTATATGAACGAACACGCTGATAGATTTTTTTCTCTGTTTACATTCTTTGAGAACGTTATCTGACAAAGACCTTTTTTGTTTTTGCGATAAAGCAAACAAGTTTTTTTTTTTTTCTTCTACAATCAAACCGAATTATTGGGTATTCTATATCTGGACTTCAAACTGGTGAGACCAAACCAATTTAACTTTTAATTTAATATAGTCTCATTTTCAGGACGCGTCTTTTTTTTCTGGTTTATGCTGGAATAACTGAAACCAATCACCCTAAAGCATAGATATCAATATGACAGACACTATTTCGGGTTTGTCAAAATGGACAAAAGAGAAACTAGTAAGCGAGGTGATGCAACTAAGAAATCAAAGAAGGGAGTCATAACTTAGCAAACAAGAATCAAGACAATAACCAAGAATTGGATAGATTTAAGCTCAAATTGGAATATCTGAAAGAACTTTATAATCAAGCTCAATCTGAGATTCAATTTTTGAGGAGTCAGAATGATAAATTAATATCAAATTTAATTAGCGAAAAAACAGTAGAAAAAGATGTCGTGAAATCTACTGTCAACAGTCATATTTATCCAAAGTTTGTTCCTCGTTTCACAAAAGAGTTAATTATTTCTGACAGCTCGTATAAACTGGTTCGCCAAAATGACATCAGTAATGATGCTGCCAATCATTTTTATCCATCTTCGACAATAAAAGACCTCAATAATATCATTGACAATTATGCGCCATCAACAAAAGCAGAATGTCTGATTATTCATTCAGGACATAATTCCATTGATCAAGGTACGGCAGGAGAAGATGCCGCTAAAGAGTTGGGAGTCGTTTTTATCGAAGTGCGTTAAAAAAATAAAGCCCTACAAAGTAGCGATTTGTAAATTACCCAAGGTAAAAAACAGCAGTTTTGGACGCGAAACTAACAATAATGAAATAACCAAATTTAACTAGGCTTTAGACGATATAGCAGATGGTTTACGCGGCGAGTTCCAAAATACCGACAATAAAGTTCTGGATTATAATTTGGAAAAAGCAGATATTCGAAATGATGGCATTCATCCTAATCAAAATGGAATCCAGAAAATGGTTTTTAGCTTAAGAAATTACATATCAAGTGTGGGGTATCAACCTTCTGTCAGCAACGTATCTATGAGACAAATCAAAAAGCAGCCGATAGATAATGTTGTCAATAACTGGAACAGTGGTCATATGGGATATAATGCGTTTGGGTGACTTTGAAAAATATGTGTTCCTATTGGAAATTTCTCGTGTTTTTTGCCTGTTTCTTCTTGCAGAAAATAAAAAGTGTAAGTGTTCAATCAAATGTCACCCAAGCACTTCAATTTATTTGATTTTTAAAAACAAAACAATGGTTGATAATGTATGTCTTGGATTTTGGTCTTTAAACCTAATATATCAGTTCCTAACTATAACTTACTTAATTTTCCTTTGCGGTGATGTCGAATCTAATTCAGGGTTCAATTTACTTAATTTACAAACATTCGAAGGCTACAAAAAACATAAGGCAAACGCAAACTTGCATCCATGTTTTGTATTCACAAATATTAGAAGCGTTAACAACAAACACAAAGAAATTTCGGATTTTTCGCAGCAGCAGAACAGACAAACATGCTTTATTGTTACTGAAACATGGATAAACGATAATCAGAAGATACCCATGAATTTTTAAAGCAACAATCACCACTTTGTTCATCAAAGCAGATCAAAATTGACGCAGTTAACGAGAGGTGGTGGAGTAGGAATATGGGTACCAAATACATTCAAACATAAAATACGGAATGATCTCAACTCTATTAACAGAAGTTTTTTTGAATCACTATGGCTTGAAATACAAGCACCGTTTAAGGAAAAACTTCTTGTAAACGTTTTTTTATTGTTCCAACAAAAACTTGGGCGAATTTTTTCTAGAAGAGTTGACATCAGAAATTTCAGGCGCATATTCAATAACAGATAATGTAATATTATTTGGAGACTATAACATAAATTTTTTCAATCAAAGAGAAAGAGAGTTATTGACAGAATTTGCTTCCAACAATGAGCTTGATATAGTAAATAAAAATACTCCAACCTGGACAAATGGAAATCAGGAAACACTGATTGATCACTGTTTAACAACAAAACACCAAATTTTTGATACAACTGTATTCGAGCAGTTATTTGGAAGTGATCATTTAACACAAATTTTCCTTTCGTCACTGGATATCGATTATGAAAACAACAAAACGCAGTTTTTTTTACAGGGATACTAGCCAATTTAGTAGAGCTAATCTTAACAAAACAATTGCATCCGCGGATTGGAGTCCCTTGTATCAACAAAACAATGCAAACTCAACGTTTGAAAAATTTTCAAATATGTTTGAAAATATATGAATCCTATCAACGAAAAGCACAGGCTTTTCAATATTTGGAAGGAAAAAAGAGACGTTGACACATATAGCTCATACAAAAGAATAAGAAACCATACAAACAGACTACTTAGAAGGGCAAGTCACAATTATTCACAAAAATTGTTCGAAAGTCTTCCCGATTTAAAACAACAGTGGAAATTCATTAAAACAAAGATTAAACACGAGGATAAAATAGCGAAATTTCTAGAATTCGGTTCAAACAAGATATTTTAAAAGACAAAAAAGAAATCGCTAACACAATTAATATTTGTTTTTCTAAATTAGGTTTATAAGAAGGCAAGACAGAAAAAGTTGAGCTACCGGACTATGATTTTGACAAAACTGAGTTTTCCTTCAGACATATAACGAGAAAAGAACTGTTTACTGTAATTGATAAATTACCACAAAACAAAGCAGCGGTTCCTGGATTACTTACTACATGGTCCTTCAAGTGTAGCAAAATGTCTATTGAAACACATCTACAGTTTGCAATAAACGAATGCTTATCAAAAATCTTTTTCCCGATGTACTTAATAAAGCATATGTAACTCCAATTTACAAAAAAGGTGATTCACTGGAAGCAGAAAACTACCGACCAATTTCAGTTACACCGACTCTTGCAAAAATTTTTGAAAGACTTTTGCTCCAACAAATGCTAGAACATGTTGAAAAGTATGAAATAATCAATAAAAATCAGTTTGGGTTTCTGAGAAGAAAATCTTCGAATGATACAGTAATATCGTTGACAAAATCAGTGAACAATTTGTTAGAAGAAAACGAAACCGTTGTTAGTATTTTCTTGGATTTGGCCAAAGCTTTTAACTCAATATCTCACAAAATTTTTCTCGAAAAAATTGCAAAATATAGATTTAGTACGGAATCAATTGCAATGCTAGAATCGTTTTTATCTAACAGAAAACAATGCGTAAAGAACGGCATTGAATATTCGAACTGGGTGACAATCAATCACGGAGTACCTCAAGGAACAGTTCTCGGACCTTTAATTTTTATACTTTATATCAACGATTTCCCAGAAAAAATGAAAAAAAAGAGAGGACGTTTTACAGTTTGCAGATGACACATGCATTATTTGTCATTGTAAATCTGATGGAAATCTTTTATGCGAAATTAACAGTGTATTTGAAAATACTGACAGTTATATGAGGCAAAATATGCTAACCTTAAACAGAGATAAAACAGAAATTGTGATTTTTTCAAAAAATGGTGAATCAAAAATTGAACAATTTCATTATAAAGGAATTTTCATAGAGCCAAAAACAAGTTGTCGTTATTTAGGTATAATGATTGATAACAATCTAAATTTTGATATTCAGCTAAACAAAACGTTAGCAAAAATGGCAAATGCTATTAGGTCAATTTACTTAGTAAGACATTTTCTACCATTAAAAGCAAGAATCGGGCTGTTTAAGTCACTTGTTTTGTCTCATCTCAATTTCAGTGCCATTTTTTTTCAATCGTTGTCGGTTAAGTCACTTCATAGAGTTAATAGACAAATAAATTGGGGAATAAAGGTTTGCCACCTGCGCAAAAAGTTTGACAGCGCAAGAGATCTATTATTGAAAGACAAAAATTTACCAGCAGAACTTTTCATTAAAAACGTTTGTCTTCTTAAATTTTTTGACCTCCTCTCACAATATAAAGAGAGCAGTCGAGAAACCAAAAACTCCTCATTCAAGATTTTTGAAAAGTACGAACTGACCAATAACTCCAGAACTCTCCAGTACTTTCCAAAGAATAAGTGCCAATCCAAATGGAGTGACAGATTACTGATTAGAAATTTTTCTAGGAAGTGGAATAATTTGCCAATTGAAATCCGAAAAGAGAAAACTAAAAATAAATTTAAGGAAAAACTAAGCAGCGAAATGGTCAAACTGCATGAACGTGTTCCAATAGATAGACAAGTAAGAGGCTTTAGAAATTTGTTCTACTGAAGTATAAAGACCAAACTATTCATATATTTACGAGGCGATTTTGAAAATGTAAATATTTAACCAAACGTTTTGTTGTGGTTATAGCTTTAAATTTACATTTTTGAAGATTAAAAAAAATTCCTTCCAGGATTACATTTCTTCGGCCATTCTTCTTAAGTTGGCAAAAAGTGTGATAACTGTCTTATCTTTTTTGTTAAATCAGATACATGAAACTATTTTGTGAGAAAGAATATAACCAACTGTGAAATTTTGTCAAAATTTTGTCAAATTGCGTCGAGGAATTTTTTTCAAAGCATTCAGCGAAAATCTTGGAATTTCCATTGGATTCAATTCATTAGCATTTATTGGTACTTAAATAAACTTATATTCATAGATTTTACAGACTCATTATAAAAGTTAAGTGTAAGTAAGAATAGTCCACTTCTGCCCGTGACTTACGATCACATTCGAAGGATTAAGTGTAATTAAGCACATCGAGCAAACTAGCTTTAAAAAATGATCCAATAGTAGTTTGTACTGCAGGTTCCTTTCATTTAAAGATGAGTGTAACAATTCTCCACTCGCTGAATTTTAATTAAAAAACTTGATAATTAAGGGTGGCTGGACATAAAATTTATGGGAATAGTTGATAGATTTTGTATTTATAAAAATTACGAAATCTATAATTGGTCCAAATTTTCTCACAATTTCAACGAAGAACAGAAGAAAAAAATAGATTTCCTACTCAATGCAGGATGATTGACAATTTCCATTGGCGCAGCACTTCCGTCTTGATCCACAATCACTGTTCCAGGTACAGTAAGCAACGCTGAAATTAGATACGACCACTTAATTCAGAAATTTTTCCGGAGTAGAAACTTCACATAAATCCACCAGTGATATTTTACTCTTTCACCAAACTACAGGGCAGACAGACCACTTATAGCTTGAACAGATACTGTTTTATACGATTCACAAGAGATGTGACGACCGCAGTGATTGTGGAATTTTTATCGCGTAAGATCTGACAAATTTCTGACAAAACCATCTTGCTAATAGCCTGTAAGGGTATGCATCTTCTTATCAGATCTTATAAGACGATCGCCAGATCTTACACGATAAAAGATCTTATCAGATCTTACACGATAAAAATTCTGTCTTATCAGATCTTACACGATAAAAATTCTGTCTTATCAGATCTTACACGATAAAAATTCTGTCTTATCAGATCTTACACGATAAAAATTCTCTGTCTTATCAGATCTTACAAAATGAAAAATCTTTTTGTCAGATTTCTCATAATCAAAGTTTAACTTATCAGATCTTACACGATTAAAGTTCTCTTGTCAGATCTTACACGATAAAAATTCTGTCTTATCAGATCTTACACGATAAAAGTTCTGTCTTATCAGATCTTACACGATAAAAATTCTGTCTTATCAGATCTTACACGATAAAAATTCTGTCTAATCAGATCTTACACGATAAAAATTCTGTCTTATCAGATCTTACAGGATGAAAATTCTGTCTTATAAGATCTTGCACGATAAAAATTCTGTCTTATCAGATCTTACACGATAAAAATTCTGTCCTATCAGATCTCACACGATAAAAATTTTGTCTTATAAGATCTTGCACGATAAAAATTCTGTCGTATCAGATCTTACACGATAAAAATTCTGTCTTATCAGATCTTACACGATAAAAATTCTTTCTACGACACTCATTTATGTCTAATCCATTTTCTGAAATAAATTTTCAAAATATCCGTTTGGCATTTTACCAAAATTTAGAAATTAAAGAGTTTATGTATAGTTGGGTCGTTTTTTAAGATGTTAGAAAACTTTTCGTCATATTAACGTGACCTGATTTTTTTCAAGAAACAATCTTTAGTCAAACTAAAACACACAATTCTAAACAATCAAACAGACGACATAAATTACCAAAAAAGGCAAAACAGTTAATTTCAATCAAAGAGGTGAGGCTTCTATGTCATTGAATTGACAGCCTGTTTCAAATTGAATTTTTTCCAAAATTAAGATCAGCTTTTTCGTGAAGATCAAACACTTGATAATTGTGAGTTCAGAGATGCTAAAAATGCTAGCGCTAAAAATCAAAATGCTTGGGCTTCCTTTTTATCTGAAAGAAAAAATTTTGGGCTGCGGATTTTTTGCCTCAAATTTTAAATCAAAAAGTTTACTTTCGCAAAAAATGTCCTCAAATAACAAAAACTTTCATTTAACTAAGAGCAATTTTGTTTTTCTTTCAATTCTACAGACTTCAGAGAGACAAAATCTGCGGGTGAACCAATTTTCAAAGAATTTAAACTGTTGTAGAAGGCATCTCGGATATATCTATTGTTAAAATGCTTTTTAATTGTCTTAAAAATTGCGAATCACCTGCTTAATTTTTGAATAAATTTTCTCATCAGATCTTATACGATAAAAATTCTGGTAAGTGGAATTGTTGCGGTCAAAACTAATATTTTGAATTCTTCATATCAAATTATTAGAACGTTTTATGACGAGTATATAGCTATGACCTCTACCGGCAATTCTCATCTATTAGCGCGACGGAATTGGGTCAAGTTCGATCAATGTTGCATTTTATATTACAAATAATGTAAAAACATACTAAAATGTTTTACGAAAAAATAATATTTAACCTTGGTGCAAGACCTTCAAGGTCACTGGTGTATATTTCTCATATGTACTTTCGTTCCCTCATGCGGTGCTTTCATTTTCAATAGTTGTCATCTCAAGGTCACAACTTTTGTTTCCGATAGTCGGGTGACCTTGAAAAAGTGCTGTACCTTTGAAGTGCTCTAGCTCCTAAGGACTTCAATTTAGGACCCTGAAAGTGGGGGTTGGGCATACTTTTCACTTGATATTCTAACCATTGGTGCTATTCTCGATGCTCATATCGTTCACCGAATTTGCAACTTGACCCTGAACGGCGAATTTTCCCTTTTTAAATTCCATCTAGTTTTTGCCATATAATTATTTGATCAATTAGTTGCGTTGTGTCAATACGCTTTCTAAATAACACGAGCAATGCCAAAATTATGACAGCTTTTGATATGTGGGCGAATTCATACTTTCCATTTCAGTTATGAACAAAATTTAGTTAATAGTTCAATAATACATTAAGTTTTCCTGTTTTAAAGATTGTTTAGATGTCAAATGTTGTGTCAGAAATTTTTTGTGTTAGTTTTTGATGAATCTTCAATTATCACTTCATATTGCAATGTTCAACGTTTCAACTTCTCTACATAATCATTGTCTTAAATTGGTTATTTTCATATTTACTTGATAATTTGCTATGTAAACAGATTAAATTCCTGAACAGAATACTCCGTTTAACTGTAAATGTCAGTTATGTAATATTTAATTACCACTCGTAAATGTCATCTGGTGAACATTTTACTAACAGAACGAGCATTAGTATAATTGGAGTCAAGTTGTATGACTTTTGAGTTACGAAATTTAAGTTATTTTCTTAAAGTTTTGCAGAAAATCCTAAGGAAATTACAGTCGAGAAAAGTTTCTAAAGCTTTAAGCGAACCAAAACGTGCGTAAAGATATTATTAGTTTTTCACTACTAACATCAGCCGTAACATTAATGGTCCGTGTTCTCCCCGGACATTTAAAAAGATAATATTTGTTGTTATTTATTATCAAAACGTTCAAGAAGTCGACAAAATCTCAGAAGGTTGCAAAGAAGTCGATACCTTCTTCATCACAACAACAAGCATCCTCCTAACAAAAAATCATCATTCCCTTCAGCCGTGGCGGTCAAGAGCACTCTTTGGACTTGGATAAGTTGAATCAGAAGTATGACCAACTCAGAAAAAAAAGAGAAGAATTGATACGATTGTTGAAAGGAAACTATCGTCTTGCTCGTGTCAGATCTGAAGTTGACGCATACTTCGAAGAAGAAGACAAGTCACTCAATCAGCTGAGTAAAGTAGAGGCCAAACAGGGTGGGACTGGTTGCTTTGAGGTAACAGAGAAATTTATTGACTACATAAGCGTCTAACGGATCACAAATGCTATATTTTGAGTCTTTTCGATCTAAAAGCAGCAGCAGCATCAGAAAACAGAAAGGTTTAGCTTGGAGAAGTTTCAGTCTCCACATTCACCACATTGGCAGAAGATGCTCCAAATGCAGCAGTTCTAACGGACAGTACTCCTCAGGACAATGGCGTAAACCTTGTGAGCAGTGGCTCACAGAAAGAGAAAAGCGACAGTCCGACTCAAAACACAATTCAAGTGGGTAAATCTGGTAATTACTCATTGGGGAACAGGCTTGCAAGAGAGGAGGAGAATAGATTGCTAAAGCTCCAAAAAGTTGAAGAAAGACAGGAGATGGCCAAAAATAAGGCCAACATCGAGTCCAAAGAGCTTCAAATGGAGTTTGAAAGAAAGCAAAGCGAGCACAAAGAACAGATGAGACAAGTTGAGGAAAAACTTCAACTTCGCTTGATGGAAGCCAAATTAGAAAGTTCTTCTGGAGAGACTTCTGACAAATCAAGACGAACAATCAAGTGAAACAGAGTCTGATGACGAATTTTTCCCCAAAGAACTTCACGGGGAATACGATGAGTACGCAGAAAACCTCAAATTCAACTGCCAGAAGTGGAGCGTCCATCAAGTTCTTTTTTAAAGACAGATAGTTATTCGAATCGTTTACCAAAGTATCGATAGCAGTACAGTTCAGGAGAAGATATCGAAAATCCATTTGAGCAGCAAACAAGAATTCAAAGTACACCTCTGGGGAAGCAGAGATAGACGATTTTCACCTGATAGATACGCCTATTCAATTTCATTCTTGTCTCCAAGGTACAACGATAATAATATCTTCTCAACACCAACCAACAATAGTAACAGAAGTTTGCCAAAATTAAAACTGCGCGAATTTGATGGTAATCCATTGGATTGGCCTGAATGGAGTGGAATGTTTCTGTCTAAAATACACAGCAGCAGTATTAGTCGAGACGAGAAAATGAGCCATTTGAAGACACTGCTTGTTGGAAAAGCAAAACGAGCTGTCAATGGAATGGGCTACTCTGGAACAATGTACGATCAGACTTGGAACAAACTGCAAAGAAAGTTTGGCCAGCCTCATCACATTGTCTCTTCACAACTTGCCAAAATTCAAAACTTCCCACAGGTTAGATTTAGCGACTTATCAAACTTGATAGAGTTTGCTGATACTGCTGATATTGCGGTCAGTAAGTTGCCGTTAGATACAAAGCGCCGATGGTTTGCCTTTATAGAGGCCCCAAACAAAACAAGACGAATACCAAACCTGGTCGAGTTTAATAATTGTTTGCTAGAAGAAGCCCAGGTACATGAGCGATCAGTTCATTGTGCGCCTACATTGTCAAAATTCGAAACACAAACGGCAAAGTTCGGTAAGAAACCTGATTTCAAGAAAAGTCCAAAGCCCAGCGAGTCAAACTTCAGTTCAAATGACGATTAAACTCGGACCGAAAGCAAATGTCCTATCGAAGGTTCCAATCATAGGGTTTGGAACGGCGATAAGTTCAAGAACATGAAAATATATGAACGATACAATGTCGTTAAAGAAAAGAAGCTATGTTTTTGTTGTCTTGCTGATAACCATGCAGCAAAAGACTGTCCAAGGAAAAGAAATTGTGGATTTGATGGCTGTGAGATAACCCACAACAAGTTGCTTCACTACAAGAAAAGGTCGGAAAACTTGAAACCCATTAACAAGACAGAAGTGACTAATTTAACCAGCAATGTGGAATCAATAAGAGGTTTAATGCAAGTAGCACGTGTCAGAATCTTCGGAGATGAAGGAAAATTCGAAGATACACTTGCTGTTTGTGACACGGGGTCCACTCAGACATGGGTGGATGAAGACTTGTTAGAAAAGCTTGAATTACGTTGAGAACCAGTGTCGTTAAATGTTACTGGAATTCACGGCACACAAATTACAACATGCAGAGCGGTTCAGGGTGCAACTGGGCCGGCTAACTGTATGCAGGACAAAGGCAAGCTACTCACAATTCACAGTCAAAAGAACTTGGAAATTGGAACAAGCGTTTACAATGTCCAGGAGATGAACGAAAAGTATCCCTACTTGAAGTGTGTGGGTTTCAAACAGATCGATTTGAAAAAAATTGCGATCATTCTAGGTCAGAATGCTTGTGAACTGATTCGTCGAATACAAAAATGGCGGTGAGAACAAACCGTGGGCCATTAAGTTACCACTTGGAGGGACAGTCAGTGGTCCAGTTCCAATTAATCAGCCCAAACTCAGCGCAGCGTGTCATGTAGCCAACGATGACGACATGAAACTAGCTGAAGTTGTCAAGAAGTTGTCGGATATGGAGTCCTACGGAACACTTACAGTTGCCGACAAGAGAACAAAAGAAGACAAACTAGCCACCGAGATTCTAATTTCAACGATCAAATTCAACGGCGAGCGATATAAAGTTGGTTTATTATGGAACCGTGAACAAGCAGCTTTATCCAACATTTTTCATCAGCAGTGGGACAACTTCGAGTGTTGCAGCGTCGATTACACACAGGCGAATTACTTAAAGTGAAATACAGAAACAATTAATTCAGATCATAGTAAAGGATATACTTGGCATCAACAATCAATCAACAAGTCTGGTATGTACCACATCACCCAGTTTTGAATGCTCTCAAACCCGACAAAGTGAGAAGAGTATGTAACGCAGCCGGCAAATTTCGTGGGACAAGTCTCAACGACATGCTTCTAGCAGCTCCGGACTTGCTAGCCAGTCTGATGGGAATCTTGGCGCGAATCCGAGATAACCGATATGCTTTGAGTGCCGACATTGAGGAAATGTTCCTTCAAGTTGAAGTCAGACCGGAAGATCAGAAGTTTCTACGGTTTCTATGGTTAGATGAAAAAGACAATTAGTAAAGTTTCAGTACAATAGACAAAGATTTTGCGCTAAGTCGTCTCCAACTTGTGCAAACTTTGCGCTACAAAGATGTGCAACGGACAATGCTGAAAATTCAGATCGAGCTAGTTACATAACATGTCATAACTGCTATATGGAGGATCTATTTGTTTCGCTGCAGAGTCGGGAAGAAGGTGCTGACGTCAAAGCAGAATTAATAGCTCTTTTAGCAAAAAGTTGTTTCAAACTAACTAAGTGGGCTACAAATTTTGATGAAGATGAAGTACATGACAAGGCCCTGACGATTCTTGGATTAGAATGGAACAACAAAACCGACACGTTGAAAGTATGCAGAGGTTTACAGTTTAAGCCTGAAAACAATTGGACCCAGCAAAAAGTGCTATCAATTGTCTGTAGCGTTTTTGATCCTTTGGGATTTCTAGCTCCATTTGTTATCCATGGCATATGGCAGACAAGAGGACAACAATGGGACTCAGTAATCGACGAGAAGGAACACTCAATTCATTTCCATAAAGTTTTTATGTGGTCTGATTCTACAACAGTTATACAGTGGATAAGATCGAGCAACGAGAAACGGCCTACTTTTGTTGCAAACAGAGTAGCAGAAATACTCGACACTTCAACTGTGGACGTATGGCACCACGAGGAAGGTGCTAAGAAGCCAGCCGACCTAGGAACAAGAGGTCTCATCTTCGATGACATAGCCAATAGTAATTGAATCAAGGGTCCAGATTGGCGGCTACAACCGATCTTGTTAAACGAAGATAATCATCATCCAGCAGAGCAGTTTATGAATGTTCAAATTTAAGTGGCAAACGAAGTAATTGGTGTAGTCGATTGGAAACGTTACAGCCAATACAACCGACTGAGGAGAACAATTGCTTGGATTTTATTGCTTGCCAGAAAGAACTCTGAAATGCATTCACTACTAGAAGAAGCTGCACAATTGATTTGGAAATTAGTTCAGCTGGAAGTCTAATCTAAAGAAATTGATGACTTGAAATCCAAGAAAACAGTTTCTTCAAACAGCCAAATTGTTTCCTTATCTCCATTCATCGATTCTAAAGGTGTCCTGAGAGCAAAAGGACGACTGAGAAGAACTAGTTTACCATTTGAGACAAAACACCCAGTTTTTTTGCCTAGCAAACATAGAGCAGTCGAAGTGTTTCTGAGCTATCTGCACGAAATTTTTCATCACGAAGCTGTGGAGAATATTCGGAACCAAGTACCAAAGAAATTTTGGATATTTGGATTAAGAAGCGCGCTGAGAGCAGTGAAACACATTTGTGTAACAAGTCGACTGTTTACTAGCGGTAAAACTCCACAGATGAGTGATTTACCGACAGACTGAGTGACGAATAATGTCCGACCATTCACAAATACCGGTGTCGATTGTTTCGGACCGTTTGAAGTAAAGATGATCAGACGTACAATAAAGAGGTGGGTGTGTCTCTTTACCTGCTTGAGTGTTAGAGCTGTTCATCTGGAACTGGTTGACAGCTTGGACACTGAAGCTTGCATTGGCGCTGTTCATAGGTTCATTGCAAGAAGAGGTCAACCTCAGTCAATAATCTCTGACAATAGAACAAATTTTGTGGGAGTGGCTAGAGAGTTCAAGGAAGCTTTCCAGGATCTCAGGAAAGACGAAATAGCAGGTAGACTTGCAGAGGAGAGCATCATGTGGACCTTCGACCCGCCTGCAGCTCCTCACTTTGGAGGTGTATGGGAACGTCTTTTGAAATCTTGCAAGAAAGCTTTGTATAATGTTCTCAGCAAACACAGCTTGACTGAAGACAGACTTCGCACAGTACTATGTGTAGTTGAGCAGTTAATGAACAACCGACCACTTACGGATGTTAGTGGAGATGTCACCAATTAACAGCCACTGACACCAAACCATTTTCTGATTGGTCAAATTAGCATTAATTGGCCAAATGCGTTGTTTTCTGGAACTACTGCGAGTTACAGAAAGCTGTTCAGAGATCAACATAGCATCCTAGTTGCCCTATGGAACCTAGCTGCAAAAGACCTGTTGTGAAGTTGATCACTCTAAATAGTGACCGCAAAGGATGTTATTTTTGAATTTGTGACCAAAAACTGGGCCGGCTATATTGCGGTCAAAACTAATATTTTAAATTTTTCATATCAAATTATTAGATCGTTTTATGATGAGTATATAACTATGCTCTCTACCGGCAATTCTCAACTATTGGCGCGATTGAATTGGGTCAAGTTCAATCAATGTTGCATTTTATATTAGAAATAATGTAAAAACATACTAAAATTTTGGAAAAAATAATAATTAACCTTGGTGCAAGACCTTCAAGGTCACTGGTGTATATTTCTCATATGTACTCTCGTTCCCTTATGCGGTGCTTTCATTTTCAATAGTTTTCATCTCAAGGTCACAACTTTTGTTTCCGATAGTCGGGTGACCTTGAAAAAGTGCTGTACCTTTGAAGTGCTCTAGCTCCTGGGGACTTGAATTTAGGACCCTGAAATGGGGGGTTGGGCATACTTTTCACTTGATACTCTAACTATTGGTGCTAGTCTCGATGCTCATTTCGTTCACCGACTTTGCAACTTGACCCTGAACGGCGGATTTTCCCTTTTCCAATTCCATCTAGTTTTCGCCATATAATTATATGATCAATTAGTTGCGTTGTGTCAATACGCTTTCTAAATATCACGAGCAATGCCAAAATTATGACAGCTTTTGATATGTGGGCGAATTCATACTTTCCATTTCAGTTATGAACAAAATTTAGTTAGTATTTGAATAATACATTAAGTTTTCCGGTTTTAAAGATTGTTTAGATGTCAAATGTTGTGTCAGAAATTTGTTGTGTTAGTTTTTGATGAATCTTCAATTATCACGCCATATTGCTATGTTCAACGTTTCAACTTCTCTACATAATCATTGTCTTAAATTGGTTATTTTCATATTTACTTGATAATTTGCTATGTAAACAGATTAATTTCCTGAACAGAATACTCCGTTTAACTGTAAATGTCAGTTATGTAATGTTTAATTACCACTCGTAAATGTCATCTGGTGAACATATTACTAACAGAACGAGCATTAGTATAATTGGAGTCAAGTTGTATGACTTTTGAGTTACGAAATTCAAGTTATTTTCTTAAAGTTTTGCAGAAAATCCTAGGGAAATTACAGTCAAGAAAAGTTTTTGAAGCTTTAAACGAACCAGAACGTGCGTAAAGATATTTTTAGTTTTTCACTACTAATATCAGCCGTAACAGGAATGTTTATCTTATAAGATGTCTTATCAGATCTTACACGATAAAAATTCTGATAAGAGGAATGTTTATCTTATAAGACGTCTTTTAGGATCTTACAGGGTAAAAATTCCTCTTAACAGATTTTTTATCGTGTAAGTTCTGATAAGAGGAATTATTACTGTGTTAGATCTGAGCAGATCTTTCACGATAAAAATTCTTAGTCAGCATCTTATCAGATCTTACATGATAAAAATTCCACAATCACTGGGGGATGTTCCATGGGAACATCTTGTCTGCTAAAATTATATCCAACTAAATTTCGCAATTTTTTGAAAACTATTGCTTTTATAAAAAGAAAGAAACAATGCAGTAAGAAAAATGGATGCTATTTACAACAACGTCAGTTTTTTGAATACTTCGAATTGTAATACACTCGGAAGAATTGTCAATATCAGCCTTTTGTTCATCAGCATTTTTACAGTGAAATACATGTCTTGGTACAATGAATCACAACTGATTACGTCTTATCTCAAGTAATAAGACCAACTTATCTGTAAATTCGCATAGTCAAATGGCCCATATTGCAAACGAAGAACAGATGAATGTATTTATTTTTAGCACCATTTTTAAAGGACGTGTTATTTGTGGAAACAATCCAATAAGTAACACCCCGGGCCGAGGTGTCAACGCTAAAAAACGCAAAATTATGTAAGATTGGCGTTGAATGCGTAGAATTTATGTAAGATCTACGCTTAAGCGTAGATCTTACTTAAATTCAACGCATTCAACGCTAATCTTACATAATTTCGCGTTGAATTTTGGAGTAGATCTTACATATTTAGCGTTGAATTTTAGCGTAGATCTTACATAAATTCAACGCATTCAACGCTAATCTTACATAATTTTGCGTTGACTTTTGGCGTAGATCTTACATAATTAGCGTTGAATTTTAGCGTAGATCTTACATATTTAGCGTTGAATTTAGCGTAGATCTTACTTAAATTCAACGCATTCGACGCCAATCTTACATAATTTTGCGTTGAATTTTGGTGTAGATCTTACATATTTAGCGTTGAATTTTAGCGTAGATCTTACATATTTAGCGTTGAATTTAGCGTAGATCTTACATAAATTCAACGCATTCAACGCCAATCTTATATATTTTGCGTTGAAATTTGGCGTAGATCTTACATATTTAGCGTTGAATTTTAGCGCAGATCTTACGTTGAATTTAGCGTAGATCTTACATAATTTTGCGTTGAATTTTGGCGTAGACCTTACATATTAAGCGTTGAATTTTAGCGTAGATCTTACATATTTAGCGTTGAATTTAGCGTAGATCTTAGATAAATTCAACGCATTCAACGCCAATCTTACATATTTTGCGTTGAAATTTGGCGTAGATCTTACATATTTAGCGTTGAATTTTAGCGCAGATCTTACATATTTAGCGTTGAATTTAGCGTAGATCTTACATAATTTTGCGTTGAATTTTGGCGTAGATCTTGCATATTAAGCGTTGAATTTTAGCGTAGATCTTACATATTTAGCGTTGAATTTAGCGTAGATCTTACATAATTTCAACGCATTCAACGCCAATCTTACATATTTTGGGTTGAAATTTTGCGTAGATCTTACATATTTAGCGTTGAATTTTAGCGTAGATCTTACATATTTAGCGTTGAATTTAGCGTAAATCTTACATAAATTCAATGCATTCAACGCTAATCTTACATAATTTCGCGTTGAATTTTGGCGTAGATCTTACATATTTAGCGTTGAATTTTAGCGTAGATCTTACATAAATTCAACGCATTCAATGCTAATCTTACATAAGTTTGCGTTGAATTTTGGCGTAGATCTTACATATTTAGCGTTGAATTTTAGCGTAGATCTTACATAAATTCAACGCATTCAATGCTAATCTTACATAAGTTTGCGTTGAATTTTGGCGTAGATCTTACATATTTAGCGTTGAATTTTAGCGTAGATCTTACATATTTAGCGTTGAATTTAGCGTAGATCTTACATAATTTCAACGCATTCAACGCCAATCTTACATATTTTGGGTTGAAATTTTGCGTAGATCTTACTTATTTAGCGTTGAATTTTAGCGTAGATCTTACATATTTAGCGTTGAATTTAGCGTAGATCTTACATAAATTCAACGCATTCAACGCCAAGCTTATATATTTTGCGTTGAAAATTGGCATAGATCTTACATATTTAGCGTTGAGTTTTAGCGTAGATCTTACATTTTTAGCGTTGAATTTAGCGTAGATCTTACATAAATTCAACGCATTCAACGCCAATCTTACATATTTTTGCGTAGAGTTTTGGCGTAGATCTTACAAAATTGAGGTTGAACTTTTTGAATTCCGTTTCAGACTACATTATGATTTCAAAAGTTTTTCAAGTTTTTTTTCAAAAATTCAATTTTTTCACTGTTTCGATCCCTATACTTCACAGGTGAGAAAAGCCTAGTCTGCAAAAAAACCACTTTTTTGTGCTCTTTTATGAACCCTATACTCCTAAGGTGAGAAATTAATTTTCGACCCCTATACTGCACAATTGAGAAAAATGAAGTCAGCAAAAAATAACCATTTGCTCTCTTACGGTGCAAAAACCATTTCAGACCATTTTAGGAATTCAAAATTTTTTCAAAACTTAAAAAATTTTAAATTTTTCCCAGTACTTCTCACATGATAAATGCGTTGAATACGTTGAAATTATGTAAGAGCTCGGCTAAATTCAACGAAAAATATGTAAGGTCTAGGCTAATTTCATCGAAATATATGCAAGTTCTACGCTTAATTCAATGCAATATATGTAAGATCTACGCTAAAATCAACGCAAAATATGTAAGATCTACGCTAATTTCAACGCAAAATATGTAAGATCTACGCTTTATAAGGATTGCGGCTCTTAAGGAAACCAAGGTGCGGTGGCGCAATGGTAGAAGAGGCGACAAGTAAACAGGAGGTCAGTGGTTCGAGTCCCATACCCAGAGTTCTACGCGTTGATTTTTTGTAAGATCAACGCTAAATTCAACGCAAAAATATGTAAGATCTACGCTAAATTCAACGCTAATTATGTAAGATCTACATTAAATTCTACGCTAAATATGTAAGATCAACGCTAAATTCAACGCAAAAATATGTAAGATCTACGCTAAATTCAACGCTAAATATGTAAGATCAACGCTAAATTCAACGCAAAAATATGTAAGATCTACGCTAAATTCAACGCTAATTATGTAAGATCTACGCTAAATTCTACGCTAAATATGTAAGATCTACGCTAAATTCAACGCTAAATATGTAAGATCAGCGGCAACTAGCGTTGACAAGTTGGAAAATTCACCGCCATTTCTTACATAATTTTGCGTTGAATGCGTTGAATTTTTGTCTTTAAATTCAACGCATTCAACGCAAAATTATGTAAGAAAATTGCGGTGAATTTTCCGACTTGTCAACGCTAGTTGCCGCTGATCTTACATAGTTTTGGCCAAATTCCTCGGCCCGGGACCTTCAAAAACAAATTTAGATTATGAACTATTATATTTAGATCTGCAATTTTACAAGAGAACATAGCCAACCTCAGATTTTGAACTCAAATTGACCAGACAATGAAGCGGAGAGCTGAAGCAACTAGGTTTGGGCATATGAGAAACAAGGAGGCTCGGTAATGTGCGTCCGCACATTAAGTTCCGACCCCGCTCATCTACATTTTTCACTTAATTGTCTGCCAAATGAGGAAGAGATAAAAAAAATTAACATCAACATATCGTTCAACAAACTACTAAAAGAATAAAACAATCTACTCTAGGGGGCCTATGAGACCTGTGGCTACCATAATATGACCACCAAAAAATACAGCAATAAAAATCAAATAGTTACAAATATTAATTACGACCAAAACTCCTTGTCCATGTTTTGAAAACCACTAATAACTAAATCAAAATTGCATCAGATCAAATTTATACTGAGAAGATTAACCGGTACTTTTTCGGAACAAAATATGGAACTTTTCCTCAATGCGACTCGGAAACAAGTCGACCAGAAATGAGCAAAAGGGGAAAAGTTTATTAAAACATTGCTTTTTTTTAGAATTAAATTTTTTTAGAATTAAAGAAAAGAAGTAAATTCGTACTGATTAGAAACATTACCCATCAAATGAAATCATTGAGCGAGTCTTTTATACCTCAAAAGAGAGCGACCGAGGCCTTTCATTATCCAGGATATGTCATACGACTACAAAAAGAACAACAAATACAGGCAAAAACTAAAAATTTGCACAAAAAATTATGCACAAAAATGTGCTAGAACATCGACTAACACATTCCTACTCCGTGAATTCATATTAGAAACTGAAATCTAGTCTGATGAGAAGTTGTGGTCGGTCTGTCTGGACTAGCATCTCATACTCATTTGCCGTAAAATTTTGCAGAGGACAAGATCTGAAGTTCTCTCTTATCTGGTGTTAATTTTGTACGATAGACTTATCTGAGACCTAGGTCTGGTCTGAATGACAGGTTGGAAACTAAGAGGAAGCTATAGTCTGGAATAAAAGCCAGCTTATAGTATTTGAGATCAAGTGAGGTATGATCAGAAGCCAATTGCTGGTAAGTCTGGAACAAAATACTAAAATTGCTTTTTCAGACTATTTTTTTTTGCTTTTAAGCAGCAACCGCTGCAGCCTGACCAAAAAATCGGGGCATCTCTTGAAACATTATAACATTGGGGAAAACTTTCAAAAAAATGTGCTTCTGAAAGTTAAGCTCACTAGATGCATTTTTACGAGACCAAAACTATGGACGTTTGGAGTTCACTGTTCATATCTGATACAATTTTAAGAACCAGTGGCAACCGATGTCTGAAGTGTAACACTAATAATCGTCCAAAACTTACCCTTGTAGAAATTGTGCAAAATACTTTTATTCAATCTTCAGAAAGGCCCTAAACCAACCGTGCATTATTTGATGTTTTTGTGTCATTTTCTTTGAATTGTACACTTTCTCTTCACTATGCATTACTTGAGGCTAGCGTGAAAACTTGGAACAATATTTTGCAATCAATTTCAACATAAGTTAATAGTTTGACCCTATAAGTAATTACATAGAAACTTTCCGCCTGGGACGGTCTGGACATATCGATTTTCGGTCTGGCACCTCAACCTGGGAACTAATTTTCACGTCAATCTTTCCCAAGGTTGCTTTATCTGATAGCAAAAAAAGATAGCCTAATTGTTTGTAACTACAGAAAAGCCCTTCTCGATACTAAGAGTGGATTAAAAAAGCAACGAGTGGTTTTGCAATTTCTCAAAGCACTTCACAAAAAATAAGTTCCAATTGAATTTGGTCTCACTTAAGGGCTAGCGCAAAAAATAAGGGGAAAAACGGGACACCACGCAAAGATGTAGTTGCTATAAAACCTGAAAATTTAATTCATTCCGAAACAGTCTTAACTTAAAGATAACTCAGTAAAGTAAACAATAACGTTGCCAAGATCCAAAAAAGGCCAAACTCAAAAAGTTTTGTTTTTTGTGGAAACGAGTGACAAAATTTGGTCCCACTTTTCAGGTTTCAAATAACACTTGGACTATGGAATCGACTATGGAATTTAGTTATGCAAAAAATGGAATTAAGTTCAATATATCGTTCCTTATATATAAGTTCATTATAATTTCATTAATCACCTTTTTTCACGAGCCTTCACGGATAAATGTTCACCATTTTGAGCATATAAATAGCTGCCCGATTTTCATTTGAAATTATTTGAGAACAATTTTTCCCCTTATTTTTTGCGCTAGCCCTTAAGTGATAAAGAGGACAATACGTTCTATTGCAATTACCGTAGCTCTCACGAACAATTAATCTTCAAAATTGTTCTCAAATAATTTCTAATGAAAATCGGGCAGCTATTTATATGCTCAAAATGTGAACATTTATCCGTGAATGCTCGTGAAAAAAGGTGATTAATGAACATATAATGAACTTATATATAAGGAACGATTTTTTGAACTTAATTCCGCTTTTTGCATAACTAAATTCCATAGTCGATTCCATAGTCCAAGTGTTATTTGAAACCTGAAAAGTGGGACCAAATTTTGTCACTCATTTCCACAAAAAAACAAAACTTTTTGTGTTTGACCTTTTTTGGACCTTGGCAACGTTATTGTTTACTTTACTGAGTTATTTTTAAGTTAAGACTGTTTCGGCATGAATTAAATTTTCAGGTTTTATAGGAACTACATCTTTGCGTGGTGTCCCGTTTTTCCCCTTATTTTTTGCGCTAGCCCTTAATTCAATTGGAACTAATTTTTTGTGATGTGCTTTGAGAAATTGCGAAACCACTCGTTGCTTTTTTAATCCACCCTTAGTATCGCGAAGGGCTTTTCTGTAATTACAAACAATTTTTTCGCTATCAGATAAAGCAACCTTGGGAAAGATTGACGTGAAAATTAGTTCCCAGGTTGAGGTGGCAGACCGAAAGTCGATATCTCTAGACCGTCCCAGGCGGAAAGTGTCTATGTAATTACTTATAGTGTCAAACTATTAACTTATGGTGAAATTGATTGCAAAATATTGTTCCAAGTTTTCACGCTAGCCTCAAGGAATGCATCGTGAAGAGAAAGTCTACAATTCAAAGAGAAAATGACACAAAAAAATCATATAATGCACGGTTGGTTTAGGGCCTTTCTCAAGATTGAATAGAAGTATTTTGCACAAGTTCTACAAGGGTAAGTTTTTGACGATTATTAGTGTTACGCTTCAGACATCGGTTGCCACTGGCTCCTAAAATTGTATCAGATATGAACAGTGAACTCCAAACGTCCATAGTTTTGGTCTCGTAAAAATGCATCTAGTGAGCTTAACTTTCAAAAGCACATTTTTTTGAAAGTTTTCCCCAATGTTATAATGTTTCAAGAGATGCCCCGATTTTTTGGTCAGGCTGCAGCGGTTGCTGCTTAAAAGCAAAAAAAAATCCGAAAAAGCAATTTCAGTATTTTGTTCCAGACTTACCAGCAATTGGCTTCTGAGCATACCTCACTTGATCTCAAATACTATAAGCTGGCTTCCCAGGTCGAGGTGTGCGTTAATGATCAGACGATTAAAAACGCACAGGGGGGATTACATGGACGAGCGTCATAATAAAGTCTGCCTACATGAACGAGCTTCCTAGTCAAAGTCTGCCTAAATTCTGATCATTAACGAGCTAAAGTCTGATCATTAACGAGCAAAAAGTCTGATCATTAACGAGCTAAATTCTGACCCTTAACGAGCTAATTTCTGATCATTAACGGGCTAAAGTCTGATCACTAACGAGCTAAATTCTGATCATTAACGAGCTAAATTCTGATCATTAACGAGCTAAATTCTGATCATCAGCGAGCAAAACTATGAAATAAGTTAAATACTGTCGGAAAAAATCTACAGTTGAACTAACGAACAAGTTTTTGAGATTTTCCAGTATTTTTCGGGTGTGTTCCCCTCCTCCTTCTCTCAACCGGGCTGAGGACGGGCTACGTCGGAGTTACAAACAAACAAAAAGCTCTCTCCAAAACAAACAACTTTATAAAATGACAATTATAAGTGACATGTTTATATCATGAAACAAATAATATTGAATAACTATTAAAATTAAAATTAAACAAAATATTAAACAATTATTAACTTCATAAATAAAAATAAGCATAGTTAAAATTCGCTAATCGCGAAATTCGCAAATTTCCGTATGAAAACCCAACTTTTTTTTAGGAAAGTTAGGCGGACCATTTTTTGCATTACAACTTAGATAGTACTGGTAGTTTGGGATATCAATTTAGTTCACTTTGAACAACTCCTTGACCCGAAGAAAAAGACCTATTTTTAAAATTCGTTATTCGCCAAATTCGTAAATTTCCGTATGACACTCCAACTTTTTTTCTAGGAGAGTTGGGCAGACCATTTTTTTGCATTACAACCTTTATAGTACTGGTAGTTTGGGATATCATTTTGGTTCTCTTTGGACAACTCCTTGACCCGATGAAAAAGACGTATTTTTAAAATTACTTACTTGAATTAATCGTAAATTTCCGTATGAAAATCCAACTTTTTTCCTAGGCAAGCTCTACCAAAAATTCTTTTTGTTTTATACTCTAGGTACACATGGTATACTCCATACCCAGTTTGGTTTGATTTGGACAACTCCTTGACCCGATGGAAAATACTATATTTAAAAATTAAATATTGCAATATTTAATTTTAAATTATTGTATTTTTCATCGGGTCAAGGAGTTGTTCAAATCAAACCAAACTTGGTATTGAGTATCCCCTGGGTACTTTGACTCTAAAACAAAAAGAATTTTTTCTATAGCTTGCCTAGGAAAAAAGTTAGTTTTTCGTACGGAAGTTTGCGAATTTCGCGATTAGCGAATTTTAACTATAGTTATTTTTGATTGGGTCAAGAAGTTGTCCAAATTGAACCAAACTGGGTATGGAGTATCTCCTTTGTATTTTCATTCTAAAACAAAAAGAATTTTTGCTATAGCTTACCTAGGAAATAGTTAGCTTTTCATACGGAAATTTCCAATTATTTCGAATAACTTGCAATTATTGAATTTAAAAAGTTGGTCTTTTTCATCGGGTCAATGAGTTGTTCAAATCGAACCAAACTTGGAATGGAGTATCCCCTGTCTTTTTGATTAGGTCTTAGAGTTGTCCAAAGTGAATCAAAGTCAGTATGGAGTATACCATGTGTACCTAGATTGTAAAACAGAAGAAAATTTTGCTATAGCTGGTCTAGGAAAAAGTTAGCTTTTCATACGGAAATTTGCGATTATTTCCATGGAAATAATTGCAAATTTCCGTATGAAAAACTAACTTTTTTCCTAGGCAAACTATACCAAAAAATCTTTTTGTTTTACACTCTAACTGCACTGGCGATACTCCATACCGAGTTTTGTCTGATTTGAACAACTCCTTGACCCAATAAAATTTCTATATTTTTGAAAATAGAATAGGCGAATAAGTCGATACTTCCGATTGAAATACAAACTTTTTTCTATGAAAGTTAGGCGGACCATTCTTTTTGTTTTGTATTAAAATTTAAATAGCACTGGTAGTCTGGGATATCAATTTAGTTCACTTTGGACAACTCCTTGACCCGAAGAAAAAGACCTATTTAAAAAATTCGTTATTCGCGAAATTCGCAAATTTCCGTATGAAAACCCAACTTTTTTCTAGGAAAGTTAGGCGGACCATTTTTTTGCATTACAACTTTAATAGTACTGATAGTCTGGGATATCGATTTGGTTCACTTTGAACAACTCCTTGATCCGATAAAAAAGACCTGTTTTTAAAATTCGTTATTCGCGAAATTCGCAAATTTCCGTACGGAAAACAAACTTTTTCCTAGGCAAGCTATACCAAAAAATCTTTTTCTTTTACAATCTAGGTACCCATGAGATACTCCATACCCAGTTTGGTTCGATTTGAACAATTCCTTGACCTGACGAAAAAGACCAATTAGTGAAATTCAATAATTGCAAGTTATTCGAAATAATTGGAAATTTCCGTATGAAAAGCTAACTTTTTTTCCTAGGCAAGGCATAGCAATTTTTTTTGTTTTAGAATTAAGTTTCACAGGGGATGCTCAATACCAAGTTTGGTTTGATTTGAACAACTCCTTGACCCGATGAAAAAGACCTATTTTTAAAATTCGTTATTCGCGAAAATCGCAAATTTCCGTATGAAAACCCAACTTTTTTTGTAGGAAAGTTAGGCGGACCGTTCTTTTTTCACTACAACCTAGATAGTTTTGGTAGATTGGGATATCAATTTGGTTCACTTTGGACAACTCCTTGACCCGATGAAAAAGACCTATTTTTAAAATTCGTTATTCGCGAAACTCGCAAATTTCCGTATTGAAAACCAACCTTTCTTCTAGGAAAGTTAGGCGGACCATTTTTTTGCATTACGACCTAAAAAGTATTGGTAGTGTGGGATATTAATTTGGTTGACTTTGGACAACTCCTTGAACCGATGAAAAAGACCCATTTTTAAAATTCGTTATTCGCGAAATTCGCAAATTTCCGTATGAAAAACTAACTTTTTTCCTAGGCAATCTATAGCAAAAATTCGTTTTGTTTTACACTTCACATACACAGGGGATACTCTATGCCGAGTTTGGTTTGATTTGGAGAACTCCTTGACCCCATGAAAAAGACCTATTTTTGAAAATTATTCAAAATTTGTTATTCGAATTAATCGCAAACTTCCGCACGAAAACATAACTTTTTTCCTACGCAAGCTATAGCAAAATTTTTTTTGTTTTACACTTCACATACACAGGGGATACTCTTTACCAAGTTTGGCTCAATTTGAACAACTTTTTGACCCCATGAAAAAGTTTGCCCTTGACACTATGCCCTTTTTTCAATTGGTATCAAATGCTCGTTCGGTTATAATTTCCCGAAGAGCACATCAAAAACGTTCAAGATAGTCTTAAAAGTTTGATACGAAAAAATTGTAACTCATATTAACCAGTTATTACCATAAACACTCTGATTAAAGAAAAATTTAAGATCGAGAAGTGAGCATGTGGTCATTTTCGAGGTTTGGGGTCGAAAATCGTTAATAACTTCTGAAATACTCTACCAATCAAAACGAGACGTAGCTCATTAGATTGCGCATGAAACGGACTTTAAAACTATTATACCATAACTAGTTTCCTTTAAGTACTAAGGAAATCAAAGCCCATGAGCATTCAGCCTTTATGCTCTTTTTTCAATTGGTACCAAACGCTCGTTCGGTTATAGTTTCCCGAAGGGTGCAACAAAAGCATTCGCCATAGTCTTAAAAGTTTGGTGCGATGATATTGCAACACATATTAGCCGGTTATTAACATAAACACTCTGATTAAAGAAATATTTAAGATCGAGCAGTGGGCATGTGGTCATTTTCGGACGTTTGTGGTTGAAAATCGTTAATAACTTCTAAAATACTGTACCAATCAAAATCATACGTGGCTCATTAGATTGCGCTTGAAACGGGCTTTTAAACTATATGTACCATTACTAGTTTCCTTTAACTACTAAGTAAATCAAAGCCTATGAGCATTCAGCCACTATGCTCTTTTTTCAACTGGTACCAAACGCTCGTTCGGTAATAGTTTCCCGAAGGGTGCATCAAAAGCATTTGCCATAGTCTTAAAAGTTTGATGCCATGATATCTCAACTCATATTCACCGGTTATTAACATAAACACTCTTATTAAAGAAAAATTAAAGATCGAGCAGTGAGCATGTGGTCATTTTCGGAGGTTTGTGGTCGAAAATCGTTTATAACTTCTGAAATACTGTACCAATCGAAACGAAACTTAGCTCATTAGATCGCGCTTACAACGAGATTTAAAACTATATATACCATGAATAGTTTCCCTCAAGTACTTAGGAAATCAAAGCCGATGAGCATTCAGTTACTATGACCATTTTTTCAAGGACTCATGTGCTCGATCTCTAGTTTAAACTCTCTACTTCAACAAGAAACTTACATTAAGCAATCCTAGCACGTTCCAGATGTTCGCAAGAAAGTTTATTAAAAAAATTATTATCAAGCAACTATCTGAAAGAAGAAAAATGCTGTCTTTGCTGTCTGTCAATATGGTATTTCTGTCCTCAGGCGGTCAAACTGGGGCCAAGTTCCCTGGCCAATTTCTCAAAAACGGCTGAACCGTCCCAAATGACTTTAGCGGAGAGATATACCACCTTCAAAGCTAAAATTGAACATCTAAACCTGAGAAAACGCTATATAAAGTATACATATTCGGAATCTACGTTACACAGGCTATTCAAAACACTAAGTTTTGTAAAACAGTTCAAAGCTTCAAAGTGTCCACCGCTGGTGTCAACAGCTGGTGTCAACCGCTTCTGGGACTAAAATCGAGGGCAAGTTTACTGGCCAATTTCTCTAAAACGACGGAATAAAAAAAACCCTTTAGTACACGCCCCTGATACAGTTTGTAGCACAGCTTGAGATACGCGTAATATTAAAAAATGAGCCCGATCGGTATATTCTTCAAGGAGTTATAGTAATTATAATGGACCGTACCAAATGCCCAAGAAAGCGAGGTGACCGCTGTTCAGAGCCAAAGCAACGTCTGAACTACATAAAACACCATATAAAATATATATGGAGATAATCCCCACTATCTGGGGATTCTAAAACACTAACATTTTTTTGGTAAAACTTGTGTTTTGTTGTACCGAAATTTGGGTCACTCAAGACAGCCCGAGAATTCGACTTTTTTTAATCAATAATAACTATTCGAATTTTAATCAATAATAACTATTTGATTAGGCCGATATGAGAAACCAACTAAAAACTGCAATCAAGAAAGGTTTAATGCCAACAAAATGCGACTGCTCCCGGTTGAATTGGTTCATTATTTTAGAAGATATTAACAAAATACTATTCTATACCCCATTTTTGGGCTATCAGTGAAGCCCAAAATCTCCGGAACCGACGTAAAACAACGTGAAACAGCGTTCCCGGCGTATTTGTGTGTATAATTCTGGTCGACTTTGACGTCCTAGGTCACGGAAAACCTTCATGATGAGTTGGGAAAAAATTTCCCAACTCACCATGAAGGCTATGATGTTTTGTGTGTTTTGACATAAAAGAACATCCACAGAAATTTGATGAAATCGTTAAAAAAGAAAAATTGTTGAAATAACCCAATTATTTGATACAATTAGCTTCCACAACTTAAATAGTGTCTAGAAAACACAAAACACACGCCGAAAACTTGTTCAATTGCGAAAAAGACAACTCAGGCATAAAATTTGAGAAAAGACTTGTTTTTCCGCCTTCATCCTTGAATAACAGTTCTATAGAATATTTCCAGGACTGTGACTGGCCATTCCAGAAAAGCACGTCTTAAAACAACCGAATATGGCAATTTTCACATGTTTTGGTCATAAATTGAATGAAAATTTCGAGAAAGAATAAAAAAATTAAGTTCCTTTCTCAATGTGACAAAAACAAGTTCTTTCCTCCGCAAATGCAGATTTTGCTTGAATATTTGCTGCAAAAATTCCTACTCGCCGCATCTGAGATTTTTTACGGCAAATCCTAATGGAGAGATGGGAAAAAACTTGGAAGTTCTTTCCCACTTTGCCATTAGGGTAATGATGTTTTGTGTGTTTTGACATAAAACGACATCCAGTGAAATTTGACGTAAATCGTGAAAGAAAAAATGTTGAATTAACAACAACAATTGAAAATTTAGCTTCAGGGTTTTGAATGGTATTTGAAAGGCACAAAATAGGCCTAAAAAGCAGTTTGGTTGCTTAGAACACAGCTCAGTCATTCAAATTTAAGAAAGGATAAGATTTTCTGCATTCAATCTTGTATAACTTTCCCACAAATAATTTTCAGGACTT
>NC_134475.1:36723789-36798761 GCF_964194025.1 Convolutriloba macropyga
GAATTCTTTCTTACTGAAAAAAAATTATAAACCAGCAGAAATTTTTAAACGCTGTAAAAACGAGCAAAAAGTTTTAAAACGAGGTAAAAACGAGCACAATTTCTAAAAACGAGCTAAAGTCTGTTCATGGCAGATTATCGTCTGGATGGGTCTGATCATGACCGATTTTAGTCTGGATGGGTCTGATAATTAACGCACACCTCGACTTGGGTTTTATTCCAGACTATAGCTTCCTCTTAGTTTGCAACCTGTCGTTCAGACCAGACATAGGTCTCAGATAAGTCTATCGTACAAAGTTAACACCAGATAAGAGAAAACTTCAAATCTTGTCCTCTGCAAGATTTTACTGCATATGATTATGAGATGCTAGTCCAGACAGACAGACCCCAACTTCTGATCAGACCAGAATTCAGTTTCTAATATGAATGCACGGAGTTGGAATGTGTTAATTGATGTTATAGCACATGGTAATGAACCTAGTTTTCTAGTCCACGGGACATTCAATATGACAAAAAATTCTTGCTGCGTAATAACGGACGCGTGTTCGAGAGGCCCTCTTTTTAGAGAATCACAATTTATTCATGATACAGTTCATTTTAAATAGCATTCTTTTAATTTCCAATTTTTCTATATCTGTGTAGAGGCCAAGGTTTAGATTTTGATGTCTTCGCACTTTGATAAGATTAATGATCAGACCATTGGCCAAACTTTAACTACTGATCAGACCTCAGCGCACAAACGTCTCCTAGATGACTTTGTGCAATCTTTATTTTTCCAGAGCCGATTAATATACTTTAAAAATTCGTTACTTAGAATGTCTCAAGATGAAATGTAATCATCTAGCCCACACAAAAATAGACTGTGACATCTCACTTTAGTAAAAAAATTTTGTCCACATGGAATGCAAGAAATGATTGTTTTTGACTGGTATTTTTAGAGAAAAATCGTCAAACCATTTATTTTTTTGAAAATATGTATATTTCAATTATGAACACGAAATTTTTGTTCCCAGCAAAAATATCTACACTCTAAAGAATTGCAGTTAAAATGTTAAAAAATTCAAGGTAAAATTGCCTAGAATTTGCAAATAAACTTTTTTTATGCAACTTACCTGCAAGCAATCTCAAATACCTGCAATTCTAGGTGCATTTGCATTTGCTTGTACTGTACTTACAAATTAAAACATTATCCTCCTAGAGTTTCAGAAAACTTTCTAGGTAGTTCTACCTGCAAATTGCATGTAAACCATTTCTCGACATTGAACATAAAAAAATTAGTTGTGGACAATTTTTGGTGGTCTTTCAAATATTCTAACGGCTGACTGCTGGCTACTAGAATCGTTCTCCATTACGACTCAGTAGTTATTAAGACATATGACAACTCTTTGACAATTGCCAATTTTTTTAATTGAAGGTCAAAACACCGGGGAAAATATGCGTTCTGTTTTTACAATTTTATACATCACATTCCCACCCCCTTATTGTCCAAAATCAGTTTGAGCCATGTAAACAGAAAAAGTTGAGAGGATCATGTCAAAAACTATTGAACAACAACAAGGTTTATATCTGATAGGGTATCAGAATTTCTTTCGAAGTTTTCTAGTTTTCTGCTCGGACTTATTTTGTACTATTCTAAAAATCTATTGAGTAATATTATAAAAACTTAAAACAGAGTTTCTGATTGTTTTTTCATCTCAAAATTTACAAAACTATTAATATTGTTGTTTCATTTGGCAGGTGAACTCTAGGTAACGTATTCTAGGTAAACTTCACGTATCACTTTTGTAAGTAATTTTACATGCAATTTTGTTTACCTGCAAACGGTGCAGGTAAAATTACTTAGACATCTTTTAAAGTGCATAAGTGCTAAATTGGCAGAAAATCGATTGCGTTATACAAAAATTGACTGCGTTATACAAAATACACTGCATTATACAAAATCGCCAGCGTTAACAAAAGTTCTGTGAAGAGCTGCCAAAAACGTCTATCTATCTTAATACCTGAATGATGGTCACTTTCAGCTTAAAACCACGGTTATTGTGCTAGAAATTACAGCTTGTAAAGCCGGTATTTTATCAAAATTTGAGATTTCATTCACCTTTTGCAATGCCATATACATTGACCTTCTTCGCAACACCCATAGTCGTAGCTCTCAAAGCATTCTGAATCAGCCGAACAACAGTCTGAGTTTCCAACTAGAAAACATAGAGCCAAAAGCGCTGATGCTAAAGCAGATCAGAAAAAAACGTGATAAACTTTTGAAAGCTGACCTTTGCTAAGAAGGTTTAATATGAGCTATCCACTCCCTATTATTGTTCAAAAGAATAGTTATTAGTTAAGATCAAAAACAGAAACTTCCTTTTTCCAATCTTTTTTCAAGTTGTCAGGTTTTGGGCCAGCTGTTTTGCAGAAACCGTATCATTTCTCAAGACATTAATATTAACAAAAAGACCGCATCTAAAAATTTACCTCAGTTTTTACCTTCGATAGTGATAAGACAACTCTAGAGGATGAAAAGATTTTAAGAGCTAGGATAATCAAACTTAAATTTGGTTTTGAGATGGCCACAATGAACCCCTACATTGACTTACTTCGGAAATACGTTTTCTTAAGTAATAGGCGTTTTTACGCAAGTCAAAATCTGAGAGTGCTACAACAATGCCATTTGCAGTATGACGGATCGTACTGAACTTGACAAAGCCAAAGTCATCTCATGTATCTCAATGAGGAGTACTATATTGGTGAGAAACAATCTCAATAAAAAAATCTGTCTCGCTGATTAGCTTGATTGCTCCTTTCTCCCGTTAACGGACCATATGGTCTGATCCGATGAGCTGGCCTCAATAACGGGCATTTTCAATTGACTCTGAAGAAAATCATGCAAAATACTGCCACTCAAGTCTATTTCTTCACGTCAGACTTCCCCATCAGGGTAAAAATCTTCAATCAATTATCCAGAAACGCCTTCACATCCTTAAACTACTTTTCTATGTATATTCCATTAAGTTTAAATTCCACTTCCACTGAAAGTTCCCAGCAGCAACAATGAAAAATGTTTGGTCAGACCTCTTTCTGAAGTTTGAGGTTCGCTCGACAGTTTACTTCCTTCAAGTGGCGTGATAGCCGGGAGGTAAGTTGTGTGATTCACATGCCAATGATTGAGAGTTTAATCCCCTGCCTCCGTGAAGCTGTCTGTGTAAGGATGAGCTCTTACTTAACCATAACTTCAGGTTAACCATAGCCTGGGCAATGTTAGCTGCAATTATGGTACCACGTGAAAGTTTCAGACGCAAAAAAAGTTGCCAAAGTCACCAAAAAAAGAGCAATGCTGCTCATAAAAACACCAGTCTGAAATGTGGGGAATAATAAGAAAAAGGGCAGCTGAGAACAGGCTACTGTAGGCCTAATGCTGTTCCGCTGCGATTACGCAGGAACCAAAATTATAAGAGTTCTCATGTCAAGTTTTTTTGGTCCATTCTATATTACAATACAATAGAAAAAAAAGATGCAGTGAGGGTTTTCTATTCACAAGTTCAGCATCCGGCGTAATCCATGTCATATGAGTCGTTTGCCTTCTGTCGGAGTACCGCTATTGTGATGTCGACACGCGATGGTGGAAACTTTGCTGGAACGGGTAATTAACTCGAAAAGATTAACAAAAAGAGGACCACTGTGGCAATAAACCCGATTAAAAACCATCTATTGGAGATTCAACACACTACGTCCGCCGTGACAAAGTTGTATTCTCCAAGAAATTTTTCGTAGTTTGAGAAGTAGATGTATACATTATTTGCTGGACGTCACACTTGTGAAAAACATTAAATGCCCGGGTCGAGGTTTTCGTTTGTCCTTGCATATGACGCAGACCATTTTTGAACGCACACAGGGAGTACGGTACGTTCAAAAAAACACAATCGATGATTCTTGTTTAATGCGCAGCATAAACGAGCTCGTACTTAAAGTCGCGCAGCATTAACGTACCAGGTACTTCAAGTCGAGCACCAATAACGCACCACGTACTTCAGGTGGAGCACCATTGACGCACCAGGTGCTTACGGTTCAGCCAAATTCAGCACCATAGACGCACCAATTCTGGACCATAGGCGAGCCACGTTCTGCCACATACACGAGCCACCTTCAACCCCACAGACGAGCTAGAAACTTTATCAAAAGCGAGCTAAAATATTCTTTAAATGTCTTCGTCATGAGCTTATTTTAGAAGAAACATCGGTTTTTATTTTAATCACGATTGAGACAAAGTCTGTATTATATTTTTTTTGGTTCGCCTGAGTCTTTTCATACCTCAACCAGTAAAAACTCGAACATGAACTTTTTTGGTCTATCTGAATCTTTTCATAAATTGAACAAGCCAAAGTCTGCATCAAGTCGCATTTTGGTGTGGAAGGATCTTTCCGTAAGCGTTTTTGAACGAGCACATGAACGTACCAAAAGTTCGAACGAGGCAAAGTCTGGACCAATGGCATTTTTGGTCTGCCTGGGTAATTTCATGGGCAAAAATGGTCTGGATGGGTGTTTTCATAAGGATTTTCAAACGAGGACCTCAACCTGGGTACTAACTGTTGCCTTGCCAAATTTAAGCTCAACGCACTGACGCTCATCAAGACTTAGATATTTATTATTAGTTAATCAGTTATTTTTTTTAGTTAATCATTATGTTGATAACATGTTGTTAATATATCCAATTCGATCAACGTAAACGGTACGCATACATATACACGAAGTTGTTCTATTTCATTTTCGATAAAAGTTTACTTTGGCTGTCGAAGAGATTTCCGACAATTTTTGAGGTAAAAATAAACAGTGAATTCTCCTGTTAATTGCGTCTTGGAAGATCTTGCAAAATTGACAACTGATATGAGCCAAAATGCTCATTATTATCAGTATATTTTGGTGGTACAAAAATTATGATTATTAAACAAGCTCCGCTATTGATTAAAAAATTGCTAGTATGATTCAATAGTATGCATTCATTTTCAATTTTCACACATTCAATTTGTTTTAAAAAGATTTTTGTCGTAGTTTTGATAGGATTAGGCTGAGTGTCGATCATGCCCTGGTGGCTCATCTTTAGGTATTTCGAATTTTACCGGCACGAGCCTTTCATGTGAACAAGGAAGTTGTATATGATTCTTGTGTGATTACAAAAATTTTTAAATTTTCGTGCATGATTACCAGTAATAAACACATTGGTAACATTTCGTAGATATCAAATTTGAAAAAAAAATGAATTTTATGTGCAAAATAGGTATTCAAGTGTCCTCTGACTACATTAAACATAAAACATTGAATGGAAGCAACATCCAATGTGGTGTTTTTACGTATGACTTTGAACTATTACTAAAAATGTTCCCAATATCTTCTAATAATGAAAATATACACAGTTCTGACTCCCAAAAACAGGAAATCATGTATGTTTGATCATCTATGAGTACTATGGGAATCATGAATGTCCTTGTATGGTTACCGGGATTTTTGTAGACAACCAAAATGAAATTTAACGCAATTACACAATGAGTGAAGGCTTTCGTAAATTGAAGATAAAAATTACTCACCAATTAGCATTATCTTAGCAATTTAGTGGGTAAACTGTGACTTTGAAATCGAAATGTAATTTTGTGTGCTAATTCGCAGAGAACAAATTTAAGTTCGACGATTTAATGGAAGGTTAACTCTATTTTTCCTCGGCAACTTCTAAGTATTGTTAAAATATGTGTTGCCGTCGTTTTCTCTTTATGAAAATGAAACGAAGTAAATTTTCTGAGCAAAACCGCACAAAATTCTTGCGCAAAAGTATATAAACGAATGTTCAAATTTAATTTTTTGTGGGTGAATCAAATTTTTATGCGTGGAAGGAGTTCAGATTTCTATGTGAATTACAAGGGAGGTTTTTCTCTTTGAATTTTGCTATGCAAAAATCAGAAAAGGGGATTTCATATTTTGAACACTTATTTGACAGAAGCAATTATCAAAGTGTTTTTTACTGTTTTTTGGAGCACCGCCAAATGAGCTGAGACATTTTTATCATAGAAAATTAAGAAGAAAGTGAGTTCTAAAAAAAGTTAGTTTCTCAAAAAATTAATCTAGCAGGGACAAAGCGCTAAAAATAGCCACAGCGAACTAGGAAGTTTGAGTAATTGTCAGTGGTTCCCAGGGGTTGAATTAAAAAAAATTGTGTTCGAACCCATAATCAGAAGCTATAATAACAAACTTTTGATTCTACTGGAATTCTCGAAAATTCCAATATTTAATTTCAAAAAATCCAATTTTGTACCAGGTAAAAGGCCCCACCATTTCTGCAATTTAAAATTGAACATTTTGGCAGAACAAATAACATGTGAACTTTTTATCCATAAAATAAACGTTTTCTGAAAGCAAAAATTTTTGGAACGTTAAAAAATAAGTGCAGAAAACAATTTCATTCTGAAGACAATTTCATAATTGTTACCAATAAATCTAAGCCAATTTAGTAAAACAGTGGTGCCACATAAACCACGGCTCAATCCTCAAAAAAATGCAATGCCAATTAGTACTGCCGTTTCCCCATTTCTGTATTTGCAATTTTGAAAGACAGAATTCGAAAAACTTAAAGCATTTTTCGATGTTTCCAGGAAGTTAACGGCAGATAAAATCATTCTGAAGAGATTCTGTTTTTTTCTGGATGAACCGTACTCTGTTCGTGTCTTAATTTACCTTAGCTATTCTTCAATTTTTGAAAAATTTAAAGCTCGAAAGATAATATTTTTTATAAGTGATTTGAACTTCCGCGTGGATACTTGTAACTTTTATATGCGTAGCAGGTCGTAATCGTTAAGCTGAATAGGCTTCATGTTAGTTTTCTACAAACTAGCTTAAGTATATAAAGATTGTGCATACAACTATAGTAATTACCATTAATACTTTAAAAAAGCATGACAGTTTTCTGCACAGTCTTAAATTAGGGGTATGAGTAATTTTCAGACTGTACAGGATAAATTAAGTTTTTACTCTTGAAATGTGATAGTTCAGCGCTGATATGCTCTGAGACTCAAGTCCGGGTTCTTCCTTTAGGTTTTAAAATCTTTTTATAAATTTTACAAATAGTTCACGCGATAGTATTGTAAAAAAATACTTTATCCTGTCAGATGATTTCTGTTCACTTTCTGATTGTTTTTTGAGATTGTACTAATATGCACTTTATTTCTTTTCAGCAGAAGTCTTCTAAGAAAAATCGTTAAAATTTTTTTGAAAAATGCTCCTAATTGGTTTTACTTTTAAAACTAAAATCATTTTTTACACGCTAGAGACTCGATCTATTTCAGTGTAATCCATGATGATAATTGATTTCATTGATTAGAAATGAACCTGCACAGTTAATATGATACTGTACATAATTCATGTCTGTTTTACCACGACTCGAGTGTTTGCGTTTCGAAATCAAAATCGATGGCATCCGTGGACCACTTTCTGAAAGTTTTTCCTGATTACCATTGAAAATTCGTCATTAATCTTCAAAAAAAATGCCGCTCAATATTTTTTTGGCCAAAGACTATGGCAAGTAAGTTTTACGATGCTTTATATAAATTGATAAAAGTGGATTAATCTGTTTTTGTTGATCTCAAATTAGTAATCGACATGAAGAAAAAAACTAATTTTTAGAGGTCAAAAAAAGCAAAAAAAGTCTGTCTTTGCGCGGGGCGAGCAGTTGTCTCGTGTAGCCGTCTAACAGTAGTAAAGCAGAATCATGCAACAAATTGTATTTTGGAAACGCGTTGAAAATCCGATCATTCCGACCATTTCTTGCACTGTCTGTCAGAAAAACGAAAGAAATGGGATGGAAACTGGCTCAGCTGTTATACTAAATTCGGGTCATTGCTAGCCCCGAGTTGGAATAGTTAGTTAAAAAAAAACTGGAATAGTTAATTTAAAAAAACCACCATAAAAACTAATTTAGTTGTTTTCAATTAACTTTGAAAATATCCATAATTTGTTTCTTGAGCGGGAAATTTCGAATTCTCGTTTTGCACAGCGGAGCCGTAGCGAGGCGGTGGCTGCTGATATCCCCCAAAACCGGACGTTCCAGTCATGGCTGATGTCTGCTGGTATGTGGGTGGTGACACTGGAGGGAAAGGGTTGTCACCAGGGTTGTAAGGGGAAGCTAAGCCTCCTGGGGTAGTGCTGTAATTGGTCGAGAAGGCAGAGCTGTTATAGTATGCAGTTGGTACCTGGTGGGTGCTCGAATGAATTACGCCAGTTTTGTTCTCTGAATCAACAGTTTTGTTCTTTGAACATCTAGACAGGGCTGAGGTTTTTTTGCAAAAAGAATGAGGTGAATGCTGGTGAAAAAAAATGTATTCGACATTTTACAACTATTTTAGCGGTGAATGCGCTGTTGTAAGAGTTTGCGGAGAACTTGGCGGTAAAATTGCGTGACAATTTGTTGAGAAACTGAAGCTAAATTTTGTGAAAGTTTTCACAAGTAAACATATTTTTGCCTCAAGCATGGCTAAAAACTACAAAAACTTACTGCAGTTCACAACACAATTTTATGTCCATCCCTATATCATGCCAAAAGTATAGTCTGGCTTTGATCTGTAAAAATTAATAAGTATCCACTGCGACATGAAGAATCAGTACTGATGTACTATATAATACATCAGTACTGATTCTTCATGTCGCAGAGGATACTTTCTTACAGATCAAAGCCATGCAGACTATACTTTTGGCATGATATAAGAATGGACATAAAACTGTTGTGAACTGCAGTAAGTTTTTGTAGTTTTTAGCCATGCATGAGGCAAAAATATTTTTACTTGTGAAAACTTTTACAAAATCTAGCTTCAGTTTCTCAACAAATTGTCACGCAAATTTACCGCCAAATTCTCCGCAAACTCTTACAAATATATTAACCGCATTCACCGCCAATAAAGTTGTATAAGGTCCGGTCTATGGGTCTATAAGGTCCGGTCAACTCGTGAATTGCTATCAATTTATTCACCTGACAAATCGACATGGCCGGCATTATAATCGAGGTCTTACTAAGTTAACATTCTTGAAGGAAAGAGTAATCTTTGTAAAATCATTTTTTAGAGAGATTAGATTCTTAATTTTTTTACCATTCCTTTCATCTCATTCGGCGTCTTAACTACAACACGGAGCCGTAGCTAAAACTGATTTCCCTAAAATCCCGGGCAAACACCAAAATAACTGTGTTTAAAATGTACCATTTGAAAGTATATTGGTGATCTGAATAGAAATTTGTTTTTTGATAAACAAAAAAGCAAGAATTTTTGGTAAGATGGGCTAACACATAATGTCCCGAGCCCACTCATCCACTTTGATGGCTTGATTATCTACCAAATATAGGAAAAAAGTTAAAACAAACAGAAGTGAAACAAATTTCGGACTTGGCTTTATAACGCGTGATCCAATCGGGGTAACTGAAATCAAGCTAGGCAACTTCTTAGGAAAAGATACGAGTACAAGACCCGAATTAGAATTCAAAGTTAAAAACCTTGCAAGAAAGCCAAAGGAAATTTTTAAAAAATCTGAATAAAGGACAAGTCGATTTTCTTTGAAAAATAATCTTTGTAAATGTATTCAAACATCTTACAATATGTGGAACAAAATCACAAAATTATCCAACATATTAAAAAAAATTTCGAAAAATGATTGAGAAAAAAACCAAAACGACGAAAACGGACATTTCGCGTAACTCAATTTTTTGTAAATTAGTTGCGACCAAACAAAAAATGTAACCTCTAGTAAAAAAAAAGTGATTTCAAAATGAAAATTTTTAAGTTTTCAGTAATGTCCAACAACAGACACCGTCCTTCTATTGCAGTAAGCGGATTAGTTACAAACATAACAACGACAAATAAAAGAAACTTAAGTTAAGGCAAACGTGCAAACAACCAAAACAGGTTTTGAAAAGTCATTGCTGCCTTATTTCAGCATTAAAACAGAACCAGTGAGCCACTAATTTCTTTCATCAAAGACCTGATGAGACCGACCTATTATTATTATTGAAAAAGAGCCACAAGATAACGAGATGAAGTTAAATCCGCAAAACACAAACGTCAGCTGTTTTTTTAATTAGAAGCAGCACCAAAAACATTTTCAATGTTCAATTTAGTTTTATTAGATAAAAACTGGAAGTTGTCAATAATCAGACTACTAAGCAAGATAAAAAACAAAAAAGGAGGCAAAAACTAATTAATGGTTTTGAATTCTAACAGTTTGAAAGACATTAAAATTATTAACTAATGATCCCAATCAAAAATTGTTTATTGATGGCTCCTAAAAATCTCCAGGGTTTCTTTTATATTTGAGACCCAATTATAATACCACAAACTGAACACATTTAAACAGGCAAAACTAGAAACAGGAGAAAACAATGCAAACTGTCCAAGTCACAAATTTCTTAACCAAAAACATTATTTAATTTAATATATGTTTCAATAGAACGCTCAATCAGCTGATCATTAACGAGATTTAACAATTTTGACAATAAAAAACAAAAAGCGACAACAAAAAGATAAAATCCAATTTTCACAAAAGGATCAGAGAAGCACATAATGTCAAATAATAGCTATAAAACCAAGAAGTATTATGAGTCAAAACCCTTTAGGAATTTAAGAAATACCCTTATAGAGCCCAAAATTGTCCTCACAATAATCAGTTTTAGTGATCTGACCTCAAAAAGAGCTATGAAATACACACAGAAGTTGAAAAAAAGTGAAGATCTTGAAAAGGAGGCTGCTCCCCTATGTAATTCAAATCCTCTGTATGTAAAAATCTCAATAATACTAAGAACATTAATTACTAACAGTACATTATTTTGTTACAATGTAGCGCGGTTATTAGCCAAACGAAATTGTCGCTGAAATTAACAGAATTTGGTTTAAGTATTTAAACTTTTTAAAATTACCGATTGTTCACGAAAATATTAAAACTGCATAACTCCTCAAGTTTTTTTTACAAGCACGACTTCACCCCCCCCCCCCCCATGCGGGTATGATTTGCGGGTCGAAAAAATGAAATCCAGCGAATGTTTGTCAGCGAAAATTGATCGCGTATATTTTGTGTTATCCGTACCTTTTTTAAGTGCGCAGTAGGCGATAGACCCAATAATAGCCGCACAGCAAACACAACCAGCCAGAGGAAACACCACGAAGAACAGTATGGCAACCACTGTGTCTCTGAAACCACGAAAACCTGGAGTGTTCGAATTAAAAATAAACAATAGTCATTTTGCGGACCATTTCCATGCAAAAATTGGTACAAACCCCCAGTGATTTTGGATATTTTATCGTGTCAGATCTGATCAGAAGCTGATCAAAAATCTTTATCGTGAAAGATCTTATCTGGTCTTACACGATAACAATTCTGCCCTCGCGAACTTTAATCGTGTAAAATCTGATAAGATACTTATCAGATCATATCAGAAAATAATTGAATTTTGATGAATTGTTTTCTTATAAGATCTAATAAATATCAGATCAGATTGTACATGATAAAATTTCATGTAGGGAAGAATTTTTATCATGTAAGAATTGATCATCAAATTTCAATATTGCCGTATAACGTAGTGAGGTTAAGTGCAAACTGTCTAAGTCACAATTTTCTTAAGTTCTAAAAACATTATTTTATTTAATTTATGTTTCAATAGAACGTTCAATCAGCTGACCATAAACACGATTTAACAATTTTAGCAATGAAAAACAAAAAGCGGCAACAAAAAACAATATGAGATAATTTTTTGTGTTGCTCTGACACTTAAGTGTTGCATGCTGTAGATTTTTGGCTACTGCTTGACAGCAACTCTGAAATTACTTCACTTTGAAGAAATTTAAGGATATTAAATAACTTTAAGGATATGAAGATCTTTAGGATGCTTAAAGTACTTTTATTGCACAAGATCTGAGTAAAATCGTGAATAAAATGATGAGTCATAGATTTCCGAATGTTTATCTTGCAAGATCTTATAATATTCTCATAAGATCTTACACCATAAACTTTTTTCTGTCAGGCTGAAATTTAGTCGTGTAAGGTCTGATAATAAAGAATTATTATCGTGTAGGATCTGATAAAAGAATTTTTATCGTTTAAGATCTGATAAAAAAGAATTATTATCGTGTGAAGTCTGATAAAAGAATTTTTATCGTGTAAGGTCTGATAATAAAGAATTATTATCGTGTAAGATCTGATAAAAGAATTTTTTGTCGTGTAAGATCTTATAAGATAAATTTTTACGGTGTAAGTTCTGACAAACGTCTTATCAGATCTGATAAGAAGATGCATCCCCTAACAGGCAAGATGGTTTTTCAAGATGATTTTGTCGGAAATTTGAGCAGGTCTTACACGATAAAAGTTTTGAAAACACCAAGGATGAGAGGCGATTAAATTTACCTGGGTTAAGTAAATCCGCTTTGCAACCTTAGTACAGGGTAGAGAGTATTTGAAATCGATTTAGTTTTGCTCTTTCTTTTTTGCCACTTTCGCTGCTAGAAAACATATGAGTGAATTTTAAAATCGTTTCTGATGCCTTATGTAAGTAACATTTGAACACTGTGGCATTAACAAAATTAACAGTCAATCAAAAGCGTATTTGGTAGGTAAAATCGGAACTATTTTTATTTAACCAAACCATATATGGCGACGGCCTGTAATTAAGCCGACAACTAAAAGCTAGTCTCCTAATTGTGTTGGTGACAGTAGCGTGCTGGTGACAGGGAGATTACTTCTATACCTATGAGAAAGTTTCTAAAAAAGTTTTTGCAAACTGCAGTTTTTATTATAAAATATCTCTTTTCAACAAGATTGTTATTTTGTTATCTCAAATAATTTGACCGATTGTTGATTATAATCTGCTATCAGACACCATTAACATTTTAGTTATATAACCAAGTTCGTTTTAAAATTAGATAGTGGCATTAATTTTTGTCTGCATCGCTCAACTAAAATGCAGTTTTTACAAATTTTTGCAAAAAAAAACTTCAAAGCTGTTGTTACTGAAAAAAAACTTCATAGCTTTTGCTACTTATGCTCATTCTATTAAACCAAATTTACGACAGGTCACAGGATTAGATATCATCGTCATTTTTGAAAAGGTTTGACTCTCAGGGCCTGATTTTCTAGAACAAATATGAGGGGTAATCAAACTTTGATTAATGTGTCTTTATATACTAGTTTTTCAATGGGATGACATGTCAGAAATATTAAACACACAAGAAAGCAATTATGACTGAGAAGAATATTGAGCTCCTTAAAAGTATTGAAAGCTTACACATTGATATTTCAAAATTTTTCATACAATTATTACTCTGATCAGACCCTGCTTTTTCTCTGATTCATTATCTGAATCAGAATAAATCAGATTCACAATCAAGAAGAGATGAAGTTATACCAGATTCTGAGTCAGAGGATATCACAGGAACGATTCACATGAAATGACTGTGGATTAAAAAGGCTTCTTTAGAATTTTTGGATACAGTATTGAATTGCTCGATTTATTTCATTTATTTTTTTAAATCTATGTTTAAATACACAATTTTTGAACCATAATAAAAGTTTGGTTAGAAATTTGAATTTCAGGAATTAAATTATAAATAAATGATAGTTTGCTCCTTAAATTACTTGTTTAAATAGTTTCTGAAAACTTGTACTTGTCTATCTTTTGGAAGACAATTTGATCATTCCTATAATTACTTCTAAAAAAGTTTTTATCGGATATTTCTATTCTTTCTTTGTATTGTCTAGTTAAATTTACAAAAAAAACTTGAAAATGGAAATTTCTTCATGTAAATTTTTATCTCGTATTGGAAGATCTCTTGCGCTATCTGTGTGCAATCGCGAATATGGCAAATCTTATTACACCGACTTGTTCGTTTATGTATTCTATGGAGTAATGAAGCTGGTAATGATCGGAAAAATATGTACTGAAATTGAAAGGTGACATAACAAGGTTCTAATCCATTTCAGAGTGAGGTATGATCCAAGTGTCAATTGTGAGTTGAAAATTACTCCGCTAATCATATTTTCCAGGAAAATTTTAATATACAGTATGACAATTAGTGGTCTGTTTAAAACGCATTGCTGTCTATTAGACAAAAATGACTCTAGGATAGTTTTGGATCCCCTAAAAATCCCATGCTTGGCATTTTAAAAAAAATTCTGAGAAATTGATTTAAACGCTTTTGCTAGATCTAAAAAAAACAAAAATACTATTTGTTGTAGTAGAAGTCTTTCAAAGAGTTGTTGTGGCTGATATTGGCCTGTATTTCCCTGAACCAAGCGGATCGCCTTTATTGTAAATTGTAGATATATGTTTTATAATTTCATCTGGAAAAATATTATTTGAAAAACATTCGTCTATGGCAAACTTTAAACATGTTCCAATAGATTTTCTACTCCAATTGAAAGCCCAAGAGGAAACGAATTCAGGACCTGATGCTTTGTTTTGTAGTAAATTATCAATTACATCAAATAGTTCTCTTCTCGGTATATATCTGATTCGAAAAGTTGTTTGTATTATAAGCGAAATTAGGTAAATCAACACTTTCTCGAACCCCTTTCTAGAACAATTGTTTAACATTTCAGCAATTTGCCTATTTTCTTGTTGAATAATTTTACTGTTCCGAACTTGGGAAATTTTGAACGAATCTGAGAAGAATTTTATTGTTGAATTTGCATCCTTTTGTTCATATATTGGTCTCCAGTCTGTTGACTCAATTCGCTTATTTAATTCAGCACCGAAACATTTTTTGCTATCTCTGAAAAACTATTGTGGTTTTATTGTTGCTTTTTTGACTTCCGGTAAAACTTGTGGGTTTTGATCATTTCCAAACACTCTTTTCCATTTTTTTAAGTGAAAAATCTTTTTTTGTGGTTAAGCAATGATCAAATAGTTCCCATGCTTCTGTTTGTCCAAGTGGGTTGATTTTTACTTACTATATCTAAACCATTATTGGAAGCAAACTCAATTGAGGGTTGTAAAAGTTGGTTTTCTTTAGTTTAACGTAAACAACATTGTATCTCAGAACAGTATAATGTTGTCTGTTACGGTTCCTAAGAATTCTGACATCAATTCTTCGAGGAAAAAGTCTCACAGATGTTTACTAGAACAATAACGAACGTTTATTAGGAGTTTTTCTTTAAATGGTTTCTCTATTTCAACCCACAATGACTCAACAAGTTCCCTGTCTCGAGCGGATCTCCTGTTTTGTAAAATGGAGTTATACGTGTTTGTAAGGAAAATCTTTATATACATTGTTTGAAATACATTCATCAATTGCAAACTGTAATATGTTCCAATACATATTCTACTCCATTTGAGAGACCATGAGGATGCATTTAATGAAACATTGGTCTCCATTCTGTGGATGCAATTCGTTTAATTATTTCAGCGCCGAATTTTTTTCCCGTAAAAGTATTGCGGTTTAAGTTTTGCATTATTGAATTCAAAATGCGAAATAAATACTTGTGAATACTTATCTTTCGCAAACAATGGTTCTAATAGCAAACAATTTGATTTTTGGACTGGTAACTTTCTCTATTATTTTTGATCAATGCCTCAATTTAAATGAACAAAAACGTAGAATCAGTTTAAATCCAATAGTAATATTTAATTTTATGAACTGGTCTTACGCGGCACAATTTTCATGGCACTCGTGATCATTGCAGCACTTTCGAATGTCTTTATTGTAACTATCAGATATCCATTCACAGGTGAAATCAGTCGAACATCCATAACCACAATATCCCCCGGTTGTCAAATTCGCCACCAGACACGCCATCAGAGCCAGACGCCTCATTGACTGCAATCGGTGACCTAAAAGAACAACGTTAACGAGATGAGGGCGCCCACTGCTATAACTGAAATTTAACTAATTATGTTTGTGTCGATGATTGATTCAATAAAAAAGGATGAATATTGTCCAACACTTCCGAGAAATGACCGTTCTGAGCAGCACTTTTAGAAAATTGTAGTTTTTCCAACTTCCACCCGTGTTCTTTATCACCCCATGCTGTTAAGTACAAGCTGGTTATAATGAGTAGCAACGGCGCTTGTACTTAATGAGCGCCAACTTACATTATAAGCCTTTTCAGGAGAGGAGGGGGAGGGGATGGCATATATCGTTAGTAGCATTATTAGAAAAGCTTTTTCTATGAAAAAAATATGTGGTTCTTTTCAAATAAAGTTTCATAGACTCGTTGTTACGAAAACGCCAGTGAAAATACGCTATGATTTAACAAATGTAAGTCCGTACAAAAAAAATCAGCCTACCTCTGTTCACCTGCCTCATTTTCTACCGTAGCGTGTTCTACCAAAATTGGCTGTGCTCAAAAGTATTCGTTTGTCTTAGAGAAAATATATTAATGCCAAAAGAATTATCGACGTTGCAAGAATTTTATTTGTTCACTTTTTGAGCAAATATTTCCTGTTTCTAACTTAAAAGTAATATTTAAGAGCAATTTAGGTGAAAAATAAAAATGCATTGGTTGAGCCAAAAATCATTACAAGTATCACTTTGAAGACCACCTAAGTCATTGACGTTGATATTGGTGGTCGCAAATGTTCTGCTTGATACATTCCCGTTTAATGAAAGCAAGGAATAGGTTTCATTAGAAAAAACGAAGCATTAAGGTCTAAAACTACTTTTCTGTGAACAATCCTTTTTTAAACGCGATTCTAGAAATCGGTACATTATCTTCGGCCGCAGAAGTCTTGAAAGTACTCACAAAATCCAGATGGCATTACTTGCCAATGGCTGCTCTTCGTTAGCATATTTTATATAGTCGCATTTGTCAGTTTTTTCCGACAAAACTTTTAACAAGCTATTAGTTAGGCAGACATTAAAGAAAATCTAATTTTTAAATAACCGGCAATAAGTCCCTCAAATTAATAATTAAAACGCCATCTTGCCATTCCGACCATCTGCTTGACTAAATTAGAAGTTTGAATATGAATAAATTAAGTCTCAACTAATAAACAACAAAACTCAACCCGGGTCGAGAAAAAATCGGAAAAATATGTAAGGTAAGCGATGTAAAGTTGTTTCTATTCACCGCAAATTTCGTAAATAAATTTAAATGCTGTGAATTTATATCATTTCACCACGAAGTTCAGCAGTGAACTTTTATAATTTCACAGAATTCACTGCTGATCTTACATAATTTTAACACTTTTTTCTAAGCAGTGAATGTACCTAATTTGACCGTATTCACCGTTTGTCCCACATAATTGGTACACTTTTATTCAAAGCGGTGAATTTAAGTAAACTCACCGCTAAATTCAGCGTTGAAATTATGAAAAAGGTGTATAAACTTTTGTCGTGGTCGATAACACGGGTCAAAGAATTCAATAAGTTGAATTTTAAATTGAATTTTCAACTGAAAATTTACTAAAATTAGCTTGTATTTATAGTGGTTATCAATGCAAAAATATACAGAGAAAATTTAGATTCGCTGAATATATTTTACATGATTGGCATGTGAATAGATCTTAACTCCGAATCCCGGAGGTGATTTTCTATTTTAATCAACATTTCATGAGAATCATATATGGCTTGGGTACAATCGAATTCATTAGTTGGAGGTCGGTGGATGTTAGAATCAAGTCGGTGGATGTTAGAATCCCTGTTAGTCGGAGAATTTATTTCTGACATATGATTGATAGGTCAATAAGATAATGATAGCGCCAAAACAAAATTAGAATTGAGTTTAGTTTTGTGGCCATTACTTATCGACACAGCAATAAAGTTCGTTAGGTAAGTTCTTCTTTCGTTCTTTGAAACTTTAATAAAGAAAAGTTCTAAGTTTCTTGATGTTTCTTTGAAACCATCACATCCTCCCTCCTTTGTTAAGCAAGTTTGTGGGTATAGGTTCTCCATTTCTGTCGGGTTGTTTTCCGTTTCTTGTTGATTTTCGTGAAGGCTCTGAGGTTTCGGGTTGTTGGTGCTCTGCAGATGATGTGGCTGCAGAAGCTTCATCTTGAAGTGAAGGTCCCAAATCTGTGCTCTGAAGTTGTTGTTCTGAGTGAGATATGGTCTCCTCCCCTGCTGGTTCAGTTTTCACATTATCCTCGTCTAGTCTCGCAATTTGGTTGTCGCTCACTAGAAAAATCCGTGCTGAGTTTTCGGGCTGTATGGAAGATGTGTTCAAGCCCTTCCTGATGCTGAAGGTAGCAGGAACTGTCTTTGTCTTTTCGTTGGCCTTGAATAGAATGGGTTCGCAGAAGTCGAAATCTGCTATTGCTGGTAGTCTCACTCTGCGTCCCAACAAGAGTTCAACTGGAGTTTTGCCCCTCGTCTTTGAAGTGTTGCGACGTGTCATCAGTGCCTTTTGCAGGAATGCTCCAAATGACACTCTAAGGTTGGGACTCCACGCCTGAAATGCGCGCTTCTTTGTCTGAACTGCTCTTTCAGCTAGTCCATTAGCTCTTGAATGATAGACGAGTGATTCCATTTTCTTAATTCCCAGTGACTCACACCACTGTTAAAGGTCAACACTTAAAAATTCAGGACCATGATCAGATACTAAAGATTTTGGTATTCCGAATCTTGCAAAGATTTGACTAATATATATTTTAACTGTCTCTGATGTTCTATTTCCCGCAGGGAAGGCTTCTATCCAACCAGAACCTGCGTCAACAATTACTAAGATATTGCCTTGGTCCTTAACATAACCCCAGTCCATGTGGATCCGTTCCCAAACGTCGGCTTCTGGTCACGTAGAGACTGTTTTTCCCAGGCCAGGCCTGTTCAATTGACAATTCTTACATTTACTAACAAAGTGTTGAACGTCTTGGGTAATGCCAGGCCACCATGCTATCATTCTGACGGATGTCTCAGTTGCATTTTTCCCGGGATGTGTCTCACGCGCTCTTGCCAAAACCAAGTGTCGTAGTTTGGGTGGAATGAAAGGAATAACACTTCTGAAGATGATTCCATTATGTAAAGTGAGTGCATCTTTCTGTTGTTCGAATCCTTTTCCCGCTTCTGAACATTGCTTCCAATTGCCGCTTTTGATTCATTTCCTTATGTCTTGGAAGAGTCTGTTTGTTCCAAAATCAGTTTTGATTTCTGCTTGGGTCACCAAATCACTCTGGACGAAATAGATGTTATTGATTGCGAAGCACACTCGATCGTTGTCCGATTCGTCTTCGTCAAAATCCATTCTACTCAAAGCATTTGCATGTGGTATCTGCTCTCCTGCGTGTACTTCAAATCATAGTCAAAACCCATTAGAACTATTGCCCATCTTGTGATCCTCGCTGATGCTGTCTTCGGGATCTCCTCGTCTGGTGCAAAGAGATATTTGAGTTGTTCGTGGTCAGTCTGTAGGGTAAATCGTCTTCCAGGAAGGAATTGTTTTAGTCTTGTGACCACAAACACAATTGCCAGTGCTTCCCGCTCTATGTTCGAGTAGTTTTGCTCCGCTGGAGTCAATTTTTTTGATACATATATGACTGGATGTCCTTCTTGCGAAAGAACCCCGCCAATGGCTTTTTCAAAGGCGTCAGTAGTAACTGTGGCTTCTTTTTGTAGACTATATGGCTGTGCTGCATGTGGGTAAGCACATAATCCATTTTTTTTGTCTTTAAAGGCTTTTTATTGCATTTTGCCCCATAAGAAATCGCTTTTTCTCATGACATTTAAGGGTAGCATTTTTGTTGCAAAATCAGGAATCATTCTTCCGTTAAAATTAGCTAGCCCAACAAACGATTCGAGTTTTTTGTTGTTAGTTGGTGCTTTTTTGCTTTTTTTATTTTTTCAACATGTTTGGGATCTGGTGCTATTCCCTCCTTTGAAATGGAGTATCCCAAAAAGCTAACGCTATCGACTGGTTTTGAGTTAGATTTTTTCTCATTAATAGTGAAATTTTTCTCACGTAGTCGACTCTTGACTGTAAGCCTTCTCTTGTCGGACTGCTCCCTGGTAGTTCCATACATCATTACATCGTCTTGAAAGATCACAACACCTTTGATTCCTTTGAGTGTTGATTCGATGCAATTCTGAAGAGTTTTTCAATCCCTGAGGTAGTCGGCACATCTTGAACAGTCCCTGAGATGTGTTGATTTTGCATATATATTTTGCTTCATCTTCAAGTTCATTTTGATAGTAGGCATCTGAGAGGTCAATTTTGCCAAAGTATGAGGCCCCATATAGGTTGTGGAAGATTGTCTCCATGTATGGTACTGGGTAGTCCTCATCCATGACCTTGCCTTTGATGTGCACTTTCAAGTCCACGCAATGTCTCAGTTCTCCACACTTCCTTCTCTGCCACACCACTGGAAAAGCATTAGTGACTGCTCCTGGCTGTACCGGTTCAAGGATGCCTTGTCTGACCATTTGTTTCAGCTTCTCTGATATATTTTTCTGGCAGATATATTTTTCTGGCAGATCTGAAGAGGTAGATATATTTTTCTGGCTTTGCAGAACATTGGCTGTATTCCTGGTATCACCTTCACATGGAGCTTTGTAACTCTTCACAGCAGGTAGGTGCTCGGCTGTGATATTGTTCACACCGTGCTTGGGTAGAAGGTCTCTACCAAGTAGTCCAAATTCTTTATCAGGCTGCACAACTGCTAGTTGTGTTTGCGTTAGCTTGCTTCCGTTCCACTCATCGTCACAAGTAAGTGATCCCAGAAGCGTTAATTGATGACCATCATAAGCTTCGAGATGTCTTGTCTTACCATCCAACTGAGGTTTACCAAGCTCAGTCCATATTTTTCATGATGTCACTGTGCTATCTGCACCTGTGCCTACCTGCATTTTTACTTTGTAGTTTTTTTTTGAGATAAATTCCCATGTCACAGACATGCTAAAGATATCTTCTTTAGTATAAAACGTTCCCATCTCCGAAGCTGGATATGCTTGCAAAAGTTATTCCGTCTATTGTACTTGCCTGAATTTGGTTGGGGTTTGCTTCTACACATTTTTGATAAGTGTCCCACCTTTTCACAGGTATTGCATTTTTTACTTAGCACTGGACAGGGTCTACTAGAATGTGGCTTACCTCCACACCTAGTGCACATGTTGTTGATTTTATTAGCCGTAGTTTTTTCAATTGGTTTTCGAAAGGTCTTTTTGAAGTTGAACCCAACTTCTTTTTTCACATTAAAGGGCTTATTACCTGATGAAGAACCTGCAAAAGCCATTGCTTGACTTCTGAACTGTAAGCTCTGTGTCATTTCAGTAACCGACATTGCTGGTTTTGCTTTAATACCGTCTAGTAGTCTTCAGGTTTTGTTAGCGGTGAAGTGAGGCAATTTCACAGCTAGAGTTAGCGGTTAACTTACAGCAATTCCCCACATTTCACCGCCTACTACAAGTTTCCGGCCTTAAGTTTCCGGCCATAGATTTATATAGAGTAAGCTGTTAACCAACGGATTCGAATCTTTCACCTCCTGCATGTCAGCCTCAACTTATTCAACTGTGCCGCCTCTCACTAACTTCTAGCATTTTTGTTTTGAATTTAAATCAAATTGACTCTACTTTCTGTAAGACATGCGCGTTGAATTTTTGCTTGATTAGCAGTGAAATTACAATTTTTAGCGGTGAATTGTGATGATCTTTTGTAAGTTCAACGCTTACTCTAGTGATGAAATAACTTAAAATCACCGCTTAAAAAGGTTTCAAAAAGATATATGATTATTCGTGGTTAACTTTTCCGTGCGTCTTTTAATAAATGTATCTTAACTTCGTTGCACAAAAATAACAATTTGTAGCGTTTTTTAAGCAGTGAATTTATGCTATTCCACCATTATTTTAAGCGGTGAATTTATTTAATTTTACCGAATTCACTGCTGATCTCACCCAATTTTAAAACTCTTTTCTAAGCGGTGAATTTATGTAATTTCACCACCAAATTAAGCGGTGGATTTTTGTAATTTAACCACTTTTACTGCTGATCTCACACAATTTTGACACTTTTTCCTTAGTGGTGAATTTATGTACTTTCATCACTAATTTAAACGTTGAATTTATGTATATTCACCTAATTCACCGCTTTTGTCACATAATTGGGAAACCCTTTTTCAAAGCGCTGAATTTATGTAATTTCATCGATAAAAAGAGCAGTGATATTATGTTCTACATTCACTGCTTATCTTGCATAATTTGAGTTGAATGGCGGTGAAATTATGCAATTTCACGCTAGACTAAGCTGTTAACCTACAAAATTTCACCTCAATTCACCACATACTACAAATTTCGGGCCTTACACAAATTCGGATCTCCCAACTCTTGCATGTCAGCCTCTATTTATTCCACTGCGCCACCGCTCACTAACTTTTAGCTTATTTGTTTTGAACTTGAATCAAATTGACTCTACTTTCTGTAAACCATGCGCGATGAATTTTTGTAGATTTAGCGATGAAATGTGGTGATCTTTTGTAAGTTCTACGCTTACTCTAGTGGCGAAATTACATAAATTTACCGCATAGAAAAAGTATCGAAAATATGTAGGATTAGTTTGTGCGTAAATTCCGCGCGTAAATTATTCCGTGTATGATTATTCAATAGGTAAATTTTCTGTGCGTCTTGTGATAATTGTACCTTAACTTCGTTGGACAAAAAACAATTCGAAGAGTTTTCTAAGCGGTGAATTCTTGTTATTTCGCCACTGAGTTAAGCCTTGAATTTATATAATTTCACCGATTTCACTGCTGATGGCACAAAACTTTAACACGTTTTTCTCAGCGGTGAATTTATGTATTTACACCACTAATTTAAGCGGTGAATCTATGTAATGTCACCGCATTCACCGCTTCTCTCACTTTATTGGGAAACTTTTTTTCAAAGCGGTGAGTGTATGTAACTTCATCGCTAAAGTCAGCAGCGATATTATTCAATGATACCTCCAACAGGTGATATATTTTCCCAGCATTCAACGCCTGATTTATATAATTTCACCGCATTCACCTCTCATCTTACAAATTTTTCCACATTCACCGCTCTTCTTACATAATTTTCCGTTGAATGGGGGTTAAATTATTTAATTTCACCGCTAGATCAAGCGGGTAACTTACAAAAATTCACTTCATTCCACAGCTTACTACAAATTTCTGGCCTTACACGAACTCGAACTCCTCACGTCCTGCATGTCAGCCTCTTTTTATTCCACTGCGCAAACTCTCACTAACCTCTGGCAGATGTACTTTCTGTAAAACATGCCCGTTGAATTTTTGTAAGATTAGCTATGAAATTACAAATTTTAGCGGTGAAATGTGGCGATCTTTTGTGAGTTCTCCGCTTACTCAAGTGGTGAAATTACATAATTTCACCGCTTAAAAAGTTTCAAAAAGACGTTTTATTATTCGTGGTTAAATTTTCCCTGCGTCTCATAATAATTGTATCTTAACTTCAATGGACAACAAACAATTCGAAGCGTTTTCTAAGCGGTCAATTTATGTAATTTCACAACTAATTTAAGCGGTGAATTTATGTATTTTTACAGCATTCACCGCTTCTCTCACATAATTGGGACACTTTTTTCAAAGCGGTGATTTTTTTTGTAATTTCAACGCTAAATTCAGCGGTGAACTAATGTAACTTCGCCACTACCAGGCGAAAATGTTTTTTTTTCACCACTTTCACCGCCTGTTTTATGCGATTTCACCGAATTCACCGCTTATCTTACAAAATTTTCCACCTTCACCGCTTATCTTACATAATTTTGCGTTGAATGGTGGTGACACCTTGACCCGGGTATTGGTTTCGGATAACTGAAAAACTGTTCCGACGAAAATAGTTACAATAGATTTGCTAAAACAGCTATTTCCGAAGTAATGGGAAGTTTGAGATCAACGTCAAAAATGTTATCTTCATCAAGTTCTTGAGTTTCGCATGCAAATTTTTGCTTGACCTTTTGGAGGCATGGTCAATCTGAGCAGAAATTTGGTGAGCAGATTCCCCATATCATTTCGGAATTCTTTTTGAAAAATGATTTATTTCTCTGGAAATCGTAGCAATTAATAACCTACAATATAGAGCAATTAATAATCTACTAATCGGAATCATTAAAAAAGAAGTGATTCATAATATACGGAGATATAAAAAACAAATTTTAAAAGCAGTTGACCATGTTCTATTGTCGTTTGGGCTTTAACTGTTGTCGGTGAGCGTACTCAATTTTTTGAACATTGAGTTTCACCATTTGTTTAACAACTGCAATAGCCTTCTGTTGGTCTTCAACGACTCGAAGACGAGCAGTGGTTTGCTTGAGATTTATTTTACCGGATGTACCATATGTTGAGGCGGCATTACCGAAACATTCCAAATCTGCACTTACATCTGACCTTTAATTTCATATATGTTTGGCCTGAAAATACATAAGAAATGAGCTGAATAGGGGCTGGCTGCTTAGAATTCAGCTGAGAAAACCTTGCATTTTTTCTGCTGGTTCAATTTCACTCAGGAGCTTTTTTTAAACATATTAACCAACCTTTTCAGGTATCAATGACAGTCTGTCCCCATCATTTATTCGGAACTCAACGCATTGCTTAAATTTGATAGAGAAAAAAATGTTCTCGAAGCTATGAATTTAAATGTCAAAATCAGTTGTTGTCAACAACTCTTTGGTCATTCATAAGAAGTTGAGGGGTTGTGGGTTAGGTCGCAATTGTAATTGGGTCAATTCAGGTATATGTGACAGATATAATTTAAATGCTATACCCGGGCCGAGGTGTCAACGCTAAAAAACGCAAAATTATGTAAGATTGGCGTTGAATAAGTTGAATTTATGTAAGATCTACGCCTGAGCGTAGATCTTACATAAATTCAACGCATTCAACGCTAATCTTGCACAATTTTGCGTTGAATTTTGGCGTAGATCTTACATATTTAGCGTTGAATTTTGGCGTAGATCTTACATATTTAGCGTTGAAATTTAGCGTTGATCTTCCATAAATTCAACGCATTCAACGCTAATCTTACATAATTTTGCGTTGAATTTTGGCGTAGATCTTACATATTTAGCGGTGAATTTTAGCGTTGATCTTACATAAATTCAACGCATTCAACGCTAATCTTACATTTTTTTGCTTTGAATTTTGGCGTAGATCTTACATATTTAGCGTTGAATTTTAGCGTAGATCTTACATATTCAGCGTTGAATTTAGTGTTGATCTTACATAAATTCAACGTATTCAACGCTAATCTTGCATATTTTTGCGTTGAATTTGGCGCAGATCTTACAAATTTAGCGTTGAATTTTAGCGTTCATCTTACATAATTTCAACGCATTCAACGCTAATCTTACATAATTTTGCGTTGAATTTTGGCGTAGATCTTACATATTTAGCGTTGAATCTTAGCGTTGATCTTACATAAATTCAGCGCATTCAACGCTAATCTTACATAATTTTGCGTTGAATTTTGGCTTAGATCTTACATATTTAGCGTTGAATTTTAGCGTTGATCTTACATAAATTCAACGCAGTCAACGCTAATCTTACATAATTTTGCGTTGAATTTTGGCGTAGATCTTACATATTTAGCGTTGATCTTACATAAATTCAACGCATTCGACGCTAATCTTACTTAATTTTGCGTTGAATTTTGGCGTAGATCTTACATATTTAGCATTGAATTTTAGCGTAGATAATACATAGATAGCGTTGAATTTTAGCGTTGACCTTAAATAAATTCAACGCATTCAACGCTAATCTTACATAATTTTGCGTTGAATTTTGGCTTAGATCTTACATATTTAGCGTTGAATTTTAGCGTTGATCTTACATAAATTCAACGCAGTCAACGCTAATCTTACATAATTTCGCGTTGAATTTTGGCTTAGATCTTACATATTTAGCGTTGATCTTACAGAAATTCAACGCATTCAACGCTAATCTTACTTAATTTTGCGTTGAATTTTGGCGTAGATCTTACATATTTAGCGTTGAATTTTAGCGTAGATATTACATATATAGCGCTGAATTTAGTGTTGATTTTACATAAATTCAACGCATTCAACGCTAATCTTACATAATTTTGCGTTGAATTTTGGCGTAGATCTTACATATTTAGCAATGAATTTTAGCGTTAATCTTACATAAATTCAACGCATTCAACGCTAATCTTACATAATTTTGCGTTGAATTTTGGCGTAGATTTTACATATTTAGCGTTGAATTTTAGCGTTGATCTTACATAAATTCAACGCATTCAACTCTAATCTTACATAATTTTGGGTTGAAATTTGGCGTAGACCTTAGATACTTAGCGTTGAATTTTAGCGCAGATCTCACATATTTAGCGTTGAATTTAGCGTTGATCTTACATAAATTCAACGCAATCAACGCTAATCTAATTTTGCGTTGAATTTTGGCGTAGATCTTACAAATTTGGCGTTGAATTTTAGCGTTGATCTTACATAATTTCAACGCATTCAACGCTAATCTTACATATTTTTGCGTTGAATTCTGGCGTAGATCTTACATATTTAGCGTTGATCTTACATAAACTCAACTCATTCAACGCCAATTTTACATATTTGGCGTTGAATTTTGGCTTAGATCTTACATATTTAGCGTTGAATTTTAGCGTTGATCTTACTTAAATTCAACGCAGTCAACGCTAATCTTACATAATTTTGCGTTGAATTTTGGCGTAGATCTTACATATTTAGCGTTGATCTTACATAAATTCAACGCATTCAACGCTAATCTTACTTAATTTTGCGTTGAATTTTGGCGTAGATCTTACATATTTAGCATTGAATTTTAGAGTAGATATTACATAGATAGCGTTGAATTTTAGCGTTGAATTTTAGCGTTGATCTTACATAAATTCAACGCATTCAACGCTAATCTTACATAATTTTGCGTTGAATTTTGGCTTAGATCTTACATATTTAGCGTTGAATTTTAGCGTTGATCTTACATAAATTCAACGCAGTCAACGCTAATCTTACTTAATTTTGCGTTGAATTTTGGCGTAGATCTTACATATTTAGCGTTGAATTTTAGCGTAGATATTACATATATAGCGCTGAATTTAGTGTTGATCTTACATAAATTCAACGCATTCAACGCTAATCTTACATAATTTTGCGTTGAATTTTGGCGTAGATCTTACATATTTAGCGTTGAATTTTAGCGTTAATCTTACATAAATTCAACGCATTCAACGCTAATCTTACATAATTTTGCGTTGAAATTTGGCGTAGATCTTACATATTTAGCGTTGATCTTACATAAATTCAACGCATTCAACGCTAATCTTACTTAATTTTGCGTTGAATTTTGGCGTAGATCTTACATATTTAGCGTTGAATTTTAGCGTAGATATTACATATATAGCGCTGAATTTAGTGTTGATCTTACATAAATTCAACGCATTCAACGCTAATCTTACATAATTTTGCGTTGAATTTTGGCGTAGATCTTACATATTTAGCGTTGAATTTTAGCGTTAATCTTACATAAATTCAACGCATTCAACGCTAATCTTACATAATTTTGCGTTGAATTTTGGCGTAGATTTTACATATTTAGCGTTGAATTTTAGCGTTGATCTTACATAAATTCAACGCATTCAACGCTAATCTTACATAATTTTGCGTTGAAATTTGGCGTAGACCTTACATGCTTAGCGTTGAATTTTAGCGTAGATCTCACATATTTAGCGTTGAATTTAGCGTTGATCTTACATAAATTCAACGCAATCAACGCTAATCTAATTTTGCGTTGAATTTTGGCGTAGATCTTACAAATTTGGCGTTGAATTTTAGCGTTGATCTTACATAATTTCAACGCATTCAACGCTAATCTTACATATTTTTGCGTTGAATTTTGGCGTAGATCTTACATATTTAGCGTTGATCTTACATAAACTCAACGCATTCAACGCCAATTTTACAAATTTGGCGTTGAATTTTAGCGCAGATCTTACATATTTAGCATTGAATTTAGCGTAGATCTTACACAAATTCAACGCATTCAACCCCAATCCTAGATAATTTGCCTTTAAATTTGGCGTAGATCTAATATAATTAGCGTTGATTTTTAGCGTAGATCTTACATAAATTCAACGCATTCAACGCCAATCTTACATATTTCGCGCTGAATTTTGGCGTAGATCTTACATATTTAGCGTTGAAATTTAGCGTAGATCTTACATTTTTAGCGCTGAATTTAGCGTTGATCTTACATAAATTCAACGCATTCAACTCTAATCTAATTTTGCGTTGAATTTTGGCGTAGATCTTACAAATTTAGCGTTGAATTTTAGCGTTGATGTTACATAATTTCAACGCATTCAACGCTAATCTTTCATATTTTTGCGTTGAGTTTTGGCGTAGATCTTACAAATTTAGCGTTGAATTTTAGCGTTGATCTTACATAATTTCAACGCATTCAACGCTAATCTTAGATATTTTTGCGTTGAATTTTGGCGTAGATCTTACATATTTAGCGTTGATTTTACGTAAACTCAACGCATTCAACGCGAATTTTACATATTTGGCGCTGAATTTTAGCGTAGATCTTACCTATTTAGCATTGAATTTAGCGTAGATCTTACATAAAATCAACGCATTCAACGCCAATCTTAGATAATTTGCCTTGAATTTTAGCGTAGATCTTACATATTTAGAGTTGAATTTAGCGTTGATCTTACATAAATTCAACGCATTCAACGCTAATCTAATTTTGCGTTGAATTTTGGCTTAGATCTTACAAATTTAGCGTTGAATTTTATTGTTGATGTTACATAATTTCAACGCATTCAACGCTAATCTTACATATTTTAACGTTGAATTTTGGCGTAGATCTTACAAATTTAGCGTTGAATTTTAGCGTTGATCTTACATACATTCAACGCATTCAAAGCTAATCTTACCTATTTTTGCGTTGACTTTTGGCGTAGATCTTACATATTTAGCGTTGATCTTACATAAACTCAACGCATTCAGCGCCAATTTTACATATTTGGCGTTGAATTTTAGCGTAGATCTTACATATTTAGCATTGAATTTAGCGTAGATCTTATATAAATTCAACGCATTCAACGCCAATCCTAGATAATTTGCCTTGTATTTTGGCGTAGATCTAATATAATTAGCGTTGAATTTTAGCGTAGATCTTACATAAATTCAACGCATTCAACGCCAATCTTACATATTTTGCCTTGAATCTTGGCGTAGATCTCATATTTGGCGTTGAATTTTTTCGATTGAATTGAAGACCACTTTACAATTTCAAATTTTTTTCAAGTTTTTTTTCAAAAAATCAATTGCTTTCACTGTTTCGAACCCTGTATTGCAAGGGTGAGAAACAAGAGGTCAGAAAAAAATATTTTTAGTGCTCTTTTATAGTGCAAAATCCAATTCAGATCATGATACGATTTCAAATTTTTCAAGGTTTTTTTTTCAAAAAGTTAATTTTTTTTACTGTTTCGACCCACTATACTGCACAGGTGAGAAAAGTGAAGTCAGCAAAAAATCAATTTTTAGTGCTCTTTTATAGTGCAAAATCCATTTCAGACCATTTTACGATTTCAGAATTTTTTCAAATTTTTTTTTTAAAAATCAATTTTTTTCACTATTTCGAACCCAAAACTGTAAAGGTGAGAAACATGAGGACAGAAAAAAATCATTTTTAGTGTTCTTTTATAGTGCAAAATCCAATTCAGACCATGTTACGATTTCATGTTTTTCAAGTTTTTTTTTCAGAAAATTAATTTTTTTACTGTTTCGACCCACTATACTGCACAAGTGAGAAAAGTGAATTCAGCAAAAAATAACTTTGAAGTGAATTCAGCAAAAAATAACTTTTCTCTTACGGTGCAAAAACCATTTCAGACCATTTTAGGAATTCAATTTTTTTTTCAAAACTTTTTAAAAAATTTAAATTTTTCCCAGTACGCCTCAAATGGTAAATGCGTTGAATATGCTAAGTTAAATACTACGCAAAATCAACGCAAAATATCTTTGATCTACGCTAAATTCAACGCAAAAATATGTAAGATCTACGCTAAATTCAACGCTAAATATGTAAGATCTACGCTATCATATTTTGCGCTGAATTTTGGCGTAGATCTTACATATTTAGCGTTGAAATTTAGCGTAGATCTTACATATTTAGCGTTGAATTTAGCGTTGATCTTACATAAATTCAACGCATTCAACTCTAATCTAATTTTGCGTTGAATTTTGGCGTTGATCTTACAAATTTAGCGTTGAATTTTAGGGTTGATGTTACATAATTTCAACGCATTCAACGCTAATGTTACATATTTTTGCGTTGAGTTTTGGCGTAGATCTTACAAATTTAGCGTTGAATTTTAGCGTTGATCTTACATAAAATCAACGCATTCAACGCCAATCTTAGATAATTTGCCTGAATTTTGGCGTAGATCTAATATAATTAGCGTTGAATTTTAGCGTAGATCTTACATAAATTCAACGCATTCAACGCTAATCTCACATAATTTTGCGTTGAAAATTGGCGTAGATCTTACATACTTAGCGTTCAATTTTAGCGTAGATCTTACATATTTAGCGTTGAATTTAGCGTTGATCTTACATAAATTCAACGCATTCAACGCCAATCTTACATATTTTGCGTTGAATCTTGGCGTAGATCTCATATTTGGCGTTGAATTTTTTCGATTGAATTGAAGACCACTTTACAATTTCAAATTTTTTTCAAGTTTTTTTTCAAAAATCAATTCCTTTCACTGTTTCGAACCCTGTATTGCAAGGGTGAGAAACAAGAGGTCAGAAAAAAATATTTTTAGTGCTCCTTTATAGTGCAAAATCCAATTCAGACCATGATACGATTTCAAATTTTTCAAGGTTTTTTTTCAAAAAATTAATTTTTTTTACTGTTTCGACCCACTATACTGCACAGGTGAGAAAAGTGAAGTCAGCAAAAAATCAATTTTTAGTGCTCTTTTATAGTGCAAAATCCAATTCAGACCATGTTACGATTTCATGTTTTTCAAGTTTTTTTTTCAGAAAATTAATTTTTTTACTGTTTCGACCCACTATACTGCACAAGTGAGAAAAGTGAATTCAGCAAAAAATAACTTTGAGTGTTCTCTTACGGTGCAAAAACCATTTCAGACCATTTTAGGAATTCAATTTTTTTTTTCAAAACTTTTTAAAAAATTTAAATTTTTCCCAGTACGCCTCACATGGTAAATGCGTTGAATATGCTAAGTTAAATACTACGCAAAATCAACGCAAAATATCTTTGATCTACGCTAAATTCAACGCAAAATATGTAAGATCTACACTTTATAAGAATTGCGGCTCTTAAGGAAACCAAGGTACTGTGGCACAATGGTAGAAGAGGCGACAAGCAAACAGGAGGTCAGAAGTTCGAGTCCCATACGCAACTGGAGGCTAATAGTTCAAGTGGACGTTTTGTTTTTTGTAAGGTCAACGCTAAGTTCAACGCAAAAGTATGTAAGATCTACGCTAAATTCAACGCTAAATATGTAAGATCTACGCTATCATATTTTGCTCTTACATATTTTGCGCTGAATTTTGGCGTAGATCTTACATATTTAGCGTTGAAATTTAGCGTAGATCTTACATATTTCGCGTTGAATTTAGCGTTGATCTTACATAAAGTCAACGCATTCAACTCTAATATAATTTTGCGTTGAATTTTGGCGTTGATCTTACAAATTTAGCGTTGAATTTTAGGGTTGATGTTACATAATTTCAACGCATTCAACGCTAATGTTACATATTTTTGCGTTGAGTTTTGGCGTAGATCTTACAAATTTAGCGTTGAATTTTAGCGTTGATCTTACATAAAATCAACGCATTCAACGCCAATCTTAGATAATTTGCCTGAATTTTGGCGTAGATCTGATATAATTAGCGTTGAATTTTAGCGTAGATCTTACATAAATTCAACGCATTCAACGCTAATCTCACATAATTTTGCGTTGAAATTTGGCGTAGATCTTACATACTTAGCGTTGAATTTTAGCGTAGATCTTACATATTTAGCGTTGAATTTAGCGTTGATCTTACATAAATTCAACGCATTCAACGCTAATCTAATTTTGCGTTGAATTTTGGCTTAGATCTTACAAATTTAGCGTTGAATTTTATCGTTGATGTTACGTAATTTCAACGCATTCAACGCTAATCTTACATATTTTAACGTTGAATTTTTGGCGTAGATCTTACAAATTTAGCGTTGAATTTTAGCGTTGATCTTACATACATTCATCGCATTCAAAGCTAATCTTACCTATTTTTGCGTTGAATTTTGGCGTAGATCTTACATATTTAGCGTTGATCTTACATAAACTCAACGCTCAACGCCAATTTTACATATTTGGCGTTGAATTTTAGCGTAGATCTTACATATTTAGCATTGAATTTAGCGTAGATCTTATATAAATTCAACGCATTCAACGCCAATCCTAGATAATTTGCCTTGAATTTTGGCGTAGATCTAATATAATTAGCGTTGAATTTTAGCGTAGATCTTACATAAATTCAACGCATTCAACGCCAATCTTACATATATTGCGTTGAATCTTGGCGTAGATCTCATATTTGGCGTTGAATTTTTTCGATTGAATTGAAGACCACTTTACAATTTCAAATTTTTTTCAAGTTTTTTTTCCAAAAAATCAATTGCTTTCACTGTTTCGAACCCTGTATTGCAAGGGTGAGAAACAAGAGGTCAGAAAAAAATATTTTTAGTGCTCCTTTATAGTGCAAAATCCAATTCAGACCATGATACGATTTCAAATTTTTCAAGTTTTTTTTTCAAAAAATTAATTTTTTTACTGTTTCGACCCACTATACTGCACAAGTGAGAAAAGTGAATTCAGCAAAAAAAAACTTTGAGTGTTCTCTTACGGTGCAAAAACCATTTCAGACCATTTTAGGAATTCAATTTTTTTTCCAAAACTTTTTTAAAAATTTAAATTTTTCCCAGTACGCCTCAAATGGTAAATGCGTTGAATATGCTAAGTTAAATACTACGCAAAATCAACGCAAAATATCTTTGATCTACGCTAAATTCAACGCAAAATATGTAAGATCTACACTTTATAAGAATTGCGGCTCTTAAGGAACCCAAGGTACTGTGGCACAATGGTAGAAGAGGCGACAAGCAAACAGGAGGTCAGAAGTTCGAGTCCCATACGCAACTGGAGGCTAATAGTTCAAGTGGACGCTTTGTTTTATTGTAAGATCAACGCTAAGTTCAACGCAAAAATATGTAAGATCTACGCTAAATTCAACGCTAAATATGTAAGATCTACGCTAAATTCAACGCTAAATATGTAAGATCAGCGGCAACTAGCGTTGACAAGTCGGAAAATTCACCGCAATTTTCTTACATAATTTTGCGTTGAATGCGTTGAATTTTTGTCTTCAAATTCAATGCATTCAGTGCAAAATTATGTAAGAAAATTGCGGTGAATTTTCCGACTTTTCAACGCTAGTTGCCGCTGATCTTACATAATTTTGGCCAAATTCCTCGGCCCGGGTAATTAGATGACCTTGTCGAGAACTGTAGCTTTTACATTATTAGTACTCAGCATGTTATCAATTTCAGCACAAATCTTGACTCCAGCGACTGCCATGAGCAAAACAGTGTCATCATTTCGACTTACTTATGAATATTTTCCGTGGGTTTTTATGTGGAGCTCGTAGCACCAAGATCCAAAGCTTTGGAAACTGAGAGGAATTACACCCCCCCCAGACGACGTTTTGTCGAGTCATATTTCTACCACCTCGCCCCGGTAGTCATATTTCTACCACTTCTCCACTCCAAGGTGGACCCGAGTTTATTATTAATACTTTCGAGATGGCAATAAAATGAGTGGGGTAATGATTTTCATCAACTCCCGTTGCGATTACAACGATTGCTTAAGTTAGGCCGCTCTGTGCTTGATTGAACGATCTCTTTCCATCTATTTCCACTCTATTCTTGTCACTCTTCATATCGCAATAGTGGTGAGAAACGGGAGGCGGAAAAGTATAATCCCAAAGCTGTTTCTACCACTGCTTCAGTTCTTCGTAGTACTAATTGGGCTCTAACAAGTGTTTTTATCACATCATTTAATAACTGCCTTTTACATTGGTCCATGGAAAGAAAAATTTTCAAAAATCTTTCTCTGAAAAAATCCTCATTTTGCGGAAATTATCTAAAACACTGTAAAAAATATTCCCTGCATAAGGATCAGAAATACTAAAGTATTGCTAGAATAATAAAGGTCCATTAATGTAGGATTGAAAATTAGACGCAATTTAGGACTACATAATTGTTGCATAGCCTCAAATGCTTATAACAAAAGAAATATGCCTGAGTCAAGCGCTATTCGCTTGACTAAGGGAAGAGAAGAATGTAAATTCAGTCTATTAGTATTACATGCAAACGGCGGTAATAAGTCGAGTCTAATAATTATATACACTACAAATGGAAGTTTAGAGTAACATTCCCGTAAAAGTTCAGGGTCATGCCCCCTCTTGTAAAGTTACCCCCACTAGTATTCCCAGGCGTAGTCCCACCACTGGCACTTCCCCCACTCGTCGTAGTAGAAGTCGTCTCCGGCCTCCGTCTAGGCGACCTCGACCGCGATCTTCTGACACTCCTCTCGGTTGCCTGCGGCCGCTGGACCGGGGGGACCGTAAACTGGGTGATTCGGCGGTTTCGCTCCGCTGAGGAGGCGACAGTCTCCACTGTGTTTGTCGGTGCGGCTGTCGTCGCGCTACTCACTGGGGTTTCCGAGTCCCCGGAGCTTGAGCTTGATGACGATAAATTGTGAGCTTTTCGAGCTGCCATTTTCTTGAGTTAAAAAAGTTCTGGTTTATAAGTGTTGAATAACGATTGCTGTATTGGACTAGACTAAAAAGATGGAAAGTTAGCAAGGAAGCGAGGCTCAGGTGGTTGATTACACCATAAAACAAATTATATTACCCTTTTTAATGAAGTATCAATTTCATACCCCTCATTTAGTAGAAACACATATGTGCAATTTATTGAAATTAATTTACTTGAAATATGGGTATGTGATTCTGATTGAAATTTGTATGCATGAACAAAATAGGAAAGGATGCTGAGGAGAGTGCTGGTAATTCCAAGTTCATGCTCCATGCTGTACGTATTACCAAAAGAAAAGAAGCAGAGTTCTGACGTCAATGCTTTTGATTGGCTGAACTTAAGGCATATGGAAAAGTAGGATAAAAGGAGGACTCTGAAAAATTCAAAATCAGTTGTTTCGGACTTTTTGGAGCTTCAACAACGGACTTGGCCCTCTCTCCAGCTACCTTCTCCAGAAGACTTCAATTCAATTTTCTAGCTGCAACTCTCCTCTTCTTCCTAGTCCAGTAGCCAACAGCAGAAGTGAGGTTGCCCCCTTGCAGAGGAGAGGCACAGGAACCCGGGAGAAGACCAGAAGAGCGTGAGGCTCAGTAGAACGAGGTTCTTGCTCCCGAGAACGTGTTTGAGCGCGCAATAGGCAATCTTACATTGGTGGTCCCAGAGAGGCTACTGTGAGGAAGACGGGGACGATTTCCAGCATCAGATGGCACAACCAGGAGCCGGAGCGGGAGGAGGTGGCGGCGTTGCAGTGGCTCCAGCGGCAGGAGGCCCCCAAGCCCAAGTACCCAGCAAGTTCCCGTCGAAGTTCTTCAACTCTTTCGACTGTTGGGCGAGACACTTCCATGCTGTCTGTCAAGCGAACGGGTGGAATGACGCTCAGTCAAGAGGAATTCTGCCAACATGCTTGACTGGTCATGCAATTGACGAGTACTACATACTCCCGGCGCAGTTCCTGCAACAGGAAGCAGGACACCCAGCACCAACACTCCAGATTCAACTCAATGAGTTGAGGAACAGGATCGGAGACTACCCAAACCTTAGGACGGCCAGGGCAGAATTCAAAAGCCTGCAACAAGGGGAGTCTGAGAAGATTGTGGACTTTTACCGACGAGTGAGGAAAGTTAGTGAATCGGCCAATGCAGCTCTGGCGGCAGATGCAAGAGATTTGGCTGCGAAGGAGACCTTCATAGAAGGATTGATGGACCCAGACGTGAGGGGACACCTACTGCGGGAAGAACCCGCAACGCTGAATGCAGCATACCAGAGAGCACTTAATCTAGAAGCAGTGACCAAGGTTGAGGCTCAGAGATACCGCCGCCGTGGTGTTGGTGTACGATATGTGGACGTTGAGGGCACAGACTTGGGAAACAGTTCTGCTCTAGATTCGATTCAATCATCGCTTGTGCAGTCCCTTAAGATGCAGGAGGAAATGATGCAGGTCATGAAGAATGGTTTCCAGGCAATGAAACCTCAGCGACCAGAAAAGAGCGAAAGGGCAAAGCAAGACGTTGAGTGCTATGCATGCCATGAGAAAGGGCACTATTCTCTGAACTTCCCAAATAAGAAGGAGCATTTAAACAAGGATCGGCCGGGGCGAGAACATAATCCGCCCAGGACTGCTCCGGCCAGCAATGTGTCACCCGTTTTTGTCCTAAAACGACCCAGATCCTCGAAAGCGACGTCAGTGGCAGAAAGTAGCAGCACATCGATACTAGTGAAAGCCGATATTGGTGGAGCTGAAAGAAGGGCTGTAGTGGACACCGGCAGTGGGGTAAACCTCATGTCCAAGGAGATAGCAGAACAGTACCCCGTGCCCCTACAGAAGTATGAAGGGACAGTGTACCATGCGGAGGGCAAGCAGACCCGACTCCTGGGTAAAAAGACCTTGCCAGTTTGCATGGGCGGCAAGTTTGTGCGCGATGCAGACTTTCGGGTAGCCCCGATGCTGCCAGTGGACATCATTCTTGGCACAGCTTTCCTCAAGCCCAATCAATGTTCGATCGACTTCCACACGGGTCGATTGTTCACCGGTACTACTGAATCAAGTGCTGTGGCATTCGATTGTGTATTCAAGACCGAAGTGATTGCCAACACTATTGACCACGGACCAAGTGAGATGAGCGGCTTCGAAGGAGGATTCTTGACAGCCTGATGCCTGAACGCAATAGAAATAGCACCCTACGGGAGACTATCTGTGGCGATTGAGATCTCGGAGAGCGGGGTAAACATGTCCCAAGGAAATTTTCTGGTCTCGGAAACAAATTGGCCCAAGAAGTCATTACTGGCAGTTCCTGCAATTTACTCGTGTGATGGCGGGGGCCATGGCAAAATAGTCATGGAAAACCATGCAGACACAATTGTTTACATCGAAGTGGGTGCCCTAATTGCCAAAGTTAATAAAACTGCATGGTCGAAGAACCGAGAGGAGCTAGAGGATACTAACTGGCTCTTCGAGAAATTTTACGAATTCGAGAATCCCACCCCCAATCGGTTAGCGTACGAAAACCGTGATTATGTTTCTGAAGAACGCCGCAAACCGCCAATGGTGAAACTGATGCCCAATTCGCCCGAAAAGGAGAACACCTTAATAGAAACAGACCACGCACTTGGGCTCCGTTTCAAATTATTCGGAAAACGATCAGGGTCAGTTTTTCATTGGGATAAGGGGTCCAATACATGTTATTACATTAACCCCTGGTTTCAACAGGGAGGGAAGGTATTGTACACAGATCTTTGGCGCGTGCTGGCGAACCTTCGAACCAAAGCCGAACGATACCACACAATGGAACTCAGAATTGACGAGAAGGACTTGAAACTCCTTGGATTGAACATGGAGATCATACACGATTTCATCATCAGAATATTTGGCGTTTCCAAGGTTAGATTTTGGATCATCCCTGACCAACCACCTGCAGAAGTTTTAAATGAAGACTCAATAAAGGGAGCCCCTGCGGTGCTCTCAACAATCAGCGAAGATGCTCAGTTCAACGCTGACGTACACGAAATCATGGAGGCACTCCTTGAGAACGCATAGGGGGTAAACAACCAACAGAAAGACGTAGTGGAGCAGAATGTCTACAATTTTAGAGCCAATTTTGCAAAGGATGACAATGAGTTGGGTCTGACCAACCTAGTTGAGCACAACATTGACACCAGCGAAAACGCACCAATCAAGCTACCGGCTTACAAGACAACTCCGGCTAAGCTGGCAGAGATTAAGAAACAAGTGCAACAGATGCTCGATTTGGACATCATTCAACCGTCAAAAAGCGATTGGAGTGCTCCAGTGGTATTAGTGGGAAAGAAGGATGGCACTTCACGCTTCTGTGTAGATTTCCGCAAACTAAACGCGATCACCAAAAAGGACGCATTTCCATTGCCATTAATTGATCAGATCTTGGATTGCCTGGAAGAGGCCCAATTTTACAGCTCCTTGGACCTAGCAGCTGGCTACTGGCAAGTACCACTCACTGAGAGTGCTAGACCGAAAACAGCCTTCTCAACGCCAGATGGGGGCCACTATGAGTACAAGCGGCTACCCTTTGGACTGTGCAATGCGCCGGCAGCTTTCCAGCGCGTCATGAATCAATTGTTCAAAGAAGAGTTGTATGATTTCGTGACCATCTTTCTGGATGATGTCCTCATCTACAGCCAGAACCTTGAAGAGCACCTCCAACACCTCAAAATTGTCATGGAGAGACTAGCGTCAGCCGGATTGAAACTGAAGCCCTCGAAATGCAAGCTGATTCAAAGAGCAGTGTCCTATCTTGGCTATCACATTGGAGCGGATGGAATATGGCCAGATGAGGGGAAATTGAGCCCCCTATCGAAGTGGCCTGAACCCACGAATACCACGGAGGTACGATCATTCGTTGGCTTCTGTAGCTACTACAGACGATTTGTTAAAGACTTTGCGGGTATAGCGAAGCCCCTACATGAGCTTACTAAAAAGCACCAGCGATTCTATTGGAATGAAAATTGTCAGCGCTCCTTTGAAGACCTCAAGAATAAACTCAACGGAGCACCAATTTTGAGCCATTCAAATTACGACCGACCTTTTGTTTTGGACACTGACGCCAGTAACAACAGCATTGCGGCTGTTCTGTCGAATCTCGACAGCAATACGGAGAATTCACTAGCTTTCGCTAGTCACGTGCTGACGCGAACGGAAGTAAACTACAGTACAACGAAGAGGGAGGCATTGGCAGTTGTTCAAGCAGTAAAGTGGTTCCGCTCCTATTTGCTGGGTATTCTTTTCATAGTTCGGACAGACCACGCAAGTTTACAATGGCTCTTTCGTCAGAATGCTGACGGAATGACATACAGAATGATCGAGGTGTTGCAAGAGTTTGACTTCCAAGTAGTTCACCGGCCTGGTGAGAAACATGGCAATGCAGACGCTCTTTCTCGGCAAACAACAGGGGAACCTGAGTGGCAGGAGGGCGAGGAAGAGGCAGCAACTAGATCCTGTCCGGAACTCACGAACTTGGAGACGGCAATAGCAAAATTGCGAGAAGCAGAGGTTTTTCTTTTGTCGGTAACGGAGCCGTCGGAAGAAAACGTGGCCTCAGTGGAACTCAAAGCTAGCAGTGATGAAGTCAGGGCAAAACAGAGGGAAGACTCAGCTATTACCACGATTCTGCAAAAAGCTTTGGTACCACTGAGTGACAGACAGTACAACTGCAGTACTTTTGGAGTAAACCCAATGACGAGGGAACAGGCTCAGAAGCTGGGACCTGAAGTCCTCGGGTTGTGGAATAATTGGGAGCAATTAATGATGAAGGACGGTATACTCCTAAGAAAGTGGTATACCCCTGGCAAGGCGGCTATCAAGAACCTATCGTTGTACCACAAGTTGCAAACCGCAGCGTACTAGAACAACTGCACGACTCCAAAGTAACAGGAGGGCATTTCGCATTACACAAGACACTCGAGAGAACTCGACAACGGTTCTGGTGGCCCATGATAAGAAGTGACATTGATAAATGGATCAAAAGTTGCAAACCATGTGCAGCGCGTTCGACAGCTGGCAGAAATTTGAAAGCCGAGTTGCAACCAATTACAGTGGGAGTACGGTTTGCGAAAGTGGCTGCCGACATTCTGGGGCCAGTAACGCGTAACCGAGACACGGGAAACAAATACATCTTTGTCATAACTGATTATTTTACGAAATACGTAATCACTGTCGCTCTCTCAACAATAACAGCGGCAGATGTGGCAAAGGCATTCGTTGAGAAGTGGGTTTTGCGGTTTGGAGCCCCCGATACGTTACATACAGACCAAGGAACCAATTTCTGCAGCGAACTCATGACTGAAGTGTGCACCCTCCTGAACATAGAAAGAACCCGGACATCTCCATACCACCCACAAGGAAATGGGCAAGTAGAGCGCCACAATAGAGTTCTGGCAGATGTTATCAGCAAATACTGCTCAGAAAATCCAAGGGAATGGGAGTCAATCCTACCATACGTAGAGTTTGTGTACAACACAACTGTCCACAAGTCGACAGGAGAAACCCCCTCCTCGCTAGTGTTTGGAGACGAAGCCGTCTACCCGATTGACTTAATGTTCCCCAAGCCACCAGACACAGAACTTACAGTACACGAGTACACTCAACTTTTGGACGAAAAGTTTCGGGAAGCCCACATGTGTGCTCGTGAGACCCTAGGCGCAGTACAACAAAGATAGAAGGATCAGTTTTTCAAGAGAACGTACGGAAAACCGTATCAGAGAGAAGACAAGGTGTGGCTCTTTTCGTCTCAATTGGCAAAGTCAAAGAAGTTCTACCTACCATGGACTGGCCCATATACCACCGTACGAAAAATTAATGAGGTTAATTACGAAATTTGTTCCGAGAAGAACAAGAAGAAAAACCAGATTGTGCACTATAACAGACTGAAACCCTTCAAAACACGATCAGAAAATGATGATCAGCGTCTGCGTCGATCCACGCGAATTGCAGAAAGACTAACAACTGAACGTTATGATGCGGACCATTTGCCAAGTAGCGACGATGAAGATGATACCTTGCTCCAGCGTAATCGGAGGATCCACAGGAGAGTTAGGGAGCCTGTATACGACATGTGGGACGACGATAACATTGGTGGGGACATACACGATATTTTCACTGAACCACCCCAAATTATGGCTCCGATTCCAGAAATCAATGACGATCAAGAGCCAGCAACTAACGAAATCGAGCCTGAGCAGGAAGTAACAATTGATGAAATTGAAGAACAACCGGCGATCGTTGCAGACGAACAGAACAGCATTGATGATGATGAACAACGTCGATATCCGAGAAGAACACGGCGACCAGTAGACAGAATAGGACTGTAAAACTTTTATATGTTGCATGATAGATTTTTATGACTACACTATCAAAGCAGAAAACGAATGCGAATATGATACTATTTTTATATAGTGTAATCAATCTACAGAGGAAAACATTTTAAAGGTATGAAGTAGTATTATACAATGCGCTAGGTCAAAGTAACCAACCAATCACAAACAGTACCAATCCTATTGGTTAGTTTTTGACTTTAATAGTATAAATAGCGGGCTCCTACATTTCAAAATTATTTTTCTGCGTTACTTTGTCTTGGCTTTACCTCTTTTTCTGCTTGATAAAGGTTTGAGTGCTAAAATGCTGCGAAATCTTCTCATATAGTGGCTGGTTCTTTTCAAACCTTGTGACTTCGAAAAGGTCGATTGTCTAGAAGCAGGAGTGGTGTTCATCCCAGATACGACGGTGTTTGTGGCCTCCTCTTTCAAGACGATGAGAGCGTTTATGCCCTTTCCGGAACTCCCGCATATCGACGTTACCCAACTGCAGTTCGCAAGACACAAACTCGTGCAAGATGTGACCCAACAATGGGACGGAAACTACAAAGGACGCATTTGCTCTTCCACGGTTGTCACGGAGAGTTACGGAAACTTGACTGCTAGTGCTGTTATTGAACTAGAGAACGAATATCAACGACTCCAACAGGATTATCAGCTATTCAAGGACCGGATGTCATTGTTTAGCAACCATTCCAATGTGGTACATGAGGAAACGAGGCAAAAGAGACAAGTCAACGTGCTATTGGCGGCAGGAGCGGCACTCATCCTGGGTCCGAAGCTGGAGGCAGCAGGCTGTAAACTCTTCTCTATATTCGGTTTTTGTAAATCAAAGGAAGCAAGGCACATAGAGAAACTGCATGAAGAAAACCAGAGAAACAAGTGGAACGTAGACTGGCTAAACACTCAAACGGGAGGTGCAGTCAAAATTCTGAGTGCCGAGGAACTTGCAACGCGCACTCGTGTCGAGACCATCAGGAACAATACCGACAGAAACTTAGACTTGCTTGTCACCCAAAACAATGAGATGGGGAAAGAATGGGGACGCATGAGCGGTTGGGGATGCAAGATAACCCAAGCGTATCGAGATGGGTTGAAAGTCACTTTGCAGATCGAGAATCTGCTAGGAATTATATCCGAACTACAGGGGCAAGTTCTCTTTGCACGTGCCATTGTGACCAACCTGGGATATGTGCTAAGCGATGCCCTAGTTTCTCTAACCGAAGGATTAATACCAGCCAGCTTATTACCACCACCACAAATTAGGGACATTGTGTCAAAGATGGAACAAACGGGATGGTTCCCAGCAATCAGCAAGAGCGAGATGTCTGCATATTACGAATTCGAACTCGTAAAAAGCGCCCAAATAACATCCCAAGGACTCCATATTGAACTCGAAATTCCATTTCACCACACCTACGCAAAATACCAAGTCTATCGGACTGTGGCGATTCCACAACCACTGAACAGCGGAAAGACGGCAACAGTCTACGATTTTCAGAAAGAGTACTTTGTCGTCTCCCCACGGCAAGAATTCTTTGGGGAATTGGATAGATCTGAATTAGTCAAATGCCATGGCACTGACCGTCTTCGGTTCTGCAAGAATCCGTTTGCTCTAACAAGATCAGCAAAGAGCTCGTGTCTTAGCAGTCTGTTTTTTGACCAAAAGACTGACGCGATGAAACTTTGTCCACAGAAAATAATCCCGTTGCCGGCCAACCCCATCAGCTCAATACCTGAAGCAGTCTATATTTCTTCTTCAGTCGGAAAACAACAATTATCATCTTCTTAACGAAACAATGGACACGCGAGCAGGCCAAATACCTGGCTGTAGAGTTTGTTTAGTGCAACTACCCTGCAATGGACATCTAGAACTCCCTAGTGGTGGTCTAATCCTTCATCCGGAACCCGAGGTGTGCAGTGTTGACACTGGAAATATAACAAACATTCAACTACCTGGGATCCTACAGGAAATGTTGATCACGTGGAAAAACAGTTCCCTTTGGCACCAGCCCCCGAAAGAGATCATATGAAATCGGAGATCTTCAAAGCCGTCAAATTGACACTAAACCATCTACCGGACGAAAATAATGATGCCGAAAAACTACTTCAATTGGCAGAACCTTTTATACAGCATCAAAAGATGCAACGTCAGGACTACAGTGAGAAGCTTATGCAACACGGGATAGTTCCATTCAACAGTTTTATATTCCTCGCTATTCTATTGGCAGTTGGTTTGGGAGTTTCTTGTGGTCACTGGAAGCTTCTGGGAAGACTCCGGCTGTTTCTTGCAAATAAACTGAAACAAGATTCAGCGACAGTAGAAAGAGTCACATTCAGCAAAAGTAATGAGAAGGAAGAACCTGTAGTTGAACTGCCGGCAGGGAAGCTAGACTTCTATCCAAAGATCTAAATCTTTACAATTGCTTAATTTATATTTACTTGATCACTGCTATTCAGGAGAATAGCAAGACTAGATGAGGGGTATGTAGGATTGAAAATTAGAAGCAATTTAGGACTACCTAATTGTAGCGTAGCCTCAAATGCTCATAACAAAAGAAATATGCCTGAGTCAAGCGCTATTCGCTTGACTAAGGGAAGAAAGAAAAGAATGTAAATTCAGTCTATTAGTATTACATGCAAACGGCGGTAATAATTCGAGTCTAATAATTATATACACTACAAATGGAAGTTTAGAGTAACATTCCCGTAAAAGTTCAGGGTCATGCCCCCTCTTGTAAAGTTACCCCCACTAGTATTCCCAGGCGTAGTCCCACCACTGGCACTTCCCCCACTCGTCGTAGTAGAAGTCGTCTCCGGCCTCCGTCTAGGCGACCTCGACAGCGATCTTCTGACACTCCTCTCGGTTGCTTGCGGCCGCTGGACCGGGGGGACCGTAAACTGGGTGATTCGGCGGTTTCGCTCCGCTGAGGAGGCGACAGTCTCCACTGTGTTTGTCGGTGGGGCTGTCGTCGCGCTACTCACTGGGGTTTCCGAGTCTCCGGAGCTTGAGCTTGATGACGATAAATTGTGAGCTTTTCGAGCTGCCATTTTCTTGAGTTAAAAAAGTTCTGGTTTATAAGTGTTGAATAACGCTTGCTGTATTGGACTAGACAAAAAAAAGATGGAAAGTTAGCAAGGAAGCGAGGCTCAGGTGGTTGATTACACCATAAAACAAATTATATTACCCTTTTTAATGAAGTATCAATTTCATACCCCTCATTTAGTAGAAACACATATGTGCAATTTATTAAAAAGTAATTTACTTGAAATATGGGTATGTGATTCTGATTGAAATTTGTATGCATGAACAAAATAGGAAAGGATGCTGAGGAGAGTGCTGGTAATTCCAAGTTCATGCTCCATGCTGTACGTATTACCAAAAAAAAGCAGAGTTCTGACGTCAATGCTTTTGATTGGCTGAACTTAAGGCATATGGAAAAGTAGGATAAAAGGAGGACTCCGAAAAATTCAAAATCAGTTGTTTCGGACTTTTTGGAGCTTCAACAACGGACTTGGCCCTCTCCCCAGCTACCTCTCCAGAAGACTTCAATTCAATCTTCTAGCTGCAACTCTCCTCTTCTTCCTAGTCCAGTAGCCAACAGCAGAAGTGAGGTTGCCCCCTTGCAGAGGAGAAGCACAGGAACCCGGGAGAAGACCAGAAGAGCGCGAGGCTCAGTAGAAGGAGGCTCTTGCTCCCGAGAACGTGTTTGAACGCGCAATAGGCACTCTTACAATTAACTACGTTAATCCTGTTCCAATATCGACTGACTGATTTCTAACTCAGATTTGGCAACTGTATGAACTGACTTTTTCTAACTGTAATGAGAACTGTTTTCTACAATAATCACTGATTGAGATTCTCAGTTTGCAAGCTTTTCAGCACAGAATAGCGCTGCTTCACATGCTTTTAGAAAAAGTCAAAACAAATGCATAAGCAAAAAAATTATTGCTTGAGACATCAGAACATTTTTTGGACGTACATCTTGAAGCAATTTAATGCGAAAAAAATGTTCTCAATTTCTGTTTCAATTCGAGCAATTGAATCCCGGGTCGAGGTTTGGCGGTGAATTTTCGTAAGAAATGCGGTGAAATGCGGTGAAAAAAATAATTTTCACCGCGTATTTCTTACATCTTTTTGCGGTGAAGGCGGTGAATCGCGGTGAATTATTTATTTTCACCGCATTCTCAGTATTTTTACAAAAAAGAATCGTCCAAACACGGGCTCGAACCTCTGACCTCCTGCATGCCTTCTTCTGCGTAGTACATTCCGCTAACTTTCACGTACATCTTTTGAATTTATTGTGAATTTAATTCAGATTGAGTAAAGTTTGGAAATCATATGCGGTGAATTTTTGTAAGAAAAGCGGTGAATTTCGCGGTGAATTTTTGTAAGAAATGCGATGAAATGTGGTGAATTATTTTTTTTCACCGCATTCACCGCTTTCACCGCATTTCTTACATTATTTTGCCACAAATTTGATGCGGTGAATTTTTGTAAGAAATGCGGTGAATTTTGCGGTGAACTTTTGTAAGAAATGCGGTGAAATGCAGTGAAATATTTATTTTCACCGCATTAACCGCAATCACCGCATTTCTTACAAAAATTCACTGCATTCACCGCATTTCTTACAAAAAATTACCCTAAAACCTCGACCCGGGATGATGCACTGAAGGTTGTAGAGGGAATTACATTTTTTGCTAGTCTGATTCGCAAGCTGATTTTCCAGTAATAAGACTATATTAATTTGGACTCTCCGCTTTGAGCAACCGGTGTTGTTGACGGCAAATGGTATTATTATTATTCTAAATTGGTTCAAAAATTTGTTTTGTAATATTCATGAATTTTCTATTAATGAGAAAATTTAATGCATGCTTTTTAAGAAGATAATGAATAATCAAACATAACTCAGCTAAGTCAACCTAAAAATCAGTAAACATACGAATTATTTAATTAATTTGTGTTCGATTGCTCAACAGATTTGAAGTAATTGATTAATGGACGCAAATAAGCTCAGAACCCAGAAAAAAAAACTATTTGCTTTAGTTTGAATCTAGGGTTTTATATTTAATCAAAATTGTTTAAAAATTCTACGCCTAAATCAAACCCCACATTTTTATAAATACAATTTTAAAGGAATCTTTTTTTCTATATTACAAGAGAACATAGAAATGTCGCAATCTAAAAATAACAAAAGTGCTGCAAAATAATTCAGGTTTTTTTCTTTATGGTTGAAATTCTTAGAAGAACTTTTACTGATCAGACAGCTTCTTGCTCCAAGAATTGTTTATAGTCGAATTTCCCTGCTTGGTCTCAACTTCGCACGCTCGAGTTGGTCATTAAATCATCAATTTTGGTTATGAATGTGCAAGCTGTTGTTGAGTTGAGAAACAATAGGTATAGAAAATCTTTTTGTTGACTTTGTGTCCCAAATGTACGCACAGCAGGAAAGACCATTTTTAATTGAATCGCATGTGCGCATCATTGACTAGATGCCTTCATTTTAATCAATTCGTTAATTTTTTCATCACTATTTGGTCAGAAATGGCCCATTCAATTCCATCATTTCATCATTCCCTCTATTTTTCGATCGATGCTAAAAAAAATTTTGCCGTTTTACCAACTTAGCGCGACCAATTCACATTAGTGTGGAAATAATAACTCCATATATAACATTTTTCTCTAACTCTCCAGTGATATCATTTTTTTTCTTGCATTGGTTTCATCGGCCGGATCTGATCACATTTCTATCAAACTATTGTTTTGGTTTGCAAAATTTTAATACCTCGCCAAACCAAGATTATGAATAAAAGGATTTTGAAGTCAAATTTGTTAAACTTTTGCCCTCAACTCATAGTGTTTTTATGATCCCTATACTTACAAACTACGTTATCTTATGAGTAGTATGCTCATCTGCTATATGACTGGAGGGGGGGTCCGGACCCCCCTGCAAAGAACTTTACCACCGAAAAACTGATTTTCTCTCAGTGAAATCAAGTTTTTTGTTTAAGTTTCACCAGTCTGAGAGATTTTTCTTGTGATACGCTGCCTGGTGAAATTTAAACAAAAAACTTGATTTCACTGAGAGAAAATCAGTTTTTCGGTGGTAAAGTTCTTTGCAGGGGGGTTGTCCGGAACCCCCTCCCTCCAGTCATATAGCAGCTGCCGGTTGCTGGTGTGCTGGCGTTAAGGCAACCTAGAGCAGTTCCTCATTTGCTCGACGGTATAAACTCATTTTCTATAGAAATAAAAATTTTCCTATAAGGCCTCAAACTTGGAAAAAATTTCAAAATTTTCAAATTTTTTTGCGAAAAAATTTGAAAATTTTTCGAAGTCCTAAAATGGTTTGAAATGGATTTTGCGCTATGAAAAGCACTCAAAAATGATTTCTTGTTGACTTCATTTTGTTCAACCAAGTAGGGTGGGATTAAATCAGATTCTGAAATGGTCTGAAATAAGTCAAGAGCACTCAGAAGCCGTTTTTGTTGAGAATACATTTGCAAAAATGTACAGTATGATGTGAAAAGCATGTCTTTATTTTTTATATACATTTGTAACTATGTATGTTTCTATCTAAACAAGTACGTATGTTTGCTTGCATGTGTTCGAAATTTTTTTTTATGAATAAACGAACAATTGAAAGAAATGACAGAATGAAAATTTTATGTATAAAATTATGCATGTTCTTGTATATAATACTGAAATTTTATATGAAAGTGTATAGTTGTTTATAAGTTAATATTACTGTGCTTAAGTTTAGTAATATATTTGTATGAGTGTAAGCTGGAATGTATGTTTGTGTGTAGATATTGTAAATGTGTGTATTTGTCAAGACGTTTTTGGTTTTATGTGTGTATGTTTTTCTATATGTATACAGTGGAATGTATATATATATATATATATATATAAATATATATATATATATATATATATATATATATCAGAATGTGTTTAGGTATTTATGTATTTAAATGCTTGCAAGTCAGACGAGAGAGAGAGAGAGGGAGATAAATCCCTGGAAGGCAATTTGATTGCCTAGAAGAATGTTGTTGCTTGTTTCCACGATCCAATAATATTATATCTTGCAAACAGATTTTGACATTCATGGTTGATAAACTCTGTCCTTTAAACATTGGCAAGCAATATGTCACAACCAAAGACGACAACAATTTTTTGGTGTTCTGAGCATGCTTTTTGAAAATTGAATTCTCCACACCTATCTAGCTATCATAATAAAAACTATCAAGATTTTTTTACAGAAAACATTTTAAAATCATGCTCTTTGTATTTCAATCCTTGGCAAGAAAATGATAAAATGTTGCAACACAGAAAACAAAAACAACTTTTTGATGTTCTGAGCATGCTTTTTTGAAAACAGACTTCTCTACACTTATTCAGTTACACTTCTAGTAATGAGCAAGATTATTTTCAGGAAAAATATATATGAGATGAATTGTTGAGAGTAAACAAAAAATTGAGCTAAGTAAAAAGAATAAACTCTGTAAAAAACAGAAAAAGTTGGTGGGAAAATTTTGATATGCAGAAGCAGCTGAACTTTTTAGTTAAATAAAGTAGAATGATAGGAATTCATCAAGAGCTTGAATCAGACAAAACTTAAAATGATGTACAGGGAGAGTAGTTTGCACTGGAACTGTTAAATGCGCTAAAATTTTCAAAAACTTAATTAACCACTTTACAATTACGCCAGAACAAACACAAACTAAACTATGAATCTGTGGGTGGTTGTTAGAAACAGCTTCAGAAATGTATAGGTCTTTTTTGCGTATTGGTAATAGCAATAATGGAAATTGCGGTCCGGGACTGAAATATTAAACAATAGCGAAACGCTTTTTCAGTAATTGCTTCCGATAAATTCAACTATTGAACACTGCATGTAGGGTACCAGAGCACCTTAAGCAATCAGAAATCAAAAACTGTCATTATAGTGTCTTCTCAGTAACCCAGTGTTAATATTTTGGGTTACTTATTGGTCTGTCCACATTATAAAATGAGATTACCGTAACGATATTTTCTAGAGCATCGGAAAGAAGTAAATCCAAAAGAATCTAAAATTAAAAGGAGCAGAGTCTCTATAACATATAATTGGTCTAAGTAGTCTGGCCAACATATTGGAATTTAACACAACACTACTGCTACCTACTACTGCTACTGCTTACTACTACTACCTACAACTAATATCTACAATTAGTACCTACTATTACTGCTTCTAACTACTAGTACCACCTACAACTATTACTAGGTACTATTACTAACTACTACAACTACTTATTGGTTTTAAGTTACACTAGTACCTACTACTACTTCCTTTTAATACCTTCAAATATTACCTATTGTTTACTAACTATCTACAACAACGTGTTTCTGTTTTTTTTAAAAAAAAATGAAAACAATTTTTATCTCTAGAGACTCGTTGAGCATAAACAACAGAAGCTTTTATCTATCTCAAGGTAATGTGTCCTGACTGACACAGACCAATAGAATTTACCCGCCAATATTTTCAACAAATCATTAAGTGTTTGAAGTTTCTTCAAAGATATGAAAAATGCTGAAGCTTTGTCGTATACATTAACTCAGTAATTTTCAACTCAATGTCAATTTGTTAAAAAAACAATTAAAAAATCCATGCTATGATATATCAAGTTGATGTTTATTTAATTAAATCAATGTAGGGCTTTACTGTTTAGCGAACCAGTCTAAATTTTAGAACTTCAAATAAGTTTTATTGCTATGTTCTTTTTTGAAGTGTAAATTTTGTATACCTTTTTCACTTATGAGGGATCAGTCATAAACTTAAGTCTTTTGTTCAATTGCTGTTTTTTGTTTATTCAATGTATGACGTCTGATTCCATTTGCAATTAATTGATAGATATGAAATGCAAACTCTATAAAAATTCTAACACGAAGAATTGTATAGCGTAAACACTGACTGGTCCGCAATGGCGTTGCACTATGTCTTTTTATAATATCATTTTTTTAGTAACATGCTTTCTTCAAAAATTCCATAGTGTGTACGTTAATGGAAACAAACACTTTGCAACGTACCTACATTATCCAAAAAAACTGAGGTTCTACTCTATATAGTTGTTTTCGTATGTTTATTCAGAGTCACCTGTTGTTTCAGTTGTTAGGTATTACACAACCAGTTCTGAACCCTTCCTTTCCAAAGTTTTGTATAAACTGAAAACTGCTGGGATACCTTACCAGAAGGACATGTGTTAGTTGAGTTTCATAATAACCTTAGCTTCGGCTCAGGATGTGTCCACAGCTAAGACTGTAATTGTGAGCTTGCTATTCATTAAAAGTTTAACGTTACATGATTTTGCAATTTTGGTTAGTTTAATTTCTTCCTAATTTTATTGTATTTCACTTGGTCATTGTTTATCTGAAGAGAAATAAAAATAAATCAACCTCCTTAAACGTTTCTCAGCAAAATTAAGTGAAACAGTCTTGTTGGATTTAAAAACTCAAACAAAAACCTCAAATTTAGGTGTTTAGGTGAACAAAGTGTGTTTGTTTTCAACGTCTGCTTACACTCAATGGCCACCAAATGGTTCGAGAGAAGTACTTTTTGCGGAGTTCGGAACAAAATTCTTCTTTATTAATGTTCAAAACTCAACAACTGGAGACGGTATGGCTTTGGATAAGCAAGTATAATAAAATTGTGAAACATGGCCAATCACTTTACCTAAAAGTTGAACCATTGAGTTCAAATTCAAGTTTGTGATCTAAAAAGTATTCAAGGATTATTGACTTTTTTCAAAAAAAAAAGACTTCTTTTTTAGTATTCAAAACTCAACAATAGGAGGAGGTATGGATTTCGATAAGCAAGTATAATAAAATGGTGAAGCTTGGTCAATCGCTCTACATAAAAATGGAACTTTTGAGTTTGTGTCTAAATTTGTGATCTAAAAACACTATTCAAGGATAATTAACTTTGAAAAGAGACTACTTTTAGTACTAAAATCACATTAATCGGTGACCGTGTAACTTTGAATTATCAAAAATATAATCAAATGTGAAAACTTGTTCTATCGCTCTATTTGAAAGTCAAAGTTTGAGTTTGAGTTTGAGTTTGTGATCTAAAAATAGTGTTCAAGGGATAATTACTTCATAATAATTGAGTTCTCTTATAAAGTTGTGAACGCAAGTACATAAGTACGCAAGTACGCAAGTAAACTGACAAGTACATTTTTGCAATCTTTGGTCAATTTGAAAAAGGTTCCAGTGTTGAAACCCTGCTATCCATAGTACATTAATTCAAAGTTTAAAGTATTCAAAATTTTCGGAAATTAGTTTTTTTCTTTTCTATGTGTTAATAAGTATTCATGGCTTTGTGTGTCTCGATTCGATGGTATCTTTCTAAAAGGGTTTCTATGTTTTCAAACGTTTGTTTGTTATGGATCCTATGAAGTGTCGATTTGAGTTCTTTCAACTGAGTCACAGACAAAAAACAACTGTCAAAAAACAAATCCTGATTATAGAGGAAATTAGGCTAATTTGATTTCCAGGTTTTTTGATGCAGTATTTTAACATTCTCTGAGCTTAAACAATGTGAGAAATATGTAAAACTGTCTCTTAGAAAAAAAGTTCCAAGTGTAATTTTACTACTACTACTATATGTTTTGCTAAATGCCGTTATTGCCAATAAAAACCATTGTAATTTAACATGATTTCTTTCTTCATGAAAGTTTGTATCCTCTATAACAATAAATGATAGAAATATTATGTACAAGAAGAAGTTTTTTTCACGACTAATCATATAGCAAAACCTTAATCTTCAATAAAGCTTTTTTGATCTGCAATTTACGCTAAGAAAAACGAATCAACGTTCTCACAGGTAGTAAAAAAATATTTTTTGGTGGCGCTCAAAAAAGGAAAATCCTAACGGAACTGCAAAATTAACAAAGATAAGAAAAGAAACGTTTTCCGCGTTAATTTTGTTTTTTATTTGAAAGACTTAAAACAATGCCTAGCTGACATAAAAAAATACTTAGACAATGCAAAACAAAGTTTGATAAGATATCCTTGTCAAACAAATGTTAATGTACAAGCTGATTTTTCATTACTACTTTAACAAATTGGTATTTATATGGCCTCTATAGTTCGCCTTAGGACAAATAGGAGACGGACAAATAGGATGACGGACAAGTATTCATTTCTTGCAATTATTAAAATTTCGTTCTGATACGTTAAATGCCTAATATTCATGATACCATAGATTTATGAATTAACGATGCTTTGCGTCCGCGTTAATGAATGCTTAGGTTTAAAAATTTTATGAATTACTTACATAACGTGCTTCAAATTGATACATAGTTTTAAAAGTTACTGAGTGAATTCTGTGGAAACCAAATTTTCCATGACAAACACAAGTTGTTGCACATGTATACAGAAAACACTACTGCGTACTTACGTCTATGGTTCAGATTGAGCCTTTGAGCGGAACATGATTGTTATCTACAAACAGAAAAAGAAAGAACAGGATTTCTTATCGTTCCTCAAAATAAACCACGTCAATACTAAGCAAAATTAATACTGTTGTACAAATAACTTGATATTAAATGTACGACTTAGAACCAGTTACTATATCACCTAGAAGCAACTGTAACCATGAAAATCAAACAAGCAGGCCAATAGGTAAATTTAAAGGAATTTGATTTGCCATGTTTATTCAATTGCTTTATTTAAGTTAAGGTTATTTTGCTCAACTGGAACACACTGTGGGTCGAAATTTATTCCGTAATAAACTATGACAATCCTACGTACTCACTCTTTTTTTATCTCAACGTTTGCTGCAACACAGTAGAATACATGTACATACGCCTTCTTGATCACAGACAAGAGAAGACCCAAGCAAACTAATAAAAGTGCTTTTAGCCGAAAATATTATGCAAGAATTTTGCAGAGCAGACTGAACTTCTCATACGCACAGTGCAATTCTTCTGGTTTATGCATAGCAATTATATCAAAACCTCAAAATCTCAATGTCTGAGGTACTTAGGAGAAACTTCAATCCATTTTACAAGTGAAAACGAATAAGAATTAGTCTAACAGGTTTAACAACTGAGGCCTCCTCGAAATGTTATAGGTGTTCATTGGAAACTATTTGGCTAATTAGGCTAATAGAACGAATGCAATCATCCCAGCCAACAGTTTGAATTTACTTTAAACTGAAATACTTGCCTCTCGAAATAAAATTTTAGCGTTTTCATTCTTGACTTGTATTCCATTCAGTTAGTGTATGCCAGAACCCAAACTCAACTGCCGGTTTAAAACATATAATGTATCATATCCTAACGCAATTTGAAGGCTCATTTCAGCGCACAATTGTCTATCAAACTCGATATGAAAACAATATTGCCTTTATACAACAAAGGAAGGACAGTTCAGTTTCAAGCTGGATTACCTTCGATCATTGCATCATACCCAAAAAATTTATTGACTTTGTTACTACATTACATAATATAACCGAAGAAGAAGACTTTATCAAGATCTCAACCCCCTCGGAAACTGAAGTAACTCCTAAAGCATATACCTAATCTTCTGACTTCTGACATAGGATCACTTCCCATGGATATCAAGAGGGTTTTGCGCAGTTACGATTTCATAAGTATGCCTCTCTGCAGGAGCCAAGAAGAGTACTTCGCTGCTTTAGAATATTTGGAAAATCTGTGGAAAAAGCTCGAATCTTGCAGAATTGAAACCAAACTAAACAGTATTCACGATAAAATTGATCATACTACACCATCCACATCCGATGATAACAGAAAAACTGTGATATCTTCCATCTTAGAACGATTCCCTAGTCTTCGTGAAGAAAACTCAAAAATTGAAGAAAACTCCCAGAAACTCAGCATTGAGCCGTCGTCTAACAATGCTCTACAAAAGAGGAGCCATTTTCGTTTGTTCGAGGATGTGTACTTCACAGTGGAAAATTTCCAAAAAGAATGAGATTCAATGAAATTGTGAGGTGTTCATGCAACAATAGTAATTAGAACTTGAAAATTCTTGTCAATTAAAGATTATGAACTAGACGTTGGTTTTCTGTTTTGAATTGCTTCCATTTATAACTTGTTATTTTGAAAAGCTGTGCATTATTAAACTTCATTGTGTATGCTTATTGTCCAAAATTTAGTAGTTGCAAAGCCACTCCTTTAAACTATAGTTTGTTGATTCAACATTATCCAAGTCAGAGAAACAGGAAACAGTATTCGGCCTGTTCAAAGGAGTAGAAAGTCAGAAATTTAAAGTAGAGTAGGATCCCCAAACCGTAAATTTTTGTTCTGAAAAGGTTGAAACGGATACGCTCAAGAGAGTCAACGTTATAAAGAGCTGACGTTAGAAAACGCCGCAACTTGTTTTGATTTAAGTAGAGCCGAAATCAAAAAGTTGCGGCTAATTACCCTAAATTGTTAGTTGATTACTAAGAAAAGTACCTGAGTGCGTTAATTGGTCTCATGTTCGGTTGTGATAGTTTCATATCAAGTCCCAAGAGCCGTTGAGGCATGACCATGGTCCGCGATGGTTTCAAGAAAATAATTCTTAAATTCGCTTTCATTGTCTATACTAGGAGATACTAAATTTTCTTTTCTCAAATACTCGGCTATGGTTGGTGAAAAATTTTATAGTCTCATTTAATTGGCCACAAAATTTATCTTAAATTATCAACTAAGCATTTAAGTAAAATGTCGGCTCTCTTTCAAACCGGCTCTTTTCACTTCGGCTCTCTTACCAGTCATCGGTTGAAACAAAAATTCAACCTGACCACTTAATTTTGTAGGAATAAAAATAACTGTATTGTGAGAAGTTCAGTCTGCTCTGCAAAATTCGTGCGTAATTTTTTCGGCTAAAAAGCAATTTAATTAGTTTGCTTGGGTTTAAAAGTTTTCTCTTGTCTGTGACCAAGAAGGCGTATATAAATGTATTCTACTGTGTTGCAGCAAACGTTGAGATAAAAAGAGAGTGAGTACGTAGGATTGTCATTGTTTATTACGGAATAGATTTCGAACCACAGTGTGTTCCAGTTGAGCAAAATAACGTTAACTTAAATAAAGCAATTGAATAAACAGGGCAAATCAAATTCCTCTAAATTCACCTATTTGCCTTTTTGTTTGATTCCTATGGTTACAATTGCTTCTAGGTTATATAGTAACTGGTTCTAAGTCGTACATTTAATATCAAGTTATTTGTACAATAGTATTAACTTTGCTTAGTATTGACGTGGTTTATTTTGAGGAACGATAAGAAATCCTGTGTTTTCTTTTTCTGTTAGTCGATAACCATCATGTTTCGCTCAAAGGCTCAATCAGAACCATAGACGTAAATATGCACTAGTGTTTTCTGTATACATGTGCAACAACTTGTGTTTGTCATGGAAAATTTGGTTTTCACAGAATTCACTCAGTTACTTTTAAAACCATGTATCAATTTGAAGCACGTTATGTAAGTAATTCATAAAATTTTTAAACCTAAGCATTCATTACGCGGACGCAAAGCATCGTTAATCCATAAAGCTATGGTATCATGAATATTAGGCATTTAACGTATCAGAACGAAATTTCAATAATTGCGAGAAATGAATACTTGTCCGTCCTCCTATTTGTCCGTCTCCTCAAGGCGAACTATTGAGGCCGTAAAAATACAAATTTGTTAAAGTAGTAATGAAAAATCAGCTTGTACATAAACATTTGTTTGACAAGGATATCTTAACAAACTTTGTTTTGCATCATCTAAGTCTTTTTTTATGTCAGCTAGGCATTGTTTTAAGTCTATCAAATAAAAAACAAAGTTAACGTGGAAAACGTTTCCTTTCTTACCTTTGTTAATTTTGCAGTTCCGTTAGGATTTTCTTTTTTTGAGCGCCACCAAAAAATGTTTTCGTACTACCTGTGAGAACGTTGATTCGTTTTTCATAGCGTAAATTACAGATCAAAAAAGCTTTAATGAAGATTAAGGTTTTGCTATATGATTACTCGTAAAAAAACTTTTTTTTACCTAATAATTCTATCATTTATTGTTATCGAAGATACAAACTTTCATGAAGAACGAAATCATGTTAAATTACAATGGTTTTTATTGGCAATAATGGCATTTAGCAAAACATATAGTAGTAGTAGTAAAATTACACTTGGAACTTTTTTTCTAAGAGACAGTTTTACATATTTCTCACATTGTTTAAGCTCAGAGAATGTTAAAATACTGCATCAAAAAACCTGGAAATCAAATTAGCCTAATTTCCTCTATAATCAGGATTTGTTTTTTGACAGTTGTTTTTTGTCTGTGACTCAGTTGAAAGAACTCAAATCGACACTTCACAGGATCCATAACAAACAAACGTTTGAAAACATAGAAACCCTTTTAGAAAGATACCATCAAATCGAGGTACACAAAGCCAAGAATACTTATCAACACATAGAAAAGTAAAACACTAATTTCCAAAAATTTTGAATACTTTAAACTTTGAACTTAATGTACTATGGATAGCAGGGTTTCAACACTGGAACCTTTTTCAAATTGACCAAAAGAATTTAAAAATGTATTTGTCAGTTTGACGATGGCATCAAAACGCCTAATCTGATTTCTACTGTCGGTGTTGACGGTTTTTATGGTAGCAAAAAATCACAGTTAATTGTGTTAACTGTTACCTAATGTGGTCATGACTTAGTATCTGCATATTAGTTAATTTGCAATATTTAAAGTTCATTCGCCGAACATTCTTCAGGGAAAATTATTCATTTAAGAAGTTGCACTGACCGCTCGTTTCAAGAATTACTTGTAAAATATGTCAACAATATTATAGTTTTCAGGAATGCTTGTAAAACTCATGCAGTAAAGATTACATAAGAGACCATGTGAATATAGTCTATATAATATAGTACACTATATCAAAAAACCTTAGTAAAACCATACGGTCTCCTTCGTTTTTTTAGACACATATTTAGCTGTAGTTTAAATGGATTATGAGAACGTGTTTCAATTGTTTTGCAGTCACAACTTGATAACAGAACTCAACTATTATGAAGTAATTATTCCTTGAATACTAATTTTAGATCACAAACTCAAACTCAAACTCAAACTTTGACTTTCAAATAGAGCGATAGGGCAAGTTTTCACATTTCATTATATTTGGTAATTCGGTCACCGATTAATGTGATTTTAGTACTGAAAGTAGTCTCTTTTCAATGTCAATTATCCTTGAATAGTGTTTTTAGATCACAAATTCAGACACAAACTCATAACTTCCATTTGTATTGACCAAGCATCACCATTTTATTATACTTGCTTATCGAAATCCATACCGCCTCCGATAGTTGAGTTTTGAATACTAAAAAAGAAGTCTTTTTTTGAAAAAAAATTCAATAATCCTTGAATACTTTTTAGATCACAAACTCGAATTTGAACTCAATGTTTCAACTTTTAGGTAAAGTGATCGGTCATTTTTCACATTTTTATTATACTTGCTTATCCAAAGCCATACCGTCTCCAGTTGTTGAGTTTTGAACACTAATAAAGAAGACTTTTGTTCCAAATTTTGCCAAATGTACTTCTCTGGAACCGTTTGCTGCCCATTGAGTGTAAGCAGACGTTGAAAACAAACAAAATTTTTTCAACTAAACACCTAAATTTAAGGTTTTTGTTTGAGCTCTAAAATCCAACAAGACTGTTTCACATAATTTTGCTGAGAAACGTTTAATGAGGTTGATTTATTTTTGATTCTCTTCAGATAAACAATGACCAATTGAAATTCAATAAAATTAGAAAGAAGATAATATAACCAAAATTGCAAATTCATGTAGCGTTAAACTTTTAATGAATAGCAAATTCACAATTACAGTCTTAGCTGTGAACACATCCTGAGCCGAAGCTAAGGTTAATATGAAACTCAACTAACACATGTCCTTCTGGCATCCCAGCAGTTTTCAGTCTATTCAATTCGAAACATAAGGATTCAGAACTGGTTGTGTAATACCTAACAACAGAAACAACAGGTGACTCTGAATAATCATACGAAAACAACTATATAGAGTAAAAACACAGTTTTTTTTGGATAATGTAGGTACGTTGTAAAGTGTTTGTTTCCATTAACGTACACACTATTGAATTTTTGAAGCAAGCTTGTTTCTAAAAAATTGATATTATAAATAGACATAGTGCAACTCCATTGTGAACCAGTCAGTGTTTACGCTATACAATCCTTCATGTTATAATTTTTAACGAGTTTGCGTTTCATATCTATCAATTAATTGCAAATGGAATCAGACGTCATACGTTGATTAAACAAAAAACAGCATTTGAACAAAAGATTTAATTTCATGACTGATCCCTCATAAGTGAAAAAGGTTTCAAAATTTACACTTCAAAAAAAAGAACATAGCAGGAAAACTTCTTTGAAGTTCTAAAATTTAGACTGGTTCGCTAAACTGTAAAACCCTACATTGATTTTATTAATTAAACATCAACCTGATATATCATACCATGGATTTTTTAATTGTTAATTAACAAATTAACATTGAGTTGAAAATTACTGAGTTAATGTATAAGACAAAGCTTCAGCATTTTTCATATCTTTGAAAAAACCTCAAACACTTAATGATTTGTTGAAAATATTGGCGGGTAAATTCTCTCGGTCTGTGTCAGTCAGGACACATTACCTTGAGATAGAAAAAAGTTTCTGTTGTTTATGCTCAACAAGTCTCTAGAGATAAAAATTGTTTTCATTTCTTTTAAAAACAGAAACACATTATTGTAGATAGTTAGTAAACAATAGGTAATATTTGATTGTATTAAAAGAAAGTACTAGTATGTACTAGTGTAACTTTGAAGCAATAAGTAGTTGTAGTAGATAGTAATAGTACCTAGTAATAGTTGTAGGTAGTACTAGTAGCTAGCATTAGTAGTAGTAGGTATTAATTGTAGATAGTAGTTGTAGGTAGTAGTAGTAAGCAGTAGCAGTAGTAGGTAGCAGTAGTGTTGTGTTAAATACCAATATGTTGGCCAGACTACTTAGACCAATTATATGTTATAGAGACTCTGCTACTTTTAATTTTAGATTCCTTTGGATTTATTTCTTTCCGATGCTCTAGAAAATATCGTTACGGTAATCTCATTTTAAAATGTGGACAGAACAATAAGTAACCCAAAATATTAACACAGGGTTACTGAACGCAGTAAATTTGACCAAGAAGACACTGTAATGAAAGTTTTTGATTTCTGATTGCTTAAGGTGCTCTGGTACCCTACATGGAGTGTTCAATAGTTGAATTTATCGGAAGCATTTACTGAAAAAGCGTTTCGCTATTGTTTAATATTTCAGTCCCGGCACGCAATTTCCATTATTGCTATTACAAAAAAAGACCTATACATTTCTGAAGCTGTTTCTAACAACCACCCACAGATTCATAGTTTAGTTTGTGTTTGTTCTGGCGTAATTGATACAGTGGCTAATTCAGTTTTTGAAAATTTTAGCGCTTTTAACAGTTCCAGTGCAAACTACTCTCCCTGTACATCATTTTAATTTTTGTCTGATTCAAGCTCTTGATGAATTCCTATCATTCTACTTTATTTAACTAAAAAGTTCAGCTGCTTCTGCATATCAAAATTTTGCCACCAACTTTTTCTGTTTTTTACAGAGTTTTTTCTTTTTACTTAGCTCAATTTTTTGTATATCTCTCAACAATTCATCTCATATATATTTTTCCTGTAAATAATCTTGCTCATTACTAGAAGTGTAACTGAATAAGTGTAGAGAAGTCTGTTTTCAAAAAAGCATGCTCAGAACATCAAAAAGTTGTTTTTGTTTTCTGTGTTGCAACATTTTATCATTTTCTTGCCAAGGATTGAAATACAAAGAGCATGATTTTAAAATGTTTTCTGTAAAAACATCTTGATAGTTTTTAATATGGTAGCTAGATATGTGTAGAGAATTCAATTTTCAAAAAGCATGCTCAGAACACCAAAAAATTGTTGTCGTCTTTGGTTGTGACATATTGCTTGCCAATGTTTAAAGGACAGAGTTTATCAACGATGAAGGTCAAAATCTGTTTGCAAGATATAATATTATTGGATCGTGGAAACAAGCAACAACATTCTTCTAGGCAATCAAATTGCCTTCCAGGGACTTATCTCCCTCTCTCTCTCTCGTCTGACTTGCAAGCATATAAATACATAAATACCTGAACACATTCTGATATATATATATACATACATTCCACTGTATACATATGGAAAAACATACACACATACAACCAAAAACGTCTTGACAAATACACACATTTACAATATCTACACACAAACATACATTCCAGCTTACACTCCTACAAATTTATTACTAAACTTAAGCACAGTAATCTTTACTTATAAACAACTATACACTTTCATATAAACTTTCAGTATTATATACATGAACATGCATAATTTTATACATAAAATTTTCATTCTGTCATTTCTTTCAATTGTTCATTTATTCATAAAAAATACAATTTCGAACACATGCAAGCAAACATACGTACTTGTTTAGATAGAAACATACATAGTTACAAATGTATATAAAAAATAAAGACATGCTTTTCACATCATACTGTACATTTTTGCAGAAGTATTCTCAACAAAAACGGCTTCCAAGTGCTCATGACTTATTTCAGACCATTTCAGAATCTGAGTTTATCCCACCCTACTTGGTTGAACAAAATGAATTCAACAAGAAACCATTTTTGAGTGTTTTTCATAGCGCAAAATCCATTTCAAACCATTTTACGACTTCGAAAACTTTGAAAAAATTTCGAAAACTTTTTAATTTTTTGTATGTTTTGAACCCCATACTGCATAGGTGATAAAAAATGAAGTCAACAAAAAAATCACTTTTGAGTGCGCTTTCATAGCGCAAAATCCATTTCAGACCATTTTAGGACTTCCAGAAATTTTCAATTTTCGCAAAAAACTTTTGAAAATTTTGAAATTTTTTCCAAGTTTGAGGCCTTATAGGAAAATTTTTACTTCTATAGAAATATAGAAAATGAGTTTATACCGTCGAGCAAATGTGGAACTGCTCTAGGGTGCCTTATCGCCAGCAAACCAGCAACCGGCAGCTGCTATATGACTGGAGGGAGGGGGGTCCGGACAACCCCCCCCCCCCCCTGCAAAGAACTGTACCACCGAAAAACTGATTTTCTCTCAGTGAAATCAAGTTTTTCGTTTAAGTTTCACCAGTCAACGTATCACAAGAAAAATCTCTCAGACTGGTGATACTTAAACAAAAAACTTGATTTCACTGACAGAAAATCAGTACACTAGCAAATATATCCAGGTTATTGAATTTAAGCGAATTATTTGTTTGACATTACGGATTTTTTTGTTTTCGTCTTTCAACCGGGTTGACCTTTCCTGGTAGCCATATCAAAGAGCCATAAATGGTTCCATACAGGCCAGACAACAAGTTGTTTGTATGATCTTGCCATGATTGCCAAGATTTGCAAGGAATTTTTTTCGGCGAACTGAGGGTTTTGCAAGCATGTTTGGGTCAATTAAATGATATGAGTCATCTATCTCAACAATGTCACATTCATGGTTCCTGCATGACATCCAGGAAACCATACATGGCATCCAATTTTTCCATGGCAAATTCTTAGATCCGCTTTAAGGGTTTTTGAGAACACGGTTTGCACTTTCAGGCATTGAACCACCTTGCATTGACAGGTATATAGTTGCCATTTTTTGTATGTCGCCATATATGGCCTGGATATGGTCGCCAATAATTATCTATGGTGGTCAACCATGGAAGCCCTTAGCTAAGGAGGACGTGCCATTACACAGTTGATCCTTATGTAAATTATGTCACGCACAAGAGGCTGGTGGAATTAGCAAGCAGGCGCTGTGCGATCCGAAATTATGTTAACCAAACTGGAACAAGTGTTATTGGTTGGCCATAACCGCAATCACATATGCTTGTCATGATTTAGCTGATTTCCTGGGAAAGATCTTGTAAGGTTCCTGCAAGAGTTACAAAATGCATAAGTTCTACTTGCTTCATATGCGAGCTTCCTTTGGTTTCCATTTTTCGTTTTTTTTCTTTGATTAAGTTCATCGCTGGACCCTCGAAAAGCTGGAAGAGGTAACGTTGACTAACTTTTCTGGTGATCAATTTCGTTTAGGGTGTCCAGTTCAATCTCGAGATCACATTTGATAAATAATTACAACTGACGTACCTTGTGTTGCTAATTTTAAACCAAACTGAAGTTTGATTCAGAATTTTTGTTACCTCTCATCACATGGCTGTTTTCAATATGACAATTAGAAAAATTATATTCACACAGAATTGCCTATGAAAACAAATTATTTTCCTCTTATGCTTTAGGAAACGACAAATTGCGTAGAAAAACATTAAAAACTGTTTCGATGATGTACAAATCAGTCAAAGTAAAGCAGTGTTCAAGTTTCTTTTAAAGCCAATTGTTCATAAAATTTTTTTAAACAAAATGTGATATTATTTCTTAATAAACGAAGGTTCTGCATAAACGTTACACCATCAGATAAAGAAGACACGGCAACAAAACGGTGCGCTCGATACGACATCCGATTGAATATCTTTCAAATCCCTAAATATTTAATTTTGAAAAAACTCGAAATTACTTTTCAAATGTGAAATAGCGTTCACGCAACAAAAGACTGGATCCACCTATATTTAAGGATAGTTTGTTGATTTGGAGCCACGGAGATTATCCAATCAATTGGGTTTTCAACATCGTCTTATCGTGAAAAAAATGCAAAAACATCGACAAAAAGAGCTAATTTTGCTATTTTCAGTTGAACACAGTGGATTATTAACATATTAATCATAAGTGGACCACAAATCATATCCTGTGGAACTCCATGTATCATCGGTAAATAGTAGACCATTATCCTTTATTTTGAAACAAATGGTCTTCCACATTTATAATCCTCAAGAATTTTTCCAATTTTTAAGTTGAAAACCTGACAGAAAAATTTTTAATTGCTCAAAATTTTATGCTCCACAATATCAAAAGTTTTTGTAAGTCAATAAAAAAGTTACGACCTATAATTTTTCTCTCTTTGGATTCTCTCATAGTTTCAGAAGTTATAATTATTGAATGTGTACATGACAGTCTTAACAGAATAACCAAGCTTCGTTAAACAGTAGAAATTGTGTCTCAATCGAAGAACTCATCTGACGTTGCATTTTTTTCAAAAACTTTTAATAGCAAGCACGCGCGTCGTTTTCTGTTCTTCTGGATAATTTTTTGATATGCAATAATTGGGAATTTCAGAGGGGCTATCGGCTCTTATTTTTGTTTACAAAAATATCAAGTTTCTTCCTTCAATGGAATAAGTTGTTGAAGTTTTCTCTATCTTCAAACTCTTCAGATATTCAACAGTTGTTGGAAAAGGATGTGAAACTATTGACATCAACGAAAGGTTTCAGCTTACCGTTTTTAAAAGAGATTTTGGATTATGTAGCAAAAAGAGCATTATGGTTATTTTTATCTTATCCAATAGAGAAATGAAACTCTCATTTTTGTTTATTTATAGTCAGTGATCTTTTAATATGTGAATTAAGACTAACGGGATCTATCAATCTGCTCAACAGGATCTTAAAGCTTTTTTCCTATAGCATGTCTTTAGGTCGAGGAATCTGCTTCAGCATTAAAAAAATCCATTTTTGTTTACCAGAAAACACTTCCTAGTGGGCACAGGTTATCAACTACCTTTCCTATAACTTTATTGAGTTCTAATAGAAAAAATGAATCAACAGTTTTGATAAACTGTAAACAACGTAGTTTATTGACGAGGAGATCGAGCGTGTTACTTTTTTCGTTCAATTGACGAAAATTTCTTGTTTTTCGTTTTAATACGCTTCTCCTTTATTTTATCGAATCAAATATCGCAATTAATAAAATAAAGCATAAAAAGCATAATATTCACAAAAACGTCTGGATACTAAGTAATTTCAAAAAAGACGAATCATAGGTTTAGTTATGCAGGTTACTTTGGTTGGCTCAGAATTCTGTAATTCTCCAACGAAGCATTTTAAAAATACTGGAAAAAAAACTGTATTAGGACCAGTTTTATTTAATGTTGACTTTAATGCTAACAATTAATACATTTCCGTTCAAAGTTTGGAAAATTAGCAAATTACAAAATTTTCTCATAAAGAGACAACATTTGGCGGACGTTGAAATACCAGAAAACCTCACACACACATATATATATATATATATATATATATATATATATATATATATATACATATATATACTCTTATATATATATATATATATATATATATATATATATAAAAAATAAATATATTTATATATAACAGAGTTTTTAGAATGCTTACGAAAAGTCAATAACTTTTTGTAACAAAACGTCGGCTTGAGGCACCATTCTACATGTCTTTCCATAGTGCACACACATAGAAATCAAGTTGGAGAGACTAAGCAAAACAAACAAAAGATGAGAGAAAATTAGAGTTTTGAGGGTGGAATTGAATTTATCGTTGATTAAGGACAAAATTTTATCGAGGGTTTTGATATTTGCACAAACCCCGATGCATGCAAACTGTCGCGCAAATTAAACCTAGAAAAAACTTCCCATAGACAATTAAATATAGAGGTTAAGATATAAAGGGTTCTAAACAGATTGCGGAATGTTTTAACGAACATTTCTCTTAAGATTTCATCAAAGATAATCCTGACAATCTTGTGCCTGAAACATCCCAACCAGAGATTCTTCTAGCTAGACTTATCGCTTTCGACGCACGAGATGTTCCAGAACAAATATCACAAATCAAATTGGCGCCAACTCTTTTGATCAGATAACACCATCAATCCTTAAAACCTCATCACCGTGCGTCATGAACATTTTTTTATACATATATACCTGCATTATTAACGCTTTTCAATTTCCCAAATTTTTGGAAAACGTACACGTGAGTATCCATCACATAAATGGTAGCACAATGGAAATTAAAATTTACCGACCATTTGCAATGCTCTGTGCAGATTCTATGGTTTATTGAAGAATAGTTTACAAACAAATTCAGAAGACAGTCGAAAAGAAGCCTTGCAGCGCGCAAAATGGTTTTCGGCGAAAGCATTTGACATTAACCCAAAAATTACTATATTGTGATAACATATATCTTGAGTCAGATGAGAATGAGACGATCTGATACGATTAATTTTGAAAACGTTCTTCAAAAGCTTGATCTTTTTGGGTTTGATGAAAAATTTTTGAAATGTTTTCCTTCATCTCTGTTTAATCGACAGCACAAAGTAAAAACTGGAGACAGTCACTCAATTTTCTCACAAATCACAAACGGGGGTCCTCAAGGATCACTATTTGTTGTTTTTTGTATATAAATGACCTACCTGATTCACTTAATTTTAAAAACTCTCCTTTACGCCAATGATACAATAATAATAGGCTAGATTTTAGAACACGAAGAGCTTCAGTTTGATTTAAATAGAGCTCTTGAATGGCCAGGCCCAAAACCACTAAATTTCAACTTTGACAAATTCAGCGTTCTTGAGTTCTCGTACACAAATAAATATGATTCGTTCGGAGAATTGTTTGAAAAAGATATTGCTATCAAAAATGAAAACAAAACAAAACAAAGACATCAGATTAATTTTTACGTATAGTATAGAACATATATCACAAATCGAATCTGGCGCCAACTCTTAAGATCAGATAACACCATCGCTTCTTAAATCCTCACCGCCGTACGTCATGAACAGTACCTTTGCGTTAACACGTGTGTACTAATCACAAAAATGGTAGCAAAAAGGAAACTAAAAATTACCGACCAATTGCAATGCTCTGTGCAATTCCATTGTTTTTGAAAGATTAATTTATGAACAAATTAAAGAGACAGTAGTAAGGAAGCTTCGCACTGCGCAACATGGATTTCGGCAAAAGCAATCGACAATAACCCAAATGTTACTATATTGTGATAACATATATCTTGAGTTAGATGAGATTTCATCCCCGATAACAGTTTACATGAATATAGCATCTGATACAATTAATTTTAAAAACGTTCTTCAAAAGCTTGATCTTTTTGGGTTTGATGAAAAATTTTTAAAATGTTTTCCTTCATCTTTGGTAAATCGACAGCACAAAGTAAAAACTGGAGGCAGTCACTCGACTTTCTCACAAATCTCAGACGGTGGTCCTCAGGGATCAATTTTTGCTGTTTTTTATACTCCGTGTATATAAACAACCTACCTGACTAACTTATTAATAAAACTTTATTTGCGTCGATGGTACAAAAGTAATAGGACAGAGTTTAGAAGATGAAGAGCTTCAGTTAGATATAAATAGAGCTCTCGAATGGTCGGGCTCAAGCACACTAAATTTCAGCTTGGAAGAATTCAGCGATCTTGAGTTCTCATACACAAATAAATATGATTCGTCCGCAGAGTTTTTCGCAAAAAAATATTGCTACAGAAAGGAAAAACAAATTAAAGACATTAGATCGATTTTTACGGTTAGCATAGAAGATATATCACAAATCAAATGGAAAACTTTTATGATCAGATAACACCATCACTCCTTACAGCCTCATCGTCGTGCGTCATGAATAGTGTCTTTTACATATATAGCTGCATTATTAACGCTTGCCATTTTCCCAAATTCTGTAAAATGTACACGTGCATACTAATCACAAAAATGGTAGCAAATTTGAAATTAAAAATTATTGGTCAATTGCAATGCTCTGTTCAATTTCATAAATTGTGAAAGAATAGTTTACAGACAAATTAGGGAGACGGTCGAAAAGAAGCCTTGCAGAGCGCAAAATGCTTTTCTGCAAAAACATTCAACAGTAACCCAGGTTTTACTATATTGTGATAACAAATAACAAGAGTTAGATGAGAATCCATCCCCGATAACAGTTTACTTAGATATCGCTAAAGCAATTGATAGGAAAAATTTTAAAACTGTTCTTCGAAAACTCCCTCATATTGGGCTTGATGAAAGTTCTTTGAGTTATTTTCATTCATATCTGATTAATCGACAGCACAGAGTGAAAATTGGAAAACGTTACTCGATTTTCACAAAACTTGCAAACAAGGGTCCCCAGGAATCAATATTTGCTGTTTTTTGTTCTCCGTGTACATAAATGACCTAACTGATTAAAAAAATTAACAAACCATTCCTTTATGCCAATGATATGAAAATAGTAGGACACATTTCAGAACATGAAGAGCTTCAGTTTGATAAAAATAGAGCTCTCGAATGGCCTGGCTCAGAGAAAATAAATTTCAACTTTGACAATTTCAGACTTCTCAAGTTCTCATGCACAGATACATATGATTCGTCCACGGAATTATCTGCAAAAGATTTTGCTATCAAAACCAAGAAACAAATTAAAAACAATGGATTAATTTTTACGTCTAGCATGACTTGGATTTGTCACCTTGATATGGCCATAAAAAGGGATTTCTGAAATTGAATCATCCGAGAAGAGTAGTACCCCGCAAGATAAAAGAAAGTGTAAAATCCACATTGGTGAAACATGTTAATTCTCTTTGGTCTTTTATGCATCAAATATCTGGAACCCAAAACTTCATTATCCTCAACGATTGGAGAAACAGTGTTTAAAATGCATAACTTTATCTTCAATTTTGTGTGAAAAGAAATACTTTGAGAGCCTCATTCGAAATCACCTATTGTCAGTCAGATTTTTTCTAATTCTTAGCTACCTAATTCACCTTAAGAAGGTTTTGCTGGTCTTAACTCTATGAATGCTTCAGACCAATAATCAATAACTTCTGGTTGTGCAAAGCCCCGACCAAGTGTAAAAAGTTTTGTTGGAGCCAGAAAAACTTTTTGGAAACGTTCTGAAGATAATAACTTTGACAGAGATGCCCGATTCAATTATTCTCTGTCTTAAATAGACAGTCTTTCTAGCTACTGACCACATAAAAAAACATTTTCCGCTGCAAGGAAAAACGACAAAATTTTTTGAGGGTTGAACAGTTTAAAGATTCAAATATAAAAGTTACATTTGAGGATGGATAGTTTTCGAGAAATTTTATTATTGAAACTTGATTTTCCCCTAATCTGGGAAATACCGAGCTGGTTTTAAATATGTTTATATATAACCGAGTTTCTATAATGCTTGCGAAAACTCAATACCTCTTGTTACAAAACGCGGGCTTGATGCACCATCTTACATATCTTTCTATAGTGCATACATAGAAAAAAGGTGAAGGCGCTAAGCAAAACAAACAAATGATCAGAGAATATTAGAAATTTTTTGATGGAATTTAACTTATCATTGATTAAGGACAAACAAAACTTTGTCGATTGTTTCCGTATATGAACAAACAACAATGTATACAAATTTTTGCGCAAACTAAACCAGGAACTAATTTTCCCCTAGAAAATTAAATATAGAGGTCAAAATATAAAGGGTTCTAAACTGATTGTGGAATGTTTCAACGAACATTTCTCTTTAGTTTTTATTGAAGATAATTCTGAAAATCTTGTGCCTGAAACAACCCAACGAGAGATTTTTCTAGATGATATCACCTTCGACGCCAGAGATGTTCTAGAACAAATATACCAAATCAAATCTGGCGCCAACATTTTGATCAGATAAAACCATCAATACTCAAAGCCTCAGCGCCGTACGTCATGAACAATATCTTTGCGTAAACATGTGCGTAGTCATCACAAAAGTAGCAGCAAATTCGAAATTATAAATTACCGACCAACTGCAATGCTCTGTGCATTTCCAGAGGTTTTGAAAAAAAAATTTACAAACACATTAGACAGTCGAATGGAAGCTTTGCACTCCGCAACATGGCTTTCGGCAAAAGCATTGAATATTACCCCAATTTTCACCTTATTGTGATAAAATGTATCGAGGTCTAAATGAGAATTAATCCCGGATAAGACTTTACTTGTATAATTTTAAAACAATTGATACGATTAATTATAAAACGTTCTTCAAAAGCTTGATCGTTTTGGGTTTGATGAAAAGTTTTTAAAATGTTTTCCGTCATCTCTGGATAATCGACAGCAAAGAGAAAAAACTAGATACAGTCACTCGACTTTCTCACAAATCTCAAACGGGGGTCCTCAGGGATCAGTTTTTGCTGTTTTTTGTCCTCCGCTTACATAATTGAGCTACCCGATCAACTTACTAATAAAACTTTCCTTTAAGTCGTTGATTTGATCATTATAGGAAGGACTTCAAAACAGGGAGAGATTCAGTTTGATATGAATAGAGCTAGCGAAGTGTCTGCCTCAAACACACTAAATTTCAACTTTGACAAATTCAGCATTCTCTTGTTCTCATTCAAAAGTACATATTTCTCGTCCAAAGAGTTGTTTGCACAAGATATTACTGTCAAAAACATAAAATAATAAAGACTTCAGATTAGTTCTCACGTCTAGCATGACTTGGAATTATAACCTCGATATGGCCATAAAGAAAGGATTTCAGAAATTGAATCATTTGAGAAGAATAAAACCCCTCACGACAAAAGAAACTGTCAAATGCACATTGCTGAAAAAAAACTCTCGGCGGTTCTTTATACATCAAACTTCTGGAACCCAAAACCCCTTTGTCCTCAGTGCATTGAAAGACTGCAAAGATCATGCTGAAAATGATTAACTTGCTGTCAATTTTTGGGTAGCAAGAAAACGTTGAGAGCCTCATTCGAAACCATCTAGTGCCAGGCAGTTATTTTCTAGTTTTTAAATACCTGATTCTGCTTCTAAAGATAATTTTACTGGGCTAGACGTCTATTGGTTCTTCAGAAAAATGGTCAATAACCTTTGGCTGTGCAGAGACCCAATCAAATGTAAAAATTTTTATTGAAGACAGAAAAACTTTTCGGAAACGTTCTGAAGATAATTACCGTGACAGAGATGCCCGATTCAATTATTCTTTGTCTCAACTAAACAGTCTTACTAGCTATTCACCAAAATCCATTCCAACCATCCATTTCCGTTGCAAAAAAATGAAAAAAAATTAGAGGGGGAAGCAGTGAAGAAATTCAAATATAAAATTTAAATTTGAGGATGGAGATTTTTTAACGAATTTTACTTATCGAAACTTATTTTTTCCTTAATTTGGTAACAAACAAGCTGGTTGTAATTGCGTTTGGTTGAAATTATTTATATTATTATCATTACAAATGTTTATTTATAAAGATGTTTATATATAACTGAGTTTTTATAATGCTTGCAAAAAGTCAACACCTTTTATTACAAAACGCCGGCTTGATGCACCATCTGACGTATCTTCCCATAGTGCACACACAGAAAATAAGTTAAAGGCGCTAAGCAAAACAAACAAAAGATCAGAGAAAATAAGGAATTTATAGGTGCATTTGAATTTATCGTTGATTAATGACAAACAAAATTTTATCGAGGGTGTCCGTATTTGCACAAACGACAATGCAAACAAGTTTTTGCGCAAACTAAACCAAGAAAAAAATTTCCCCTTGACAATTAAATATAGAGGTCAAAATATAAAGGGTTCTATATTGATTGCGGAATGTTTCAGCGAACATTTCTCTTCAGTTTTATCGACGATAATTCCGACAATCTTGTGCCAGAAACATCCCAACGAGAGATTTTTCTAGACGATATAACTTTCGACGCAAGAGATGTTCTTGAAGAATTCTACCAAATCAAATCTGTCGCCAATTCTTTTGATCAGATAACACCATCACTCCATAAAGCCTCAGCGTCGTACGTCATGAACAGTATGTTTGCGTAAACATATGCGTAGTCATCACAAAAATGGTATCAAACTCGAAATTATAAATTACCGACCAACTGCAATGCTCTGTGCATTTCCATAGTTTTTGAAAAAAATAGCTTACAAACACATTAGACAGTCCAAAGAAAGCTTTGCACTTCGCAACATGGCTTTCGGCAAAAGCATTGAATAGAACCCCAATTTTAACTATATTGTGATAAAATATATCAAGATTTAAATGAGAATTCATCCCCGATAACAGTTTACTTGGATATTGCTAAAACAATTGATACGATCAATTTTAAAAACGTTCTTCAGAAGCTTGATCGTTTTGGGTTTGATGGAAAGTTTTTAAAATGTTTTCTTTCATCTCTGGATAATCGACAGCAAAGAAAAAAACTGGATACAGTCACTCGACTTTCTCACAAATCTCAAACGAAGTCCTCAGGGATCAATTTTTGCTGTTTTGTGTCCTCTGTGTACATAATTGAGCTACCCGATCAACTTATTAAAAAAACGTTCCTTTATGCCGTTGATTTGATCACTATAGGAAAGATTTCAAAACATGAAGAATTTCAGTTTGATATAAATAGAGCTATCGAATGGTCTGCCTCAAACACACTAAATTTCAACTTTGACAAATTCAGCATTCTCTAGTTCTCATTCAAAAGTACACACTTCTCGTCCAAAGAGGTTTTTTTGCACAAGACATCGGATTATTTTTTAAGTCTTGCATGATTTGGAATTGTCAGCTCGATATGGCCATAAAGAAGGAATTCCAGAAACTGAATCAATTGAGATGAGTAATACCCCGCACCCCAAAAAACTGTCAAATGCACATTGGTGGAAAGTTATAAATTCTTTGCGGTCTTTTATGCGTCAAATATCTGGAACCCACAACCTCCTTATCCTCAGCGCATCAAAAGACAGCAAAGATCATGTTTAAAATGACTAACTTGCCGTTCATTTTTGGGTGGCAAGGAGTACGTTGAGAGCCTCATTCGAAACCATCTATTACGAGGCAGTTATTTCCTAGTTTTTAACTGCCAAACTCTGCTTATGAAGATATTTTCACTGGACTAATCTTCTAATAGTGTTTCAGACAAATGGTCGATAACCTTTGGCTGTGCAAAAACCCGATCAGAGGTAAAACTTTTTATTGAAGCCAGAAAACTTTTCGGAAACGTTCTGAAGATAATTACCTTGACCGAGATGCCCGATTCAATTATTCTCTGTCTCAACTAAACAGTATTTCTAGCTATTCACCACAATCCATTCTAACAATCCATTTCCGTTGCAACAAAAATGAAAAAATTTTGGAGGGGGAAGCAGTGAAAAGATTCAAATATAAAAGTTGAATTTGAGGATGGAAATTTTTTGACGAATTTTACTTATTGAAACTTATTTTCCCCCTAATCTGGTAACAAACAAGCTGGTTGTAATTATGTTTGGTTGAATTTGTTTATATTATTTTCGTTATATATATATATATATATATATATATATATTTATTTATAAAGATGTTTATATATAACTGAGTTTTTATAATGCTTGCAAAAAGTCAATACCTTTTATTACAAAAAGCCGTCTTGATGCAACATCTGAAATATCTTCCCATAGTGCAAACACAGAAAATAAGTTAAAGGCGCTAAGCAAAACAAACAAAAGATCAGAGGAAATTGGAAATTTATAGGTGCAGGTGAATTAATCGTTGATTAAGGACAACCAAAATGTTATCGAGGGTTTCCGTATCTGCACAAACAACAATGTAAACAAAGTTTGAGCAAACTAAACCAAGAACAAACTTTCTCCTTGACAATTAAATATAGAGGTCAAAAAATGAAGGGTTCTAAATTGATTGTGGAATGTTTCAGCGAACATTTCTCTTCAGTTTTTTATCGATGATAATTCCAAAAATCTTGTGCCAGAAACAACCCAACGAGATATTTTTCTAGACGATTTAACTTTCGACGCAAGAGATGTTCTTGAAGAATTTTACCAAATCAAATCTGTCGCCAACTCTTTTGATCAGATAACACCATCACTCATTAAAGCCTCAGCGTCGTACGTCATGGACAGTATCTTTGCGTAAACATGTGCGTAGTCATCACAAAAGTTGCAGCAAACTCGAAATTAAAAATTACCGACCAATTGCAATGTTCTGTGCAGTTCCATAGTTTTGGAAAAAATAGCTTTCAAACACATTAGACAGTCCAAAGGAAGCTTTGCACTCCGCAACATGGCTTTCGGCAAAAGCATTCAATAGTATCCCAATTTTCACTTTTTGTGATAAAATATATCAAGATTTAAATGAGAATTAATTCCCGATAAGAGTTTACTTGGATAATGCTAAAACAATTGATACGATTGATTATAAAACGTTCTTCAAAAGCTTGATCGTTTTGGGTTTGATGAAAAGTTTTTAAAATGTTTTCCTTCATCTCTGGAAAATCGACAGCAAAGAGAAAAAATTGGATATAGTCACTCGACTTTCTCACAAATCTCAAACGGGGGTCCTCAGGGATCAATTTTTGCTGTTTTTTGTCCTCTGTGTACATAATTGAGCTACCCGATCAACTTATTAATAAAACTTTCCTTTATGCCGTTGATTTGATCATTATAGGAAAGATTTCAAAACATGGAGAGTTTCAGTTTGATATAAATAGAGCTATCGAATGGTCTGCCTCAGAGACACTAAATTTCAACTTTGACAAATTCAGCATTCTCTAGTTCTCATTCAAAAGTACACATTTCTCGTCCAAAGAGGTTTTTTTTTGCACAAGACATCGGATTAATTTTTAAGTCTTGCATGACGTGGAATTGTCACCTCGATATGGCCATAAAGAAGGAATTCCAGAAACTGAATCAATTGAGAAGAGTAATACCCCGCACCACAAAAAACTGTCAAATGCACATTGGTGAGAAAATATAAAATCATCTTTTATGCATCAAATGTCTGGAACCCACAACCTCCATATCCTCAGCGCATCAAACGACTGCAAAGATCATGTTTAAAATGATTAACTTGCCGTTGATTTTTTGCGTGGCAAGGAATACGTTGAGAGCCTCATTCTAAACCATCTTTTGCCAGGCAGTTATTTTCTATTTTTAACAACCAAATTCTGCTTATGAAATCGATTTTACTGGGCTTAACTTCTATTAGTGCTTCAAACCATGGGTCAATATTATTTGGCTTTGTAAAGTCCAGATCAAATGTAAAGTTTTTTATGGAAGCCAGAAAAACTTGTCGGAAATGATCTGAAAAGTTTTATTTAAGCAGAGTAGCCCGGTTCAAAAATACTTTGTTTATAATAAACAGTTCTGACATTTCACCACACATGTCAGCTTCGAAGAGAAGTGAAAAAACTATTTTGAAGGAGAAGCAATGAAAATTGTGAAATATAAAATGTTACCCTTCAGGATGGAAAGTTTTTGAGAAATTTAAATTATTGAAACTCGAGTTTCTCATAATCTGGGGACTAGCAAGCTGGTTGTAACAAGGTTTGGTTGAATTTATTATTATTATTATCGTTATATATATATATATATATATATATATATATATATACATATATAAATATATCGCTATAAATATATATATATATATATATATATATAATATATATATATATATATATATATATTTATATATTTATATATATATATATATATATATATATATATATAATATATATATATATATATATATATATATATGTATATATATATATATATATATATATATATATATATATATAAATGTATATAATAGTCCCCGGATTAGGCGAAAATGAAGTTTTCGGAATAGAAACTTCTCGAAAAATTTTGATCCTCGATTGTAACTTTTGTATTTGAATCAATTCACTGCTTTCCCCTCCAGAAACATTTTCAATTCTCTTCGCAACTGAAATGGATTTTTGTGTAGTAATTATTAGAAAGACACAAAGAATTATTTGAGACAAAGAATTATTGAATCGGGATTTTCTGTTAAAAAAAATTATCTTCAGAACGTTTCCAAAAACTGGTTTCAATAAAAAACACTTTTCACTTGATCTGGTCTTT
>NC_134475.1:36798961-36947138 GCF_964194025.1 Convolutriloba macropyga
ATCTCGTTTAATAACTTTAGGATGAATTCATTCTAGTGCTATAGCTCATTTTCTAGCTTTTTTAACAATCGTTCTGATAAAATATATATGTATATATATATATATATATATATATATATATATATATATATATATATATATATATATATATATATATATATAAAACTTAAATGTAGTTTAATTATTTTATTCTTTAATTTTGATATAGTTTAAAACAACATTTTTGAGAAAGTTTTTCGACTAAAATTTAGCATTTTTAACGGATCTAACAAATTGAAAGAAATCATTGTAGTTTATTCAATTTTGGTGCCGTAATAAGCCTCTGTAATGCTAGTAGTCGCAAAATTGACCAAATTCAATTTTTCAGTTTGACCAAGTTTTGGTGTCTGGGGCTAAAAGTCGTCAAGATTAAAACCTGGTTAAAGTGCTATATTTTCATATAACATCCAAGACCGTTTCATCCTGAGTTCAAAACATTCATTTTTTAAATTTTGTTCAGAAGATAGGGAGACATAACACATTTCGTATAAAGCCCCCAACACCCATTCAAATGCCCCTCTATACCACCACCCCCTCCCTCCCCCCTCCCTTACTCTGGAAATCGTTTGAAAGTCATATTTCACGGTGTTGCACTTATTTTTTTCCCTTCTTGTATAGCCCATTGAATAGACATTGGTCAGAGCTTTTGAACGAGGTATTTCGACAATTTTTAATTTTCAGGTGGCTTTGTTCAGGTTTCTGTGAGTTCGCAATGTGAAGATTTCGAATTGCGGCAGGCTGCGATCCGCTGGCATGCTCAAGCACGGTCATTCATCAGTTCAGGCCTGATCAGCTTGTTGCCGTCGCTCGATCATTAATGTATGTCACGCAGGTCTGTGAAACGCATACCTGAAATTTATGAAATGTGAAACAGTATAATTAGAGAGCACGCAATGAGCATCCGGGATAAGAAAGATTCTCGAGAAAGTACATCCCTCCTTTAGTTGTACGGGAGTGCAGAGGATCGCCCGCAGAGCTCCCGCAAAGCTCCATTACGTGTTTCAAAGTTGTTTGGACGCCAGAATACCACTATACTAAGCTTAATTGAGTATTTTAGATAGAACTCATGATTTGTAGATAATTTGAGGATTATATACCGGGTATATCAGGTTTTGAGAAAGTTGAACTTAGATTAAAGAATGGAGTAGTTGGAATCCTTACTCGTTTCTTTGTCGGAACATTTATAGGCTCAATTTCATTCTATCCGAAATTTTTGTATTTTACCAAGTACTTCTAATTCTGAAGTATAAAATCTTGTGTTAGTTAGCGTAGTCTTAGATTTATCGTTTTTGATATATTTAAATCTTTCCCCACATGATTGTCTTCTTTTAATTTAAAAACGATGCGTATTTCTGCAAATTTTTAAACAGGCTACATTTTATTATCAGCTTTATAGCACTTTGATTTTCTTTTTCTTGAAAGAAGTAGAATTTGTGTTTTTGGTGCTAGGAGGTTTTTTCTGGCAACTCGCTAGCACCCAAAGCGCTATCAAAACTCCGAAAGATTTTTTAAGCGGTTCCTTTTGTTGTTGGGAAAGTGATATCTTGCTCGCAATAAGGTTGCTCTGCATTGTTAAAAATCTTCAATTGTTTTTTACAATCAAGAATTCAAATGCCGGGAACTAGCAAGGATATAACCAGAAGCATATAAATAACAAAAAGTAAACAAAGCAATATCTTCCTTTTCGTTGTTGTCCGTTTCAACAACTGCTACTTCTTTCCGTATTTTTGAGAAAAATTTTCGAATTTGTTTTCTGGAGTAAAGGCGTCTTGATCCGTGATTTCAGCTGTAATTCCATTAGTGTATGCCGTTGCAGCTGTGCTCTCACAATTTTTTGGGCGCTTCGTGAAGCTTACCCTCTCTTGAGAACGTTACAGAATTCTTTTGCCAGTTCACACATTCATCTCCCAACAATTTTTGTTTACCTTCTGACATAAAATTGAGTATTTTCAACAATCCAAAAGTAACTTTTTTGGCAACTTCCATAAGGGTTCGCACTAATCCCAAACCATTTCAATGAATCTAACCACCATTATCAAAAAGTTCAACTGACTTTCAAAACCAAATGACTCTAACAAATTCGCGTTTCACTCACTGGAACTACGCATATACGTTCTTTCAATAACTACTCACTAATTAACTAAAACTTTCTCTTAAACAGAACCAATTGCTCTCTCGCTCTCTCTCTATCTCGCTCTCTCTCTCTCTCTCTCTCTCTCTCTCTCTCTCTCTCTCTCTTCGCGCACTGATGGTTTTTTGTGACTTTTTTAATCGTTCGAAACATTTAGACCTAGCGGAAAAAAAGAACAAGGCGTACAAGATTTGTCTCGATTTATTGGATATCTTAAGTTAATATATGCTCAAGATGACCTTGGTGCGGTGGTTAACTTGGTTTCACAGTTTCAGAACAAAGCAAAGCTCATATTTCATTATCAGCATTCTTACAAAAGTACTTGATTGCTTTCCACCTAATTCGTTTGTCTGCAATGGAGGAATTCGTCTGCCCTTAGAATCGAATAAAATTTTTTTAAAAACCTAAATCAAAAAATCGGGCGGTTTACGCAAAAGTATTGTCGAAATATGCGAAAACTGAGTAAGTCAATACAAATTTTGCAATTTTTTTTTTGCATAGTTAGTATCAAGAGGTAGCATTCTGATTTTAATCACCAATTAGGCTTCTTTCATTTCGATAATTAGATAGTGTATCATTTGCGAAGGGTAAGTGTGAATAATATGCTCAAATTATTAATTTTTTTTTTGCTTCAGAAAGTATTTACCAAAAAGACTCTTGAACACTGTAAATTTTTAAAAATGTTTCTATAAATCTCAAAATGAGATTGATGGTTGGCAACTGAAATCAAGTGCTCATGAATTAAAATTTTTAAACACATATATGCTGTTTAAATGGCACTAAATTTTTTGTGTCAGAAAAGTATACAACGTAGTTCACATGCAAAGGACATTAAAATACGAAAGAACTCTTATTCCTGCATCGAATCCCCTTTGTTCGGGGAAGAATTATAGGCGCAACTTGGTTTTTTGTTCACCCTGTGTTGGACGATCTATAATTTTATTGTGGACAGTCGCAAAAGGTATCAGTAGAGAAACCGTCAAGCGTAGAGTGTAAAATAAATAAACTTTTTCAAAATTTTTTGTTTTTTTTCTGGAAATAATTTCACTTTTCAGATTGATTTTTTTCTCATTCCTTAGAATTTTTTTCTAGCTTGTGTCATTTTTGGCATCATCATGTTACCAGTAATAACATTAACGAATGTTCGTGACCTTGAAGCGACATCTGGTCCATTTTTTGTGTTGACGTGGTTCTTCAGAATCAAACAGCTTTGAGTTTGATGTTGATTTTTATTTTTAGGAGCGTTCTATGCTTTTTTGCCGTCATTTGACTTCTTTATTTTCCGTGAATTATTAGATTGGCGCCGTTTAATTTTGAAAAAATTTGGAAAATTTTTGAAGTTTTTCTGTTTGCTTTTCCACTTATTTGGATTTTCTGTTTTTTTTACTTGTTTACAGTTGTATCGATCTTGTATTTTGTTTGCTGAGAAGTCCAATTGGTTGTCTGAAGTGGCACAAGTGGAACTTATCATTGTGTCCATCTTAAAACGAATGGTTCCTAATTTTATTTAGTGAATGAGATTTTTTTTTCTTTTCCACTCACTTTGTAGTCAGAAATGAAATTTTGGCCAGTTTTTACTTTCTTACCTAAAAGGCATTACAGTTTCAGATTTATTTTGGAAACGTAATAGATGATGATTTTCAGATCTCATTTTTTTGGAAGAAATAAGTTGTTGAGATGATAAAATTGTATAGAAGTCTTTTTTTCAGAATCTATCGAAGTTTAAGTAAAAAATATAAACTACTTAATTAAAAGCGATATCTCTCTGCTCTAATTGGCAGACAATTGCCACAGGATTGTGGATCACAGAGGTCGAAACATTATCTGCCATCGCACATTAGCAAGCTTCCTTGTGTGGCATTTAAAATGGAAAGTTTATACGCAAAATATTCTATATATTTTTTGCAATATTACTTGACTAGTTGTTTACTATATATGCAACATTGATGGTTCATAATACAAAATATCGGTGATATCGGTTTTGGTTGAACAAAAACCAGTTGGTTGACGCAAGTGCAGAGGATGCATATAAGTAGCGTAACCTTTGCTCATTTCATCAGCTGTTGCAGCTGCGTTTAATCTCCAATGATCCTAACCAAAAAATTGGTCTCAACTAGTTCATCGACAGGCTCGTTTCACATTATCAGAAGTAGGCCTAAAACATGTCAGTACTCTTGTTTTAGTCGTTTAGAGACGTGGCATCTGAACATTTCGAGATGCTCTGCCCGGGTCGAGATGTCAGCGCCATTTCAGCGCATTTTTTTGTAAGAAGTGCGCTGAATGCGCTGAAATTATGTAAGAAAAGTACTGAATTCGCTAAAATGCACTGAAACTTTGGAAAGGCGCTGAAAATTCAAAATTTCAGTGCATCAACAGTGCACTTATTACATAATTTTAGCGCATTTTGAGTACAAATCTTTCTGAATTTCTGCACTTCTTTCAGCGCATTTTTTACAAAGTTTCAGCGCAATTTCAGCACAACCGTAGAAAAATTCTAGCCTTTTTGAGAAAACGTAGAAACAGCAAAATTTCAGTGCGTTTCTTACAAAGTTTCAGCGCGGTTCTAACAAAGTTTCAGCGCATTTCGAAGTTTCATCGCAATTCTTACAAAGTTTCAGCGCATTTCAGCACATTTCAGCGCCTTGTTATGTAAGGTTTTTGCGCTGAACTTTTTGAAAAATAAGCGCATTTCGGTGCAATTTTTACATAATTTTCGGAAAATTTCTCGACCCGGGAGTGATCGCCAAACTGAAATCAACAAAAGCAAACAGGATTGATCTTCGACACATTAGCGAGATTTCGTCAGATATCAGACCCGGGGCGAGGTGGTAGAAATATGACTAGACAAAACGTCGTCTGGGGGTCTCATTCCGGGTCGTTAAATACACGGTCCCGGAAGAAGTTAATGACCCGGTAAGTCGAATCATAAATCTGGTATTTCGGAACAATGACTCGGTCTGTCGAGTCATAATCCTACCGTTTCGAATCATAAATCACCGTAATTCGAATCATGTGGCCCGTACTTCGAATCATAAATCCAAATAATCTCGAGATATCTAATGCTTTCAGAAATCGGAAAACCATCAAGACTGCTAAAGTAAGTTAAGGGAAACTTATTTTTCTAAAGTTGGGTAATTAACAGATGTGACGAGTAGTATCGGTACCCTTTTTCTTATTCGAAGTCAGCGTGCGGCATAGTATGTTCACTGGCGGAGTTTGAGAGTGCTTATTTCCAATCCCAACAAGTTGTCACCACCCAGGTTGAGGTGTCATCTGAAAGTGACCTCTGATCAGACTGTTCCAGACAGAAGTAACCTCTGATCAGACCTTGCCAGACAGAAATAACCTCTGATCAGACCCAAATCAGATCATTGTACAGACGATTGTGCGACCATGGCCCAGACCAAATCCAAACCATCGTCCAGACGATTGTGCGCTTGAGATAACCTCTGATCAGACTATCCCCAGGCCATATATGTCAACTGATCAGACCAAATTCTGCACTTTTTCGCTCATTGTATTTTTGAAAATATATAAACTTGATTGGGTCAAGGATTTGTTTAAATTGAACCAAATTAAAATACCAGACTACCAGTATTATGACGCTAGTGTTTTATTTTGAGCCAGAAATTAATCCAGAAATCCATTATATGATTTTTGGTTTCATAAAGGTTCTTAGAATCTGAAAAACGCCAGAGGTTGTCTTTGTTTTCTCACACGAATTTATTTTAATTTTATCTCAAACAGATACATTATTGCATGATTTCAGCATTTCTTGGCTCTAAAGCCCAAGAAATTATTACCCACAGAAATTTAAGATAAATTTGCCGATGGTGGACAATAAAGAAATTCGGCATTAACAGTGTAGGTCAACAAATGAGACTCCATCTTAATATCATTATTTCTGACTCATAAATTTCTATTTGATTTTTATTATAATCCAAGTTACCGAAAAAATATATGTCCTGACCCAGGCCCGAATCTCACAACTACCAAAACTAATTTTAACTTCGCTGTTACAAACTTGTACTTAAAAAGAGAAAAGGTTAATTCCTGAAATGATATATAAAAAACATCATGCAGGTAGTGTATGTAATAAAAAATATAAACAGAAAAAGTCATTTTTGAACAATGAACAACGAATAGTTGATTAGATAGATAGATAGATTAATACATAGAAAGTTAGGAACAGCACACATCATGAACTAAATTTAAATTCACGCCACGTTAATTGGCCGAACTGAATTGTTCTAAAAAGTGAGCTGTGTATCTTTTTTGTGTGCCCTCAAGATTTCATTATGATATCTTACACCGCTATTGATCACCCCTGTTCAATTTAATTAGTTCCAACAATTATTTTATTAACTAATTTGCTCGTTTGGTTGTGAAGTTGGTCGTTGGTAATGGAATACCAGAAAATTTTTTAAATGCTTGCATTCTGTAATTAAAAATTTGTTCAGAGTATAGTGCAACCCAATATTGTATTGACTTTTCAACAACTAATTTGTTATTGATGAGTTTAATATCGTGAGATGAATTAGCCTTTCTACGACTGTAGCAAGCATTGACTGTCCAGTTTCACAGTTTTTCGAGAGTGGCTATAAAATTTTGACGTAATGAGCACAAAAGTACTGCTGGATTTTGCAGCTGACTAATAACAAAGAAAATTAGTCAGTGTTTTTGAAGCTTTCCGAAACGCAGTTTCGTACGGTATAGATCGATTTTATGCCTTGTGCAATGCTTCGTAAAATACTTTTTACCTCGGATTGAAAAAAAATTTTTTGATAATAGAAACCCAGGATTTTCCGTTTTTTCCTTGTGCCATGCTTCGTAAAATATATTTTTACCTCGGATTGAAAAAAGTGTTTTTCATTAATAGTAACCCAAGATTTTCCGTTTTTCTCTAACCTTTGTCCATTTATTGTAATTGACAGATCTTTAGGTTCCATGGAGACAAGCATAATTAATTCTGTTTCGTCTGCATTGAGCTTAAGAGAATTTCAAGTAAATAATCAAATTTTTGACATACTTTTCAAGAAATTCGAGACTAATTTGAGCTTTTTTCGGAGGAGAAAATGACTGTGTCATTTGCGTATTGAACTATATTAGAGATGATAATGAATTGTAGTTCCTTAACGAAAATATTGAAAAAAATTGGCCCAAAAACCGTAACTTGCGTAAACCCTCTGATCAATTTCAACCAGTCAGATTTTACATTGTTTACTTAAAATCTTTTAGAAAACCCGGTAAAACCCAAGGTTTCGAGTTTTGCGAAAAATTTCTCATGCTCTATCGAATCAAGCGTTTTTGACAAATAGAGGAAAACGGCTCCTATATCATCTTTTCTATCACGCTTGCATCGTATTGTCTCTGTTAAATTTACCAGTGAGTTTATCATTGAATAATTTTTTCTGCAACCAAATTGCGTTTTGTTTTAGATATTAGCTTTTTGGAGATATTCTTTTTTTTGGCTTTTCAAGTAGTTTTTCAAAAACTCATGATAAGGCAGGTGTTAAAGAGATTAGTCTATAGTCAATTAGCGGAGTGAGGTGAGCCAATTTTAGTTGCGAAGGAATCTGTTGGGCTTTCAAATGTTCATTAATTAAAAATTGCAACGCTTTAGCTAGTTCTGCTGCTCCTTTTTTAAGTGCTCAAGCAGGCAGGTTAGAAGTCAAGTAGCACTCTTAGGCATTCACGGCTAGTTGCAAAACTGAGAATCATGGCTAGTTAAGAATCTGATTCATGAAATCAAAACCAGTTAGAAATGAAGCAGTCTTGGCTCATTTTATTTTAAATCGTTAAATTAAATAAAAGAAACTCTGATGCTCTTTCATAGAAAAACATTTTTTTGGAAAATTGCTTTTTCCTGTATTTTGGGCTTTTGACCAAAAAGAAGTTAACAAATTTGTGTGCTACTATGCCAGAAACTGTTTTAGGGCCTTTTCATAAACACAGATGGAGACACTGTGTCTATTCTATAGCTTAGGGATCCAATCATAAATTTTCTAAAATTTGAACACTTCTGAAGTTTTTCTCGTTTTGCTGATGCCACTTTTTTCTATAAATAATTTGAAATGCAAGTTTCCTTGACATTGGTATAAATTTTTAGTGATCTGATGTTGCAGTTTTTCCTAGTGCCTCTTTTGACGTGAATTTTGCAAATATGGGATTAATCCGAGAATTCTAGTGGACGACTATCTGGTCAATGCATTCATGTTTATTTACTTCAGGTGTGTTGCTTCTGGTGGCTATCCCATTCAACCATAAACTCATCTATGTGTTCAACTGATTTTTCTAGTGCTTCTAACTTTTCTGCAAACGGTTTAGTATCATCGCATTAATCGACAAGACGTTTCAAGGTTTACTGATAATTTTTTGCTTTTTCTTCATTTAAATTACAATAAAAAATTATTTTGAATTATTTTAATTTTAGGAGTGAATACAGGACAAAAAAGTAATGCTTTATCCAAGATGCTAGCAATTGGGGTTCCATTGACGATTCACACTGAACTGATATCATTAACAATGATCTACTGTGAACCAAGGTTTTCCCAGTGAAAGAATTTACGCTGATTCAGAACACTAGATAAGGTTCGTTGTAATTTTAAAAATTGTTTACGACACTCCTAAGACCACTCCAGTAACTCGAAATCTTGTTCATAATCTATGCGGACATTCAGATGCACACGCCATAATTTCCAGCAATCTCAGTAAGGAAAAGAAAGAGTACACAAACTTCCAGGAGCCTTAAAGAAACTTAATAAACTTGAAAAAAAAATTGATATGAATAAAAATGATGAGATACTCAAAATCAAGATGTTTAAAAGCAATCGTTCTTTGAGATCCTGCTCCAAATAATTTCTCTAAAAAAGTTTCCCGGTTTTCTATAAGCATCATTGTTTCTTAGCTGTAGGTGACATAATTTTGTCATCATAATCAGCAAACCTGTATACTGCTCGTGACTGCTTCAGTAGCGCCAAATTCTCCAACTGAAATAGGTTTGACGTAATGTTGATTTCCATTGCTTTTGTAAAGACTGAAACGAAAAAAAAACAAAACTATGCGCAGTCGTAATTGGATCTCGCTTCTCAGTAAAACTTCAGATCCTATCTCCAGTACACTCTCTTTTCTTGTTTTGTCGGCGAAGATGATAAATTTGCACACTTCACTTGGCTTTGGTCAACCTGTTTTCGGTCAATTTTTCTCACTTTACATCTGCGGTGAATGGCCGTTATTTTCTTTTTTTTCCAATTCCTGATGAAGGGCATTTTGTGGTTCTACTACGGTAGCAGGTGATAAATTATTGCCCTTGGGGTATCGTGGGATATTATCTTTTGTATTTTATCCCTGTGAAGGTAATTATATTAGCGCGGAGCGGGGGTGAAGGAACTATCCGATTTCCTTTTTCTCACTCTGCTGGAATATAGTGTTTTATTTCCCACTGTTTTTGTTTATGGGTTATATTTTTTATGCTTAATCGTGCTCGGCTAAACACTGCGAGATAGTAAGTTTGCTTTTTTTTAGTTTATGTTCGTTTACAAAAATAAGGTTTCAAGCGTGGAGTCTCGGTAGTCCTGATAGTCCCTCGTTGGTTGCTTTCGTTAATGGACATCTTCGCTATTGTAGTTTTCCGAGTTAAAACTATGTCGATTAGAAGGACTGTCTCTCGGTTGAAGACGAGATTCTTCTGTAATCGAATGTGAGATAGGTTTGTTTTTTAAAAAAACGGCAGAGTTCAAGTTTGTGATAGTTAATTTGTCGTGTTTTATTCGTAAAATGGAGTTATCGGAGAAGTATTTCTCCAATTTTTTAAATAAAAAGTTCCTTTAGATTTTAAGGGACAATATTGCTGCGATGGCGCACTATTTGTTTATCTAAGAAGTACTATACTTTATATGCTACCAATGTAGGGGTTCCTATAAATTTGTAAGGACCACCCTTTTGTTTTGTATCTTTTTGGAAACGCCAACCTGTGGATTTTTGTTAACGATGGGTATATATGGATTAAATTTAATTGATGGCGCTTGTACCATAACGGCTTTTGACCAAGGATCGGAGTTGTTGATGTTGGTTTGACTGATTGTGATTTCCGTTATATACATCTGAGTGTGTCTTTTCTTTATTAAAGGACAAAAATGCAAAAGTTTGTTTTTGCAGTATCTTAATTTGTGGATGGCGGTCTACACGATCTATGTATATATGTTTTGGTAGAGAGAAACACGGTGACCTTTCTGTTGCTTTACAGTTTCCCAATTTATCGTCAGTCGAATCTAAACAAAACATAATTGGTATTTTGGTTTAATACTTAGGACAACTTCATATAGAGAGGGTCTAAGTTTGTTCGAATCTGAGAATTGAAATGCAGGGCAAAGTTTCTAGTTTCTGTGACCGTGTGCCGAATAGTGTAGCTAAAACTGCGCAAAGAAAATTATACAATTGTCTGTTGGTGGTTGCATCAAAGCCATTAGACCACGAAGCGCAAGGCGTGCGTGGTTTAAGTTGTCCTTTGTAAGCAGGAGAAAGTTTTATGAAGAGTGGTTTGCCTTTAATATTTGGGTTGTTTGAGAACTTGTGCTGTACTAAATTGACTGCGTATGATATGTCTTGTTCCATAGTTCTGACAAAATATACTGTCATTATCTGTTTTACAAAATTGATTGAAGTTGAAAGAGCTCTGTTTATTTTGATCTTACATTGATCAATACGTGAACGTTTGACATCCACCTGTTGGATAATTTCTACTAAATTTGCAAATAAAAAATGTGATTCCATTGATGTCGATATATGGTTTGCTATCTTTTTCTGAGCTATCCGTGCTAAATGTGAGCCTACTCTTTTGACAAAAGCTTCATTTATCTGTGCGTTTCTCATGTCTGGTGCATTATCAACATACGGTTTTCAAGCAATTTGCTCAATTCAAAGTACTAGTGTTTTTATTTTTTCGCCAAATGCACGAATAATACTTACTAAAAGAAATATAGCTTGAATTTGCAATTGTTGGTTATCAAAAGTTTCCTGGAACTCTCGTCGGAAAGCATGCCAGTTTTTTTTATTTCTAAAGATAAATGTGAAAACCGCGGTTGGGCTGGGCCTATAAGAGCTTTTGGTATCAATTCGATTGCTTTTAGAATCTATGCTTCGTGAAATGGAGAATCGGTCTTCTCTGGCCCTGCTGTCGTGACTATATTTTCTATGATAGCATTTGGAAAATCTTCTGAAGTATACCTTGCATCTGTGCCATCAAAAACTCTTAATGATTGCTGAATTACAACTGAGCCTCCTAAATATGAATATCTCATTTTTCAGTTTTTTCTCTCTACAGGAGTATGTGTTTGAGTTGATTCCGGTTGTAAATAGTATGGTATTGGGGCGTTTATAGTTGTTTGAATTTTTGTGTTTTCACTCGTCGATCAAATTTCACTAATTGTTGCGCCGTCATTTTAATATTGCGTTGATTATTGGGGGTTTTTGTGACCGTTGAGTTGAAGTGTTTACAATTATCTTTCGGTATTAAGGTCAACTGAGTTTTCTTTCTGTAAGCAAGGTAGTGATGTATAAACATCAGGTAATAATGGCAAGTTAATGTTTAGCTCCATGTTAGAACTTTTGTGATAGTTCAGTAGAGATAAACGGTTGTCGATGATTAATAGCGTTTTCTATAATTTTTTGTTGTTCTGTAATACAACAAAAGAGAGAGTATTGACAGTGTGTTATGGAAACATCGTTCCATCATCCAGCAGTGTGGAATTCAAAATAGTGGTTCTGTGTTATTATCAAATGTAAAACCATGGTTTCCCGCGTTATGAATCTCCTTTGCGATTGAGGAAACATCAATTTGTAATTTTTATATGAATTCTGATTTCAACAATACATATATATATTTTCTGGAAACCAGTTTTGGGTCATAAGTAAATTGTGATAATTTTTGCTCGCTTTTTGCTCGTTATTGTATGGCGGTTGCGTTTAAAGCACGTGCAAGTCTTTCCAGAAACTCAATGAATGTTTTTCTAACAAAGTTTCCTCTGTCAGCAATGAGTATTTCATCATATACGCCTCTCAGAATTCAAATAACGTATCTAATAATGAACAGAATGTATTGTCATAGGTAAGAGATTTATGTCTATTTGCGATGGGGTCACGCTTAAAAAGGAATGTGCCTTTTGTTAATATTTGACTATAATTAATTATTAGGTAAGAAGGAAACGCAACTCGAGCAATTTGTGAAGCCTCATCTAGTAGAGAGAGGAAGGGTTGTTGGTCTTTTGCTAAAATAGGGAGTTTTTAGTTGTAAAGTGGTATTTAAAATTATAATTATTAGGTCTATACAGTGGAATTGTGTTATTTCGAAAGGTTATAATTCTTCTGTCAAGTGTTCTTTTTCTTGCCTTAAAGTAGACAATTGTCTGTTTTTGGAATAGGTATCCGTTTTGATCGGAGTTTGGCTATGATTTTGGCTCATTGTGAACTTAGTTTTAGAGTAATTTTCTCGTTTCCTAGAAAGGTTGCATAGGATTGTAACTCCTGTTAATGAAATTAAATGTATAAAAGGGTTTGTTAACTCACTGGTCGCACCAGTAAAGGCAGAACTTAATTGGGCTTTTTAGCAGCTTTAAAGTATAAAATTTCAGATTACTTCTTTCGGCGCGCGACATAGACTTAGCTAGTTCTCTCAGACTAACCGACTCAGTCAAATTTTGAATAAAAAACACCGGAGTCAAGTTGGGAGATATATACAATTAGTGCAGCTATCTACTAAACTGAATAATTTCTGGCGTGCAAGCGCTATATAAAAAGAATAGAGTCTTCTCAGTCTCTGATTGGTTAAAATTGTACATTCAATATTTCGTCTGCTACAATAGGGTTGTTTAAGGAAATTTTTTTAGTTGTTTTCAGCAACGTTCGACAATATAAACGGTTTTTTATCAGGATACCTGAGCAAAAAAGATTTGGTTGGGGCGCGTTATCAACATTTAAAAATCTTTTACTGTATTGAGAAGTGAAAATGTAATTCGCATTCTACCCAACCGTAATTTTTAGCATTTAATTTAATTTTGATTTAAGTTCTCAAATAATTTCTTTTTCGCAATCAATGACTCCCTCCTCCATCGCATGCATTTTTTCTTATTGTATTCATTTTTGGTGATTTTTTTTCGAAATGTGTAGTTTGTGTTTTACGAGTTCATTAATTGATTCCATGGTCGAATGAAAATTATTTAGAGTTTACTCATCACTACCATTGCAGCATGGCAACAAATCAATATGAACTGACAACATTTAGCCTTCCGGTGTTTGATATTTACCTGTAAACAATAAACACCTCATATCAACATTTGTTGTTGTGCTGAAGGGTTCTGTTGTACTGTAGAAAGTGTTGCGGATTTTGAAAACTTACCAAATCTAACTTTGGTAATTTTGAAGGTTTTTGAATTAAACAAGGTTTGCCGATTTGTTCACAACTTTTGCTGCTTTATTCTTTGTTCAGCAACGTCAGAATATTTCGAAAAATGAGTCGATTTGCTCCTGCTGTGCTAATTTTGACGGTTGCTATTGGACTGTCCTATGGAAGTGATTGGATGAACCGCCTTTACGGTGACTCCTGGCGTGATCCGGGCAGGTACGGCCGACACGAGAACCCAGACCTCAGTCGCGAAATCCAACGAATGCGGTTGGAAAAGATGAGATGTGGCTCTCAAGAGTACTGTGAACAAATCTGCGAAAATGATAAGTTCATTCCTGACTTTATCAAGAAGCGCGACGAAGATTGCACGATTACAGGAAAGTGCAGACGACAGCGATGCCGATGCTATTGTGAGATGAATCAACCTCAGCCCCCCAGCTTGGGCTAAAATGAACAATTCCGGGCGATGTCTTAATTGCGATCGCTGATTGGTTTATCAGGAACGCATGATTAAAATTTAGACCAACTAAATTGATTAAACCATTGACGTATACTGAACACTTATACTCTTAGTAAAATAATCTTAAAATGAATTAGAATATTTTCGAAATTATTTTCAAGTTTATTTAGAACCAGTTTTAGCAATATTCGATAGACACGAAGCACATTTAAACTGAATTGAAAATATCGTCGGTCGCAAGCATTCAAGCGTATTTTCAATGCCTTTGTAATTTTCTCTTTGCAAGCATTTCTGGCAATTTTTGATCTGTTATAATTATCTTAATTTAGTGTAGGCAGCCGTTTTTGACACAGTTTTTATATTGGTTCATTGGTGTTAGTTTTCTCCAGAAGAAAACGCTCGTTGAATGTGAACATGAGAAAGTCCTGCAGTTGTGTACACTTGAATTTTGTTTCAATATTTTATTAAAACCCAGGTTGAAGTCGCAGATTGAAGCTACTTCTCGCAAGACCATCTTCGAGCGCACCTGTGCGCATCAATATTGTGCACTCGAATCATATAAAACGAAAGCATTTTTTAACTCACGAATGTGTGGACAACAATCTGGAACTTGTCTGATCAAAGGCCATTTCCCTGGTCAGTCTAATGAAAGGTCCTTTCGGCCTGGGACCTAAATAATAAACCTAAACCTTGATAATAATGAGTCAAATGGTTTTGCGATTGTTATTAGTCATGCAGATAATATAAAAAATGTCAAACACATTATACCCTATTTCATTCCCGGGCCGAGGTATCAGCGCTAAAAACAAAAAAAGTTATGTAAGACTGGAGGTTAATGCGTTGAATTAATATGCGATCTACCCAGGTTGAGGTGCCATCCGGAAGTGACCTCTGATCAGACCAAGTCCAACGCACACGGTGTATTCCCAGACCAAAATTACAGGGTCTGGGATTTGGTTCCAGCGCACAATAGTATGATCAGAGGTCACTTCGGTCTGGGGACGGTATGATCAGAGGTCACTTCGGTCTGGGGATGGTATGATCAGAGGTCACTTCGGTCTGGGGATGGTATGATCAGAGGTCACTTTGGTCTGGTGATGGTATGATCAGAAGTCACTTCAGGATGGGAAAGGTCTGATCAGAGGCGGATTCAAGCGCACATTAGTCTGATCAGAGACCATTTCGAGCGGAATTTTTGTTTTTTTTTTGTTTTTTTTTTACAGAGAGATTTCGGCTCTGTCAAGAGGCAACAAAAAGCAGCATTCTGATCAATGACAGATCTAGAGTCTAACGTCTTTAATCAGAAATACCAGGGTTCCAACTGATTGAACATGTCAGTCCACTTACAAAAACATTTTGTTTAACTGTAGAATACGATGTTTTATATGGAAAGCTGTCTAAATTTATCCATTGAGTTGGAAACATGAACTAATGTATACTAAATATTTTTTTACTCAGCAGTTGGGTTATCTTTTCTTTAGGAATAATACTTTTATAATGGTCTTTTCTCTAGATGAATATAATAATGCAAACATCATTTTGTATGAAATGAGTATATTATAACCAAATTCGTGCGGTGAGGTGATTTAGAGAGCACAATAGTCTCATCAGGAGTAACTTTTGAGCGCACAATAGTCTGATCAGAAATGATTTTGAGCGCACAATCGTCTGGACAATGTTCTGATTATGGTCTGATCAGAGAGCTCCTTTCCGTCTGGGAAGGTCTGATCAGAGACAGTTTCGAGCGCACTTAGAGCGCACATGGTGTTTCGAGTGCAATTTAGTCTGATCAGAGGATACTTTGGTCTGGGAGGGTCTGACCAGAGGTAAATTTCGTCTGGCACGGTCTGATCAGGGGTAACTTCCGGGTGGCACCTCAACCTGGGTACGCTTGAGACTAGATATTACATAGTTTTGCGTTTTTGAACGTAGATTTTACATAATTATGCGTCGAATTTAGCGCCGATCTTACATGAATTTGGGTTGAATATAGCGTAGAACTTACATAAATTTGCGTTGATTTCGGCGTTGATCTTACATTATATTGCATTAAATTCAGCGTTGATTTCACATATCTTATAAAGAATGATACGGTGGCACATTGGTAGAAAAGGCGAAAAACAAGTAGGAAGTCAGTTGTTCGAATCTAACAAACAGCGCTGTAAGCGTTGATTTTTTGCAAGATCTACGTAAAATTATGTAAGATCTACGCTTATAAGGGCAAAATTATGTATGATGTACGCTTAGAAACGCACAACTCAACGCATTCACCGCAAATTTATGTAAAAATGCGATGAATTTTCTGACTCGTCAACGCTAGTTGGCGCTTATCTTACATAATTTTGGCATAATTCCGCGGCCCGGGTTATGTACAAGCCCTGTATGATAGCTAGTGAATCGTTACTCATTCTGCATGACTATGGGGACTTCATATGTGATTCATGTACGATAAATACAATAATATGAGAGTAAGACAATGATAAAAACTATTATGGATACTGGAAAACATTTATGACTGATGCATACCTACAGGGGAAACATATATTCATTCATTTATGGCTTTGCAGGACTAACACAAAAAAGTTAAATTCCAAAAAATGACTTGAAGCCACTGAAAACTTTTTCAAGCGTACTCGTGTTTCCAATCTGTGATACTCATAGAATTACCAGAAAGACACTATTCAAAAAAACCTTCTATAATTACGCGCAATAGGCAATATCATTTTGTTGCTAATTAGCACTGAATTTTATATCTAGATTAAATCAGGTGAAATGAGCGTCACAATTGAGATTGTTCAAGTAACCCGTAATAAATTGCATGAACTTTTTATAATAGTGATGAAATTATACAAAACAAATATTATCTTTTCTGAATACTGAAGTCATATATGACTTTGTTCTATTATAACAATTTTTGAATGGCCGGCAAACCAAGTATGACGCAATTAAAATTCCATTCAGAGAACTGCAGATACCATAAAAATATCTATTTATTTTGCTAAATCTACAATCATTAAGTCGCTGGGTGAGCAATGCCACTTAAAGCAATTGAAAATTGAGCAAAAAGTTTCACAACTGTGAAATTTTGTGAATTGAAACACATAGCCTATTTCTGACAGGAAATTTTTCTCTCGTCTCAGTTTTCCTACGGTATAGATTCATCGAAAATTTTCATTTCTTTTACTTTCAATCGACCATAATATTTTGTTCAATGATTATTCGCCGAGAAAAGCAACGTCGCTTCCGTGGATGGGATTTTTTATTACAGGATGAAAAAGACTAATAAAGGCAATCATAATTGCCTTTACAATAAAACAATTTAGAGATGCTCAAAAAATGTGACGCTCAATATCTTCGACGAATACTTTTGAAGCCCCAGTCAACCACAAGAGATTAAAACCGGCAGTTGTCACCATCCGGGTCGAATTTCCTCCCAAAAATCCTCCCATTTTGTTGTAAGAGTGAGGGGGGATTTGTCTATGAGGGGTACATTGATGTAAGAGTGTGGGGGTAGTTTGTTCAGAGGGGGTAAAATGATGTAAGAGTTGGGCTGCAACGGGGGGACTTTTGAGGAATTACCTCCCTCCCTCCCCCCCCCGACTAAAATTGTAAGAGTGGGCTGCAATGAGCTGCAATGGGAGGACTTTCGATGAAGTACCTCCCTGACTAAAATTGCCATGTAAGACTGGGCTGTATTGGGCTGCAATGGGAGGACTTTTGAGGAAATACCCCCTGACACAAGATTAGTATGGGGGTATTTGTTCAGAGGGGGTAAAAGGAGGTAAGAGTTAAGCTGCCAAAGGGGATAAAACGGTGTAATAGGGAGGGGGTAAATTGTGCAAGGGGGGATGGGGGGTAAAACCAGTTCAAAGTTGAGCTGCCAGGGGGTAAAATGGTGTAAGAATGAGGGGGTATTTTTCAGAGGGGGTAAATTGAGGTAAGAGTTGAGCTGCCATGAAGGGAGGGGAGTAACGGGTGTAAAGGGGAGGGGTAATTTGTTAAGAGGAAGTAAAATGATGTGCAAAAAATAGTGGCCAGCAAGGCAGTCAAAGAAGTGCAAGTAGCTTCCTTATAGCCACTGAGACATTCGACTGCAATTCAGTGCCTCCTCTGTATCTAATTTGACTGGAGCTTAAATTCAAGCAAAATTTTTTCTCGATGATCCAGAAAAGAGCCATGAAGCGCTGAGCAAACATTCAATTTATTTTTAACAGCAATTACGTCAAATAGAAACAGCTAACTTGAGCACCTGTAAAATCAATTTGAATTGACAAAAACTCTCTTCTGTTGACATCAACTATTTGTGAATTCAAACAGTTAACAGTTTTTATTCTTATATAAAATGCGATATATAGGAGCAATTGAAATATGAGCAAAAAGTTTTTATTACAGGATGAAAAGACTAATAAAGGCAATCATAATTACAAAAAAAAAACAATTTAGAGCTGCTCAAAAAATGCGACGCGCAATTTCTTCGACGAATAGTTTTGAAGCCCCAGTCAACCACAAGCGATTAAAACCGACCAGTTGTCACCATCGGGGTCGAATATCCTCCCAAAGATCCTCCCATTTTGTTGTAAGAGTGGGAGATTTGTCTATGAGGGGTAAATTGCTGTAAGAGTGCGGGGGTAGTTTGTTCAGAGGGGACAAAATGATGTAAGAGTTGGGCTGCAATGGGAGGACTTTTGAGGAATTACCCCCCTCCCTCCCCCCCCCGACTAAAATTGTAAGAGTGGGCTGCAATGAGCTGCAATGGGAGGATTTTTGCGGAAGTACCCCCTGACTAAAATTGCCATGTAAGAGTGGGCTGCAATGTGAGGATTTTTGAGGAATTACCCCCTGACTAAAATTGCCATGTAAGAGTGGGCTGCAATGGGCTTCAATGGAGGACTCTTGAGGAATAACACCCCTGAATATAATTGCCATTTAAGATTGGGCTACCTTGGGTTGCAATGTAAGGACTTTTGAGGAGTTACCTCCCTTGATTAAAATTGCCATGTGAGAGTGGGCTGCAATGGAAGGATTTTTGAGGACTTACTTCCCCTTACTAAAACTGCTAAGTAAGAGTGGGCTGCAATGGGCGCAAATGGGAGGAAAAAGGTAAAGTGGTGTAAGAGTTGTAAGGGGGTATTTGTTCAAAGTGGGTAAAGGGAGGTAAGAGTTGAGCTGCCAAAGGGGATAAAATGGTGTAAGAGTGAGGGGGTAAGTTTATCAGGGAGGGGGGTGAGGCTAAAACGAATTCAAAGTTGAGCTGCCGGGAGATAAAAAGGTGTAAGAGTGAGGGGGTGTTTTTCAGAGGGTGAAAATGAATTAAGAGTTGAGCTGCCAAGGGGGGTAAAAAGGTGTAAGAATGAGGAGGTAGTTTGTTCAGAGGGGGTAAAATGAGGTACGAGTTGAGCTGCCATGAAGGAAGGGGATAACGGGTGAAAGAGTGGGGGTAATTCGTTAAGAGAAAAAAAAATGATGTCCAAAAAAATAGTAGCCAGTCAAAGAAGTGCAGTCAAAGAAGTGTAAGTAGCTTCCTTGTAGCCACTGAGACATTCGACTGCAATTCAGTGCCTCCTCTGTATCTAACTTGACTGGAGCTTAAATTCATGCAAAAGTTTTCCTCGATGATCCAGAAAAAATCCATGAGGCGCTGAGCAAACATTCGATTTAATTTTAACGGCAATTACGTCAAATAGAAACCGCTTACTTGAGCACCTGTAAAATCATTTTGACTTGACAAAAACTCTCTTCTGTTGACATCAACTATTTGTGAATTCGAACAGTTAACAGTTTTTGTTCTTATATTAAATGCGATATATTAGGAACAATTGAATTATGAGCAAAAAAAATTTTACTACAGGATAAAAAATACTAATAAAGGCAATCATAATTACAAAAAAAAACAATTTAGAGTTGCTCAAAAAATGTTAAGCGCAGTTTCTTCGACGAAAGCTTTTGAAGCCCCAGTCAACCACAAGCGATTGAAAGTTGCCATCACCGGGTCGAATGTCCTCCCAAAAATCCTCCCATTTTGTTGTAAAAGTGGGGGGATTTGTCTATGAGGGGTAAATTGATGTAAGAGTTTGTGGGTAGTTTGTTCAGAGGAGATAAAATGATGTAAGAGTTGGGCAGCAATGAGAGGACTTTTGAGGAATTACCCCCCCCCCCCCCGAAATAGTGGAATTCAAAAAACAGTGGCTGTTCTGGTCAAAGTTCCGAAGGACACTCTCTGTTAACCTTGTGTAGCTATCCTTCAATTTCTCAAACAATTATTGACAGTTCATAAATTTTTTGCCATAAAGACGAGTTTTAGTACCAAAGAATCCCTTTTGGACGCGCAAGATCCACTGCTCTCATTGATGGTGAGACATTTTTTGTCAAGTTCATGTTAAGACACGACAAGTTAAACAATGATTGTGATTTTTTTGTTCAATTTTTTTTTTGTGTGATTCTGTTAAACAAAAAAAACGTCTTATTTGATATTGCAATTTTGTTTAAGCCCCTAATTCTTTTTGCAATGCGGCTAGAGCACGCAACGTTGCAGGTTCCATCAGTTTTGTGCACCTGATGGATTTTAAGAAAGTTTACCCATTAAGTTTGGGAGGTAAAAATGTGAGAGATACATATTTTTTAGGATTTTTCTTTTTCCTAGTTTTCATCAATGTTCAATAATTTGCATATTTTGTGCCATATTAGCATTTTTCTCTTGATTTTTGATTTATTAGCTTGGCAAAATAGACGAATTTTTTATTCGCCGTGCTACGATCTCATCGACGTTGGGATATCAACTATTTGTGAATTCAAACAGTTAACAGTGTTTATTCTTATATAAAAGACGATATATTAGGAGCAATTGAAATAGAAGCAAGAAAAAATTGTTTCAATCCGGAATCCAAAAAATGGCGGATGTTTTGGTCAAAGTTCCAAAGCACACTCTTTGTTAACCATGTGTAGCTAAATTTCAATTTCTCACACAATTATTGACCGTTCAAACATTTTTTGCATTAAAGGCGAGTCTTAGTACCATAGAATCCCTTTTGAGTGCACAAGATCCACTGCTGTCATTGATGAGGAGACAACTTTTGTCGAGTTCTTGTTAAGACGCGACAAGTTAAACAATGATTGTGATTTTTTGTGATTCTGTTAAATAACAAAAACGTCTTATTTGATATCGCTATTCTGTTTAAGCCCCTAATTCTTTTTGCAATGCGGCTAGAGCACGCGACGTTGCAAGTTACATCACAGTTCTGTACACGTTGAGGATTTCAAGAAAAATTACCCACTAAGTTTGGGAGGTAAAAATGTGAGAAATACATTTTTTCTAGGATTTTTTATTTTCCTAGTTTGCATCAATATTCAATAATTTGCATATTTTGTGCCATATTAGTTAGCATTTTTCTCTTGATTTTTGTTTTATTATCTTGGCAAAATAGACTATTTTTTGTTCGCTGTGCTACGATCTCATAGACGTTGGGACATCAACTATTTGTGAATTCAACCAGTTAACAGTTTTTATTCTTATATAAAAGACGATATATTAGGAGCAATTGAAATAGAAGCAAGAAAAAATTGTTCCGATCCGGAATCCAAAAAATAGCGGATCTTCTGGTCAAAGTTCCAAAGCACACTCTCTGTTAACCATGTGTAGCTATATTTCAATTTCTCACACAATTATTGACCGTTCACACATTTTTTGCATTAAAGGCGAGTTTTAGTAACATAGAATCCCTTTTGAACGCGCAAGATCCACTGCTCTCATTGTTAAGACGCAACAAGTTAAACAATGATTGTGACTTTTTTGTTCAAATTACTTCCTGTGATTCTGTTAAATAACAAAAACGTCGTATTTGATATCGCTATTTTGTTTAAGTCCCTAACTCTTTTTGCAATGCGGCTAGAGCACGCGACGCTGCATGTTACATCAGTTTTGCGCACCTGATGGATTTTAAGAAAGTTTACCCACTAAGTTTGGGAGGTAAAAATGTGAGAGATACATATTTTCTAGGATTTTTTATTTTCCTAGTTTGCATCAATATTCAATAATTTGCACATTTTGTGCCATATTAGTATTTTTCTCTTGATTTTTGATTTATTAGCTTGGCAAAATAGCCGAATTTTTTGTTCGCCGTGCTAAGATCTCTTAGACGTTGGGACAATATTTGCCAATATTAATTACAGTTTTTCGCCAACATTTCTTAGATTAGTTAGTAATTCTTTGATTTTTTCGGCAATATATTTTGTCTCCTACACACTGAATGTGGAAACGCAGCAGTCAAAGAATTAAAAAGTTACATAAACACGTTTAACCGAAGATATAAATGTCAATCTGTTCAAAATCGAATCGGAGTTATAAAAGTCACGATTTCTATGTTGAAATGATTTATCCTCATAACTCTTCTTGATCGTCTGTTCATTAGTTGCTTTCATTTTCTAGTTCCGCTCTGGATAACCATTTCTACCAATTTTTTCAGTGGAAAACCTGTTCAATATTTTGTCTTGTTTGGATTCCCCTGCACATCAGAGGAACTCTTAAATTTATTAAGAAGATGTATTGTTTATGCTCTTCGGCCTAAGTCTTGCATACCAAGACAACTTTTCATTAATATTTGTATTTCTGACAGTCGCAACCATGGTAGCAAATCAACCTCTATAAATACATCATAATTCGCGCCATTGGCACACAAGTTGTGGTTAAAAACGGGAAATCACTTACTATAAATAATATTGAAAATGAATGTCAAACACTTCTGACTTCTTCAATAAAATCAACTTAAATAAATAGCTTCAATGGAAATAGGTTGGGGGAATGGAAATCAGGAAATGAATGGGTTTTGGAGGACGAAAGTGTAGGTGGGGGGAGGAAAATGAGGGTGTGGGGGGATAAAATATAAAGGAACTTGGTTCCTTTACACTCCCGGTAACAAAAGGCAACATTTAAAATGAAAATGTAAACAAAAAAAATAAAGCACAAAAGTTTTCTTTCTGATATTGAGTTTCTTTGTGCGTGTTTGTGTGTGTGTCTGTCTGTTTCAATGAACTTGTTTCATTGACCCTCCGGCGCACTTGACAATTGCGGGAATACACGGCTTAGGGTTACTGCTGGTCTCTGTACCATTCCTGTAGACCTCTGGATGTCGAAGCTCCTGGCTATTCCGTCTGAACCTCTGTGTGCTTTCACAACCCTCCCGAGAGGCCAGATGCCTCTGGGTGTAAAGTTCTTGAGCACCCACACAACGTCACCTTCATCCAGCTCCTCATTTGATTTTTTCCACTTTACTCTTTTGTTGAGCTCAGGAACATATTCCTTCAGCAACCTATTCCAGTAGTGATCAAGTATTGTCTGCGTCAACTTGAAGTCCTTAGTGGAAAACCGCTGGTTGCTGTTCACAAGAGGTTTCAAACACATGTGAGGTCTGCGAAGGAGGAAGTGATTGGGAGTAAGGGGTCCCTCATCTGAGATGCTGCAGCCCACATCAGTTAATGGCCTGGAGTTCAAAATTGCCTCGGCCTGTGCCACAACTGTCTGCAAAACTGAGAGTTTTAGTTTCCGACTGCCCAGCACTATTAGTAGACTCCTCTTCGCGGTCTGTATCAGCCTCTCCCAGACTCCTCTGAAGTGTGGTGCCAATGGAGGATTGAAAGTCCACTGAATGTTCTGTTGAGCCAATTGCAGTCTGATGTACTCGTTGTCTGGCTTGTAGGTTCTCTGGAACTTCAACTTCATTGCTTGGTTGGCTCCAATGAAGTTTTGCCATTGTCACTCACAATGAGGTCAGGGTATCCACGTCGTGAGACAAATCTGCGAATGGTCATGAGAAGACAATCGGTTGAGAGGTCATTGCACACCTCTAGGTGAACAGCTCTGGTGACCAGGCATGTGAACAAGCAGACGTAGTGCATTTGGGTGCCCTCTCTCTTGTCCTCAATGTAGAAAGGTCCAAACATGTCCATTCCTGTTTTGACGAAGGGGTACTGTTTGTTTACATCTGGAAATCTGAATTCAGGAAGATCGGCCATCTTCGGTCTCACATTGTCTGCCCTCCATCGTCTGCAAATGAAACAGTATTTCCCCAGACTTCGCAGCACTTTTCTCAATCCAATCATCAGGAAGGTCTGTTGCAGGTCAGCCTTCACATGTTCCACGCCCTGATGTCCACAGTCATGGTGCGCCTTTTCAATCAACAACCTTGCAATTCTGCTCCTGCTATGGAGAACGAGGGGATGTTTCGCACTGTAGGTTAAAGGTGCCTTGTTGAGTCTTCCTCCTACCCTCAAGAGTCCGTTGTCATCTAGAAAGGGAGTGAAGGGCATCAGCTTGTCTCCTTTCTCAAGATTGTCTCCCTTCAACAGTGCAGAAATTGTTCCCGAGAACAACTCGTTTTGGGACATTTTGATGAGGTAGTTCCTTGCCCCGTTCTCATCTGATGCAAAATTGTCAGTGTTGGAGGTCCCAGGTGATTCGTTTTGTCTTCTTGTTCGGAGTTTTGCCTTGAAGCGTCTTCTTGCCTGGAACAGCATTCTAGTAGAGTTGAGTAGTCGACTCCATGTTGAAAATTTTTCAACCTCAATGACCGGCGTCTGAAGATGTGTCGCTTGTGTAGCGCAAATGTGGGGATCACTGTCCTCTGCAAAATTCCAGGAGTCTTGAGGTGTGTTTAGAAAGTCTGGTGGTTGAAGCCACAGATTTGGTATGTCTGATGGGGTGAGGCCTCGTGTGCCGTGGTCAGTGGGATTCATCTTTCCAGGGATGTGTCTCCAATTGTCCGGGTTGGAATTCTCATGAATTTTGGTCAATCTGTTGGCAATGTACATCTTCTGTCTTTGCTTGGATTGTATCCATCCAAGTGTAGCAGTGCTATCTGTCCAAAAATGTTTTGAGGTTATGGTTGTTGTCATCTCGCTCTCACAGAACCCAGCCAGCTCTGCTCCAAGTGTTGCTGCTTCTAATTCCAGTTTTGGAATGCTCAACTGCTTGATTGGTGCCACCTTTGTTTTGCTGATCACATATTGTGATGTGCAAGATCCATCGGCGTTGGTTGTCCTCACATAAACTATGGCAGCAATTGCACTCATTGAGGCATCAGTGAATGTGTGAAGTTGATGGGTCCCATTGGTGTTGGGAATCAAGCATCTAGGAATTTGGATTGAAGTCATGCTGTCGAGCTCATCCATCCACTCCTGTATTTCTTGCTGGTAGCAGTCTGACACAGGTTGATCCCAGTTTCTTCCCTCTTTAATGATTCTTTGGAGAATGCATCTAATTCTGATGGCAAAGGGCGAAATCAGTCCGACTGGGTCGAACAGAGAAGCTGCCATTGAAATCACTTTTCTGTGAGTCATCTGTTGTCCTGTGTAGAGAAGCTTCGGTTTTGCAAACATCAACTTGTCAGTTTTGGGGTCCCAGGTCTGACCAAGGATTCTTTGGGCTTTCATTTCCGCCTTGTGTTCTTCCAGTAGGTTTTCTAATGCGGCTGGTCTGTTGCTCAGGAACTTTGTCAGATTAAATCCTCCTGTATGCAAAACAGTTTTGATCTCATCTGCACTTCTGCGGGCCTCCTCTTCAGAAGGGTAGGTCTGCATGAAATCATCCATGTAGAACTGCTGCATGATTGATGTGTAGGCCTCTGGTTGTTCTTGTTTGTGGTCACTTGCACACTTCTGCAGAACAAAGATCGCACAAGAAGGTGAGCATGTGGCTCCAAAAATGAGTCGATTGTATTTGAAGATCTTTTCACTGCCACCCTCTGTCCACAAAAAACGGAGATAGTCCTGGTCTTGTGGTTGGATGCCAATTTGCATAAACATTGCCTCGATGTCAGCTGTGATTGCCACTGAGTACTGCCTGAAGCGGAGAAGAAGGCCATGCAGGTTGCAGAGTAGATCCGGCCCTGTCAGCAATGCGTCATTGAATGAGATTCCCTTATATTTGGAAGCAGCGTTTGTGACTCTGCGGATTTTGTCTGGTTTCTGTTTGTTGATCAGTGGGTGATGGGGAAGGTACCAGACAGAGTGTCTGGAACTGGAGTCTGCAGTTGTGATGTAGTTTTTATCCAAATCTTTTTTGATTGTTTCCTCGTATCGGTCTCTCAAGTTTGTGTCCCTCTCCAGTCTCTGCTGCAGAGCGTGTCACTGAACTTTGGCCATGAAGTAGTTGTTAGGCAGTGTGATGTCTTTCTTCCATGGAAGTCCAATCTGGTATCTGTCACCAATGTGTTTTATGGTATCATTGAGGATGGACAGAGCTTCTTTGTCATCTGCAGACTGTCCCATCGAAGAACACTGATTGAAGTTCACTCCTTCAATTGTCCAGAAGAGTTGGAGAAGATCTTCATCTGGATCGTCTTGTCGTCTCCTGATATGATTGAAAAGTGTTATGATTGTGCTGTTTGACTGTCCGACCCTCTTCTGCGTGTACCTCTGAGGAATGGGCCCTGTCAGTGTCCAGCCAAGCAGAGTGTTGACTCCGTATGGAGTGCCAGTGGGTCCTGTTTTGAATTGTCTGGGAACCGTTGCTGTGAATGCATCTGCTCCAATCAGAATTCCGGTCCGGTTGTCTCTGATTGTTGGAAATCTTATGTTCTGGAGGTAAGAGTGGTCTCTGCAGATCTCATTCAACAATTCAATTTGAACTCTGGGCATTCGGAACTCCTCCATTGCTGTTGCGTACACAGGGATTCTGATCACAGGGCAACTGCTGCACAAAGCTCCTATGCCGATCATGACATCTGCTGTTTTAACTGAGTGTTCACCGTGAAGTGAAGCTAGTGGTAGGGTTATGTCTTTCGGTTGTTGAACTTGAAGTGCATCAGCAACCTTCTTTGTTATTTGAGTGTTGTCACTGCCACTGTCCAACAAAGCGTAGGTTTCAATGCAAAGATCTCTGTTGAAAAGTGTTACTAGTATCGCTTGCAATTGTATCTGCGGTCTGATCCATGAAGTTTCCTGTTGGTTGCTGCAAGTGTAGTTTTGTTGCGGAGTAGTTGCCTGCTGTTGGGCTACAGTGCGCTGATTGCTACTCTGCTGTCTGTCGTTGTTGTTCTGCGCGTTAATCGGCTGAGGGTGAAAACCATTTTTGTTCCAGATGCCCCTGTGAGAAGTGCTGCTATTAGATCCACATTGTCTGTTCATGTTTCCATTCTGTTGGTTGTAGTTTGTACTCGTTTGCTGCCTTGGGTTTTCATTATTAAAGTTACGTCCATAGTTTGACTGGTTTTGGTTTGTTTGGTTTCTGAAGGTATTATGTTGTGAGCTTTGATTCCAGTTCCCACATGGTTGTGCATTTTGTTGCTGATGCCTTGCATCAGTCCTATGGAGTGTTGAGTGATGGAAGCCATTGCATCTGTCCACAAGGCACCTTGTTTTCGATTGGCACAGACCTTTTTCGTGAGCTCTTAGACAGTTAGGGCACAGATTGAACCTCCTCACACAACCCTGTCGGTCATATACTGACTTTTCCAAGTATTCGGGACAACGACCAAGGTTGTGGTTTTGTGAGCAGAGTTGACATGACACATCTGGTTGCCCCCTTCTAGAAAAAGTGTTCACTCTGGTTCTCTGGTTCCGTTGTGGGGAGATGTCCTAGCACGCCTCTGCGTAGGAGTCAATCCAATCAGCAAAGTGGGTAAGGTTAGGTTGCAGCAAGCCTTGGCTTCTTGTGTGTTGATTCCATCTGATTATCATCTTAGGGTTCAGTTTGTCTCTGGCCATTCTCAAGACAGCTGAAGACTTCAAATCAGCTTCAAAGTTGTGAAGCCTGAATGTTTGTACCAGTCTCCTCAAGAAAGATGAAAAGCTCACGAAAGTGTTTGGTTCGTCCAGTCTGGGTTTCGCCCACTTCTCCAATTGATCCAGGTATGCAGCGACCATGTGCTGTGGTTTGCCAAACTTTCTGGTCAGTTCAACGATGGCTTCATGGTAGTAGTCCCCATTGTAGGAGTATCCACTTATGGAATCCCTTGCTTTATGTGTTACAGAGTTTTGGAGGTATGTCATTTTTTGGGCGTCTGAGAGGCCACTGTTGTTGTGAATGGTTGCTTTGAAGAAACTGAACCACTGATGCCGATTCAGAGGATCACCTGTGAAACTGTCAATTGAAATCGTGGGCAAATTCAATGTGTTCTGTATCATTAGTGCTTGGTGTTGCATCCAGTCTGGTGTGAAGGTCGGAAAGCCATTATATAGATTGTTGTTATGGCCGTTGTTATTTGGTCCATCAGGCCCGCTGAAATTGTTCAGTGGAAGTTGATTAATTTGCGGTGTGTACCTATGGCTTATTGTCGGAGCAGCTTGGTTATTGTTGTGAAAAGAACATGTTTGTTGCAAATGCCCAGCTCAGCCGTCCTCATCCTCATGTCGGTTCTGTCCCTGAACATTGTTCTGTTCTCTCGATCGTTCTTCTGTTCTCAGTGCCCCTGTGAGAAATTCCCGGTTCCTTCCTCTATCTTCAATTTTCAGAACGGGTTGAGAATTATCAGGGTCTTCTGATTCGGACGAGTCAGCGTTGTTACTTTCCTGATTGTTGCGGCTTGCCAAATGATGTTTCATTGCTCTATTGTGTAAAGGGTACTGTTTTCTTAATAGATTAGGGGAAGGCGCTACTGATGTGTTGAACACGGATTTAGTGTCACTTGCATCTGTTCTGTGTGCTTTTGCTCTCTGTTTGCATTTCAGCACGGTTATGTTTCTTTCGGCAGATTCATTAGCAAGTGCTGTCAACTCTTCACTTGTCAGCTGTAGCTTCATGAGTTCATTGCAACTTCTGTCTAACTGCTCTTCTTGAGACCTCAAGAGTTCCAAAGTTTCACGTAGTATGCTTAGACCTTCGTTACTATTGCTTTGTTCTTCGAAGAGGTCTTTTACTGCATTCCACTCTATCACTTTCAACTGAAGTTGTTGCGCTAGGCTGTTCTTTGCTGCTGATGATGCTTTGGACTTGTTTGGCATATTGATTGTTTTAGAAGACTTTTCTTACTTTACAAAGTTTATACTGCACTGTTACTGCACTAAGTTTCCTTGTAACAGCCCTATTTTATCTTTGGTTTTGTTAAAACCTATTATTTAAATGAGGCTGTTGCTTACTGTGCTTAGCTAATGTTTTTTGCCTAATGTTTGTTTGCTATGATTTTTGCTTTTCGTTATCACTAATCAGTGATATTTGATACAGATGTGATGCTAATCAGAAGTTGTATAGAGTTAATCCTTTTCACTAATCAGTGAAATTATTCCAAACTTAGATAAATGTGATGTTTATTTCGTTGCCTTTTTGTTTTTCGAGCGCGACTGAAAGAACCCTTACCTGTGGTGGCTAACTTTTGACTATTGTGTGTGTCTACTGACACTGGTGGGAGGATAACTTCACGTTCCTATAAACCTTAAGGTAGCAAGGGCATACCAGGCCTTGCAACTAATCCTAAGTTAATGTGTGTGTTAGTGGTGCTTTCAAATTTCACCTAGAGGAGGACCTACTCCATTGAGAACTAATGCGGAAAGATACTATATTGATCCAACGATAACTAGACGCCTATTAAAATCCAACTTTCGAAATGAAGACTTTCAATTCTGCAAGTAAGGCTAGCCCATCTGTCGTGACTAGGCATCCCACGCAAGCATCCTTCTCAGGAGAACTCTCAAATCAGTCTTCACTTCTAGAGCCATATTAAAAATCAGTTCGATCTTTTGTGATTGTGATGTCTTTGATTAAAACTTGTGAAGTTATCAAACCAGAGTTTAAATGTGCTAAGTGTCAAATGTCTAAGTTCCCCCCTATAAAATCAAAAATTCCCCAGTCTGAGTTGAGCAAGTTTCAAAGGTCCTTTTTTGACCCTAGGATACGCAGAAATGTTTATGCTCTTCGGCCTAAGTCTTGCATACCAAGACAACTTTTCATTAATATTTGTATTTCTGACAGTCGCAACCATGGTAGCAAATCAACCTCTATAAATACATCATAATTCGCGCCATTGGCACACAAGTTGTGGTTAAAAACGGGAAATCCCTTACTATAAATAATATTGAAAATGAATGTCAAACACTTCTGACTTCTTCAATAAAATCAACTTAAATAAATAGCTTCAATGGAAATAGGTTGGGGGAATGGAAATCAGGAAATGAATGGGTTTTGGAGGACGAAAGTGTAGGTGGGGGGAGGAAAATGAGGGTGTGGGGGGATAAAATATAAAGGAACTTGGTTCCTTTACATGTATGTAGTTTCATTAAGACTTATTTCAGACCGAAGCAGGCTACAGACGAAAAATTGTAATGTGGTAATCATCTAGAAAAGTGTTGCTTGACAGAGGTTCACTGCAACCAAGCAAACAGAGACAGTCTCTGTTGGAGCCAGTTGAAATAATTAGCTACTGTCGAAGCAAAACTCAATCTTAAGAGCAAAGGTCAAACTTTGTTGTTATGAGATGAGAAAAGTTTCTAAAACTGTCATGATTCTCATCTTAAGACTGAATTTGTGAGTTTACATGTTCTAATTTGATCCTTGCCAGCCATCAATGACTTCCTTTTTTTATGGAGCAAAATGTTTATTTTGTGCAGTAATCTTAAATTTTTGATAAATTTCGTTTCTACAAGGCTATGACCTTTGACCAAGGTCAACTAATGGACTGCTTTTTTTCAGGTTTGAATGTGGGCTATATTATGGTGCCATTGGTGGCCGAATGTATCGGCTCTTTTTCCGACACGTGTGTGACCTTGAGACTGCATAATTCAACAGTCCTTTTTTAAAGTGCTAATTGACCCAAAATGTATTCTTTTTTAGTTGACTTCTATTTTGTTATCTGAAAGCGCATTTGAGATAGTTTCCTTCCCTAAATAGATTTACCTCTGTTCAGTCTTTAATCATAGATTTAATTACCTTTATTCCTCAAAAGGTGCTAATTTTGTGATATTTAGACTTTTCGAGGTCCAAATTCAAGGTCAAGATGTTGTCCCACAAAAAATATTCCCTGCAAGCTTGACCTTTCTCGACAAACCCAGTCAATTGCAAGTATTCTCGATTAAATCCCTATCCAGTTTTTTGCCATTTTTTTGGCCCTAATTTTTGGTAGTTCATGTAATTTAGTTCCATAGATTAAAACTAGTTCAATCTACATTATTGTTGATTAAATAACCCGTTTAGGTGCTTAAATGTCCTTGCTCACTGTTTGAGTTATTAATGGTAAAATTCCGGTGTTTGACATTTTTATAAAGTCCAGTTTTTACCATAAAATGTAGTGAATTTATACTTTTGTTCAAATTTATACAAAATTTTGTTAATGTCAAGTGTGCTTAATAATGCCAAGTAGCCTTTATTGTCACGCCATATGTAGATATAAGTAACTCCCCGTCATACACAACCTTTTATGTATTTTGAGCTTGTTTATTTGTCACACAAAGAATTGTTCATGATTTTGATTATTGTTTACTTATAATGTAAACATTGTCGTCTACGCTATAGTTAGAGATAAATTTTATGAATATCTGTTGTTCAGTTGGTCTCATTTGGAGCCAAAATTATTTTCTCAATTTGAAACCTGAAGTAGTCAAAAGTAAATTATTAAAATTTGAAGTAATTGCATTTGAAATGGACAAAGTGTCAAAGTTTTGAACTGCACACATTTTTGGTTCAAAATTTTTCTGTTTTTGATTGTCTTTTGAATTAAACTAATCGAGCGAGTGAACCAACTCACAAATCTCAAATGGAGAAGATACAGTACTTGCGAATCGAGTCTTCGAATCAACGATTTGCGAAGAAAATCGATCCGAAACATCGTCTTAGCGGTGAAACAGTCCAGTTCCCAGCAGCGTCTGAAGCAGTCGCCGTGGACAGAATTGGAACCACTAAACGAACTGGGCGGTATAACTCTCACTTCAGCAACGTCGATTGAACAGCCGTTATATTTAGTCCACCGATCCGGACAATGGAATTCAAGCTGCAGTCTTTTTTCAAGAAGAAGAAGGTGCCAGAGACACAAACAGTCAAGTCAATCTTGAAGTCATCTTCGAGAAAATCAACCCAAGGAAAAAAGAAACGTGTATCTTTCAATCAAGTTCTATACGCACGAACTCAAATTATTTACGACGATAGTTTGCAAGAAAAGAATCCATCCGACAGAATAGCTGTTCAGCAAAACTAGGAATAGCTGTTCAGCAAATGGTTGCTGAAAAAATGTTTAACCAAATGGCGAACGATTTTGCGGAAAAAACTCACCAGCTAAGTGCGAAAAAGCTATCTGACGATTTCTAAACTCAACGTTTTATTCTAGAAGAGTGCAATATCATCTTAGAAACAGAAATTCCAGATCTACTGAATAAAAGTTGGCAGTATCTGTTAAACCGGCAGGCGAAACTTGAAGCTTTAAGACAAAATAAAATTGTTTTTGCAGACTGGAAAAGGTTTATCGATAGTCGTGAAATAAACTTTCATACTAAAATTCAATACGCCAGTAACGAAAACCCACAACTTCAGCCCCAGAGTCAGAGTATGCAGTCAGCCCCAGCTAGTGACCTATCTGTTGGCGCTCAAAGCAGCTCAGCCACGCTACCTTACAATGAAGAATGTCAGCTTGAAATGAAAACGTCCTTGCAACCGAAAAAAAGAAGAAGCAAAAGGAGCAAGATAAATCTCTAGTGAAACTAAATGCAGAATTCCAAGCTGATTGCTTAGTGGAGGAAAAGAAGTTCAAGCGGAAAAGGAATGAATTTTGAAAGCAGCTCGAGGAGCTTAAGAAAAGTCATCTCAGTTTCACCGAAGAAAGAGAGATGGAGTTCGTTATACAAGAGAGAGGTTTTGAAGCTGGGATATTCTCTCCAGCCGTAGAATCTGAAGCCACCAATAGAAACTTAAGACGGAATTTTGTCAGAGGGCCCATCGATTATGAATGGGACGAAAGCCCTGAGAGATACTCCAAGCATGATAGGCGAAGTTCGTTTTTGTCGCTTCGGGATTATAGTCCAGGTGATGAACGACGCTCAACAAATTTCTCAACTCTTATTGACAATTCCCTGATCAGAAGGAAGACAACGGGAAACTCACTGTTATCTGGTCAGTTCAATAAAGCAGACCAGTTAAGCAAGTCTAAAGATAGAAAACATGTCTCAAGACGCTATGACAGTTCAGACGTTGATTATGATGATTTCGAAAGTCACCAAAAAAGATCTCCAGACTACGAGCTTTATGAGCAACGTGAGCAATACGAATGATCACCAAATGATCGATTTCGACAAGATGGCCGCTATATGAGAGAAATCAGCAGTCAGCTACCGAAGTTGAAGCTGATTTCTTTCGACGGCAATCCTCTTTATTGGCCCGAGTGGTCCAGTAAGTTCATAGCCACCGTTGACAAGCGTCATATTCCAGACACGGAAAAGATGAGCCACCTGAAGACTCTTCTCACTGGAAAAGCAAAAGCTGTCGTGTCTGGAATTGGATACTCTGGTCGATTTTATGAGGCCGCATGGGAGATACTAGTGCGCAAATTTGGAAGGCCTCATGTAATCATCGACGCCCAATTGGAACGTTTGCGACGCGCCGCACCGGTAAAAATGCACGACTCAGTAAGTTTGATCCATTTTTCAACCATTGTATTGAGTTTCATCAATGTGCTCAAAGAGTACAAACAGATTGGAGATTTGAGATCAAGCTCAACGCTGCACATGGCTATTGAAAAGCTACCACCGAACTTGGTGGTAGCTTTGGTGGTTCTATGTGGACGACAAAGATGAAGATTGGCCAGATCTTGTGATGTTCGGGAAATGGCTAGCGAGAATTGCTTTCGTTCATAAAACTTTTCGACATCGTTTCGCGCCGATCGACGAAAAGACGATCAATGAAATTCAAGTAAAGACAAAAGGTTTTCGAAAGGCTCGAATTTTACGGCTAATACGAGCGAAAGCAACAAGAAGAGCGAACGGTGTCCGCTAGCTAATGGAACCCACAAGATTGTGAGCTGTCCACTCTTCAAGAACTTGAGCGTGTCGGACAGGTACGCAGCTGCCAAAAAGCAAAGGCTCTGTTTTGGCTGTCTGAAAAATGGATTCCCCATCAAAGATTGCAAGGTCAATTTGAGTGGCATCAATGGATGCACACAAAAGCACAATAGGATGTTGCACTCTCATCAAAAGCCAACGAAGCCCACAAACGAATCAGAAGCTTCTGAAGTTGTAAATATCAGTTGAATAGATTTGCGAACAAGTAATGAAATGACCAGTTTTCTGCAAATCCAGCCAGTTTTTTTGCAGAGTAATGGTAAACGTGTCTCGACGTATTCGTTTCTGGACAGTTAGTCAACAGTGTCGTTCATAGATAAAAGTCTGCAGAAGAAGATACAAGCCAAGGGGAAAGATGTAATTCTCAATGTAGCGGGCATTCACGGAAACAAAAACATGAAAACAGAGAAGATCTCCGTAACAGTAAAAGGAGTCGATTCTCCAGTGTTTCCATTATAATCCTATGTGCACCCGTCTATTGGACTTGGAAACGCATCCTACAATTATGAGGAATTAAACAAAATTTTGATCATTTGTCAGTTTTACCCAACAGTTCATTCAATTTGATGGAAATTGGAGTCATTCTTGGTCAAAACTGTTACGATCTTCAGATGCCAGTGGACTATAGGAGAGCACAAAAGAGTGAGCCTTTCGCTATTTTAACCAAGCTAGGATAGACAGTCAGTGGTCCAATGTATGGAAAATCCAACAAGAATATCTGTCATGTTGCTTTCACTGATGATGTGAAAATGGCAGGGAACGTTCAAAAATGGTGGGACATTGAAGCTTATGCCTCCAAATTCAACGTTTAGAACAAAGGTCAGACCAAGAAGGAACACGAAGCAGAGCAAATGTCCCAGTGGAGTCAACGTCCACTGAAGAAAAGTTTCAAGTTGGGGTTCTGTGGAACGGATCAGACCCGAAACTACCAGTGAATTACAGTGCTGCTCTTGGTCAGTTAAATTCGTTCGCGAGAAGATTTCAGCGAGACCCAAAATTGAAAGTGATGTATCAGCAAACCGTCGATACTGATGTTGAGAAAGGTTTCGTGAAAATCCTGAAGGAGTTGGAAGCAAAAGGAACACCTGCAAAAGAGTGGTATTTGCCTCATCACCTTGTCCTCAAACCGAACAAGCCAGGCAAAGTTCGTCGTGTCTGCAATGCTGTTTTGAGGTACAAAGATGTGTGCTTGAATGACAAGCTACTGGCAGGACTAGATCTCCTACATGGTTTGCTAGAAACAATCTTCAGATTCAGAGAAGGACCGATCGCGATGACAGCCGACATCGAATCAATATTTCTGCAGGTTCAATTGCCTGAACAAGATCAAAGTGCATTTCGATTTCTCTGTCGAAACTTGCAAAACAAAAAAGTGAGCTTGTAAAGATTTACGAATATCAACGACATGTATTTGGAGCCAGAAGTTCTCCAACTTGTGTAAATTTCGCCCTTAAAAGAGTCGGTCTTGACAACCAAGACAAAATTTCAATTGCAGCCAATGGAATTGCAACAAATTTTTACATGGACGACTTCATCAAGTCATTTCAGACACTTGAAGAAGGTGCTCAATTCTTCAAGGAACTTCAGCCACTCTTTGCAGAGCATGGCTTTGAGCTGAAGAAATGGGTCAGCAACAACGCTCAGATCCAAAATGTAATTCCGGATGAACTGCTATCGACAAGCAGTATCAAGAAAATTGAAGTTGACCCAACAGCCGAGGAACCATCAGTATTGGATCTGCAATGGACTGTGACAGATGGTACTCTACAAGTTTGCAGATGCACCAAGAAGGAGGTGACAAAGCCCATAACCCAAAGAAAGGTTTTACCATTAGTGTCTTCAGTGTTTGATCCACTGGGACTCTTTGCCCCTTTCAATGATGAAATGCATCGTCTTTTGAAAAATATGTGGTCTAAATTTGGACAACGATGGGACAATCAAATTGAGCCTGAAGCCGAAGCCAGAATTCTTAAGTGGAAAGAACAGCTTCAAATATTGTCGGAAACGAGCATCAATCGGAAATATTTCAGTAGGATAGTTTCTCAAATTGGTCTGCACGTCTTCGCAGATGCGTACTTTCGATCCCAATAAAACGATGAAAACCAAGCCAAATTGTCTTTCATCATGTGAAAATGTCGAGTTGCGCCGATGCGACATATGTCTATACCGCGATTGGAGCTACAGTCTGCAGTAATGGCAGTCCGGTTGAAGGATCAAATTGTCAAGGAACATGAGATTAAGGTCAACTCATGTACGTTTTGGTCAGATTCAACAACAGTGATTCAACGGATCAACAGCTCTCATCGTAAGCAGCAAGTCTTTGTAGACAACAGAGTTGCAGAGATTTTGGACACCACAGATGTGTAGCAATGGAAGAACGTCAGTGGAATGAACAATCCCGCTGATATAGGAACACGTCTAATCAACATAGAGGAGTTGTGGCAGAGTGATGAGTAATTCAGTGGGCCTGCCCGGCTTCGCGAGTCAGAAGAGAACTGGCCGAGGGAAATTCCTCTAGTCTTGGCTTCAGACGACGATGTTCATCCCTCATTTTTTGTTAATGAGGCAACTGAGTCTGCACTTAGAGTTGAATGGAATTGATTCAGCAATCGATTAGTTAATTCAGTTGCATTTATTTTGAGATTCAGTTGAAGAACGTGAAAACTCAATGCGAACGATCTTCAACCTAGTCCAGCAAGAGATTTTCCCTCACGAGTATTCTGCTTTGACGAAGAGTCAAAATATGTCCAGCAGTAGCAAAATACTACAGTTCACGCCATTCTTTGAGTAAAAAAGTCTTATTCAAGCAAAAGGAGATCTCGGAAAGAGTGAAATCGATTATGACACAAAGCATCCAATACTTTTCCATTGGAAGCATCCTGCAGTGCAACATTTCCTCAGAAGTGAGCATCTAAGAAACTCTCACGAGTGAACCATGTATGTAAGAAATTTTGCACAACAGCACTGCTGGATACTGGGAATACGGAATGCTTAACCATAAAAGCAAAATGCGTTGTTCGTCGAAAAGGAAATGTACAAACGATCAAACCGATGATGGCTGACCTACCCGAAGAACATCTCGAAACCAACAAGCCGTTCACTAAGTTAGCTATTGACTACTTTGGACCATTCATTGTCAAGACTGTTTGTCGACAAGAAAAGATATGGTGCTGTACGTTCGGGGCAAGACAAAAACGATTTTGAGCGACAACGGAATGAATTTCGTTGGGGCAGAGTGTGAAATGCGAGAACATCTGAAGGACTGGAATACTGAAAACATCAAGCAGTCTTTGGTTCAAGATGGAATCACCTGGCGATTCAGCCCACCAGCAGCACTGTACTTAGGAGGTGACTGGGAGCGTCTTGTGAGGAGCTGCAGGAACGCTATGTATGTAGTCTTAGGCTCAAGATCCGAGACCGAAGATGTTTTGTCTACAACAATGTGTTTAGTTGAGCAGATACTAAACGGTAGACCCTTTACGCCACTCAGCTCTGATGTTAAATATCAAGAAGCAATAACACCCAACCACTTTTTACTCGGATACAACAACGTTTGTCACCCGTGTCTGCCTCACGCTGAGGAATTTGTAGATCATCGAAAATTATTTTGACAAACGCAAGCTTATTAATTTGGAACTGTTTTCGAAAAGAATACATTCCTTTGTTGAACAATCACAACAAATGGAAGCCAGAACCAAAGCAAGCGATATCTACAGGAGATTTAGTTTGGATTACCGAAGATAGCGACAAGCGAGGACAATAAGTTCTTGGAAGGTTCGTTTATGTGAAAACTGGATCAGACGGTGGTGTTCGTTCTGCTTCTATTCAAACAAAAGATGGAATCTACGCCCAATTAACTGTGAAACTGGCTCCTGTGCTAGAACAAGAAGGTTTTTTCCCTAAAGAAGAAAACAGGGCTGGCGATGTTGGAGCCAGTTGAAATAATTAGCTACTGTCGAAGCAAAGCTCAATCTTAAGAGCAAAGGTCAAACTTTGTAGTTATGAGATGAGAAAAGTTTCTAAAACTGTCATGATTCTCATGTTAAGACTAAATTTGTAAGTTTATATGTTCTAAATTGATCCCTGCCAGCCATCAATGGCTTCCTTTTCCTTTTTTATGGAGAAAAATGTTGGTTTTGTGCAGTAATCATAAAAAATTTGATAAATTTCGTCTTTACAAGGTTATGAACTTGACCAAGGTCAACTAATGGACTGCTATTTTTCATGTTTGAATGTGGGGTATTTTATGGGGCCATTGGTGGCCGAATCTATTGGCACTTTTTACCACACTTGGGTGACTGCATAATTCAACAGTCCTATTTTAAAGTGCTAATTGACCCAAAATGCATTCTTTTATAGTTGATTTTTATTCTGTTATCTGAAAGCCCATTTAAGGTAGTTTCATTCTCCAAATAGATACACCTCTGTTTAGGCTTTAATCATAGATCTGATTACCCTTGTTTGTCGAAAGGTGCCAATTTTGAAATACTTAGACTTTTCGAGGTCCAAATTCAAGGTCAAGATGATGTCCCACAAAAAATATTCCCTGCAAGCTTGTCCGTTTCTCGACAAATCCAGCCGGTTGCAAGTATTCTCGATTAAATCAATTTCCATTTTTTTTTACACTTCTTTGGCCCTAATTTTTGGTAGTTCATGTAATTTTGTTAAGTTCCATAGGATATTTCCAGTTCAATCTATATTATTGTTGTTTAATTAACCCGTGTAAGTGCTTAAATGTCACTGCTCATCGTTTGAGATATTTATATTAAATTCCGGTGCTTGACATTTACATAAAGTCCACTTCTTATCATAAAATGTAGTGAATTTTTATCTTTGTTCGAATTTATACACAATTATGTTAATGTCAAGTGTGCTTAATAACGCCAAGTAGCCTTTATTGTCACGCCATATGTAGAAATAAGTGACTCCCCGTCATACACAACCTTTTATGGATTTTGAGCTTGTTAATTTGTCACATAATGAATTGTTAATGATTTTGATTATTGTTTACTTATAATATAAACATTGTTTGATTTGAATATCTGCTGTTCAGTTGGTCTCATTTTGAGCCAAAATTTTTTCTCAATTTGAAAATTGTAATAGTCAAAAGTAAATTATTAAAATATGAAGTAATTGCATTTGAAACGGACAAAGTTCCAAAGTTTTGAACTGCACACATATTTGGTTCAAAATTTTTCTCTTTTTGATTGTCTTTTGAATTAAACTAATCGAGTGAGCGAACCAACTCACAAATCTCAAATGGAGAAGATAGAGTACTTGCTAATCGAGTCTTCGAATCAACGAATTACGAAGAAAATCGATCCGAAACATCATCTTAGTGGTGAAACAGTCCAGTTCCGAGCAACGTCTGAAGCAGTCGCCGTGGACAGAATTGGAACCACTAAGCAAACTGGGCGGTATAACGCTCACTTCAGCAACGTCGATTGAGCAGCCGTTACATTTGGTCCACCGAGCCGGACAATTGAATTCAAGCTGCAGCCTTTATTCAAGAAGAAGAAGGTGCCAGAGACACAAACAGTCAAGTCAATCTTGAAGTCAACTTCGAGAAAATCAACCCAAGGAATAAAGAAACGTGTGTCTTTCAATCAAGTTCTATACGCTCAAACTCAAATTCTTTACGACGATAGTTTGCAAGAAAAGAATCCATCCGAAAGAATAGCTATTCAGCAAAACCAGGAAGCAATGGTTACTGAAAAAAATTAACCAATTGGCGAACGATTTTGCAGAAAAAACTCAAAATCTAAGTGCGAAAAAGCTATCTGACGATTTCTAAACTCAACGTTTTATTCTAGACGAGTGCAATACCATCATAGAAACAAAAATTCCAGATCTACTGAATAAAAATTGGCAGTATCTGTTAATCCGACAGGTGAAACATGAAGCTTTAAGACAACATAAAATTGTTTTTGCAGACTGGAAAAGGTTTATCGATAGTCGTGAAATAAACTTTCATACTAAAATTCAATACGCCAGTAACGAAAACCCACAACTTCAGCCCCAGAGTCAGAGTATGCAGTCAGCCCCATCTAGTGACCTTTCTGTTGGCGCTTAAAGCAGCTCAGCCACGCTACCTTACAATGAAGAAGGTCAGCTTGGAATGAAAACGTCCTGGCAACCGAAAAGGAGAAGAAGCAAAAGGAGCAAGATAAAGCTGTGCAAGATGTGTATCTATGGCAGAAGAGCACAACAAGGACTTTAAAAAAGATCAAATTTGCTTTTCTAACATTATTTGCAGAGTTTTATCATCATCTATAAAAAGCACAATTTACAGGCTTAGAATCTTATAAAACGGACTAAAATCGATTGAATGTCGAAATTTTAATTGAACACATTAACCAATTTCGGGATTTAGTCTTTTTGCACCATATAATCAAATAACATATGTTTCTCCTAGGGGTCAGAGCAGTATCCTTGTAAATTCTCAATTGGTTCCATTTTTTTCTGAACACAAATTGAACAAAGAAACTTCAATTCAGGGTAATGAATTTTTAATGAGGTACAATTAGTTGGAGAACGTTTGATTAAAATTAAAAAAAACATTAAAATTTAAGGAAACAGTGACGTCTCTTTCTACATTAAAATGTTGCACTTTTCTAGTAGAAAAACGTCAGAAGGAACTTTTAAATGGGAAAAAGACGGGTACGATAAAATAAACAGTTAAAATCTGTGATGATCAAAATTAAAGCCGATGAAGGTTTTATTAATCCATTTTTTATATAAACAAGGAGGCTCAGTAATGTGCGTACGCACATAAAGTTGCAACTCCGCTCATCTACATTCTTGACTTAGTTGGCTACCAAATGATGAACAGCTTTCGAAAGCTTTCAAGAACATACATATCATTCAATAAACAACCAATGGAATGCAATAATGCTACGTTAGAGGGCTGATAACGTGTGTTGATAATAGGACTACCAGAAAGGACAATGAACCAATCAAACAAAAAACATTATTTACGGCCAAAACACGATGTCTGTAATAAAAAAAAATCACTACAAAATAGGACCCTCATCAGACGAAACCAAAACAAAATAATTTAACCTATACTTCATTGGAACAGATATGGGACCTGTCGTCATTGCTGCTGGTTAGCAGGTCCACCAAAAGAGAAAAGAAGTGCGAAGTTCAAAAATACGTTTCTATATTTTAAAACAAATAATTTCGCAGTTATTAATGTATTTAGATATCAACTGAGATCACCAAAAATATTCATTTAAATCTCCATAGAACGCAATTGAAACATTTCATTGTTCAAAGGCCAATTGCGCAACAATTCAACGCCAATGGGACTTACGATTATTGTTATAAATTAAAAGAAGGCAAAAATCCTGTAAATTATACCAATATAAAAAAAATCTCATGCATTTTATGAAATCTCGTAGTAAGAGTAGCCACAAAGCCGAGAAACAAATGTTCAAAGCTAAAAATGTTTTACAGATTAAATTATAGCTCACTTGAAGCAAGTTGTCACGTGTGTGTACAGAGACTGAGCAACAAATTGACGGAAAGCCTATTTAAAAAATGACGAAGCTCAAAAACCCAAATATACTTTTGAAAACAAAAAGATTTCAAATGTCAGTGCTGACTTAAGATTTTAACAAAAAGTGATGAATTAAGTTGCAGCACCTCAGGAAGACAATTGGGCCCGTAAAATTTGAGACTAAGTCACGACCCCACAAATTAAAAACAATTACAGAAGGAAGCCAAAACTTCAAACAAATTTACGACATCACACTGTTCAAGGCAATATAATTATAGGATGTTACCTAAAAACTGTAAATTGTATATTTCTCTTCATCTTAAAATCAACGTCTCCTCCTCATGAAAGGATTACGTGGACAAGACAACAAAAGCAAACCCAAAAATTGAACTGTGTAGAAATCTCGATAACGTTTTTTGAGAGTAAATGGTCAGAGCAAAAAGTCACAACGTATAACCAAGCGCAAAAAAAATATATAATCCAGCAAAATACTTGAGACTCTTAATCAGTGAGATAGAGTTACATGGTGACCAAGATGAAAGCAAATAGGAGGCATGCAATCTTTTTTAATTTAACTTAAATCATTAAAAAAAACATCTCTAGACTGAATTTTTTAACCAGGTTTTTCTATACGTTCCGGGGACGTATTTTTGTCAGGTTTATGGCGTACAACAACGGAGAGAAAGACAAACTAAGGCAAAAAAACAGAAAATTTTGCGAGATAACTGTGTCTCAGCCCAAATAGCAAAAATTATTCCGCGAAAACAATTAAAATTCCAGCTACGCCTTCTTTCAACGCTGCACATGTTCACTACTAAGCTTTCTTGCATTGGACAGGTCAATAATATGATCATTAGACAGGGAAACAAAATGAGCTCTTAAAATATGCAAACATGCTCAAATTTTTTTTTTTTAAATTTAAAACGCGTTGTATCAAAACAAAGAAATCATTAGTTGAAAACAAAACCACTACCGACATTAAAATATAACTCGCAGGAATTTGGTTGTTTTAAATGAAATCTGCCTGTTTTTACTGAGACTGCGCCCGAACTCAAGATAAACAAATAAAACAGTGGCAAATTTCAAAAGTTCACCGAAACTTTTAAAAAATATATAATAAAAGTCATTACAGACATTAGAAAACAATTGAAGGAGTTGGCTAGTTTCAATTATATCTCCTAAAAGGCTAATCGAATGTTTGATTTGGGACACTAAGTCATTGGGCTATTAATAGTATAACAAATGAAAGCAAAACTTAAGAAGTCCAAAAATTTTCCACGAAATAATTCATCAAAATATTAAAAGCCATCAGCTTAACTCTGAAACCATATTGAATCGCGTTGGGTTTGATTTATTGTTAACATTATCTGTCATTCATTGTCGCCTGATTTAAAATTTTTGCCGCTATTTTACATAAAAAACATTTAAAGAGCTAAAATATTTTGAAAAAAAGGTTGCGTCTAATTAAAATCTTAAAAAAATTTATAGTAAGGATCCATGCTGATATCAACCCAGATCTTGCTGCGCGTCTAACAAAACACCCAATTGTTCAATGGTTGCGAAATAGATTAATTTTTAAACATAACTTTTCAGTTTGTCAAAATCAATTAGTTCATTTTTGTATATTTATCGAGTATAAAATTGCAAAAAACTGGCAAAAATCGAAAAGACACTTAACACCAGCAGGAGTACAACTAAACTGTTTTGCAGCTAAAAGAGAATGTGGCGGCAATTTTGAAGTGTCTACTTTTGGCAAATTCAAAACAAGTGCGCCAAAAAATAGCAAATTTGGTCGCATATTTGACGAAAAAAGTCTGAAAAGTGAAAATTTTAGCATAACTTCTTTCCAAAAAACTCGGATCGAGCAATTCAGCAACTCTCCTCTATCTTTAGCAATAAGATCAATAAGAAACACTACAGTTAACAATTTAAACATATTTTAGCAAAAGTGAAAAAAAATGGTCAAAAAAACTGAAAATGTAAATAAAAACAGCTGATTTACGTCTAAAATTCATAAAAATTTAAACCTCGATAAACCCCTGTAAAATTGAAAAAAAATGTTTTTATAACCATATTCTGCGCTGGACGGTCTTTCTAAGGATACCACTCACAACTCTTTGCGATTATTAAATCGATCGGCCAAAATTCTCTGAACAAAAAACCCATTTCAGTATACAGTTCTGTAACGGCTGCTCTCCTATCAAAGTCAAGGAAAACTTTACACTGCCCAGTTCGTTTCATCGGTTTCAAATCTGTCCGGATATTGTGTGTTTGCAGTAAACTTTTGTGAACTGTATCATCCGCTATACTGTAGATTACCGTTGCATTACTTGTTGCTCAATTACTCCTGATAACTAATTTCTCAGCTTTGCTGTATAACAAACTTGTTTCTCTCAGAATAACAAAATAACTCAAATTGAAACACTCAATTTTTGCTCGAGTTTTGGTTAATAACTCAAGTTATTATTCGAAAATGCAAAGTCCCGTATGTCCAGCTCTAGGTAACTGTCCTAGCTACTGGTCTGGGCAAATAATTTCGGTCTCCGATTTCTTAAAATTTTCCGAGAGTTTTTTCCGATAATCAAAGTAAACAAATGTATGAAATTTTACACTTTCAGCTTTTCAATACACTCAATTGCTCAATAACGCAATCAGTGGGCTATGAAGCCAGTAAGAAGAATTGCCTTTATGCTTTGCACAAAGCTTCTCTTACTTAGGAACTTCGTTCCTCAGAAAGAAAGTTTTGAGAATATCTTTTTGAGAATATTTGAGAATAAGTTAATTGTCTTTTCACAAGTCAAAGTTAAGTTGAAACTGTACAATCACTACTATGATTTACAGAAACAAGACACAGTGACAAGTAATTTACCGCTCAAGAAAGCGTGCTTCAATGCGCACTGTATGTCAGTTTGATAAAACAAAATTAACAAATTTGAACTGATTTTTGTAGTTTTCAAGCTCTATTTATACTGCCGTACATGTCAAATTAGCATCTCTGATTGGTTGTAGATAACTATGTTGTAAGATTCCCTGAATAGACTGCAGTTGGGTTTCGGGATACCGTATACGGTGCCCCGCCAGCTCTGAATTGGTATGAAAATCGCAAAATTAATCGAATCTGGCTCACCAAGTTGCGTATCTCTTGCTCCCTATGAGCTCAATTTGTGTGATTGTGAACACTTGAATACGTGGCAGTAACAGCGTAGTTCGAGTTTGAGTTTCAGTTTAACTTCATGTATAACGATTGTGTACTAATAATAGTTGCTAAATATAAATGTTGAACAAAATGAACAAATCCGTATGGCTTCAAAAGAATGTAGCATTAAATTTCGCTTGTCATGCTCTTCTAGCTTTGAGGCTTGAAATGGCCTTGAAGCTCTATTCAATTTAGTTATTGAGTTAGTAAGCTCAGCCACAACATCGCCGGCCCTGTTTTCCTTCGCGGAAACATCTTTTCCGGGTAGTATTGGGGCGAGCATCACTACTGGACTTTTGTACACTCCGTCGTTTGTTCGAACTTTCGCTGATCTCATCACACCGTCAGACCCATCGTTGGTCTCTGTAACTCGACTTTATTTATAATATCCACGCTTATCGCTGTCTTTGATCAACCGAACGAGATCGCCTTCTTTAAGGGTTTCTTTCGCCGTAGATCGCTATTTTTGCCGATTAATCAGAGTTGGCAGATATTCTTTCCGAAATCTGTCCCATATGAGATTTGCATAGGCTTGAGTTTGTCAAAAGAAATTTCGATGATCAACAAATTCCTATGTGCATGGTAGGTAGGGTAAGCAAACGTTCCCGTTGCCAAGCAAGAAGTTATTGGGGGTCAATGCTTCCAAGTCATTGACGTCTGAACTGATGGAGTCAAAGGTCTTGCGTTCAACGTCAGCTCTATAGTACACATATCAGTAGTTGAGAGAACGTCCTCGGTGACTGATCTCTTCCCCAACACTGCATACATTGCTTTCTTGCAACTTCTCACCAACCGTTCCCATAGTCCTCCAAAGTGAGGAGCTGCGGGTGGGTTGAACTTCCATCTGATTCCTCGTTGAATTAGATGTTCTTCCCTTTTTTGTTCCAAGCCGCAACATACTCTGCAAACTCTAGTTCAGTTCCAACAAAATTTGTCACTGATGATTGTACTCGGTTTGCCTCTTCGCGCAGTAAATCTCATTAATGCATTGAGACAACTTTCGGTGTCCAACTGGGGTACCACTTCTATATGCACCGCTCTCATAGTTAGACAAGTAATGAGAAAACACCATCGTTTTTCGTTTCTGCGCCCAATCTTCACAATGAAAGGGCCAACGTAGACAATTCCAACATTTGTAAAGGCTGTTGAAGCATCTAACCGCTCTTCGGGTAGATCTGCCATTGCTGGTGCTATCGTCTGTGCTCTGCCTTTTCTGCAGATAACATACTTGTTCCTGATTGACCTTAAAACGTTTCGTAAGCCTAGGATCCAGATCATCTGCAGACCAATGTTTCTTACATGCTCAGTGCCTTCGTGTTGATTGTCTTTGGGCTCGTTTTGCAAGAATAATTCAACCGCATGAAGTTTTCAATGTAGCAAAATTGGATGCTTTGAATTGAAGTCCAATTGACTTTTGCCTATTCTGCCTTTGGCTCGAATAAGTTCTTCTTCATCAAGGAAGGTTGAGAACTGTTGGATTTTGCTGCCCTTTGAAATTTCTTTTTCAACTTTGAGAGATTTCATCTCTTCACCAAACTGTTCCTGCTGTAGTAACTTGAAGATTATAGAATTTGCTTGTTCTCTTTCTTCAATGCTGACTACAAGTGTTGCTGGTTTGTTTTTGTTCAATGCTTGCTGTACGTATGCTACTGTGTTCACTAGTCTATTAAAGTTACTGAATCGTTCCCACTGAATAAAAGCTTTTTTCTCTTCAGCCTGTATCATGAAGACTGATGATGGTATATTCTCTTCATCCGATGCAAAGATTAGGTTCACTTGCTCTGGCCGTTTATTTTCTGGTCGTCTAAACCATGCCGGCCCAGTGAGCCACTGACTTCTCTTAAGTTCTTCAATGTTAATAGTTTAGGTGCCAATGTCCGCTGGGTTGTTGATACCGCTCACATATTTCCACTGTGAAACATCAGTTGTATCTAGTATTGCAGCCACTCAATTGGCCACAAATACTTGTTGTTTACGATGTGAAACGTGTATCCACTGCAATATTGTAGTTGAGTCTGACCAAAAACTGCAACTGTTTATCTTCATTTCATGTTCCTTGATTATTTGTTCCTTCAACCTCACTGCCATGACTGCCGCTTGCAATTCCAATCGGGGTATTGAAAGATGCCTCATCGGTGCCACTCTGCATTTTCCAATAACAAATGCTAAGTCAGTTGAGTATTGTTTTGGTTGTGAACGCAGATTGGCTGGTGCACACATCGTGTCTTCAGATGCGTCAGCAAACACATGAAATTCGGTTTTATCCCTCTCTCTGTTGAAGTCCTTCTATCGATGCTTGTTTCAGCTACAATTGGAAGTTGTTCTCTCCATCTCAGGAATTCTGTTTCTTCACCAGGCTCCACTTCGTTGTCCCAATGTTGCCCATTCATAGTCCAGATGCCTTTCAGAAGTCGTCTCATGTGAACACTGAACGGAGCAAACAATCCGATCGTGTCAAATACTGAAGATACCAATGACAAAATCTTCCTCTGGGTTATAGGTGCTTCAACTTCCTTGTTTATACCTCTGCATACTTGAAGACTGTCATCAATAACGGTCCATTATAGTCTTAGCACTAAGGATTCCTCGCTATTGGGTTCCAATTCGACTTCCTTCGTGTTGCTGATTGACTTCAAGTCTTCTGAGATTGCTTTTGTAACTGCATCGTTGTTGCTTAACCACTTCTTCAGTTCAAATCCTTGTCGTGAGAGAAGGGGTTGTAGTTGATTGAAGACCTCAATTGCTTCTTCCGGGATTTCTACTGATTTGATGAAATCGTCCATGTAAAATTTGTTTTGTGTTGAGTTTTCTGCAATTGGATACACTTTTTCGTTGTCCAGTCCCACACGCTTGAGAGCATAGTTTGCACAAGTTTGAGAACTCTTTGTTCGAAATACAAGGGTCTAATTTTCGTATATCTGAACAGGTTTTTTAGTCCTTGGGCGCCATAAGAACCTCAAGCAACTTCTATCCTGTTCGGGAACTTGCACTTGTAGAAACATCGATTCGATTTCAGCTGTTAGGGCTATTGTTCCTTCAGCTGTTAGGGCTATTGAATCTGAAAATTGTTCCAATAAACCCATATAGCAGATCAAGTCCTGCAAGTAGCTTATCATTTATGCAAACTTCTTTGTACTTTGATGCAGCATTGCAAACACGTCTTACTTTGCCAGGCTTGTTCGGGTCCAGCACTGGATGATGTGGAAAATACCATTCCTTCCCGAAGGTACCCTTCACTTCAGATTCGTTCAAAATCTTTACGAATCCTTTTTCTACATCTGTATCTTTTGACTATTGATACAAACTCTTCAGGTTTGGGTCCCTTTGGAATCTTCGCTCCAGTGAGTAAAGCTGATCCAAGGCTGAGATGTAGTTGTTCAGAAGGTTTGGCTCTGGTTCAATTCACAGCAATCCCAGTTCGTACCGCTCGCCTGTGAACTTTGTCGTATTCTCTAGCATCTTCTGTGCATGCAGTTCCTTCTTTGAGTGACTAACGACGGTGAATTTGGAAGCATAGGTTTCTATGTCCCACCAGGTTTGGATATTCTCAGTCACTTTCACATCTTCAGTGAAGGCGAAATGACAACCATTTTGTCTTCTTTTGCCCGTCATAGGTGTACTGATTACCCATCTCAGCTCTGTTAGGACGGCGAAAGGTTCACTTCGTGCTCCTATCTCGTAGTCCAATGGGCGTTGTAACTCATAAGCATATCGACCAAAGATGATGCCAATTTCCATCAAGTTGAAGCCTTTGTTGGGTAAAACAAGTGATAGAAGCCTTGCTTCAGTTTGCTGTAGTTGTAGTTTGTGTTTCCCAATTATATTGACGGGTGCGCAAACGCTTCGATTGAATTCACCTTTGAATGCAGTCCCTTTCTTTTTAGAGGAACTTTTTCTTCAGGTCTTTGGCTCCATGTATGCCAGCTATATTGAGCGTCACATCGGTGCCTTGGGCTCGTAACTTCTCTTGCACACTTTGTTGGATGAATGAAACCGTTGGTTCACTGTCGAGGAAAGCATATGTGTTCAGCCTCTTGCCACCGCTCTGTATTGAGACAGGAACTACCTGAAGAAAGCTAGTAACTTCGTTACTCTGGTTGATTGTTGCTGCGCTTACGTTGACTGCGTGATTGCCCTCGTCCATTTGGTTTTCTGAGTGTAGCAGTCTGTTGTGCTTCTTGATGGATCCATTGATGCCGCACGCATTGACCTTACAATCTTTGATTGCATGTCCTTTGCCCAGACATCCGTAACATAAGCGTTGCTTCCTCACTGATGAGTACCGATCATTCACACTCATGTTCCTGAATAGTGGACAATTCCATTTTTTATGACTGCCATCAGCTAGCGGACAGTGATCACTTTGCGTTTACTTCGTTTCTTTCACGTTCGAACTTGCACTGAAGTTCGATGTTTTCGAGAACCGTTTGTCTCTATTTGTGCTTCTTCGGTCTTCTTCTCTTCGCTCTCCGTTGAAAGCTGAAAACCCTTCGTGCACGAATGCTATCCTAGATAGCCACTTTTCAAACATAATCAGATCAGGCTAATCTTCATCTTTATCATCAGCATAGAACCACCGCCTCTCTTTGAGAACTTGAGGTATTATATCTACTGCCATATACAGTGTCGAGCGTGATTGCAGATCACGAATCCGCTAGTACTCTTTGAGCACATTCACAAAGTTCGAAACAAAAACTGACAAACTGATTAGACCTTTTGAGTTGTGAGGTTTCACCTGACTTGCTTCGCGAAGACTCTCCAGCTGCGCATCAATGATCACATGAGGCCTCCCAAAATTCCTCTTCAGGATGCTCCATGCAGCACCATAGAACTGTCAAAAATAGCCCATTCCAGAGATTGTACTGTCTAGTATTGGTCGTTGATCCACTGTAGCACTGAACATACTAGACCACTCCGGCCATTCGGGAGGGTTTCCGCCGAAGTTGTTCAACTTTAGCTTTGGTAGGTTACAACTACCTGAATACACAGTGTTGTATCGTAGACCAGCTCCGGGGGAAACGTCTCGGTCTTCAACACTTGAGGATCGGTCTCGTGAATTGCGATATCGTGTGAAGTGACTATACCTGTTCACTTCGGGGGCTACTTCGAAGCAAGCTGTTGATTGCTCTGGTATTAGAAGGTTGTCGATCCTGCTGGCCCAGTCTGAGACATCTCTCTTCTTTGGGGTCCAGTTGAAGGGTGATTTGTCTTGAGCACCAGTTGATTGGGAACGAGCATCATCGTTCTCTAATGCTCTTCTCTTCATTTTGCGCTCTAGCTCGCGCTCTTCCTCCAGTAGTTGGTGCTTGGTTTCCAGTTACTTCATTTGCATTTCCAGCTCTAGCTTCCTCCGCTCGAGCCGTGCCTGTTCTAGACGCATCTTGGTTTTGAAATCAAATCGAATTTCGTCATCCTTTCCTCGCGTGTTTGCTTTGCCGAAGATGTTTCCGAAACATTCTCCGTCTCTTGGTCACTTGCTGTTGCTTCATTGTGCACTGTTTCATCAAATGGGTTGTCCGTTGGGTAGTTGTTATTGTTCTCGCTGTCGTTCAGTGCTTGAGTTGTGTTGCTTTGCTCTGCATTCATTGCTGGTTGCGTGCCTTCGGGTGCGCAAACCACTTCTTCAGTTCAAATCTTTGTCGTGAGAGAAGGGGTTGTAGTTGATTGAAGACCTCAATTGCTTCTTCCGGGATTTCTACTGATTTGATGAAATCGTCCATGTAAAAGTTGTTTTGTGTTGAGTTTTCTGCATTTGGATACACTTTTTCGTTGTCCAGTCCCACACGCTTGAGAGCATAGTTTGCACAAGTTTGAGAACTCTTTGTTCGAAATACAAGGGTCTGATTTTCGTATATCTGAACAGGTTTTTTAGTCCTTGGGCGCCATAAGAACCTCAAGCAACTTCTATCCTGTTCGGGAACTTGCACTTGTAGAAACATCGATTCGATTTCAGCTGTTAGGGCTATTGTTCCTTCAGCTGTTAGGGCTATTGAATCTGAAAATTGTTCCAATAAACCCATATAGCAGATCAAGTCCTGCAAGTAGCTTATCATTTATGCAAACTTCTTTGTACTTTGATGCAGCATTGCAAACACGTCTTACTTTGCCAGGCTTGTTCGGGTCCAGCACTGGATGATGTGGAAAATACCATTCCTTCCCGAAGGTACCCTTCACTTCAGATTCGTCCAAAATCTTTACGAATCCTTTTTCTACATCTGTATCTATTGACTATTGATACAAACTCTTCAGGTTTGGGTCCCTTTGGAATCTTCGCTCCAGTGAGTAAAGCTGATCCAAGGCTGAGATGTAGTTGTTCAGAAGGTTTGGCTCTGGTTCAATTCACAGCAATCCCAGTTCGTACCGCTCGCCTGTGAACTTTGTCGTATTCTCTAGCATCTTCTGTGCATGCAGTTCCTTCTTTGAGTGACTAACGACGGTGAATTTGGAAGCATAGGTTTCTATGTCCCACCAGGTTTGGATATTCTCAGTCAGTTTCACATCTTCAGTGAAGGCGAAATGACAACCATTTTGTCTTCTTTTGCCCGTCATAGGTGTACTGATTACCCATCCCAGCTCTGTTAGGACGGCGAAAGGTTCACTTCGTGCTCCTATCTCGTAGTCCAATGGGCGTTGTAACTCATAAGCATATCGACCAAGGATGATGCCAATTTCCATCAAGTTGAAGCCTTTGTTGGGTAAAACAAGTGATAGAAGCCTTGCTTCAGTTTGCTGTAGTTGTAGTTTGTGTTTCCCAATTATATTGACGGGTGCGCAAACGCTTCGATTGAATTCACCTTTGAATGCAGTCCCTTTCTTTTTAGAGGAACTTTTTCTTCAGGTCTTTGGCTCCATGTATGCCAGCTATATTGAGCGTCACATCGGTGCCTTGGGCTCGTAACTTCTCTTGCACACTTTGTTGGATGAATGAAACCGTTGGTTCACTGTCGAGGAAAGCATATGTGTTCAGCCTCTTGCCACCGCTCTGTATTGAGACAGGAACTACCTGAAGAAAGCTAGTAACTTCGTTACTCTGGTTGATTGTTGCTGCGCTTACGTTGACTGCGTGATTGCCCTCGTCCATTTGGTTTTCTGAGTGTAGCAGTCTGTTGTGCTTCTTGATGGATCCATTGATGCCGCACGCATTGACCTTACAATCTTTGATTGCATGTCCTTTGCCCAGACATCCGTAACATAAGCGTTGCTTCCTCACTGATGAGTACCGATCATTCACACTCATGTTCCTGAATAGTGGACAATTCCATTTTTTATGACTGCCATCAGCTAGCGGACAGTGATCACTTTGCGTTTACTTCGTTTCTTTCACGTTCGAACTTGCACTGAAGTTCGATGTTTTCGAGAACCGTCTGTCTCTATTTTTGCTTCTTCGGTCTTCTTCTCTTCGCTCTCCGTTGAAAGCTGAAAACCCTTCGTGCACGAATGCTATCCTAGATAGCCACTTTTCAAACATAATCAGATCAGGCTAATCTTCATCTTTATCATCAGCATAGAACCACCGCCTCTCTTTGAGAACTTGAGGTATTATATCTACTGCCATATACAGTGTCGAGCGTGATTGCAGATCACCAATCCGCTAGTACTCTTTGAGCACATTCACAAAGTTCGAAACAAAAACTGAAAAACTGATTAGACCTGTTGAGTTGTGAGGTTTCACCTGACTTGCTTCGCGAAGACTCTCCAGCTGCGCATCAATGATCACATGAGGCCTCCCAAAATTCCTCTTCAGGATGCTCCATGCAGCACCATAGAACTGTCAAAAGTAGCCCATTCCAGAGATTGTACTGTCTAGTATTGGTCGTTGATCCACTGTAGCACTGAACATACTAGACCACTCCGGCCATTCGGGAGGGTTTCCGCCGAAGTTGTTCAACTTTAGCTTTGGTAGGTTACAACTACCTGAATACACAGTGTTGTATCGTAGACCAGCTCCGGGGGAAACGTCTCGGTCTTCAACACTTGAGGATCGGTCTCGTGAATTGCGATATCGTGTGAAGTGACTATACCTGTTCACTTCGGGGGCTACTTCGAAGCAAGCTGTTGATTGCTCTGGTATTAGAAGGTTGTCGATCCTGCTGGCCCAGTCTGAGACATCTCTCTTCTTTGGGGTCCAGTTGAAGGGTGATTTGTCTTGAGCACCAGTTGATTGGGAACGAGCATCATCGTTCTCTAATGCTCTTCTCTTCACTTTGCGCTCTAGCTCGCGCTCTTCCTCCAGTAGTTGGTGCTTGGTTTCCAGTTACTTCATTTGCATTTCCAGCTCTAGCTTCCTCCGCTCGAGCCGTGCCTGTTCTGGACGCATCTTGGTTTTGAAATCAAATCGAATTTCGTCATCCTTTCCTCGCGTGTTTGCTTTGCCGAAGATGTTTCCGAAACATTCTCCGTCTCTTGGTCACTTGCTGTTGCTTCATTGTGCACTGTTTCATCAAATGGGTTGTCCGTTGGGTAGTTGTTATTGTTCTCGCTGTCGTTCAGTGCTTGAGTTGTGTTGCTTTGCTCTGCATTCATTGCTGGTTGCGTGCCTTTGCTTATATATGCAAGCCAATGATAGTCCAAACTTGCTTTGCACTTTCTTGCTTTTTTAGATGTTCTTCAACGAAATTAGCTTGATAGGGCACAAACTTGTTTCGACGCTGCAGTTGCTTGGCATTTTGTCCTCTCGAAGGTGAACAGTCTGTTGGTGGAAGACCTTTAGTTTGTTGGGTCGATATGAATCTTCAATTATTTTGTAGCCAATCCCTGTTTTAGTGTTAACTTCTTCCACTAAATCTTGGAACTTATTGTCGTACCTTTGAGCTGTTGATTGAAGCTCCTCTCTGCTGGTTGTGCTTGGATTGCCTGGTTGCATTTTGCCTTTGCTTTGCTTATTCCTTTTAAGCGAGGTCAACTCCTCGACGTGTTTTGTGAATTGCACTCGCGCCTTTCGCTCTGACTCACTGGCGTTGCCCTGTTGATTCGTTTGAACTTCTTTGGGGGGTGCCTTCAGCACTCTCTTCATCAAATTGGACAGCAGATTTCCTGCAGCTGTCCGGGTCGGGGGACCAAATATAACGGCTGCTCTCCTATCAAAGTCAACGAAATCTTTACACCGCCCCGTTCGTTTCAGCGGTTTCAAATCTGTCCGGATATTCTGTTTTTGCAGTTAACTTTTGTGAATTGTAGTATCCGCTATGCTGTAGATTACCGTTGCAATACTTGTTGCTCAATTACTCCTGATAACTGATTGCTCAGCTTTGCTGTATAACAAACTTGTTTCTCTCAGAATAACAAAATAATTCAAATTGAAACAATCAATTTTTGCTCGAGTTTTGGTTAATAACTCAAGTTATAACTCGAAATTGCAAAATCCCCTATGTCCAGCTCTAGGTAACTGTCCTAGTTACTGGTTAAGGCAAATAATTTCGGTCTGCGATCTCTTAATAATTTCCGGGAGTTTTTCCCGATAATCAAAATTAACAAATGTCAGAAATTTTGCACTTTGTGCGTTTGAGTACATTCAATTGCTCAATGACGCAATCAGTGGGCTAGGCTAGGTTTCGTTGAAGCCAGTAAGAGAAATTGACTTTCTGCTTTGCACAAAGCTTCTCTTACTTAGGAACTTCGTTCCTCAGAAAGAAAGTTTTGAGAATATCAAAGTTAATTCTCTTTTCACAAGTCAAAGTTAAGTTGAAACTGTACAATCACTAATATGATTTACAGAAACAAGACAAAGTGACAAGTAATTTACCGCTCAAGAAAGCGTGCTTCAATGCGCACTGTATGTCAGTTTAATAAAACAAAATTAACAAGTTTGAACTGATTTTTGGTAGTTTTTCAAGCTCTATTTTATACTGCCGTACATGTCAAATTAGCATCTCTGATTGGTTGTAGATAATTATGTTGTAAGATTCTCTGAATAGACTGCGGTTGGGTTTCGGGAAACCGTATACGGTGCCCCGCCAGCTCTGAATTGGTATGAAAATCGCAAAATTCATCGAATCTGGCTCACCAAGTTGGGTATCTCTTGCTCCCTTTGAGCTCATTTTGTGTGATTGTGAACACTTGAATACGTGACAGTAACAGCGTAGTTTGAGTTTGAGTTTCAGCTTAACTTCATGTATAACGATTGTGTACTAATAATAGTTGCTAAATATAAATGTTGAACAAAATGAACAAATCCGTATGGCTTCAAAAGAATGTAGCATTAAATTTCGCTTGTCATGCTATTCTAGCTTTGAGGCTTGGAATGGCCTTGAAGCGCTATTCAATTTGGTTATTGAGTTAGTAAGCTCAGCCACAACAAGTTCAACCCCACTAAATTGGGTTGGAACAAAAAAATCGTTAACTTTAAAAAGATGGCCTTTTCTTGTGCGAATTTCTTCTGACCGAATTTGTGAATTCAAAAGTCTGAAACATATTTTTTTGACAAATTGAATGTAGAAGTAAATTTTAAAAAGGTTTAACATTACTCAATTTTGTTGAATCAAGTCCTTCAAAATTTTCAAATCGATTTCTGAAAACACTGATCTGTTGCGCCACGAAAGAGACACTATTTCCGTCTTTTTGCATTTTTTGGGTGCAAAGAACAGCACAATGCCTCTTCACATCTTCGCATTTTATATCTGTAATTTAAAGTCTAAAAAGTACATATTATCTATGGGCAGCTGTGGTAATAGATGCAGAGGCTTTGTAACTGGTTTCGAGGGGTAAGCTTACATCATCGCCATCTATACGCGCTTTTGAGCTTAAAAAATTGAGCACTCTTTGCAAAAATATGTAATTAAAGTCTTAGTTTATTATTGACTTTACTTGCTATAATGATGAAAAATCAATTGACAATTAACTTGGTTATCATGATTTTAGTCATCAACACAACATATTAGCGATTTAACTAATTTAATATCAGCAGTCCGTTTCTTTTCTTCACAACAAGAAGTAGGCTTCTATTACAATATGCTTTTGTTCTCCCACTTGGGTCAGTTAAGAACAAAAACATTTTATTGGAAGCATTAACGTAGCTAGAGTTCTTTCTTCAGGATACATGCTGTTGTTTTCCGCGCACGCATTATCGTCAATTTGATTTAAGTTTGACGCCCCCAATCATGTGGTGAGAAAAACATCAGAGCGCTAATATTTGTAGTTAAAATTTGCTGGCCCTAGTAAACGGGTTACATATTGAAAAGATTTTTGAATCAATGCGAGTAGACATTTAGTCTACTTGTACGCTACCCTTTCATGTTTGGTGATAAATATTCAATAACTTTTCTCCGATTACAATTGGAACGTCAAAAATTTTATTTCAAGGTATAAAAACTCCAGCTTTGAGCGAAACGATCTCCATTTAGATCTAGTTCCTCTTATGCGCAGATTTGAGGCACTTAGGATGGCAAAATTCAAGCTCAGTTTGAGCCACATCATGAAAATGCTGTAAGGTCTGTCCCATTTGGAAGCGAGTCTTAGGATTTTGAAATAAGCTCGAAAATCTTCTGAGAAAAACTTTGCTCTCTCTGGCCATCATACCATCAACACTGAAAATTAACAGAGTAAAAGCGATATGTTTCTCTTGGCAGGCCTCGGAGTATTTTCTCCTGTTTTCGTCAGCGCAGCTTTCCAGCACAACCTCAGGATTTCTGTAAGATTTTGCCTCAGTGTCTGTGACACAAATATCAACCGCGGCAGTTTCTAGTGGGCTCCAGAAACTTCTTATGAGAAGATCGGCTCTTAACGCTTTCTGATTCTCAGAATGTTCACGAACTATTGGCTTTTTTTCGAGTGTAAGTCCATGCAAGGCACGATAGGTCTTCCAATTAATCTCTAATTTCATTATGCTTTTGTGTAATCAAGCCTTCTTTTTTGCAAATGAGGGCATGCTGAACATGGAAAACTTCACCACAGTCATCATATTTTACAGGGAGGTTTGTTAGGGGCAAGCCGTATCTTAGCGCCATAGAATCTTGGAGTTCGTTCTTCGACTAAACAAAATTGTCTTTCTCTGACACTTTTGCTGTTAACCAACAAGAGTTTCCGCTTTTGAAATTCCGCAGCGCTTTTGAAATTTTGCTGCTGCGAACGTGAGTTTTGTGTGCGTCCAATGCCGTTTCATTGAAAATAGACTCCGAAATCAGGAAAAATATTTACTTGGAAATTTCAAATTGCTCACTTGTTTTTACCACTGGGTTTGGAATACCTAATCCTCCGGTCTTAGCATATTATTAGCACTAATTTATGCCCGAACGTAGTTAATATATTTAGCCAACTTAATCACTTATTAATAATTATGAATATCTAATATGCATTCCTCCTGTAATATAACGGCATTTCTAGTCTCTAAACAATTAAAAAGTTAACACAAAGTAAAATATTTTATCTGTCAATTGAAAAACGTAAAAATTCATATCTTTAGAAGATTCTAAAAGTTCCTGTCGACAGTCAGAAGAGTAGTGAAAAGATTTTACATCTTTTTTTAGCAGTTGCTACTGTAACTGAACTGTTGTTACTGTTGCTACAGTAAAATTGTTGTTACTGTACAAAACTCCATGCTGATAACTGCTAACTTTAGTTATTATTCCACGATTATTGTTAGGAAAATGTTGTTTTCTTATTTATTTCTCAATCTACAATTATTATGAAATTGCTGTAATCATTTTTATTCCTCATTAAACAATCACTGTTAAGAAGCAATTATAACCACATTTATCCGACATTTTTGGTTTATTAATCGGCAAAGAAAACTTAGTTAACAATTTTTTTTTCTTTCTATAGGTATTGTTAAATACTTTTTCGGTTTTTGTTTAGCCCTCACTCTACAATTTTTTCATGAGAAAGACGATTTTAATGATTATCCCAAAAGAGACCCGCAGACCAGACGAGACAACAGTAGTAGAGAATGCAACCTCATCTACACCCGCCACACACTAACAGGTAGATATATAAAACGGGTAAATTTCAGGTTTAGTTAAGGCAAAGTTAAGGGATTTTTTTATGGTAATTTTAAGGTAATATTATTTAAGGTAATTTTATGGGAAGTTAGAGTAAAATTTAAGGTTTTTTTAAGGTAGTGAGGCCTTAACTTTTCAGGTAAATTTCAGGTAAAGTTAGGGTTAGTTAAGGTGAGTTAAGGAAAGGTAAATCTACCTTAACAGTTAAAGTGGGTTAGGATGTTTTTGAGGTAAAATTACCGTAACTTTATTTAGTATGTACTTCCAGTCCATGCCCCACAAACAGGGACGACTATGCCATAGCGGCGAACTCAAGGCCGCTCATCATATTAGCTATTTGAAATAGGAACTCCCTAATACAACCCTAGTCTAGATCTGAAGTTCATGAAAAGCCCTAATAATACAAGGTGGGGGTATTGCATTAAGCTACACAGTCGAAGACCCTAGTTGAAGTCGAGGCTAATTCTTTCCATAAGGTCAGTCAAATTCATTTCGTGGGTCGAGTAAAAGTCTTTTCACAGGCATTTTGTGTTGAGCAAGGTTTTAGTTATGTTCTCTTTGACCCTGGTCTTTTCAAAAGTATGTTTTTTAAGCAATTCGGAGTTCTTTTAAACTTTTTGTCGGCTTCTGTGCATACAAAAGCAGTACCGGACTAAAGTGCATTACACTAGAGCAGTCTAGATCAAATAACAGTTGAAAACTGCCAATAGACTTAAAAATTCTGCAATATTATGATTAAGTAGTTATCGCTGGACTACATAGTAGGAGCTGGACTATATTGCCACAATAGTTGATTGAATGAAACTAGGTAGTCAAATTGTAGTGGTCTTCTTCGAGTTGGCTATGATGAAAATTTGGCGCTATTCATTTTTTCTCTTCCATATTTATAAGTTATAATTTAAACAAAACGATGAGAGTTTTTCATAGATTGTTGGTTCTTTTAAAATGCAAAAGATGAAGGGATGAATGTTGACAATGTTATGAGGACTAGTTAGCAATAAAAATGCACGTACAATATTTATTGTTCCAGGACCCGTTTTATTGTCCAGCCAAATTCCAGGAAACGTTTTGTTGTCTACCCGAAGTCAAGGACTAGTGTTTTAGTTCCAGCCAAAGTCGAGAACATCACGCAAAGTATAGACAAATTATTTTCACACTAAAAAAAATTCGAGGACAGTCTTGTTATACCTTAAATCGGCCAAGGACAGTCTTTAATTAATCCAGGTCTATACTATGGACAATTAGTGACCAGTAGATAGTGTCGGCACTATTATCAAACCTTGAGTTACGATTAGCTTTAACCTACATTTTACATTGTTAACATATTTGACTCCCTGTTAATTTTTTTCCCAAATTAAATTAAATTATAATTAACTTGGTTATCATAACTATGGTAATTAATTCAACAGATCAGCAGTTCAATAACTCTAAATTCAACTGTCCATTTCAAATTTGCACGCATGAAATGTTCGTTTATATTCTCCCCACTTTGGTCAGGTAAGAAAAAAAACTCGTGATTGAAGGATTTAACAAATTGTGAATGCAGCTGTACTTTCAATTAGATGTCTTAGAGAAAATTCGCTTCCTTCGTTGATTTCGAAGTTTCTCTGCTGATGTATGAGGACAAAGACTGGTAAAATTATCTGAAGTCCCCACTCAATGGATGACATTTAAACACAGAAGGGCTCCCCTCTCATTAAGTGAGTCCAATATCACTTAAGTAGTAATAGGGTGAGCAAGGCTCCCGGGGGGGGGGGGGGGGGTGTAGACCCCATGTATTAAGATAGGGTATAGGAGTAATTTTCGAGAGAGGGTCTACACTAATGTGTTAAGATAGGGTATAGGTTACATGTATTAAGATAGGTTATAGCGGCGCCAGGTATTAAGATAAGCGGGCGCCACGTATTAAGATTAGGAATAGCCCCCGCAACGTATTAAGATTAGGAATAGCCGCCGCAACGTATTAAGATTAGGAATAGCCGCCGCAACGTTTTAAGATTAGGAATAGCCGCCGCAACGTATTAAGATTAGGAATAGCCGCCGCAACGTATTGAGATTAGGAACAGCCGCCGCAACGTATTAAGATTAAGTATAGGGACCAGGGTATTAGTAGTATAGTGTGAGCAGATCAGGGTCCATTTTCGGAGCCGGTCATTGGCCTTTCCGCGCAGGGAAATGTACAGGCGGGGTATTGTACAGGCAGCGCGCACGGGAATTGTACAGGCAGCGCGCACGGGAATTGTACAGGCGGGAAATTGTACAGGCAGCGGGAATTAACAGATAATTCCCCTCGCAGTAAATTTCAACATGTTTATTGGTATAACCAGCGCAATGTATTAAGATTAGGTATAGCCGCCGCAATGTATTGAGATTAGGTATAGCCGCCGCAATGTATTAAGATTAGGTATAGCCGCCGCAGTGTATTAAGATTAGGTATAGCCGACCCTAAATAGCAAGATGGCGCAGCGGTAGCGTGCTGGGCTCATAACCCAGAGGTCAGTAGATCGAAACTACCTCTTGCTGATCTGGCATTGTCACAGTACTAGTGGACTTTTACGCGCTCATAACATGGAAAAAAGTTAAAAAAAAGAAAAAAAATTGAATTAATAAGTACAAAATAACAGACACAGTACAAATTAAGCATATGCAAATACAAATGTAATCAAACGTTTACATGATGATAGTACAAAAGAAAAGAGTATTAAAGTACATTTAGCCGAGTAGTTAATAAAGTCGACAACAAAAATTTGAGTAACTAACGAAGAATTAAGGAATTTAGAAAAAAATTACTGTCGACTTTATTACACTTCGATTTATTTTACATTAAATTTATCTAATTCACATATAATTACTTATAAAGTTTAAAACATGAACGTCGTGAACCTTGTTCAGTTTTGTTTGAAAAAATTTAAATAGTTGAAATGCTGCAAATATTGTGTAAAATCCACACAAATTATCAGTTTTCTGAACTGGTTGTTGTATCATTTTCTGATACTTTTTGTTCAAAAATTTGTATTTTCTGATTGGACGAGCCAAAGAATCAGAATAGTAATAAGTTTGATTGAGTCGAGCAATCATTATCCAATGCTCTCCAGCATCACTGCTCGGAGAAGTGTTGATGATAGCCAAAATGAATTTGGGTAGCCTTGGAACACAATCTGCTGGAAACGATCCAATATAGCGGTATTTGAGTTCTGGGATTCGTTCAAAAATCTGTCTCAGGGAAGTGTTATCCATGACAAACAATTTTTCTCTGCTTTATTTCGCAAGTACCATTAACACACGGATTTCTAACTGTACAGTCAAGCTGAAAAGACTCATTCTCTTCAAAAAAGCAACAATTATTGGACTTTTTACCTTGCTCTAATAAAAGGTTGCTTGACTTTTTAATTATGTCAACAGAATTGTTATGGGATTTGGGGGTAGAATAAAATAATTATAAAAAGAAGTACCAGAAAAATTAGGAGAGGAACGTAAACAAGAAAGTTTGAATTAGTTCGCCCCCAGTTAACGTCCATTTTAAGAAATTATTTGGTGAAGAGAATGGCAACTGGGTGACGATAATATATAACCCAAAAATGTTCCAATGCAGAAAGCAATGATGTAAAACCCATAAAAAACTGAAAAAAATATGAAAAAATTTTCGTTAACGCAAAAATCTTCAGACATTTTTAGCAACCGTTCCGAACTGATCAATTTTAACAGCGGACATCCTTTCTCTTAGAACAAGTAATTCGGTCACGCTTCTTAGCGGGTGGTCGAAAAACATTTCTAATCGGATACTTTCACCGCTGAGCTCAGGATAATGAATACTTTCTCCAGCATCTTGAAGTGAAGTGAGATCAAAAACAAGCACGTAATGGTTCTGAAATAGATCATGTGGTAACGCGGGAATCTCTTCGTTAAAATTCATTGCTTTCATTGTTGTTACATATGCCCTACAGTCATTGGTTGTGTGGTACATGGGTAACCACTTAACCTCAAAACTATTATATCCTTGAAGCAGTAAATTAATACTACCATATGCAGTATGTAATTCATCATGTTTTGTTAAACATTGGAATCGCTGCGCGATTCTTCATAGTGTTGAAAGTGACAGGTATTTACGCACTAACAGACTGACCACGAAATGGTCAATTGCAGTCTGCCTTAAGAAAACGTAAATTCAAGTTGTGCGTTAATCTTCTCTTTGTACGATAGTTAAGCTACTTAGTTAAGTGTGAAGGAACTAAGTACCACATGGCGCAGTCAGCGGAAAAAGGAAGAACCATATTAGGACTGGAACCATTTTGGGAACGACCCAGCTCCAACCCCCCATCCCATGGGAAAAGTGGAGAAGTCAACTCAAGATGGCCCTCGTCGCAAAGACAAACATCGAGCTAGATGAACTCCTAAGAGAGAAACCGACAATAGTCATATATCCCCCGGAACCAGTGGAAGAACAACCAGTGAATAATCCAACACAAACAATGGAGAGGGAGAGACTCACGAGATACAGTCAGGCAGTAGCCAAAAGGAAAAACGAGTGCAACCTAATCGATAGAATAGGGGTGTTGTGCGGCGACAAGCCAATGGACATTGCAGACAAGAAGGCAAAATCAATGGTGTATCTAACAATTGGAATCGAAGGACGCAGGATGCACACCCGAAAATACCCACACACAAACGTCGAGAACATCACGACACAACAACTGTGGGAAGAATTAGAGTCGACATTCATAAGACCAAGGAATGTCACTTTTGACCGGTATTTGTTGCTAACCAGACGTCAACAAAAAGGTGAAACCATGGAACAATTCCATTCGGCCCTACGATCCCTAGCAGAATTCTGCCAACTAGGAGCTCTAGAAGACGGATTGTTAAGAGACATCTTCACAGACAACATGAATGATCCAGAAATACAAAAAGAACTCTTGAAGGTAACACTGGAACCAGAAAAGGTACTAGAATTAGCCATCAATATTGAACTAGGTGCACGAAGCCAACTAGCCATACAGGCAAAATCCACAACAGACCAATCAATGGTATCAATAGTAGGACGATCGGAGCCCGTCCTAGCAATCACAAGTTCAAGGTATCGAGAAAACTTTAGAGGCAACTATAGCCAGCCCAGAGGCACATTCACACAGTCCAGAGGCAACAATAACAATAACACTCAGTCAACCAGACAACAGGTACAACACAATTGTAGGAACTGCGGACAACCCTGGACACAAGACCACAGAGCCAAATGTCAAGCACTAGGCCAAACATGCAGAAGATGCAATAAGCCCAACCATCTTGCTAAGGTATGCCGCTCAAACTTAAACAGAAACAACAATAGAAATGTTAACGAAATCGAAGAAATACACAATACACAACACGAGGACAACATAAACATGGTCTCCTTAAACAACGAAATAGAGAGCATAAGAGATGACTCAGAAGAAGACTACAGTGTAAACCTAGTCTCCCCAACGGAAGGATCAACAACCCCCACCAAACTAAACGTGACATTCGGAAACAACAAATATTGGGTAATGGTCAACTCCGGGAGCTCTAACAGCTTAATCACAGAGCGGATGGCCCACGAGATAGAGGAACGAGACAAAAATAGTTGGTGGAGTCGTAAGACGAATCCAACTAATCTAAGAAGCTTCACGAACACCCCAATCAAGAACAAGGGAACCTTGTACTGTGACGTCCAATGCAACGGGTGGAACGCAGGAAGAGCCGACCTCATCGTGGTACCAAACAACCATAGAGCACTAATAGGCAGAGACCTCTTCCAAGGACTAGGCATTCAAGCCAATCAACAGGCATCCCCAAAATCGGAAGGTAAGAATGTCGCGATGATAGAAAATCTGGATAGCCAAAACTTAAAACAATTAATAGCCAAACAATTCCCCGGTCTAATAAAACGGATAGGACGATCAGTAAACCACACAGTAAAATCCAAATTTAAAACCAACTTTACGCCTATTCACCAACGAGGTCGAAGAGTACCAATATACTTACAAAACCAGGTCGAACAGGAACTCAAAAAATTACAAGAGAACGGCAATATAATAAAACTGGAAAAATGCAGCGACAAAAACTTCATATCGCCAATTGTAATAACAGTCAAAAGAGACAAAATGATAAAACTAGCCATGGACTCTAAAATTATAAACAAAGCCATCCACAAAAACAAATACCAGATGCAAAACATAGATTGCCTAATGGACAACATTGCTCAATCAATCTCGGAATCATCGCACGAAGGCGAGGTACTTTTTCAACAATCAACTTACGGTACGCATACAGCCAACTACCGCTAGATGAAGCAACAGCAAAGCAATGCAATTTTAATATAGTAGGCGGCCAAGCCACCGGAACCTACCGATTCATAACAGGTTTCTACGACCTAACTGACATGCCGGCAGAATTCCAAAAAGCCATCGACAGCACACTAAAAGGTGTTAGAGACACATATAGTTTCTTGGACGGCATAATTATAGTCTCCAGCGGAGGAATAAAAACTCATAAGGAAAAAGTTTTCAAATGCCTACAACAACTCGATAAAGAAAACCTCAGCATAAACTTAGAAAAATGCCACTTCGCAAAAAATAAGGTAGAATGGTTAGGATTCGAAATCAATCAAAACGGAATAAAGCCACTCGTCAGTAAAACCGAGGCCATTCAAAACCTAAAAGCCTCGAACACATGCAAACAACTAAAATCGTTCCTCGGAAGCGTCCACCACCTAACCAAATTTGTTCCAAATCTAGCAATCCAGTGTAGAGTCTTTAGAGACCTTCTGAAAAAAGATAACAAATATAAGTGGGAACATAAACATCAAGTAGCATTCGAAAATATAAAATTACACATAAAAAACATAACACAAAATACGCACTACGATTCCACCCGAAAAACGAGACTCAGAACAGACGCATCACGTTCCGGACTCGGAGCCGTTCTAGAACAAGAATCGAACGAAGGGTGGGAGACAATAGCATATGCCTCACGTTTCTTAAATAAAGCTGAAGAAAAATATAGCTTAAATGAACTAGAATTTTTTGGTGTAGTGTGGGCGACTCGAACATTTTAAACATTATCTCTACGGCCATTATTTTACAGTACAAACAGATCATAGAGCACTTTTATCCATATTGAAAGAGAGATCTACGAAAGCCCATCAAAGTAGACTAACACGTTGGTGTGACAGGTTAATCCCATTCCACTTCCAAATTGAACACATACCAGGATCAAAGATGGGATTAACAGATTACATTTCAAGAAACCCAAACAACAAAGCTAAGCCAATAAGCCGATACGATGAGGACTTTGTGATCGCGCAAATAGAGGCAATTAAGCAAACCATATATGCAATAAGACAACGTGGGAGGCCGCGAAAAACAGACAAGTTGGAATCGTCCAACGATTCCAAAGCGCTAACTACAAAGCCGAAAATCAAAGGACAAAGAGGCCGTCCACGAAAATTACCCCTGCAATCGCAGGACGATTCCAAAATCAAAGTGCCTAGAGCACAAAGTCACAAGACAAAACCACAAACTTTGCAAAAGTTGCACAATTACAGCCTACGCAGAAACAAAGATTTACCAAATATAGAAAACCAAGTGACGATAGATGACGCAACTTTACAAAAAGTCACACAGCACACCATTGCAAAAGCGCATTTGCCAAATAACTTAGCTACAGATAAGTCACTACCTAATCCCAAGCCTAATTTCGAAATGGATAGAAAACAACACACAATCCAACAAACCCCACCTACATCGCCAGCTAAGAATCCAATCTCTTTCTCGACCTACCTCAGCCCAGACAAAGAATATCGCCCCACCAAAACAGACACACAACTAGACAAAGCAATACGAGATGTCTTCAGTTCAACACTAATCGCGGCCATGACGAACAGAGACGCAGTCCTAAGGGAGATAAGAGACTGCATAACACTAGGAGATGAACACAGATGTAAGGCAGTAAGCAGGCAAATCCACACCCATTGGAAACAACTCAGTGTGAATGACGGGTGCATCCTCCTAGACAATCGGCTAACCATCCCAAACGCAATGAAAGAAGCAGTGATAGACGTCCTGCACGCAACCCACCCAGGCGCTTGGGGGATGACCGAACTAGCCCACAGATTATGGTGGCCGTTCATAAACAGAGATGTGATTAACAAATCAAAAACGTGCCGCCCATGCACCGAATTTGGTAAGAACCTTAAAAGCATAATACCAAAAACCAAATGGTCACCACTAAAACCATGCGTCGAACCAAACGAAGAAATACAATTAGACTTCGGGGGCCCAATACTAGACGGTCAAGGACGAGAAGTAAACTTCCTTGCATGCATTGATAGATTCTCTAAATTCCCTACGCTTAAATTATACAACAACGCGAATGCCACAAACATAGAACACTTCCTAACAAAGTACATTGCTATCCAAGGGGTACCCAGATCCATACAAATGGACCAGGCTAGATGCCAAACAGGAAATATAATCAAAAAATTCTGCAATAGAAATAATATCAAGATAATATTCGCCCCAGCAAACGATCTTCGATCGATAGGTTTAGTTGAAAGACTAATACAAACGGTAAAACGCCGCCTATGTTGCATTAAACTAGACCCGAATCAGCGCCCCTTCAACATAAAACAGTCATTAAGTCAAATCGCACAGGAATTAAGAATATGCCGCAAAAAAAAAGCGACTAATATTTCCCCTTTCGAAGCTCACTTCGGTCGCCCGGTAAACACACCAAAAACTAACTTAACATCATGTGCGGATAGTCGAAACTTGAAATGGCCAAATATTAAGTCTGATTATTTAGATGACAACATTATGGGCAACGACGAGCTTATCTCAGACGAACGCTGGATACAAGAGACGCTGGACAGCGACGAAGAAGTGAAAATGTCAGAGCAGCGAATGCTATCCGCGGCACTGAATGACAAAGGTGAAATCCCCCGCACCTTCCGTATGGCACCACAGACACCGCTACAACCCCTCGCCGAAAACAGCAAAGAGTTGAAACTAGCCAGGAAGACCCTCGCCGCCACCCGAAGCAAGAAACAGCTGCAAGGGCTCTACGAAGCCATCCCTGAAGGAGCGGCACTGGTAAAAACGTCCGGCTCCACCATGACTATCAAGTACCCCGGCAAAGACGATACAGTGTTACACAAATCGGAAGTCGCACGCTTCGGAACACCAGCGCAACCGCAGATCCCACTTATACAATTCGCAGCTCGGAAGACCGTAATCAACCACCACGGTAAAATTCAAAGGCAGATGAACGTACACCAAAAAGATCAGTGTGCAAAACTCAAAGGCGAGAAAACAATCAGAAAGAGAACCAACGATTCACCAACGAACCCCAACCTCGCTAACCTATTGAAAGTGAACCGCACCAAGATTCCCCCAAAGAGGAAATTTATACAATCACCCAAGAAGGGAAAGACCGGGGCAAAAAGCCAAAGAACACCAACACCGCCTGCTTCCCCATTCGAAGACGAGGATTATGAAATGCAAGCACAAAGACAGGATACACTGGACAATAGCGAGGATCCAGACTATGATCCACAGGAAGACATAAATGTCCAGGAAATTGGGGCACCAAAGAAACCAAGAAGAATTAAAAGGACCACAAAGAAGCCCGAAAAATATGGCCACAGCAACTGTCCCCAAACAGAGTACGACACGGAGACCTCGGAAATAGACTCCCCGATAAAGCAATTCACTGGAATTGCAAATTACCAACCAACGACCACAACACAAGAGGTCCCGCATGCATCGAAGGTGGACACACAACCAGCCGGCCCTTCACATTCTCCCCACGAAGGGGACCACGAGAGCGCACTGCCACAACATGAACCAGCACAATCGTTGGACGATACCCTGCCGTTCCAGCAGGCTGAGGAAGAGAGAGAACTAGACCCTCTCGAACTGTAAACAAACTTTAAAAACTTTGTTTTTCCCCGAGGGAAAATCTGGTACATGGGTAACCACTTAACCTCAAAACTATTATATCCTTGAAGCAGTAAATTAATACTACCATATGCAGTATGTAATTCATCACGTTTTGTTAAACATTGGAATCGCCGCGCGATTCTTCATAGTGTTGAAAGTGACAGGTATTTACGCACTAACAGACTGACCACGAAATGGTCAATTGCAGTCTGCCCTAAGAAAACGTAAATTCAAGTTGTGCGTTAATCTTCTCTTTGTACGATAGTTAAGCTACTTAGTTAAGTGTGAAGGAACTAAGAACCACAGGTTGTATCAACTGATCCTATAGCTCTACCTCCTCGAACAATTCTTAGTTCTCGTAAACCAAATTTCTGATAATGGAAAGGATTTTCTTGAAAATGTCCTGTGAATGCTGAATTTGTGTTCATCGCAATAGCTACTCTTCTGATTGGAGCATTGTTAAAAACATTTTCCTGAATAAACTGGTTCTGTCCTGAAGGAATAATAAATGTGCGTGCAATTGTTTCCATAAAGTTGTAACAAGCAGGTTGATGAGTTATTTGATATTTGATAGTCTGGTGATACACTTCGTTAACAACAACACGTCTTGTAAACAGGGAACAGTCAAGAACTTTAAGGGAGACGTGAGGATTGTAGGAGATCATGTAAGAATTTGGTCTTGCACGAATCAATTTCAGTCTAACTTTTGTATTTGGAAGCAGTAACTTTTCACATTGGAACAAATCAATTGCTAATTTACTGTAATAAGTAGTTCCACTTTTCAGCAAAAGTTCTTCCTCTCGATCTATAAAAGGGCTTTTCTCAAAATCGCTGGGTTCATTTTCAAATTCATATCCATGACAAGCCAAAATACCTTCATTATTTCTTGTGGAAGCGTTAAATTCATTGGAAATTAAAGGTTTGTGTCCATAGAGACCATTTGATTTGTAAACCTGTTGATTGTTCAGATACACCTCACAGTTGGAGAAGAGCGAGTGCAATAGATTGTTGACGTGAGTTAGATAATTTAAATCATCATCTGTGAAAGACATTCCCATATCTGCTTTTTCATGCTCGTCTTTTTTCATAAAGTCATCAAACAATCTTCCCTTTTGTAAACCAACTTTGATTTGAAGGTGGATATCGCTCATATCAAGATATATGCTTCTATTTGTTTCAAACTCGAACTCAATGCTGCTTTCATCCAATGAAGTACTGGGATAAACTTCTTGAACGTGAGAAGATTCAATTGGTTCCAAAACAGGAATTTTGTCAAAAATCTCCAAGCAAGAGTTCGTAAAGTGACCATAACGAAAGTTGCTATCGTTTGTTGATATAGTATTCATTTTAGCTTAGAAAAAATATCTCTTCTAGTTCGACGACGTCGACTGGTTTTTGGGGGAATTCTTCGAATTATGCGGCGTTTCCTAATTTTTCCACCACCTAGCTGTTTACGTAATGTTTTCTTTCCAACATTTGCAGCCACAGATTTGAATTTTTTCTTTCCAGTTAGAACATTTCCAATTTCTGGTGCAGCTATATCAAGCAAATCAGCACCAACTCTTTTTGCTGCTGGGACAGCATATCTCCTCAAAAATGGAATAGCTGTCCTCCCAATTGTTTGTGCTAACGCTCCGAATCCTCTTCCTCTCTGTCTTGAATAACCACGAAAATACGGTAAATCAGTACCAGCAACCATTTTCTACAACTTTAAATCTAAAAATGATTGTCAGAAGTTTTTCTAAACATTAGTACCGCTCTTGTCACACCAATAGAGTTGAAAGAAACTTTTTCCCCATAAGAGTCCCGGAGCTCGAGTTTTATGCTGTGGAATGAGTTTTTTAGAATTTTTTTAAATTGTAAGTTTTGAAAATTTTGATAATTCATGTATTGTCCCGTTGAGATGATATCTCCATTCTTAACTTTTGATATAAACCGAATGCATCGTAAAAGAGCAGCTTTTGTATCACCCACAATATTGTACTCAACAATATCACTATATATCATTAAGGTGTGTATTCGTACAATGTCATAAGGAAACTTGGGAAAATGTGGACCACCACCACTCATGAAAACACCCATACCATAAACAGCTTCTTCGCATCCAAAGACATGACAAAGATCGGCACTAAAAATGACAAGTAAAGAGTTCTGATTTGGAAGACTCAAAGAAATTCGCTGTGTAATTTTGTTAACGTGTAACTTGATGGGCGTTTTTTCATATTTTTCACGTTCCTGAATTTTTCTATTCATTTCATTGACAATATCAGAGATCGAGGGGTATAGACCTGGATCAAGTGTGTAATAATCCGATGGTTTTGTATCTGGTGTTGCTTCATCTAGATAGAAGAATTTACCCTCTGTTATGTTTTGGTACAAGGAAGGATACGACAGTTCTGTTATCGCTACCTCCCATTCTCCATCAAGATTAATTTGTTCAGGTAGAAAATTCTTGAAAGAACTTAGTGTATTGTTTGGGTAACAATCAAACGACGCATTGAAAATCAACTCAACAGTGAAAGAACTCATCTTTAAATGATACACTTTGAAAGCTCTTGTTCATAAAATTTACCTAGAACTTCATCACCTTGTTCTCCACAAAGGTTATAGGTTGGCGGTTTAAAAGTAGCAACTTTAACAATTTTGAATATTTCATTTGCGAACTGTGATTTATAACCTTTTCTGAATGGAATATCTTTTTTTGATATACGAACATTTTCACCCACTTTAAAACGTGGTCGCTTATATTGGTTAATTGTGTTTCTGTAAAAATTTGACAAAAAGTCTTTGTTTGTTACATTTTTTGGAGCTTTACCTGTTGAGCGATTAACTCTTGTGTTCATAGTTTTGACAAAGGAATCCATTTTTCTCATATATTTGTCACCAATTTCTTCCATATAGCGATAAATAATGTTTTTCAGAGATTTTATGGCTCGTTCTGCTACAGCAGTTTTCGTTTCACTTCTAGTAGAGTAAATTTTAATTTTCTTGTCCATACAAAACTTTCGAAACTCACCACTAAACTCTGTTCCCTGGTCAACCCATACTTTCGCTGGCATACTTTTTTTACGCAACATTTTTTTGAAAGCTACAACTGCATCGGTAAAGTACTTTGACTTCATTGGTTGCACACGAACAAAGCGAGAAAAGACGTCAACACATACTAATAAATACTTCACTCCATTATTAGTATCCGATAATTTATCCATAAAAGCTAGATCGACACACCAGATCTCATTGATTCGCTTAGCAAATGCTGGTAATCTTTTGAAATGTCGTGTTGCATGACGATACTTTGTGTAGGAATCTTTACTGTGTAGAAAGTAGGCAACTTTCTTTTTGGATAACCCACTTGCCTTTTGTAGATTTTTAATTGATCCATATGCGGCTTTTCCATCTCTATACAGCCTTTGTAGCTTGCCTTTTTCAGATTTTGAAAGGAATCCAGCTCCCTCTGTCTTTGCTTTTGGCATCTTTGTTTATTACTTTTTGCGGATTTATTCCGGAAGCATCAAGTATTGTGTAATAAATGTCGGGAAAATCAACGTTCTTTCTTTTTAAAGCAAAAAAAAAATCTGCAAAAGCTACTTCTGTATCTCTTCCATCTAATAAAATTGTGTCGTTGAGAGATAGCTTGACTCGCGGTGAATTCAAAATTTGATCTACAATTGATTCGTACTTTAAAGATCTGGTTTTGTTGCTGATTTCCTTGTAATTAGGGTTCAAATGTGTTGGGACAGAAACTGGTTTCTGCTCAAAAGTGTCCAACTTTTTATTTTCTAATTTGAATTTTTGTTCGTAAAGGTGTTGAGGAATCAAAACAAACTGTTCCATTTCAAGACAATCGATTAATGATAGATGGTGTCAAAATTGATATTTTGACACCATCCTTTTTCTTTTCGTGAACTTAAAATTGCTCTATTCCTTTTCGTGAACTTAAAATTGCTCTTATTTTATTTATTCCGGTTCTTTTTAGCACGAGTTGATGAATTTCGTCTCTGTACTTTATTACGTCTTGTTTTTGTATTTCCTGTAGTTGTCCCCCCAGAAGGTTTACTATGCGTTCGTTTAGAAACTGAATGAAATCTTTTGGACAATTTCTTAGGAACGTTTTCTTGAAGTTCTGGAAATACGTTTGGAACGTTATCAGCGTAGAGAGATGTTGTGTGTTCATCGTTAAAAAAAGTAATCTCTTGTTTCGTTTTAGGGAGAAAAAAAATAGTGGGAATAGAACCACTGTTTCTGCAAAATCTAAGAGAGTCGACTGTTTTCGGAGTTAGATCAATGAGTAAGTGACCATACGGGATTGAAGTAGCTTTTGTATACCAATCTTTTAATTGTGATCCTAACCCGAGCTGTTGACTAAGAGTGTTAATCTGGAGAACATCTCTAGGAGACTTGAATAAAACTAAATGAGTATTTTGTAACTCAATATCTCTTCCCAACCTACTCTGATGAAAAAGATTATGCTTTATATATATTGTACTAAGACCTTTGTGTCTTCCAGCTGTCGCGATTTTGACAAATTCTTTCGAGCTTGAGATTTCTTCACAAGAATCATCAAAAATCAGCAAATACTTTGTTCCATTATTGGGTAGACTCTGAATGAACCCAAAGTCAACTCCTTGAATAAAAAGAATGTTCTTAATGTTTTTGGACATTAAACCGTAAAGTGATTGATAATGTTGATAAAAATAGTAAATTTTATCAAAATGGGGTTGAAAAGTTCCAATAATTAGCCAATCATGGATAAGATGAGATTTTCCAGACCCGCTTGGTCCCACCAATGAAATAAAAATGCGTTCTTAGTAGAAATTATTTTGTTCATAGTTTAGGAGAAGGTAAAATATAACCGACTGTACTAGATAAGATAGCAATCCAAACTGTTGTTTCTTCAGAGGTTTCGGCAAGAGTTATTCTTACTATACAGCACGCTAATATTAACAAAATAACAAAAAATTGGGACAAAAAAACCACCAGAGATCTATTACAAGTCTGTCCAAAACATTTCCACGATTGTCGTTCCTGGTTATTATCATCAAAGACAAAATTACCTAAATTTAAACCGTTATCTGTATGCTCGGTCATTTATACCTTATTTTTAATGGAAAATCAATTTTTTGAACTGGGAATGCAACTTCTCTCTGATTTCAAAAGTAGTAAAATAAAAATAATAAATTACAAAACGATCACAAATACAAATAGAAATTACAAATAGAAATTACAAATACTATACGTTATCAAAAAAATCCAGAGTCCAAGTTCCGTAAGCATAAGCTTTCTTCTCTGCACAGTGAAATGTCTTTTTGTGTCGATACGGATAATTGCTACAATCCCAGTCAGTATCCGAGTTATTGAGAAGTTTGGAAACTTTTGGACAACCAAGATCATCTAGATTCTCCACATCTTTACACAAGTAATTTGAGAGAAGATTACACTTCTCTAACCCTTTTGCAAAGTATTCTGTTGTAGGTGAACAATGTTGGTGAATGATTGATGACAACTCAGTGTATTCCAGTTTTCCATTGTTCCAATTAAACCCATGTAAATTGTCAGTGTTCCACTTTGCTTGAAAAGTAGGTTTATAGTCTTTGGGTGGGAGGAAACTGTATCCCAATACAATTCCATCCTTAAAAACACCCAACTCCTTGACAATTTTCCCTTCCAAGCACTCAATATCAAACACAACGAGAGACATTCTTTTTTCTAGGTTGAATTATTACAAAAATGATTAACAGTCTAGCATTTTGAAAATTTGAGGATGATAAAATTTAATAAAGACACAAAAGATTAACCCAGTTAAATGTCCCAAGAAACATGAGCTTGGAAAATTTGGTAACATGTAACAGTATCCTGGTCCCTTGTTTGTAGTTGCTTTAACCGCTCCAGCAGAATCGTGTAGTATAGCATGTAATCGAAAAACTTTCAATCTAGCAAAGAAAAAATCTAAAAAGGAATTTCCATAACCAATAAGTCCTCCATGAGGAAATTTTTGGTTAATTTCCTCCAAATTTATATTCTCGTCCCAAATTTTACAGGCCGCTAAAAAACAGTTTTTGCGTTTTTCATTTTCGGGAAACATTGAAAGGATGCTTCCGTAGCAATTGAATATGTTGACAAGAATGACAATATCCATCAACTTTGCGTTCCTTCATCCATGTCAATGCAAGTTTTCTTAAACTTTTCAATATAAGATAAAAGTGTAGGGAGATGCTCTAGTAAGTTCTCGTACTCTTCTTTTTTAATTCAATATTTGTCAGAAAACTCGACTGATATCCGTTCCAACGATGTTGTGAAATGGTAACTTGTTGTTTATCTGAACGATATATAAGACTTGTTCTGCGTAATCCGTTGTGAATAACCCACTTAAATTCTGAAATTTGGGACTCTATGTCCAAATTTTCTAATTTGGGAAAATTTTGAGCTTCAAGAACAGCATAGGAATATCTTTTAAGTTCGTAATGAAGTCTAACGTGAAAAACCTTTGACTTGTCTCTGAGACTCAAAAAAATGTTTCTTGAGCAACCAATATCCCAACTCATTCTCAGATCAAAGATTTTTAAAATGAAAAATTTATTGTAGAGAAGACAAAGACATATTAAAAAATCACACAACAATTATTATTGAAATGTACATTGTTCAATGTTAGAAAAGTCATTCAAATTTTGAATTAGTTCCTTGAACTCGTCCAAAGTGTAGCTGACATAAGTCACCTGCTTGAACTCATTGTTTTCCTTGCGACAAAAGAGCCGAATCTGCACATAAATGGAGGCTGGATTCTCCTGAACGTATTGAATGAAAGTCACATATATTCGTCGATTTCGTCCTATGCTGACCTCTCTGACTTTGTGACATCGTTGCAGCACATCCTCCATACATGGGTTCTTATCAAATTGAGTCGGGTGCTCACTCAGTTCCAACTCCCCATCCAGGATATTGTTCTTGAGGAAACAGAATTTCGTGAATTCGTAATCTCCTATTCGAAGTTGTTGGTACTTCTCAAATGTTCCAGAATTATCTTTTTTGAAGACTTGGAAAGTTGGTTCGGAATAATTTTGTCCGTTTTTAAAAATCTGGGACACAGTAAATCTCCCAAATCTTTTTGGGTTAGAAACATAGTCTATATAAAATGGAACCGAATCAGTTCCAGTTTTAGGTTGAGAATCGGTAAACATAGACGGAGCACTCGAGTAAAACGGAGAGACTTTAGAGAGAGACATTTTATCAACTTAATGTGACAGAGAGAAATTAATTGAATGATTTGACTTGTAATTTTACTTCCTCTATTGTTTCCGATCACCTTTATTTGGTAATGATGTCATTATCCTTCTTTCATTTCCAAAAAAAAGGAAAGTTCAATTGCGTCATTTTGCAAAAATTCCTTATAAGGAAACTTAGTCAAAAATTTTAAGTTGAGCAAACATTTGAACTAGATCAGCATATTTATCTTGATGTTTAGCACGTCTGTGTTGCATTAGCGAGTAATAGTGTTTGAAATATTTAGAACAAGTAAAACAACGGATTTTTCTGAGTTGCTGTCTCTTGAAATGTGTCATTTTTCAAATGAAATTTTCGCTGCGTTTAAACTGAATTGCGTTATTTCCTTATACAGTAGTTTAAAAGAGTCACTCCAAAATCACTTTGGTTACAAAATGGCAGCAGTTAGGTGTCAAGTTTTACCTGAATTTTATAAAAAATTTTGTGAGAAAGCCTTGTTCATTTGCGTATCAGTTAAGGATTATAAACCTTACTTGCTTACTAGTGAATACTCTGTTGCGTCTCACAATTACACTTTTTGTCCTCTGAAAAATTGTTCTTATCACATAATTCTCATTTCATCTTCCATTAATGAATTACTCCAAAAATTGGATGATTTATCTTTTCAATATCAGACAGTGGACTGCTTATACACCTTATATAAACATCAGTTTTTGGTCACACAAAGGAAGAAGCAGGACTTGTTTTCACCCAATTGAAGAGAGCGGTACAACATAATTCGGAAAACAAATTTGTTGAAAAACTACCCAGCGTGTCTAAGAAGAGATTGAGTAGAAAAAAGTTCAAGAGACATCTACTGAGAGCTGAGCAAAGAAATGCAAGCACACAAACATTGAGATCATCCTTCTTCGACCGAATTCAGTCACTTAAGAACTCAAGTATAAGAGTGAGTTAATAAAAATTGTTGATTGTTTACTAGATGGTCATGGAATAATTGATAACCCCATGTTGTACGTTGAAGTTAGAAAGTAATAAAGTGTTTGTACTAAAATGTATTATTATTAGGTTATATTCTAAAAGTCGAAATTTGAAGTCGATTTGTTTGTTAAATGTCAAATTTTCACACAACATTTTTTGTTAAAAGTCAAAAACAGAACCTCAGATTTTTCATTAAAAATCAAAAATGTTACCAAACTGTGCGTGCAAAATGTGCAATTTTATTCTCATTTTTCTTAGTTTTTACGGTATGATTTTAAGCAAAAAACATAAATTTTAATAATTTTTAAAATGACAAGTTTTGAATCTGTTCTTGCAGCTTAAAAATCGGATTTGTAACAGTAATTTTTTCTTAAAAATCGAATTTTTTCTCGACATTTTTTGTTAAATATCGAAAGTAAATTCGACAATTTTCTTAAATATCAAAATTAAATTCGGTATTTTTCTTAACTGTCGAAAAACAAATTTTCAATAATAACCAAGTACCTAAATTATCAAGTAACCTTTCGTGTTAATCTTTTATTCTGGAAAACTATAAAAAAGTTATAAAATTGAAAATGTAAATTTAATACAAAACACCCAAAAGGTATTCAGAAACTTCATTATTTTTACGAACAAATAAAAAATAGTTTCCAAAATTGAACATAGAAATCATTCAAAAAGAGTTTCAATAACATATTCTGGTAAGTTCTGAATTTCATTACCGAAACCTCTTTGTCGCTCAATTCTACCAGGTAGTTGAGTTGGTTGAACAGTAACTGGGGTATTAGGTACATCACTCAAAAAGATAGGGTTGTGAGCTGTTCCTTCCTCAATCGATGGGGTTGTCATCGAGGGTGTAGTTGAAATGTCAGTAGATCCATGGTACTGCACTGGATCAAAGTTTTCCAGATCGTTAAATGACGTGGCGGTACTTGTATCGATACTCAATTTGCTATTTTCTGTACTATGAGCTCTTGAAGCAATTTGGAGAAGATTATTTTCCACCTCCGGGCCTGATACCTCACCTACATCCGGTGTAGTGAACCAACTGTTTGGAATTTGCCCTTCCTCCCAAGGAAATGTGTACTGAATATTTCCAGCTACGTAGTTGGCAGGAAAATCAGATCCATTAACGTGAGGATAGTGGTGTCCACTGACAACAGCAACTTCGTGTCCCATCGCGTGAGTTCCGAGCTGATTCTCTGTGATTGGGACCTGTCCCTGATGATATGTATCAAACTGTTGTCGCTGGTGCTCAATAATGTGCCACACAGTAATGGGTAAAGTGATCAGAGACTCATACAGTCCGTTTGATAAATCTCGAACTCCTATCCGAGCAATATCCTCAGTAAAAGAAAATGAGTACAGAAGGTTATTATTTTGAACGGTGAACTCCATTTTGGAATAAATGATAGAAGAGATTTTTGTTAGAAAGTGATGAGAATGGATGAAAAGATTCTTGTCGAGAACGTGACAAAAGCAATCAGTGGAGAGAAAGTTATAAAGCAGCAAATTTCCTTTTTAGGAAGGGAACAGGATATATAAGTTAGATTTAAACAAAAGTTAGAACTAAAGTAAGTATTTTTAAACAAGAAGAAAGTGAAAGTTGGAGCTCGATAGCAGGATAAAATGTTGAGGAGTAGTTAGTATAATGTGAGAAAGTAGTGATGATGTTTTCAGAGAAGTTGGATCAAATGATAATGTCAAAACCGACAACCTCTATATATAGTGTGCTCTGTCCAGACAACAGTAACCAAAGATGGAAGATTTTATGAGAAAAAGTGACGTTTAGCTTGAAATTTCTGGAGGAACTGAAATTCAAATCCAAATTTGGGTAAAATTTTCAAACCAGGTAGGAAGTGAAGGATACATACAGGTTTCCGACTATGCTTTTACCTAAAATGGTCTATTTAAGTTGAAATGAAGTGACATAGTTTACCAAAAAAGTCAAGCTTTGATAAATTTTTTCCAATTCGCCAAATTTCAGATCAATCTCGGAAAATGTTCCATTTTTGGAATCAAATTTCTGTATATATGCGTTAGGTAAACGAATTCCGAACCTGATCAGTACTCCCACTGCATTGTAGTCGTTGTAATAATGGAAGTACAAAGCACTCTGTAATGAAGAAGTTATTGTTATTGGTTCTGGGAGAGGAACAAAGTTTGTTTGTGAAATATTTCTGTACTGTTCCAATATAACGGGGACGGAGTTCAAAATGAACAACAATTCGTATTTGCTTACATGCAATTCTGAGGATAAATCGAAAGACTGTTTCGCAATAAACTCCTCATATTCAAATTTTTTAATAGAGAACGTTGCATACCCAAGTCCTTTACTAAATCGGATTATTCTGTTGGATTTTGTGAAAATGTCCAAAAAATTGTAAAAAAAAGTATGAATCTACATCAATTTCGTCAATTTTGTATGAATCAGGTATACCTTCTTTTCTCTTGTAAATCTTCTCCAATATTTGTAAGTGGTTTTTGATCAACATGTTTCACAAATGAGTAAAATTTCACGTATTAATCTATTAAAATAAAAAAATTTTAAAAGAGAGAACGAGATAAGCAAAACGATATCATTAACTTTTACAACAAGTTTCTTAATACTAAAATTTGATTGGTTTGTAGTTTGTAATATAATCACGTTAACGTCAATTGTATATAAGTTATCTTCAATTAAAGTAGGAGTTTTCTTCTCTAATGTTTTAATATTATTGTTAAAACACATATAGTGTTTTATCGATGAAATTACAAAATTAGTTTGTTTACAATAATATTTGTATTCTTTAAGTGAGCAAACATCTGACAGATAGATTTTGTTAAGAAGTCTGTTATGGGATGAATAGTATTGTTTTGTAAAAAAAGTAACACAAATCAGCAATATGACAAATAAATATAACTTAAGATTTCCGATTTTCCTCCAAGGAATGAGTTTACACATTTTTGATGTTTTCTGGATTTAAATACAATGTAGAATGTAACACTGTGACTGCTTCGTAGGAAGTTCTTGAACTTTCGTATTGCGTAATTTTACTAAAATTATAAATTACGTCATTTCCTTATATGGAAATAATTAGTCATAAAAGTTATTCTAACTAAAAAACCAAAAATTGTATTAATTCTCACTTTGTTATCAGATACAGTTGCTCGGCAATTCACTTAAAATTTATTCAATCTATTTTGGATCACAACAATACAATGCCTTCTCTTGATAGAAATCTACCTGTCAAATGCGCAAAGTGCGAGAAAATGGTTGTCAAGCAGCAAATGGCTCGACACAAAAAATCGTGTGATAGTGGGACTTTAAAATGTCCCATGTGTCCACATTTCTACACAAAGAGGAAAGAGGACTTGAGCTACCACCTTGCTAAGCATCACGCTCCTCAAGAAAAGAAGCTTAGTACAGTGTGCACTATATGCTTGGAGGATTTTCCAAGTTTTTGTTCTCTTCAACAACATAAGAGACGGAAACACGGACCATCGACCAAAGTTGAAACAAAATCCAGCGAAAGCTTGAAAGAAGTACTAGAATCGGAAGAATTGGATAGGAACAACGAACAGTTACAGCAGGAGCTTAGTGCCTGTCAACACTTCTTTGACAATACTGAGATGGAGAATCGGAGACATAGATTATTCAATTTTAATTTGTCGAGACCTGATCCCAGCGAAATTAAAGAAAAACTGAAGGAAGTCTTTGAAAAGCTTAACTGCGCTGCAAAAATAAATTTATCCCTGGGATTTATTTTACGAAATGTTGACATAGACGAACACCGATACTTTTATGCTCATGAGAACAACACCTTCTTTGAGAAGTCTCATTTACTTTGTTCTAAGGGAGACTTAGTCTCACTTCAGGATAGAGTAGAGAAATTGGATTTGATTGAGACTTGTGCTCAAGAAAGGGCAAACACAAAATGGCGGTATGCACTAACTACGAATGTAACAGTTTTCTGTGCTCTTCTCAACAATATCCCAATGGGATGTTCAGATGCTGTTATACCTGAACAGTTGTTGAGGAGAAGCGATGTAAATTGTCTTGTTACGAATGGATACGGAGAAACCTACAAGGACTACCTTTGCTTGTTTAGAGCTGTGGCTGTTCACTTGTATGGATCAGCTGAGCTGGAAACAAACGCAGCTAAGTTGTTCAGTGACTTTCTCCACGAGTCTGGTCATGACGCAATTAACTTTAGAGGAGTGTCAATGGATCACCTTGTGTTTGTTGAAAACGCTATAAAACACAACATTTTCATTTATGACATTGACATTGAGGACGGGGATTTTGTAGGTGAACTTGCCAGAAGAAGTATTGAGATGTACGAGAACAACATTAATCTACTGCGCTACAACAACCGCATTTGCTATGTTGATGATATCAACACGTTTTTCAAACGATTCCGCTGTCCTAATTGTGATACCTTTATTAAGCGTGCTGGTAATTTCCACCGTCACGTGAATTCTTGTAAAGATAGGATACAGCACATTTATCCGAAGAGTGTTTACACTTTGAGAGAAACTTTGTTCGATAAACTTCACGGTTTTGGAATTGGATATGAGGAAGAACAAAAACTTTTCAAAAACTTGGCTGTATTTGACTTAGAATCAATCTGCGTTCCATCTAATGAACTAAAAGATACCAATACAACTACTTGGATAGGAAAACATGAACCAATATCTGTGTCAATTTCCTCTAGTTTATTACAAGAACCTATTTTCCTTTGCAACAGAGACCCCAAGACACTGATTGTATCTTTTGTTGAAGCATTAGAAGAAATAGCTAGCAGAAGTAAAGCAGAAATGTTGCAAAATTTTCCTCAATTGAAAATGCAATTAAAAACAGAGTAAGTTCTATTTTCGAGAAGCTAAATGGAAGGAAAGATGAGAGTACTCCAATGTTTGAATTTCAATATATCGACGAAGAAGAAATTGATATGTCGACTCAATTCCTCCAAATTCAGAAAAATCAAATTCTCGAACTACAACAACATTTTGAACGTTATGTCAGCATTTTACCTGTATTTGGATTCAACAGCGGGAAATATGATCTAAATCTTACCAAGTCTTATTTACTATCCTACCTCATTCACGAGCGCGATATTCACCCAACGGTTATTAAAAAAGCTAATCATTTTGTATCCTTTAAATTTGGCGATGTTCAGTTTCTCGATATTCTAAACTTTCTTGGTGGAGCAACATCACTAGATTCGTTCCTCAAAGCTTACAAGACAAATGAGACCAAAGGATTTTTCCCTTATGAATGGTTCGACTCACCAAACAAATTAGATGTAACTTTCCTACCCCCTTACGAATGTTTCTTTAGTAAGTTGAGAGATCACAATCCCTTGGAAAAAGAATTTACGGATTTCACAAAATTGTTGAATAGTGGACTTTCCCAACAGGAGGCTTTGAAAAAACTTAGGTTGAAGGTAGTGCCCCCCTCGGGATTCGACAACTACAATTACCTGGAAAGTGTGTGGGAGCACGAACAAATGACAACTTTTCAAGACTTTGTCAGGTGGTATAATAACAAAGATGTTGTCCCGACACTAGAAGCGATGCAGAAAATGATGGAATTCTATCATAACAAAGAGATTGATATGTTAAAACTGGGTTGCACACTACCTAATTTAGCAAATATTTGTCTACACAAATCAACTAATAGCAAATTCTATCCTTTCGTTGAAGCAGACAAAGATTTACATAATAAAATACGCGAAGATATTACCGGTGGTCCCTCTATTGTGTTTACTAGAAAAGCAATTGTGGATCAAACCTACATTCGAAACACAGAAAACATTTGCAAATCAATTGTGGGTATAGACGCCAGTCAACTTTACCCCTTCTCAATGTGTCAAGAAATGCCCACTGGGCTTTACACTAGATGGGAGTTTGATTCAGACTCTCAGAAGTTTAAAGCTAGACAAAATAAATCGAGGAAATTTGAGAACATGGTTATGTCGTACCTACAATCTCCTAACTGCACTATTGAAAGCTACTACACAACTGGAACTCAGAAAAAGATTGATTGTTTTAATGTAGACGGATTTTGTGCTCACTGTAAAACTATTTTTGAAGCAATGGGTTGTTACTTTCACTTTTGTGCATGTCAGGAAGCAAGAGCAAGCATGTCAGAGGAAGAGACTCAGAAAGGATTAAAGAAACGGGAATACGATGAACTAAGACAAGACTATTTGCGAAACAAAGGATATAAAGTTGTTGAGATATGGAAATGTAACTGATGGGAAACTGTCAAAGGTGATGAATCTGTAAAAGTTCACGTGAGAAACAATTTCCCATTCAAGCTACCTCTGACTCAAGAATCTCTACTTACAAAGATAAGAGAAGATAAACTATTTGGTTACGTTCAGTGTGATCTCGAAGTTCCAGATGGGTTGAAATACAAGTTCTCGAACTTTCCACCAATCTTTAAAAACTTTAATGTTAGTCGAGCAGATATTGGTGATTATATGAGGGATTATGCAATTGATAACGATTTACTCAAGCAACCGCAACGCATGTTAATTTCAAGCTTCAAGTTGGAGAATGGAACAGTCATAGCACCATTACTCAACTTTTACCTTAGTCTTGGGCTAAAATGCACCAAAATTTATCGCTTCGTTCAGTACACACCCAAAAAATGCTTCAACAATTTTGTCCAATCGGTTGTTGATGCTAGAAGAGCTGGAGATGAAAATCCTGAATCAAGCGTTGTAGCAGAAACAATGAAATTGTTAGGGAATAGTTCCTATGGTTACCAAATCATGGACAGAAGCAGACATACAGAGACAAAATACTTGAACGATGAAAAGACACACAAAGCTATCAACGGGAAATTGTTTAAGAGACTTAACAGTGTGTCAAAAGAACTATACGAAGTTGAACTTGTAAAATCAAAAATTGAGCACCGTGAACCGATAATAGTCGGCTTTTTTATACTTCAGTACGCAAAATTACGTATGTTGGAGCTTTATTACAATTTTTTTGATAAATTTTGCGATGTTGACACGTTCGAAGAGTTAGAAATGGACACTGACTCCTTTTACTTAGCTCTAGCGCACGATAAAAAGCAGATTGGGAAACTCTGAGGGAACACGATTGTGATGATTCTTTCAAAGCTGATGCTGTACAAAATTTCTTCCCTAGAACTTGTTGTGATAAACATAATAGCACGATAAGCGTGAACCAGGTCTGTTCAAGGAAGAATTTAGATGTACTGAAATGATTTGTCTCTGTAGCAAAACATATTGTTGCTACGATGCCAAATCGGATAAGTACAAATTCAGCAGCAAAGGACTGAACAAACAAACATTGGAAGAGACCGGAGATGGACCATTGGAAAAATATCGGCGAGTGATGGAAGAAATCATCAATTTAACATCTACAAATAGAGGATTTTTGACATTCAACCACTGCGTCGCTACCTATGAACAAACAAAGAAAGGACTCTCATATTTTTATCCTAAACGAAAAGTGTTATCTGATGGAATTCATACTGTACCCCTGAACTTGTAATTTATTGAATCAATTTTCGTATTGTGAGCGCTCTCTGTTGTGTTTAAAATTACTTATAATGTACTTGATTAATACTGTGTCTGTCTTTTTGTACCTTCATAATTCATTCTTTTAAAAATTTTCAATTTTCTCGTTTTTAGTGGATATAACTGACCTTAATACATTGCGGCGGCTATACCTAATCTTAATACATTGCGGCGGCTATACCTAATCTTAATACATTGCGGCGGCTATACTTGATCTTAATACATTGCGGCGGCTATACCTAATCTTAATACATTGCGCTGGTTATACCAATAAACATGTTGAAATTTACTGCGAGGGGAATTATCCGTTAATTCCCGCTGCCTGTACAATTTCCCGCCTGTACAATTCCCGTGCGCGCTGCCTGTACAATTCCCCGCCTGTACAATTCCCGTGCGCGCTGCCTGTACAATTCCCTGCGCGGAAATGCCAATGACCGGCTCCGGAAATGGACCCTGATCTGCTCACACTATACTACTAATACCCTGGTCCCTATACTTAATCTTAATACGTTGCGGCGGCTATTCCTAATCTCAATACGTTGCGGCGGCTATTCCTAATCTTAACACGTTGCGGCGGCTATTCCTAATCTTAATACGTTGCGGCGGCTATTCCTAATCTTAATACGTTGCGGCGGCTATTCCTAATCTTAATACGTTGCGGCGGCTATTCTTAATCTTAATACGTTGCGGCGGCTATTCCTAATCTTAATACGTGGCGCCCGCTTATCTTAATACCTGGCGCCGCTATCTTAATACATGTAACCTATACCCTATCTTAATACATTAGTGTAGACCCTCTCTCAAAAATTACTCCTATACCCTATCTTAATACATGGGGTCTACACCCCCCCGGGGAGCCTTGCTCACCCTATTACTACTCACTTAAGGTTAGTGAGTTCTTGAACCGGATTTTCTTGACCCTCTGATTGGGCATAGCGGCACAATTGGATGCGACAATCCCCATCAATTCTGGCTCATAATCGCGAATCTCTTGCCACCAGCATTGTAGCTGAGCCACGCATGGCACTTATTGATACCGCTTGAGCGAGACGACTGAACGCTACTGATAGGCCTGAGGGCTGGAAACCTCTGTTATCAGATAAAAGAGCTATTCTTTTCAATGTTTTTCTTGTTGTTTCGGATAGTCCGCCAAAAGTTTCTAACGCCAAAGGTATGAAGTGGAAGCCCATATCGCTGCACTTGTGGTAATAATGCCCAATCTTTCTGTCTTCTGCTAGGCTTAGAGCAAAACCACTTGTTCTCGCCGCATCTGAGATATGACTGGCTTGCTGTGGGGATGTAATGGTGACGTCTAAGGCACGGGTTGTCCTGCTGTAAAACTGGGCAAATACACGTCGCCTGGTTTTGAATTTTTTTCCGGCAGAAGGTGTTTTTGCTCCCATACAGGGGAAAGATTGGCCGACGAACAAGCTGTCATTATTGTGTCTCGTACTCTGTCATGACGAGAGATAATATCGCCACGTCCGTGATATGAAACGGCATGATCTCCAAATATGTCCAAAACAGCTGACTTAAAATTTGGACATCTCCTATTCGAATCATAGAGTGGAACTCCTAAACTGTGTTTCAGAGCAGCTTGGAACTCGTTAGGTTGAAGGTGTAGGCCAAGAGCCGGGATAGGTGCTGCCGTCAACCAAGCTCCTGATTGAGGTAAGGAAAGATATAACAGTCTAGCTTTTTCTCTGGTAGAGGTTTGACCTTCAAGAAGGTTGTTTATAGCCGTATTGTCAAATTTTTCTTGAATTTTCTGTTGCGTCAAATAAGGAATCCCCAACGCGCTAAACTCTCCCACTAGGTCTGTGAAACTTATTTCGTGAGTTCGGTTCAAACCAGTAATTTGTTCTACTATGTTTGCTGACTGGCATAAGGAACCAACATAAGCTGCTTTGAATTGGTTCAGAGAACGCCGAACTCCAGCTCCTGTTTTGTTTATTAGCAGGCATGCTTGCTCCCATGAATTATCGCTGATTACAGAACCCAGTATATTTTCAAAAGTTGTTCATTGGAGATGGTCAAATTTTTCAAATATTATCGTACTCTCAGTGGACGGGGTGTTGCATCTCAACGAATACACCAGTTTAGGTGCAAAATCCCAAGAACGCCCTGAGGGTCCTCTATATAGCTTGGATTGTCTAGAACCTTCTCGAAATTTTTAACCCGTTTTTCTAGACAAGACGCAACAAAAGTGGGTGTTCCGATTGCTGCGTGCGCCCAAGATTTCGATTCCTGATTGGCTGTTTCTCTTTAACCTGCATTAAACAGCATTAAAACACGAGGTGGACCATAACTTGCACTTGTCTCCTCTGAGTTCAAGGCCACACTTGTTGCCATGAGTAGATAAAATTTCTAATGATTCACAAAGCTCCTCTTCCGTACCTGCTATAATTCCATCATCAAGGTACCAAGAATTCTGCATAAGATTTGGTAACTTATCGTCAAGTTCTCTGATAATGGGCCAAAATCCTAAAGAATATAGTAGGGGCCCCAGCGGGTCTACTTGTTGGACTCCTGATTCACTTTGAATATGAGTTGCATTAAAAAAAGAGTTTGCTATGCTGAGAATAGCAAAAAGTAGCAACAGGGTCTAAAGAGGGAATGAATTTTTGCGCTGCATCTAACACACTGCTTCTCTTAATGGAATTGAAAGCATTTCTGAAGTCGATTTGAAGTAGGCCCGCTTTTTCGTTGTTCAATATCTTTTGAAATGTTTGTTTTGTTGCATGTACAATTCTTTGAGCACCGAATTGAACTGCCACACCAAGTTGTCTGGATGAAAAAAGAAAAACGTTCAACAGCCTCAGAACTGGCCTCTTGCGCAATACATTTGGCTATGAGACATCGAAAAACTTCTCCCACAGCGATTGGCCGTACACCTCCCTTTGTCTTTTTCAGCGCTGCAAGCGAAGCAGAGCAAAAAGTTCGTGCAACAAAACTTGGGAGATGCCCTCTGCTAGCCAAATTCGCTAATTTTGTGATGCTTGTAATCGATTTTTTGGACTGATTGGGGACTGCGCACGTTACGGCATGTAGAAGGTGCTCAGGGTACATTTTGGATGGACCGGCTGCTGTGAAGTTTGAGAAAGATTGCAATTGTTTAAACACAGACGCTTCGTCAAACTAATAAGCATAACTACTGTAATCATCAGTTAGCCTCGGTGGCACTTCTTCTGCTGGATGCAAGTTCATCAACTCTTTTAGCGTTTCTTTATTATCAGGGGCCACTCCATCCGAAGACAAGATTTTTGCTGCACGTCCAAATTGGCCTTGAAGGCAGAGAGATTTTGCACGTGCTGCAAGCGTTTCCATTGAGTAATGATTTATTTTCCTGGCTTGTTTCACTGAGGCTGCTTCGAACCATAGCCCCGCATAGTCGTCATTCTTCCAACGCTCAAATCCAGTTAATATGAGCCGTTCCTGCTGCTGTTTGTGTTTCTTCCCCCATCTGTTGCTAGCGCGCAGAACGCACTTGCTAATTGCAAAGAGTCTCTTCCAATTTTCTGGGACATTTGGTTGAGAAACACAGCCCTCAATGATAGGTGTTAACAAATCAGAACATCTTAGCCTGAACTTGACAGGACTAAAGCGGAGTGTAGGTATTTTTTTCTTGCAAATCGTTTCAAGATCTGGGAGGGCGTTCAAGTCAAAATTTGCTGTGTTTTGAGAGGTGTAACTTTCAGCCATTTCTTCGCTGTTTGTGGCAGAGACTAGCTCGTCAATGCGGGCTGCAATATCATGGGGAATTTTCTTACTTGTTGACAATTGACTACTAAATTGAGAGTATGCCCAAACTGATCTACAGCATACCCATTCGTCAAAGTTTGGGCCCCAGTCTGCGTATCGAATTTGTGTTTTGTTTGATTGATGGTCGAGTACAACTACTATATAAAATTTGTCTTTTTTATCAGGGTAGAAGAGGGTTGTATGAGCAGAAACTCGAAAACGCAAATCAAAATCATCAATCGTTAAATTTTGCATTTGTTGTGTCAGATATGACGAAGTATTGTTTTCATTCAAAATGATTGAATTTCGTTTTTCTTGTCTAAGTTCTGCAGCTTTCTTTTTCCCGGAGATTGAAGGCATGTCAATATCCGACAGGGAAATTTTATTGCATATTATCAACCGTCTTTTACTTTCTGGTCATGTTTAAGAAAAACCATGTGCTTTTTTCTTCTTAATGCTTAGGTGTTTCCTAACATGTTTATTTTTTCCAATGTGTTCGTTTTTCAATGTTGTTAACGATAAAAGGAAAAGCTTCCTGGAGAAATAGCAATTGGGTTCTTTTTTCTCTGTTTTTCTTCTGTTACGTTAAAGATAAGAAGAAGCTTCTTACCAAAAACGCATTTTGTTTCCGTTAATTTTGTAGACCAAGAAACTGCTGTGAAATTGATAAAGCCAGAAAAAACGATTCGGTCAACCACCGAAAAAAAGGAGAGGGGGAGGAATTGGTTTGATCTCACCAGTTTATTTCGTCCGTTCGTACCCCCAATGAAACTTTAATTCGTCGATTCCAAAAGAAACACCCCATGTCTCTTGCTGCTGCCCAGTCTCAACAGAAATCGTAAAAAGGGGGGTTATGTTCGGGTCCAAAAGATGTAGTCAAAGTTCAAGATATATTTACTGCCAATTTTGTTCTCCTCGGGTAAAAAAAATATTAACTCAACGCACGTGATATTCTTGTGTCATAACAGCAAGAATATCACTCAAACATATACAAAAAAGAAGGAAAAGTAAGTAACTGATGGCGCAATGGCACTCAGCCGGATCCAAAGCCTGCAAAGAAGTACATTTTGGTGTAACTGCTGTTGAATCTTACATTTCTTCGGTAAAATCGTTTTTATTTGACTTTTTCTAATTATGAATATGATTTTCTCTAATCATGATGTCTCAAAAAAGAGTTACGTTCTTTAATGCTACCTTGATTCTTGTTCCAGGTAGTACTTATTTTGAAAAAGAATTTTATCTCGGGGCCGGTCAGAACTCAAACCGGAACGCACGACTGAGCCTATTTTCAGTTATTATCAGTCTATTATTCGGCCTTTTGGTTCCGAATTGTGACTGATATTCGTTCTTCGTGGACACGGATCTCGGATAACGTTAAAAAAATATTTTGATATTTAATTTCCTACAAGATCACAATTTAACAGATTTCCAAACGTTAACTCCTCAAAAAGAAAGTCCCTCATTAGTCCTTTCAGGTAACAGATCTAATTCTGATTTTTCTGTTCTATTGTTCTATGGTTAGTAATTCTTACAATTCTGCTGCTGATTTACTCTTCAAAATCTCTTTGTTGCTTCCATAAACGTCTTTTCAGCCAAGAAAAAGCAATGCAGTCAATCACGGCTCTTATTTTATAGCAAACTAACGGCATTACTGAGAACCCGGGTTAACCACCATAAATGTTTCTTAGAAACCATACGTAAGACATGTATGGTTGTATGGCTTCTTTGATACCATACATAAGACCATACAAAAATATCAAGGTGATCTCAAATGACGTTTTTTGGACCATGTAGTACAACAAATACTTGCCATTGGCCTTCAACAACAAAAAAATTTCTATGGTGCCTTGGATACCATATCCAAGACCATAGACTTTTATGGCCCATCCAAGATCATAAAACTTTTTTTGTGCAACATCTTTTTTGACACAAAAATGATTTTAACAACGTCCTATGCGGATTTCAGACGATAAAAATGGAGATTTAAAAATTTCTTGTGAAAAAATTTTATGGTGTCTTGGATACCATATCCCAGACCATAGACTTTTATGGCCCATCCAAGATCATAAAACATTTTTTGTGCAGCATCTTTTTTTTGGCAAAAACTGATTTTAATAACCTCCTATGCGGGTTACAAACGATTAAAATGGAGATTTAAAAATTACTTGTGAAAATTTTTATGGTGTTTTCGATACCATATTCAAGACTAAAGACTATTATGGCCCATCCAAGATCATTAAACTTATTTTGTACAACCTAAATTTTGTCTCAAAAATGCTTATCACTGCACCCTATGCGGGTTTCAGGCAAACAACTTGAAAGTCCAAGACAAACTCATGAATTATAATATATGGTTTCTTGGATATCATCTCCAAGACCATATACTTTTACGGCTCATTCAATATCATAAAATTATCTTCCAAAAGCTTTTAACAAAATCAATGCCATTTTTCGGATATTGTGCCATTTTTGCGTCAATTTTGCTTTAATTTCTCTGATCAGCCATGCATTCAGTATTAGCTGAGCTCTTCTTAGACCTTGGTTAACCTTTTCAGCATGTTAATTTGACGAAAGTCAAAATTTTCCGTTTTTTTTCTGTTTTTGTAGTTGGAGTGTTTAAATTTCAATGATACGTCCTTCTCCCTATTTAATTTGCTTTTTCTACATCTGTTTCTGTCCGTGAAGCCAGTTTTAATGATGGTTATTGTTAATTCAACAATTTTTCATTTCTGACAATTTCAAAAAATTTCTGTGTGTGTGTTGTTTTTTTGTCAAACTAATCAAAATATCATAGCCTCCATGGCGAGGTGGGAATTTGTTCCCGCCTCCCCATGAACACTTGCAGTGACAAAAAATTATTGAGTGGACCTAAGCTACTCCCACAAACACGTTAGCATGACTGTTCTACTCAGCTATACTTGATTTCTGCAGAACTGGGTCTCTGGTTCTAGCTCAAAAAAAGAGGTACACTTCAGTAATTTGCTGATATCTTCCAAAGTACTCTACAAATTTTTTGGGCGGAGAATCGTTTTTCTGATGCTGTAATTTTCTTGTTTTTGCTGTTTAGGTGCTGTCCTAAGTCGTCGTGGTGAACATTATTCACTGTTAAATTTTAAAAAGTCACCAATAATATGATTTTGGTGTTATCCAAAAACCGGTACCCCAGAAAACCACAATGAACCTACATATTTTGGTTTCTTGGATTCCCCTTTTATTAGGGAGGATCCCCATATATATTTTTAGTTTGATTTTGTGGAGTTGAGTGGTCAATATTTGCTCTGCATAAGCCGAACCTCGATTTTCGGCCATGTTCGGCTAATTCGGCGGTGACATATAGTTGAATTTTTTTGTCAAGATTAAACCTTTTAGTGTTTTAGACTGCTCAATTAATGGGGAGTATCACTATATACTTAATGTACTATTTTTTCACACGTTTTGATGGTGCATTTTAGCGATACCTGAAACTTGGTAGTCAAAATAGGTCATTTGACCAAATGAAAGAATTTTTTTTTCAATTGAACAAGTTATCGGGCATGCTTTTTGTGTTTTCTGAACTGTATTTAAGTTCTTGAAGCTATTTGTATCAAAAATGGGGTTAACTCAACAATTTTTTTCATTTTTCACGATTTCATCAAGTTTCTGTGGATGTTGTTTTATGTCAAAACACACAAAAAATCATAACCTTCATGGTGAGGTTGGAAATTTTTTCCCATCTCCCCATGAAGGTTTTAGGTGATCCAAAACGTCGAAGTGCACCAGAATCACAACCACAAATACGCCGGCAACTCTGTTTCACGTTGTTTTACGTCAGTTCCGGAGATTTTGGGCTTTGCTTTTAGCCCAAAAAATGGAGTATAATACAGTATTTTGTTATTATCTGCTAAAGTTGTTAATATCAGCCGGACCAAATTAAACGGGAGTAGTCGCGTTTTATTAACACTAAAACCTTCTTGCTTGCAGTGTTTAGTTAGTTTCTCAAATCGTCCTCATCAAAAACTTACTAATGTTTAAATTTGAAAAAAAAAGTCGAATTTTCGGGCTTTGTTGAGTGACCCAAATTTCGGTACAACAAAGCACAAGCTTTACTCAACAAATCTTAGTGTTTTACAGTCCTCAGTTAAAGGAGAGTATCCCCATATATATTTTGCATAGTAGTTTTGTGAATTGAGATAGTCAATTTCGGCTCTGAATCTGGTGACCTCGCTTTTTTGGTCAATTAGCAATTTTGTTACGAGCTGATTGTTTCAGGATTAATGTTTTCTTTCAATTTATTTTGATCTTTTACTTCAATCACAGCCTTCTAGGAAAAGAAAGCCAGGTAAATAAGAACAGTTGCAACAGATATGCTAGCGAAATCTGCTTTTGCGGAGGAAACAACTTGCTTTATCACATTGAGAAAGGAACTTAAGTTTGTACTTTTTCGAATTTCCCATTCAATTTTTGACCAAAACGAGTGATTTTGGCATAATTTGTTTCTGTTAGGAAATTCTTTTCTGGAATGGCTGGGTCACAGTCCTGAAGATCAGTCTTCAGAACAGTTATTCAATGTTGAAAGCGGAAAAACAAAATTTTTTCTCAAATTTTATGGCTGAGTGGTGATTTGGGCAATTGAACAAGTTTTTGGGCGTGCGTTTTGTGTTTTCTAGACACTATTTATGTTGCTGAAGCTAATTGTAGCAAACAATCGGATTAATTCAACAATTTTTTTTCACGGTTTCATCAAATTTCTGTGGATGTTGTTTTATGTCAAAACAGACAAAACATCATAACCTTCATGGTGAGGTGGGAAATTTTTTCTCACCTCGCGATGAAGGTTTGCCGTGACCTAGAACGTGGAAGTGGACCAGAATTACACCCACAAATACGCCGGGAACGCTGTTTCACGTTGTTTTACGTCGGTTCCGGAGATCTGGGACTTCGATTTTAGCCCAAAAAATGGGGTACAGAACAGTATTTTGTTAATATCTGCTAAAGTACTGGACCAAATTAAACGGGAGTGGTCGCATTTTGTTGGCAATGAACCCGTCTTGCTTGCAGTGTTTGATTAGTTTCTCAAATCGTCCTAATCAAAAAGTTATTAATGTTTAAATTTGAAAAAAGTCTAATTTTCGGGCTATCTTGAGTGCCCCAAATTTCGGTACAACAAAACCCGCGATTTACCCAACAAATGTTAGTGTTTAAGAATCCTCAGTTAGTGGGGAGTATCCCCATATATATTTTCCATAGCGTTTTACGGAATTGTGATAGTCAAATTTGGCTCTGAAGTCGGGTCACCTCGCTTTTTGGGTCATTTGGCAGGGTACCTACTTTTTGCTATAACTTCTTCTAGACTGCACCGATTGGGCTCATTTTTTAATATAATGCGTATCTCAAGCAGTGCTACAAACTTGTTTAAGCGGGTTTATTTTTGTTCCGCCGTTTTAGAGAAATTGGCCAGTAAACTTGCCCTTGGTTTTAGCCCCAGAAGCGGTTGACACCCTCCGGTTGACACCATTGCCCCCTTGAAGCTTTGAACTGTATTACAAAAATTAGTGTTTTGAACAGCCCGATTAATGTAGGTTCCGAATATGTATACTTTATATAGCGGTTTCTCAAGTTTAGATCTTCAATTTTGGCTCTGCAGCCGGAGTACTCTGCCTTTTTGGTCATTTGGTACGGTACCTTTACTTTGCAATAACTCGTTGTAGAGTGAACCGATTTTGACGAAAAACCGATCTTGAGCTAAGCTTTGTTTTGATATAGGTGTCGTTTCGTTTCGATCAGCCGTTTTCGAGAAATTGGCCAGGACAGGTACCCAATTTTTTACCTGCTGAAGCAGGGTACCGGTACCTACAGAGCTCTGTCACATCACCTATAATGCGATTTAAAGCTTGTTTATTGGCGCGTTAGATTCGCCTGATAATGTGAATTGTTGCCATATATATTTTACATGTCGTTTTATGTAGTTCAGAAAGTCAATTTTAGCTCTGAATGTGGTGTATCATCTCATCTAAGGTCATTTGGTACGGTACATATTTTTTGCTATAACTCCTCGAAGAGTGCACCGATTGGGCTCATTTTTTAATAAGATGCGTATCTCAAGCAGTGCTTCAAACTGTACCAAGGCGGTTTTTTTTGTTCAGCCGTTTTTGAGAAATTGGCCGGGAAACTTGACCCCAGATTGACCCCCGAAGGAGAGAAACACTACATTGATGACCATTTTAAACTAACATATGGTCTGCGTTCTACGGTCAATTTTAGTGTTTCAGATTCCGGAGTAACCAGTTAGGTCCCCCTCCAAATTGAGACCAATTCGGTTCACTTCACTTATTACTTTTATATTATATAATACTATTATTCTAAGGTGAGGGCCTCGGGCCCCCATGAGGTGCACACCCCCCCCCAGCCCCGTTGAGACGCCGGTTAGTCGGTTTCCCCCCCGCTGGGATTTTGTGCACCTCATGTTGGGGACGTATCCCATGTGTATCTAGAGTGTAGGAGAAAAAGAATTTTTGCTATAGCTTGCTTAGGAAAAAAGTTAATTTTCATACGGAAATTTGCGAATTTCGTTGTTAGCGAATTTGGATCTTTTCCGTTTGTGCCCCCCAGTACGTTATGCGGCCCCCAGATACAGAGCACGTGCCATTAAATAGTAAATCATCATAGTGAAAATATGGCACGTGCGCAAATAATATGGCACGGGTTGCAAATAATATGCGCCCACTAAGCTGGGGGGGCACAAACGGAAAAGATCCGTGAATTTTAAATATAGTTGTTTTTGATTGGGTCAAGATGTTGTCCAAATTGAACCAAACTTGGCATGAAGTATCCCATGTGTATCTAGAGTCTAAAACGAAAAGAAGTTTTGGTATAGCTTGCCTAGAAAAAAGTTAGTTTTTCATTCGGAAATTTGCTATTATTTCAAATAAATAATTTTAAAAATAGCTATTTTTCATCGGGTCAAGGAGTTGTCCAAATTGAACCAAACTCGGAGTCGAGTATCCCATGGGTAACTAGATTGTAAAACAAAAAGAATTTTTGGTATAGCTTGCTAGGAAAAAAGTTAGTTTTTCTTTCGGAAATTTTCTATTATTTTAAATAAATAGTTTTAAAAATAGGTCTTTTTCATCGGGCCAAGGAGTTGTCCAAATGGAACCAAACTCGGTATCGAGTATCCCATGGGTAACTAGAGTCTAAAACAAAAAGAATTATTGGTATAGCTTGCCTAGCAAAAAAGTTAGTTTTTCATACGGAAATTCGCTATTATTTCAAATAAGTAATTTTGAATATTTTTTAAAAATAGGTCTTTTTGATTAGGTCATAGAGTGGTCGAAAGTGAACCAAACTCGGTATGCAGTTTCCCCTGTGTAGGTAGAGTGTAGGAGATAAAGAATTTTTGCTATAGCTTGCGTAGAAAAAAGTTAGTTTTTCATTCGGAAATTGGCGAATTTCGCGAATAACGAATTTTAAAAATAGGTCTTTTTCATCGGGTCAAAGAGTTGTTCAAAGTGAACCAAATTGATATCCCAGACTACCAGTACTATTTAGGTTGTAATGCAAAAAGAATGGTCCGCCTAACGTTCCTAGAAAAAAAGTTAGGTTTGCATTCGGAAATTTGCTATTATTTCAAATAAATAATTTTAAAAATAGGTCTCTTTCATCGGGTCAAGGAGTTGTTCAAAGTGAACCAAATTGATATCCCAGACTACCAGTACTATTTAGATTGTAATGCGAAAAGAATGGTCCGCCTAACGTTCCTAGAAAAAAGTTAGTTTTTCAATCGGAAATTTTGACTTATTCGCTTATTCTATTTTCAAAAATATAGAAATTTCATCGGGTCAAGGAGTTGTTCAAAGTGAACCAAATTGATATCCCAGACTACCAGTACTATCTAGATTGTAATGCAAAAAGAATGGTCCGCCTAACGTTCCTAGAAAAAAAGTTAGTTTTTCAATCGGAAATTTTGACTTATTCGCTTATTCTATTTTCAAAAATATAGAAATTTCCTCGGGTCAAGGAGTTGTCCAAATCGAACCAAACTCGGTATCGAGTATCCCATGGGTAACTAGATTGTAAAACAAAAAGAATTTTTGGTATAGCTTGCCTAGGAAAAAAGTTAGTTTTTCATTCGGAAATTTGCTATTATTTCAAATAAATAATTTTAAAAATAGGTCTTTTTCATCGGGTCAAGGAGTTGTCCAAATGGAACCAAACTCGGAGTCGAGTATCCCATGGGTAACTAGATTGTGAAACAAAAAGAATTTTTGGTGTAGCTTGCTAGGAAAAAAGTTAGTTTTTCTTTCGGATATTTTCTATTATTTCAAATAAATAATTTTAAAAATAGGTCTTTTTCATCGGGTCAAGGAGTTGTCCAAATGGAACCAAACTCGGTATCGAGTATCCCATGGGTAACTAGAGTCTAAAACAAAAAGAGTTATTGGTATAGCTTGCCCAGCAAAAAAGTTAGTTTTTCATACGGAAATTCGCTATTATTTCAAATAAGTAATTTTGAATATTTTTTAAAAACAGGTCCTTTTGATTAGGTCACAGAGTGGTCGAAAGTGAACCAAACTCGGTATGCAGTTTCCCCTGTGTAGGTAGAGTGTAGGAGATAAAGAATTTTTGCTATAGCTTGCGTAGAAAAAAAGTTAGTTTTTCATTCAGAAATTGGCGAATTTCGCGAATAACGAATTTTAAAAATAGGTCTTTTTCATCGGGTCAAAGAGTTGTTCAAAGTGAACCAAATTGATATCCCAGACTACCAGTACTATTTAGGTTGTAATGCAAAAAGAATGGTCCGCCTAACGTTCCTAGAAAAAAAGTTAGGTTTGCATTCGGAAATTTGCTATTATTTCAAATAAATAATTTTAAAAATAGGTCTCTTTCATCGGGTCAAGGAGTTGTTCAAAGTGAACCAAATTGATATCCCAGACTACCAGTACTATTTAGATTGTAATGCGAAAAGAATGGTCCGCCTAACGTTCCTAGAAAAAAGTTAGTTTTTCAATCGGAAATTTTGACTTATTCGCTTATTCTATTTTCAAAAATATAGAAATTTCATCGGGTCAAGGAGTTGTTCAAAGTGAACCAAATTGATATCCCAGACTACCAGTACTATCTAGATTGTAATGCAAAAAGAATGGTCCGCCTAACGTTCCTAGAAAAAAAGTTAGTTTTTCAATCGGAAATTTTGACTTATTCGCTTATTCTATTTTCAAAAATATAGAAATTTCCTCGGGTCAAGGAGTTGTCCAAATCGAACCAAACTCGGTATCGAGTATCCCATGGGTAACTAGATTGTAAAACAAAAAGAATTTTTGGTATAGCTTGCCTAGGAAAAAAGTTAGTTTTTCATTCGGAAATTTGCTATTATTTCAAATAAATAATTTTAAAAATAGGTCTTTTTCATCGGGTCAAGGAGTTGTCCAAATGGAACCAAACTCGGAGTCGAGTATCCCATGGGTAACTAGATTGTGAAACAAAAAGAATTTGTGGTGTAGCTTGCTAGGAAAAAAGTTAGTTTTTCTTTCGGATATTTTCTATTATTTCAAATAAATAATTTTAAAAATAGGTCTTTTTCATCGGGTCAAGGAGTTGTCCAAATGTAACCAAACTCGGTATCGAGTATCCCATGGGTAACTAGAGTCTAAAACAAAAAGAGTTATTGGTATAGCTTGCCCAGCAAAAAAGTTAGTTTTTCATACGGAAATTCGCTATTATTTCAAATAAGTAATTTTGAATATTTTTTAAAAACAGGTCTTTTTGATTAGGTCACAGAGTGGTCGAAAGTGAACCAAACTCGGTATGCAGTTTCCCCTGTGTAGGTAGAGTGTAGGAGATAAAGAATTTTTGCTATAGCTTGCGTAGAAAAAAAGTTAGTTTTTCATTCAGAAATTTGCGAATTTCGCGAATAACGAATTTTAAAAGTCGGTCTTTTTCATCGGGTCAAAGAGTTGTTCAAAGTGAACCTAATTGATATCCCAGACTACCAGTACTATTTAGGTTGTAATGCAAAAAGAATGGTCCGCCTAACGTTCCTCGAAAAAAAGTTAATTTTTCATTCGGAAATTTGCTATTATTTCAAATAAATAATTATAAAAGTAGGTCTTTTTCATCGGGTCCAGGAGTTGTTCAAAGTGAACCAAATTGATATCCCAGACTACCAGTACTATTTAGGTTGTAATGTAAAAAGATTGGTCCGCCTAACTTTCCTAGAAAAAAAGTTAGTTTTTCAATCGGAAATTTGCGAATTTCGCGAATAACGAATTTTAAAAATAGGTCTTTTTCATCGAGTCAAGGAGTTGCTCAAAGTGAGCCAAATTGATATCCCAGACTACCAGTACTATTTAGGTTGTAATGCAAAAAGAATTGTCCGCCTAACGTTCCTAGAAAAAAGTTAGTTTTTCAATCGGAAATTTTGACTTATTCGCTTATTCTATTTTCAAAAAAATAGAAATTTCATCGGGTCAAAGAGTTGTTCAAAGTGAACCAAATTGATATCCCAGACTACCAGTACTATTTAGATTGTAATGCAAAAAGAATGGTCCGCCTAACGTTCCTAGAAAAAAAATTAGTTTTTCAATCGGAAATTTTGACTTATTCGCTTATTCTATTTTCAAAAATATAGAAATTTCATCGGGTCAAGGAGTTGTCCAAATCGAACCAAACTCGGTATCGAGTATCCCATGGGTAACTAGATTGTAAAACAAAAAGAATTTTTGGTATAGCTTGCCTCGGAAAAAAGTTAGTTTTTCATTCGGAAATTTGCTATTATTTCAAATAAATAATTTTAAAAATAGGTCTTTTTCATCGGGTCAAGGAGTTGTCCAAATGGAACCAAACTCGGTATCCAGTATCCCATGGGTAACTAGATTGTAAAACAAAAGGAATTTTTGGTATAGCTTGCCTAGGAAAAAGTTAGTTTTTCATTCGGAAATTTGCTATTATTTCAAATAAATAATTTTAAAAAAAGGTCTTTTTCACCGGGTCAAGGAGTTGTTCAAAGTGAACCAAATTGATATCCCAGACTAACAGTGCTATTTAGGTTGTAATGCGAAAAGAATGGTCCGCCTAACGTTCCTAGAAAAAAAGTTAGTTTTTCAATCGGAAATTTGCGAATTTCGCGAATAACGAATTTTAAAAAAAGATCTTTTTCATCGGGTCAAGGAGTTGTTCAAAGTGAACCAAATTGATATCCCAGACTACCAGTATTATTTAAGTTGTAATGCAAAAAGAATAGTCCGCCTAACTTTCCCAGAAAAAAAGTTCATATCTCAATCGAAAATATCGACTTATTCGCTTATTCCGTATTGTTTTTTCAAAAAAATAGTGAAATTTTATGGGGTCAATGAGTTGTTCAAAGTGAACCAAAATTGATATCACAGGCTACCAGTACTACTTAGGTTGTAATGCAAAAAGAATAGTCCGCCTAACGTTCCTAGAAAAAAAGTTAGTTTTTCAATCGGAAATTTGCGAATTTCGCGAATAACGAATTTTAAAAAAAGATCTTTTTCATCGGGTCAAGGAGTTGTTCAAAGTGAACCAAATTGATATCCCAGACTACCAGTACTATCTAGATTGTAATGCAAAAAGAATGGTCCGCCTAACGTTCCTAGAAAAAAAGTTAGTTTTTCAATCGGAAATTTTGACTTATTCGCTTATTCTATTTTCAAAAATATAGAAATTTCATCGGGTCAAGGAGTTGTCCAAATCGAACCAAACTCGGTATCGAGTATCCCATGGGTAACTAGATTGTAAAACAAAAAGAATTTTTGGTATAGCTTGCCTAGGAAAAAAGTTAGTTTTTCATTCGGAAATTTGCTATTATTTCAAATAAATAATTTTAAAAATAGGTCTTTTTCATCGGGTCAAGGAGTTGTCCAAATGGAACCAAACTCGGAGTCGAGTATCCCATGGGTAACTAGATTGTGAAACAAAAAGAATTTTTGGTTTAGCTTGCTAGGAAAAAAGTTAGTTTTTCTTTCGGATATTTTCTATTATTTCAAATAAATAATTTTAAAAATAGGTCTTTTTCATCGGGTCAAGGAGTTGTCCAAATGGAACCAAACTCGGTATCGAGTATCCCATGGGTAACTAGAGTCTAAAACAAAAAGAGTTATTGGTATAGCTTGCCCAGCAAAAAAGTTAGTTTTTCATACGGAAATTCGCTATTATTTCAAATAAGTAATTTTGAATATTTTTTAAAAACAGGTCTTTTTGATTAGGTCACAGAGTGGTCGAAAGTGAACCAAACTCGGTATGCAGTTTCCCCTGTGTAGGTAGAGTGTAGGAGATAAAGAATTTTTGCTATAGCTTGCGTAGAAAAAAAGTTAGTTTTTCATTCAGAAATTTGCGAATTTCGCGAATAACGAATTTTAAAAGTCGGTCTTTTTCATCGGGTCAAAGAGTTGTTCAAAGTGAACCCAATTGATATCCAGACTACCAGTACTATTTAGGTTGTAATGCAAAAAGAATGGTCCGCCTAACGTTCCTCGAAAAAAAGTTAATTTTTCATTCGGAAATTTGCTATTATTTCAAATAAATAATTATAAAAGTAGGTCTTTTTCATCGGGTCCAGGAGTTGTTCAAAGTGAACCAAATTGATATCCCAGACTACCAGTACTATTTAGGTTGTAATGTAAAAAGATTGGTCCGCCTAACTTTCCTAGAAAAAAAGTTAGTTTTTCAATCGGAAATTTGCGAATTTCGCGAATAACGAATTTTAAAAATAGGTCTTTTTCATCGAGTCAAGGAGTTGCTCAAAGTGAGCCAAATTGATATCCCAGACTACCAGTACTATTTAGGTTGTAATGCAAAAAGAATTGTCCGCCTAACGTTCCTAGAAAAAAGTTAGTTTTTCAATCGGAAATTTTGACTTATTCGCTTATTCTATTTTCAAAAAAATAGAAATTTCATCGGGTCAAAGAGTTGTTCAAAGTGAACCAAATTGATATCCCAGACTACCAGTACTATTTAGATTGTAATGCAAAAAGAATGGTCCGCCTAACGTTCCTAGAAAAAAAGTTAGTTTTTCAATCGGAAATTTTGACTTATTCGCTTATTCTATTTTCAAAAATATAGAAATTTCATCGGGTCAAGGAGTTGTCCAAATCGAACCAAACTCGGTATCGAGTATCCCATGGGTAACTAGATTGTAAAACAAAAAGAATTTTTGGTATAGCTTGCCTCGGAAAAAAGTTAGTTTTTCATTCGGAAATTTGCTATTATTTCAAATAAATAATTTTAAAAATAGGTCTTTTTCATCGGGTCAAGGAGTTGTCCAAATGGATCCAAACTCGGTATCCAGTATCCCATGGGTAACTAGATTGTAAAACAAAAGGAATTTTTGGTATAGCTTGCCTAGGAAAAAGTTAGTTTTTCATTCGGAAATTTGCTATTATTTCAAATAAATAATTTTAAAAAAAGGTCTTTTTCATCGGGTCAAGGAGTTGTTCAAAGTGAACCAAATTGATATCCCAGACTACCAGTACTCTTTAGGTTGTAATGCAGAAAGAATGGTCCGCCTAAAGTTCCTAGAAAAAAAAGTTAGTTTTTCAATCGGAAATTTTGACTTATTCGCTAATTCTATTTTCAAAAATATAGAAATTTCATCGGGTCAAGTAATTTATGTGTTTGAATTATTTGTTGTTTTTTTCAGCTTAAGTTATGAGCTCTTCTTTCCTGTCAAATTCCAAAGATGAATCCAGGAGATTGCAAGGATGAATGCCATCCTGTCAAAAAGGTAAAAAGAAATTAAAATTTATTAAAAAATTGAGAGGGGTGCCTCAATGCCAACGGGTAATAGTTCGGGAAACAACCAGATTTTCCCGTTGGCATTGGTTGAGGGCTTTTGGATTTTTTTACTATAATTCAAAAAGAATGATCCGCCTAACGTTCCTAGAAAAAAAGTTAGTTTTTCAATCGGAAATATGCGAATTTCGCGAATAACGAATTTTAAAAATAGGTCTTTTTCATCGGGTCAAGGAGTTGTTCAAAGTGAACCAAAATGATATCCCAAACTACCAGTACTATTTAGGTTGTAATACAAAAAGAACGGTCAGCCTAAATTTCCTAGAAAAAAGTTCGTATTTCAATCGGAAATATCGACTTATTCGCTTATTCAATATTCAAAAGTATAGAAATTTCATCGGGTCAAGGAGTTGTCCAAATCGAACCAAACTCGGTATCGAGTATCCCATGGGTACCTAGAGTCTAAAACAAAAAGAATTTTTGGTATAGCTTGCCTAGAAAAAAAGTTAGTTTTTCATACGGAATTTTGCGAAATTCGCGATTAGCGAATTTTAAAAATAGGTCTTTTTAATCGGGTCAAGGAGTTGTTCAAAGTGAACCAAAATGATATCCCAGACTACCAGTACTATTTAGGTTGTAATGCGAAAAGAATGGTCCGCCTAACGTTCCTAGAAAAAAAGTTACTTTTTCAATCGCAAATTTTGACTTAATCGCTTATTCTATTTTCAAAAATATAGAAATTTCATCGGGTCAAGGAGTTGTTCAAAGTGAACCAAATTGATATCCCAGACTACCAGTACTATTTAGGTTGTAATGCAAAAAGAATGGTCCGCCTAACTTTCCTAGAAAAAAATTTCGTATCTCAATCGAAAATATCGACTTATTCGCTTATTCCGTATTCTTTTTTCAAAAAAATAGTGAAATTTTGTGGTGTCAATGAGTTGTTCAAAGTGAACCAAATTGATCTCCCAGACTACCAGTAATATTTAGGTTGTAATGCGAAAAGAATGGTCCGCCTAACGTTCCTAGAAAAAAAAGTTACTTTTTCAATCGCAAATTTTGAATTAATCGCTTATTCTATTTTCAAAAATATAGAAATTTCATCGGGTCAAGGAGTTGTTCAAAGTGAACCAAATTGATATCCCAGACTACCAGTACTATTTAGGTTGTAATGCAAAAAGAATGGTCCGCCTAACTTTCCTAGAAAAAAATTTCGTATCTCAATCGGAAATATCGACTTATTCGCTTATTCCGTATTCCTTTTTCGAAAAAATAGTGAAATTTCATCGGGTCAAGGAGTTGTTCAAAGTGAACCAAATTGATATCCCAGACTACCAGTACTATTTAGGTTGTAATGCAAAAAGAATGGTCCGCCTAACGTTCCTAGAAAAAGTTAGTTTTTCAATCGGAAATTTGCGAATTTCGCGAATAACGAATTTTAAAAATAGGTCTTTTTCACCGGGTCAAGGAGTTGTTCAAAGTGAACCAAATTGATATCCCAGACTACCAGTACTATTTAGGTTGTAGTGCGTAAAGAATGGTCCGCCTAACGTTCCTAGAAAAAAGTTAGTTTTTCAATCGGAAATTTTGACTTAATCGCTTATTCTATTTTCAAAAATATAGAAATTTCATCGGGTCAAGGAGTTGTTCAAAGTGAACCAAATTGATATCCCAGACTACCAGTACTATTTAGGTTGTAATGCAAAAAGAATGGTCCGCCTAACGTTCCTAGAAAAAAGTTAGTTTTTCAATCGGAAATTTGCGAATTTCGCGAATAACGAATTTTAAAAATAGGTCTTTTTCACCGGGTCAAGGAGTTGTTCAAAGTGAACCAAATTGATATCCCAGACTACCAGTACTATTTAGATTGTAATGCGAAAAGAATGGTCCGCCTAACGTTCCTAGAAAAAAGTTAGTTTTTCAATCGGAAATTTTGACTTAATCGCTTATTCTATTTTCAAAAATATAGAAATTTCGTCGGGTCAAGGAGTTGTTCAAAGTGAACCAAATTGGTATCCCAGACTACCAGTACTATTTAGGTTGTAATGCAGTAAGAATGGTCCGCCTAATGTTCCCAGAAAAAAATTTGTTTTTCAATCGGAAATTTGCGAATTTCGCGAATAACGAATTTTAAAAATAGGTCTTTTTCACCGGGTCAAGGAGTTGTTCAAAGTGAACCCAATTGATATCCCAGACTAACAGTGCTATTTAGGTTGTAATGCGAAAAGAATGGTCCGCCTAACGTTCCTAGAAAAAAAGTTAGTTTTTCAATCGGAAATTTGCGAATTTCGCGAATAACGAATTTTAAAAATAGGTCTTTTTCATCGGGTCAAGGAGTTGTTCAAAGTGAACCAAATTGATATCCCAGACTACCAGTACTATTTAGGTTGTAATCCAAAAAGAATGGTCCGCCTAACGTTCCTAGAAAAAGTTAGTTTTTCAATCGGAAATTTGCGAATTTCGCGAATAACGAATTTTAAAAATAGGTCTTTTTCACCGGGTCAAGGAGTTGTTCAAAGTGAACCAAATTGATATCCCAGACTACCAGTACTATTTAGGTTGTAGTGCGTAAAGAATGGTCCGCCTAACGTTCCTAGAAAAAAGTTAGTTTTTCAATCGGAAATTTTGACTTAATCGCTTATTCTATTTTCAAAAATATAGAAATTTCATCGGGTCAAGGAGTTGTTCAAAGTGAACCAAATTGATATCCCAGACTACCAGTACTATTTAGGTTGTAATGCAAAAAGAATGGTCCGCCTAACGTTCCTAGAAAAAAGTTAGTTTTTCAATCGGAAATTTGCGAATTTCGCGAATAACGAATTTTAAAAATAGGTCTTTTTCACCGGGTCAAGGAGTTGTTCAAAGTGAACCAAATTGATATCCCAGACTACCAGTACTATTTAGGTTGTAGTGCGTAAAGAATGGTCCGCCTAACGTTCCTAGAAAAAAGTTAGTTTTTCAATCGGAAATTTTGACTTAATCGCTTATTCTATTTTCAAAAATATAGAAATTTCATCGGGTCAAGGAGTTGTTCAAAGTGAACCAAATTGATATCCCAGACTACCAGTACTATTTAGGTTGTAATGCAAAAAGAATGGTCCGCCTAACGTTCCTAGAAAAAAGTTAGTTTTTCAATCGGAAATTTGCGAATTTCGCGAATAACGAATTTTAAAAATAGGTCTTTTTCACCGGGTCAAGGAGTTGTTCAAAGTGAACCAAATTGATATCCCAGACTACCAGTACTATTTAGATTGTAATGCGAAAAGAATGGTCCGCCTAACGTTCCTAGAAAAAAGTTAGTTTTTCAATCGGAAATTTTGACTTAATCGCTTATTCTATTTTCAAAAATATAGAAATTTCGTCGGGTCAAGGAGTTGTTCAAAGTGAACCAAATTGGTATCCCAGACTACCAGTACTATTTAGGTTGTAATGCAGTAAGAATGGTCCGCCTAATGTTCCTAGAAAAAAATTTGTTTTTCAATCGGAAATTTGCGAATTTCGCGAATAACGAATTTTAAAAATAGGTCTTTTTCACCGGGTCAAGGAGTTGTTCAAAGTGAACCCAATTGATATCCCAGACTAACAGTGCTATTTAGGTTGTAATGCGAAAAGAATGGTCCGCCTAACGTTCCTAGAAAAAAAGTTAGTTTTTCAATCGGAAATTTGCGAATTTCGCGAATAACGAATTTTAAAAATAGGTCTTTTTCATCGGGTCAAGGAGTTGTTCAAAGTGAACCAAATTGATATCCCAGACTACCAGTACTATTTAGGTTGTAATCCAAAAAGAATGGTCCGCCTAACGTTCCTAGAAAAAGTTAGTTTTTCAATCGGAAATTTGCGAATTTCGCGAATAACGAATTTTAAAAATAGGTCTTTTTCACCGGGTCAAGGAGTTGTTCAAAGTGAACCAAATTGATATCCCAGACTACCAGTACTATTTAGGTTGTAGTGCGTAAAGAATGGTCCGCCTAACGTTCCTAGAAAAAAGTTAGTTTTTCAATCGGAAATTTTGACTTAATCGCTTATTCTATTTTCAAAAATATAGAAATTTCATCGGGTCAAGGAGTTGTTCAAAGTGAACCAAATTGATATCCCAGACTACCAGTACTATTTAGGTTGTAATGCAAAAAGAATGGTCCGCCTAACGTTCCTAGAAAAAAGTTAGTTTTTCAATCGGAAATTTGCGAATTTCGCGAATAACGAATTTTAAAAATAGGTCTTTTTCACCGGGTCAAGGAGTTGTTCAAAGTGAACCAAATTGATATCCCAGACTACCAGTACTATTTAGGTTGTAATGCGAAAAGAATGGTCCGCCTAACGTTCCTAGAAAAAAGTTAGTTTTTCAATCGGAAAATTTGACTTAATCGCTTATTCTATTTTCAAAAATATAGAAATTTCGTCGGGTCAAGGAGTTGTTCAAAGTGAACCAAATTGGTATCCCAGACTACCAGTACTATTTAGGTTGTAATGCAGTAAGAATGGTCCGCCTAATGTTCCTAGAAAAAAAATTTGTTTTTCAATCGGAAATTTGCGAATTTCGCGAATAACGAATTTTAAAAATAGGTCTTTTTCACCGGGTCAAGGAGTTGTTCAAAGTGAACCAAATTGATATCCCAGACTAACAGTGCTATTTAGGTTGTAATGCGAAAAGAATGGTCCGCCTAACGTTCCTAGAAAAAAAGTTAGTTTTTCAATCGGAAATTTGCGAATTTCGCGAATAACGAATTTTAAAAATAGGTCTTTTTCATCGGGTCAAGGAGTTGTTCAAAGTGAACCAAAGTGATATCCCAGACTACCAGTACTATTTAGGTTGTAATGCAAAAAGAATGGTCCGCCTAACGTTCCTAGAAAAAAAAGTTAGTTTTTCAATCGGAAATTTGCTAATTTCGCGAATAACGAATTTTAAAAATAGGTCTTTTTCACCGGGTCAAGGAGTTGTTCAAAGTGAACCAAATTGATATCCCAGACTACCAGTACCATTTAAGTTGTAATGTGAAAAGAATGGTCCGCCTAACGTTCCTAGAAAAAAACTTCGTATCTCAATCGGAAATATCGACTTATTCGCTTATTCTATTTTCAAAACTATAGAAACTTTATCGGGTGAAGGAGTTGTTGAAAGCGAACCAAACTGGGTATGGAGTATCCCATGTGTACCTAGATTATAAAACAAAAAGAATTTTTGCTATAGCTTGTCTAGGAAAAAAGTCAGTATTTCATACGGAAATTTGCTATTATTTCCGAATAATTTTGATTAAGTATATTTAAAAATAGGTCTTTTTCATCGGGTCAAGGAGTTGTTCAAAGTGAACCAAAATGATATCCCAAACTACCAGTACTATTTAAGTTGTAATGCAAAAAGAACGGTCCGCCTAACTTTCCTAGAAAAAAACTTCGTATCTCAATCGGAAATATCGACTTATTCGCTTATTCTATTTTCAAAACTATAGAAATTTTATCGGGTCAAGGAGTTGTACAAATCGAACTAAACTGGGTATGGAGTATCCCATGTGTACCTAAATTATAAAACAAAAAGAATTATTGCTATAGCTTGTCTGGGAAAAAAGTTAGTATTTCATACGGAAATTTGCTAATATTTCCGAATAATTTTGATTAAGTATATTTAAAAATAGGTCTTTTTCATCGGGTCAAGGAGTTGTTCAAAGTGAACCAAATTGATATCCCAGACTACCAGTACTATTTAGGTTGTAATGCAAAAAGAACGGTCCACCTAACTTTCCTAGAAAAAAACTTCGTATCTCAATCGGAAATATCGACTTATTCGCTTATTCTATTTTCAAAACTATAGAAATTTTATCGGGTCAAGGAGTTGTACAAATCGAACCAAACTGGGAATGGAGTATCCCATGTGTACCTAAATTATAAAACAAAAAGAATTTTTGCTATAGCTTGTCTTGGAAAAAAGTCAGTATTTCATACGGAAATTTGCTATTATTTCCGAATAATTTTGATTAAGTATATTTAAAAATAGGTCTTTTTCATCGGGTCAAGGAGTTGTTCAAAGTGAACCAAAATGATATCCCAAACTAACAGTACTATTTAGGTTGTAATGCAAAAAGAACGGTCCGCCTAACTTTCCTAGAAAAAAACTTCGTATCTCAATCGGAAATATCGACTTATTCGCTTATTCTATTTTCAAAACTATAGAAATTTTATCGGGTCAAGGAGTTGTACAAATCGAACTAAACTGGGTATGGAGTATCCCATGTGTACCTAAATTATAAAACAAAAAGAATTATTGCTATAGCTTGTCTGGGAAAAAAGTTAGTATTTCATACGGAAATTTGCTAATATTTCCGAATAATTTTGATTAAGTATATTTAAAAATAGGTCTTTTTCATCGGGTCAAGGAGTTGTTCAAAGTGAACCAAATTGATATCCCAGACTACCAGTACTATTTAGGTTGTAATGCAAAAAGAACGGTCCACCTAACTTTCCTAGAAAAAAACTTCGTATCTCAATCGAAAATATCGACTTATTCGCTTATTCTATTTTCAAAACTATAGAAATTTTATCGGGTCAAGGAGTTGTACAAATCGAACCAAACTGGGAATGGAGTATCCCATGTGTACCTAAATTATAAAACAAAAAGAATTATTGCTCTAGCTTGTCTGGGAAAAAAAGTTAGTATTTCATACGGAAATTTGCTAATATTTCCGAATAATTTTGATTAAGTATATTTAAAAATAGGTCTTTTTCATCGGGTCAAGGAGTTGTTCAAAGTGAACCAAATTGATATCCCAGACTTCCAGTAATATTTAGGTTGTAATGCAAAAATAATGGTCCGCCTAACGTTCCTAGAAAGAAGTTAGTTTTTCAATCGGAAATTTTGACTTATTCGCTTATTCTATTTTCAAAAATATAGAAATTTCATCGGGTCAAGGAGTTGTTCAAAGCGAACCAAACTGGGTATGGAGTATCCCATGTGTACCTAGATTATAAAACAAAAAGAATTTTTGCTATAGATTGTCTAGGAAAAAAGTCAGTATTTCATACGGAAATTTGCTATTATTTCCGAATAATTTTGATTAAGTATATTTAAAAATAGGTCTTTTTCATCGGGTCAAGGAGTTGTTCAAAGTGAACCAAAATGATATCCCAAACTACCAGTACTATTTAGGTTGTAATGCAAAAAGAACGGTCCGCCTAACTTTCCTAGAAAAAAACTTCGTATCTCAATCGGAAATATCGACTTATTCGCTTATTCTATTTTCAAAACTATAGAAATTTTATCGGGTGAAGGAGTTGTTCAAAGCGAACCAAACTGGGTATGGAGTATCCCATGTGTACCTAGATTATAAAACAAAAAGAATTTTTGCTATAGCTTGTCTAGGAAAAAAGTCAGTATTTCATACGGAAATTTGCTATTATTTCCGAATAATTTTGATTAAGTATATTTAAAAATAGGTCTTTTTCATCGGGTCAACGAGTTGTTCAAAGTGAACCAAAATGATATCCCAAGCTACCGGTACTATTTAGGTTGTAATGCAAAAAGAACGGTCCGCCTAACTTTCCTAGAAAAAAACTTCTTATCTCAATCGGAAATATCGACTTATTCGCTTATTCTATTTTCAAAACTATAGAAATTTTATCGGGTCAAGGAGTTGTACAAATCGAACCAAACTGGGAATGGAGTATCCCATGTGTACCTAAATTATAAAACAAAAAGAATTATTGCTCTAGCTTGTCTGGGAAAAAAGTTAGTATTTCATACGGAAATTTGCTATTATTTCCGAATAATTTTGATTAAGTATATTTAAAAATAGGTCTTTTTCATCGGGTCAAGGAGTTGTTCAAAGTGAACCAAATTGATATCCCAGACTTCCAGTAATATTTAGGTTGTAATGCAAAAAGAATGGTCCGCCTAACGTTCCTAGAAAAAAGTTAGTTTTTCAATCGGAAATTTTGACTTATTCGCTTATTCTATTTTCAAATATATAGAAATTTCATCGGGTCAAGGAGTTGTTCAAAGCGAACCAAACTGGGTATGGAGTATCCCATGTGTACCTAGATTATAAAACAAAAAGAATTTTTGCTATAGCTTGTCTAGGAAAAAAGTCAGTATTTCATACGGAAATTTGCTATTATTTCCGAATAATTTTGATTAAGTATATTTAAAAATAGGTCTTTTTCATCGGGTCAAGGAGTTGTTCAAAGTGAACCAAAATGATATCCCAAACTACCAGTACTATTTAGGTTGTAATGCAAAAAGAACGGTCCGCCTAACTTTCCTAGAAAAAAACTTCGTATCTCAATCGGAAATATCGACTTATTCGCTTATTCTATTTTCAAAACTATAGAAATTTTATCGGGTGAAGGAGTTGTTCAAAGCGAACCAAACTGGGTATGGAGTATCCCATGTGTACCTAGATTATAAAACAAAAAGAATTTTTGCTATAGCTTGTCTAGGAAAAAAGTCAGTATTTCATACGGAAATTTGCTATTATTTCCGAATAATTTTGATTAAGTATATTTAAAAATAGGTCTTTTTCATCGGGTCAAGGAGTTGTTCAAAGTGAACCAAAATGATATCCCAAGCTACCGGTACTATTTAGGTTGTAATGCAAACAGAACGGTCCGCCTAACTTTCCTAGAAAAAAACTTCTTATCTCAATCGGAAATATCGACTTATTCGCTTATTCTATTTTCAAAACTATAGAAATTTTATCGGGTCAAGGAGTTGTACAAATCGAACCAAACTGGGTATGGAGTATCCCATGTGTACCTAAATTATAAAACAAAAAGAATTATTGCTATAGCTTGTCTGGGAAAAAAGTTAGTATTTCATACGGAAATTTGCTAATATTTCCGAATAATTTTGATTAAGTATATTTAAAAATAGGTCTTTTTCATCGGGTCAAGGAGTTGTTCAAAGTGAACCAAACTGATATCCCAGACTACCAGTACTATTTAGGTTGTAATGCAAAAAGAACGGTCCACCTAACTTTCCTAGAAAAAAACTTCGTATCTCAATCGGAAATATCGACTTATTCGCTTATTCTATTTTCAAAACTATAGAAATTTTATCGGGTCAAGGAGTTGTACAAATCGAACCAAACTGGGAATGGAGTATCCCATGTGTACCTAACTTATAAAACAAAAAGAATTATTGCTCTAGCTTGTCTGGGAAAAAAAGTTAGTATTTCATACGGAAATTTGCTAATATTTCCGAATAATTTTGATTAAGTATATTTAAAAATAGGTCTTTTTCATCGGGTCAAGGAGTTGTTCAAAGTGAACCAAATTGATATCCCAGACTACCAGTAATATTTAGGTTGTAATGCAAAAAGAATGGTCCGCCTAACGTTCCTAGAAAAAAGTTAGTTTTTCAATCGGAAATTTTGACTTATTCGCTTATTCTATTTTCAAAAATATAGAAATTTCATCGGGTCAAGGAGTTGTTCAAAGTGAACCAAATTGATATCGCAGACTCCCAGTACTATTTAGATTGTAATGCGAAAAGAATGGTCCGCTTAACGTTCCTAGAAAAAAGTTAGTTTTTCATACGGAAATTCGCTATTATTTCAAATAAGTAATTTTGAATATTTTTTAAAAATAGGTCTTTTTGATTAGGTCATAGAGTGATCGAAAGTGAACCAAACTCGGTATGCAGTTTTCCCTGTGTAGGTAGAGTGTAGGAGATAAAGAATTTTTGCTATAGCTTGCGTAGAAGAAAGTTAGTTTTTCATTCGGAAATTTGCGAATTTCGCGAATAACGAATTTTAAAAATAGGTCTTTTTCATCGGGTCAAGGAGTTGTTCAAAGTGAACCAAAATGATATCCCAAACTACCAGTACTATTTAGGTTGTATTACAAAAAGAACGGTCAGCCTAAATTTCCTAGAAAAAAGTTCGTATTTCAATCGGAAATATCGACTTATTCGCTTATTCTATTTTCAAAAAATAGTAAATTTTTATCGGGTCAAAGAGTTGTTCAAAGTTGATATTTGATGACGCATACAAAGTTAGCCAAAATAATGTACCTGACTAGCACTTATATGTAAATTGTTTTACAGGAGCGTGCTCAGATGGACAAAGAAAACAAAAAGCCCTCGATGAAGAAAGAAAAACGAAAAAACTCATTCAGGAATCCAATTTCTTTTCGTTTCTCAGGATTCAAACCCACTGAGAACAGTTCTTTTGGCCCAGCAAAAGAAGAATTGAAAGCTGCCTACCCTTTGATTCAAAATGTTTCCTTTCTGGGGCTGAGAAAAGACTCAAAAAAGCTACACGGTTGGGTCAATTTTTTGAATCCCAAGGATTGCTCAACGACTTTTTCTGTGATGCAGAAAAACCCAATACAGGGGATCAAACCCAAAAAAATGGGAGAAATGCGTGCAGCAGAGTTTGCGGCAAGTCTTTCAAACCCACCCTTTAAGCCTCTCCCGAGGAAGCAACCAGATTTGCAGGATTTTTCAAAAAATGTGCAGGATTTTGATTATAAATGTTTTTAACATTTTCTGAAAAAAAAAATGTTCGTATCCAACAGGTTTTTTTACTGTTTATCTCTTTCTACGATTACCCTCTGTTCAGTAAATTTTAGGTTTGTAATAAAAAAGTAGTTTTCCGTCTAACGTTTATAGGAAAAAAAAGATCGTATTTCAATCGGAAATTTTGACTTATCCGCTTATTATTTTTTCAAAAATATAGCAATTTCATCGGGTCAAGGAGTTGCTCAAAGTGAGCCAAATTGATATCCCAGACTACCAGTACTATTTAGATTGTAATGCAAAAAGAATGGTCCGCCTAACGTTCCTAGAAAAAAGTTAGTTTTTCAATCGGAAATTTTGAATTATTCGCTTATTCTATTTTCAAAAATGAAGAAATTTCATCGGGTCAAGGAGTTGTTCAAAGTGAACCAAATTGATATCCCAGACTACCAGTGACATTTAAGTTTTAATGCAAAAAGAATAGTCCGCCTAACATTCCTAGAAAAAAAACTTCGTATCTCAACGGAAATATCGACTTATTCGCTTATTCTATTTTCAAAAATAGTAAATTTTTATCGGGTCAAAGAGTTGTTCAGTGTTGATATTTGATGACGCATACAAAGTTAGCCAAAATAATGTACCTGACTAGCACTTATATGTAAGTTGTTTTACAGGAGCGTGCTCAGATGGACAAAGAAAACAAAAAGCCCTCGATGAAGAAAGAAAAACGAAAAAACCCATTCAGTAATACAATTTCTTTTCGTTTCTCAGGATTCAAACCAACTGAGAACGGTTCTTTTGGCCCAGCAAAGGAAGAATTGAAAGCTGCCTACCCTCTGATTCAAAATGTTTCCTTTCTGTGGCTGAGAAAAGACTCAAAAAAGCTACACGGTTGGGTCAATTTTTTGAATCCCAAGGATTGCTCAACGACTTTTTCTGTGATGCAAAAAAACCCAATACAGGGGATCAAACCCAAAAAAATGGGAGAAATGCGTGAAGCAGAGTTTGCGGCAAGTCTTTCAAACCCACCCTTTAAGCCTCTCCCGAGGAAGCAACCAGATTTGCAGGATTTTTCAAAAAATGTGCAGGATTTTGATCATAAATGTTTTTAACATTTTCTGAAAAAAAAAATTGTTCGTATCCAACAGGTTTTTTTACTGTTTATCTCTTTCTATGATTACCCTCTGTTCAGTAAATTTTAGGTTTGTAATAAAAAAGCAGTTTTCCGCCTAACGTTTATAGGAAAAAAAAGATCGTATTTCAATCGGAAATTTTGACTTATTCGCTTATTATTTTTTCAAAAATATAGAAATTTCATCGGGTCAAGGAGTTGTTCAAAGTGAACCAAATTGATATCCCAGGCTACCAGTACTATTTAGGTTGTAATGCAATAAGAATGGTCCGCCTAACGTTCCTAGAAAAAAAGTTAGTTTTTCAATCGGAAATTTGCGAATTTCGCGAATGACGAATTTTAAAAATAGGTCTTTTTCATCGGGTCAAGGAGTTGTTCAAAGTGAACCAAGTTGATATCCCAGACTACCAGTACTATTTAGATTGTAATGCGAAACGAATGGTCTGCTGAACGTTCCTAGAAAAAAAGTTAGTTTTTCATAAGGAAATTCGCTTTTATTTCAAATAAGTAATTTTGAATATTTTTTTAAAATAGGTCTTTTTGATTAGGTCATAGAGTGGTCGAAAGTGAACCAAACTCGGTATGCAGTTTTCCCTGTGTAGGTAGAGTGTAGGAGATAAAGAATTTTTGCTATAGCTTGCGTAGAAGAAAGTTAGTTTTTCATTCGGAAATTTGCGAATTTCGCGAATAACGAATTTTAAAAATAGGTCTTTTTCATCGGGTCAAAGAGTTGTTCAAATCGAACCAAACTCGGTATCGAGTATCCCATAGGTAACTAGATTGTAAAACAAAAAGAATTTTTGGTATAGCTTGCCTAGGAAAAAAGTTAGTTTTTCATTCGGAAATTTGCTTTTATTTCAAATAAATAATTTTAAAAATAGGTATTTTTCATCGGGTCAAGGAGTTGTCCAAATCGAACCAAACTCGGTATCGAGTATCCCATGGGTAACTAGATTGTAAAACAAAAAAAATTTTGGTATAGCTTGCCTAGGAAAAAAGTTAGTTTTTCATTCGGAAATTTGCTATTATTTCAAAAAAATAATTTTAAAAATAGGTCTTTTTCATCGGGTCAAGGAGTTGTCCACATCAAACCAAACTCGGTATCGAGTATCCCATGGGTAACTAGATTGTAAAACAAAAAGAACTTTTGGTATAGCTTGCCTAGGAAAAAAGTTGGTCTTTCATTCGGAAATTTGCTATTATTTCAAATAAATAATTTTAAAATAGGTATTTTTCATCGAGTCAAGGAGTTGTCCAAATCGAACCAAACTCGGTATCGAGTATCCCATGGGTAACTAGATTGTAAAACAAAAAGAATTTTTGGTATAGCTTGCCTAGGAAAAAAGTTGGTCTTTCATTCGGAAATTTGCTATTATTTCAAATAAATAATTTTAAAATAGGTATTTTTCGTCGGGTCAAGGAGTTGTCCAAATCGAACCAAACTCGGTATCGAGTATCCCATGGGTAACTAGATTTTAAAACAAAAAAAATTTTTGGTATAGCTTGCCTAGGAAAAAAGTTAGTTCTTCATTCGGAAATTTGCTATTATTTCAAATAAATAATTTTAAAATAGGTATTTTTCATCGGGTCAAGGAGTTGTCCAAATCGAACCAAACTCGGTATCGAGTATCCCATGGGTAACTAGATTTTAAAACAAAAAAAAATTTTGGTATAGCTTGCCTAGGAAAAAGTTAGTTCTTCATTCGGAAATTTGCTATTATTTCAAATAAATAATTTTAAAAATAGGTCTTTTTCATCGGGTCAAGGAGTTGTCCAAATCGAACCAAACTCGGTATCGAGTATCCCATGGGTAAATAGATTGTAAAACAAAAAGAATTTTTGGTATAGCTTGCCTAGGAAAAAAGTTAGTATTTCATACGGAAATTTGCTATTATTTCCGAATAAATTTGATTAAGTATATTTAAAAATAGGTCTCTTTCATCAGGTCGAGGAGTTGTCCAAATCGAATCAAACTCGGTATCGAGTATCCCATGGGTAAATAGATTGTAAAACAAAAAGAATTTTTGGTATAGCTTGCCTAGGAAAAAAGTTAGTTCTTCATTCGGAAATTTGCTATTATTTCAAATAAATAATTTTAAAAATAGGTCTTTTTCATCGGGTCAAGGAGTTGTCCAAATCGAACCAAACTCGGTATCGAGTATCCCATGGGTAACTAGATTGTAAAACAAAAAGAATTTTTGGTATAGCTTGCCTAGGAAAAAAGTTAGTTCTTCATTCGGAAATTTGCTATTATTTCAAATAAATAATTTTAAAAATAGGTCTTTTTCATCGGGTCAAGGAGTTGTCCAAATCGAACCAAACTCGGTATCGAGTATCCCATGGTTAAATAGATTGTAAAACAAAAAGAATTTTTGGTATAGCTTGCCTAGGAAAAAAGTTAGTATTTCATACGGAAATTTGCTATTATTTCCGAATAAATTTGATTAAGTATATTTAAAAATAGGTCTCTTTCATCAGGTCGAGGAGTTGTCCAAATCGAATCAAACTCGGTATCGAGTATCCCATGGGTAAATAGATTGTAAAACAAAAAGAATTTTTGGTATAGCTTGCCTAGGAAAAAAGTTAGTTCTTCATTCGGAAATTTGCTATTATTTCAAATAAATAATTTTAAAAATAGGTCTTTTTCATCGGGTCAAGGAGTTGTCCAAATCGAACCAAACTCGGTATCGAGTATCCCATGGGTAACTAGATTTTAAAACAAAAAAAAATTTTGGTATAGCTTGCCTAGGAAAAAAGTTAGTTCTTCATTCGGAAATTTGCTATTATTTCAAATAAATAATTTTAAAAATAGGTCTTTTTCATCGGGTCAAGGAGTTGTCCAAATCGAACCAAACTCGGTATCGAGTATCCCATGGGTAAATAGATTGTAAAACAAAAAGAATTTTTGGTATAGCTTGCCTAGGAAAAAAGTTAGTATTTCATACGGAAATTTGCTATTATTTCCGAATAAATTTGATTAAGTATATTTAAAAATAGGTCTCTTTCATCAGGTCGAGGAGTTGTCCAAATCGAATCAAACTCGGTATCGAGTATCCCATGGGTAAATAGATTGTAAAACAAAAAGAATTTTTGGTATAGCTTGCCTAGGAAAAAAGTTAGTTCTTCATTCGGAAATTTGCTATTATTTCAAATAAATAATTTTAAAAATAGGTCTTTTTCATCGGGTCAAGGAGTTGTCCAAATCGAACCAAACTCGGTATCGAGTATCCCATGGGTAACTAGATTGTAAAACAAAAAGAATTTTTGGTATAGCTTGCCTAGGAAAAAAGTTAGTTCTTCATTCGGAAATTTGCTATTATTTCAAATAAATAATTTTAAAAATAGGTCTTTTTCATCGGGTCAAGGAGTTGTCCAAATCGAACCAAACTCGGTATCGAGTATCCCATGGTTAAATAGATTGTAAAACAAAAAGAATTTTTGGTATAGCTTGCCTAGGAAAAAAGTTAGTATTTCATACGGAAATTTGCTATTATTTCCGAATAAATTTGATTAAGTATATTTAAAAATAGGTCTCTTTCATCAGGTCGAGGAGTTGTCCAAATCGAATCAAACTCGGTATCGAGTATCCCATGGGTAAATAGATTGTAAAACAAAAAGAATTTTTGGTATAGCTTGCCTAGGAAAAAAGTTAGTTTTTCATTCGGAAATTTGCTATTATTTCAAATAAGTAATTTTGAATATTTTTTAAAAATAGGTCTTTTTGATTAGGTCATAGAGTGGTCGAAAGTGAACCAAACTCGGTATGCAGTTTCCCCTGTGTAGGTAGAGTGTAGGAGATAAAGAATTTTTGCTATAGCTTGCGTAGAAAAAAGTTAGTTTTTCAATCGGAAATTTGCGAATTTCGCGAATAACGAATTTTAAAAATAGGTCTTTTTCATCGGGTCAAGGAGTTGTTCAAAGTGAACCAAATTGATATCCCAGACTACCAGTACTATTTAGGTTGTAATGCAAAAAGAATGGTCCGCCTAACTTTCCTAGAAAAAAAGTTAGTTTTTCAATCGGAAATTTGCGAATTTCGCGAATAACGAATTTTAAAAATAGGTCTTTTTCACCGGGTCAAGGAGTTGTTCAAAGTGAACCAAATTGATATCCCAGACTACCAGTACTATTTAAATTGTAATGCGAAAAGATTGGTCTGCTTAACGTTCCTAGAAAAAAAGTTAGTTTTTCATAAGGAAATTCGCTTTTATTTCAAATAAGTAATTTTGAATATTTTTTAAAAATAGGTCTTTTTGATTAGGTCATAGAGTGGTCGAAAGTGAACCAAACTCGGTATGCAGTTTTCCCTGTGTAGGTAGAGTGTAGGAGATAAAGAATTTTTGCTATAGCTTGCGTAGAAGAAACTTAGTTTTTCATTCCGAAATTTGCGAATTTCGCGAATAACGAAATTTAAAAATAGGTCTCTTTCATCAGGTCAAGGAGTTGTCCAAATCGAACCAAACTCGGTATCGAGTATCCCATGGGTAAATAGATTGTAAAACAAAAAGAATTTTTGGTATAGCCTGCCTAGGAAAAAAGTTAGTTTTTCATTCGGAAATTTGCTATTATTTCAAATAAGTAATTTTGAATATTTTTTAAAAATAGGTCTTTTTGATTAGGTCATAGAGTGGTCGAAAGTGAACCAAACTCGGTATGCAGTTTCCGCTGTGTAGGTAGAGTGTAGGAGATAAAGAATTTTTGCTATAGCTTGCGTAGAAAAAAGTTAGTTTTCAATCGGAAATTTGCGAATTTCGCGAATGACGAACTTTAAAAATAGGTCTTTTTCATCGGGTCAAGGAGTTGTTCAAAGTGAACCAAATTGATATCCCAGACTACCAGTACTATTTAGGTTGTAACGCAAAAAGAATGGTCCGCCTAACTTTCCTAGAAAAAAGTTAGTTTTTCAATCGGAAATTTGCGAATTTCGCGAATAACGAATTTTAAAAATAGGTCTTTTTCACCGGGTCAAGGAGTTGTTCAAATTGAACCAAATTGATATCCCAGACTACCAGTACTACTTAGATTGTAATGCGAAAAGATTGGTCTGCTTAACGTTCCTAGAAAAAAAGTTAGTTTTTCATAAGGAAATTCGCTTTTATTTCAAATAAGTAATTTTGAATATTTTTTAAAAATAGGTCTTTTTGATTAGGTCATAGAGTGGTCGAAAGTGAACCAAACTCGGTATGCAGTTTTCCCTGTGCAGGTAGAGTGTAGGAGATAAAGAATTTTTGCTATAGCTTGCGTAGAAGAAAGTTAGTTTTTCATTCGGAAATTTGCGAATTTCGCGAATAACGAAATTTAAAAATAGGTCTCTTTCATCAGGTCAAGGAGTTGTCCAAATCGAACCAAACTCGGTATCGAGTATCCCATGGGTAAATAAATTGTAAAACAAAAAGAATTTTTGGTATAGCTTGCCTAGGAAAAAAGTTAGTTTTTCATTCGGATATTTGCTATTAATTCAAATAAGTAATTTTGAATATTTTTTAAAAATAGGTCTTTTTGATTAGGTCATAGAGTGGTCGAAAGTGAACCAAATTCGGTATGCAGTTTCCGCTGTGTAGGTAGAGTATAGGAGATAAAGAATTTTTGCTATAGCTTGCGTAGAAAAAAGTTAGTTTTCAATCGGAAATTTGCGAATTTCGCGAATAACGAATTTTAAAAATAGGTCTTTTTCATCGGGTCAAGGAGTTGTTCAAAGTGAACCAAATTGATATCCCACACTACCAGTACTATTTAGGTTGTAATGCAAAAAGAATGGTCCGCCTAACTTTCCTAGAAAAAAAGTTAGTTTTTCAATCGGAAATTTGCGAATTTCGCGAATAACGAATTTTAAAAATAGGTCTTTTTCACCGGGTCAAGGAGTTGTTCAAAGTGAACCAAATTGATATCCCAGACTACCAGTACTACTTAGGTTGTAATGCAAAAAGAATAGTCCGCCTAACGTTCCTAGAAAAAAACTTCGTATCTCAATCGGAAATATCGACTTATTCGCTTATTCTATTTTCAAAACTATAGAAATTTTATGGGATCAAGGAGTTGTTCAAATCGAACCAAAATGGGTATCGAGTATCCCATGGGTAATTAGATTGTAAAACAAAAAGAATTTTTGGTATAGCTCGCCTAGGAAAAAAGTTAGTTTTTCATACGGAAATTTGCTATTATTTCAAATAAATAATTTTAAAAATAGGTCTTTTTCATCGGGTCAAGGAGTTGTTCAAAGTGAACCAAATTGATATCCCAGACTACCAGTATTATTTAAGTTGTAATGCAAAAAGAATAGTCCGCCTAACTTTCCCAGAAAAAAAGTTCATATCTCAATGGAAAATATCGACTTATTCGCTTATTCCGTATTCTTTTTTCAAAAAAATAGTGAAATTTTATGGGGTCAATGAGTTGTTCAAAGTGAACCAAAATTGATATCACAGGCTACCAGTACTACTTAGGTTGTAATGCAAAAAGAATAGTCCGCCTAACGTTCCTAGAAAAAAAGTTAGTTTTTCAATCGGAAATTTGCGAATTTCGCGAATAACGAATTTTAAAAAAAGATCTTTTTCATCGGGTCAAGGAGTTGTTCAAAGTGAACCAAATTGATATCCCAGACTACCAGTATTATTTAAGTTGTAATGCAAAAAGAATAGTCCGCCTAACTTTCCCAGAAAAAAAGTTCATATCTCAATCGAAAATATCGACTTATTCGCTTATTCCGTATTGTTTTTTCAAAAAAATAGTGAAATTTTATGGGGTCAATGAGTTGTTCAAAGTGAACCAAAATTGATATCACAGGCTACCAGTACTACTTAGGTTGTAATGCAAAAAGAATAGTCCGCCTAACGTTCCTAGAAAAAAAGTTAGTTTTTCAATCGGAAATTTGCGAATTTCGCGAATAACGAATTTTAAAAAAAGATCTTTTTCATCGGGTCAAGGAGTTGTTCAAAGTGAACAAAATTGATATCCCAGGCTACCAGTACTATTTAGGTTGTAATGCAATAAGAATGGTCCGCCTAACGTTCCTAGAAAAAAAGTTAGTTTTTCAATCGGAAATTTGCGAATTTCGCGAATGACGAATTTTAAAAATAGGTCTTTTTCATCGGGTCAAGGAGTTGTTCAAAGTGAACCAAGTTGATATCCCAGACTACCAGTACTATTTAGATTGTAATGCGAAACGAATGGTCTGCTTAACGTTCCTAGAAAAAAGTTAGTTTTTCATAAGGAAATTCGCTTTTATTTCAAATAAGTAATTTTGAATATTTTTTTAAAATAGGTCTTTTTGATTAGGTCATAGAGTGGTCGAAAGTGAACCAAACTCGGTATGCAGTTTTCCCTGTGTAGGTAGAGTGTAGGAGATAAAGAATTTTTGCTATAGCTTGCGTAGAAGAAAGTTAGTTTTTCATTCGGAAATTTGCGAATTTCGCGAATAACGAATTTTAAAAATAGGTCTTTTTCATCGGGTCAAAGAGTTGTTCAAATCGAACCAAACTCGGTATCGAGTATCCCATAGGTAACTAGATTGTAAAACAAAAAGAATTTTTGGTATAGCTTGCCTAGGAAAAAAGTTAGTTTTTCATTCGGAAATTTGCTTTTATTTCAAATAAATAATTTTAAAAATAGGTATTTTTCATCGGGTCAAGGAGTTGTCCAAATCGAACCAAACTCGGTATCGAGTATCCCATGGGTAACTAGATTGTAAAACAAAAAAAATTTTGGTATAGCTTGCCTAGGAAAAAAGTTAGTTTTTCATTCGGAAATTTGCTATTATTTCAAAAAAATAATTTTAAAAATAGGTCTTTTTCATCGGGTCAAGGAGTTGTCCACATCAAACCAAACTCGGTATCGAGTATCCCATGGGTAACTAGATTGTAAAACAAAAAGAACTTTTGGTATAGCTTGCCTAGGAAAAAAGTTGGTCTTTCATTCGGAAATTTGCTATTATTTCAAATAAATAATTTTAAAATAGGTATTTTTCATCGAGTCAAGGAGTTGTCCAAATCGAACCAAACTCGGTATCGAGTATCCCATGGGTAACTAGATTGTAAAACAAAAAGAATTTTTGGTATAGCTTGCCTAGGAAAAAAGTTGGTCTTTCATTCGGAAATTTGCTATTATTTCAAATAAATAATTTTAAAATAGGTATTTTTCATCGGGTCAAGGATTTGTCCAAATCGAACCAAACTCGGTATCGAGTATCCCATGGGTAACTAGATTTTAAAACAAAAAAAATTTTTGGTATAGCTTGCCTAGGAAAAAAGTTAGTTCTTCATTCGGAAATTTGCTATTATTTCAAATAAATAATTTTAAAATAGGTATTTTTCATCGGGTCAAGGAGTTGTCCAAATCGAACCAAACTCGGTATCGAGTATCCCATGGGTAACTAGATTTTAAAACAAAAAAAATTTTTGGTATAGCTTGCCTAGGAAAAAAGTTAGTTCTTCATTCGGAAATTTGCTATTATTTCAAAAAAATAATTTTAAAAATAGGTCTTTTTCATCGGGCCAAGGAGTTGTCCAAATGGAACCAAACTCGGTATCGAGTATCCCATGGGTAACTAGAGTCTAAAACAAAAAGAATTATTGGTATAGCTTGCCTAGCAAAAAAGTTGGTCTTTCATTCGGAAATTTGCTATTATTTCAAATAAATAATTTTAAAATAGGTATTTTTCATCGAGTCAAGGAGTTGTCCAAATCGAACCAAACTCGGTATCGAGTATCCCATGGGTAACTAGATTGTAAAACAAAAAGAATTTTTGGTATAGCTTGCCTAGGAAAAAAGTTGGTCTTTCATTCGGAAATTTGCTATTATTTCAAATAAATAATTTTAAAATAGGTATTTTTCATCGGGTCAAGGATTTGTCCAAATCGAACCAAACTCGGTATCGAGTATCCCATGGGTAACTAGATTTTAAAACAAAAAAAATTTTTGGTATAGCTTGCCTAGGAAAAAAGTTATTTCTTCATTCGGAAATTTGCTATTATTTCAAATAAATAATTTTAAAATAGGTATTTTTCATCGGGTCAAGGAGTTGTCCAAATCGAACCAAACTCGGTATCGAGTATCCCATGGGTAACTAGATTTTAAAACAAAAAAAATTTTTGGTATAGCTTGCCTAGGAAAAAAGTTAGTTCTTCATTCGGAAATTTGCTATTATTTCAAATAAATAATTTTAAAAATAGGTCTTTTTCATCGGGTCAAGGAGTTGTCCAAATCGAACCAAACTCGGTATCGAGTATCCCATGGGTAAATAGATTGTAAAACAAAAAGAATTTTTGGTATAGCTTGCCTAGGAAAAAAGTTAGTATTTCATACGGAAATTTGCTATTATTTCCGAATAAATTTGATTAAGTATATTTAAAAATAGGTCTCTTTCATCAGGTCGAGGAGTTGTCCAAATCGAATCAAACTCGGTATCGAGTATCCCATGGGTAAATAGATTGTAAAACAAAAAGAATTTTTGGTATAGCTTGCCTAGGAAAAAAGTTAGTTCTTCATTCGGAAATTTGCTATTATTTCAAATAAATAATTTTAAAAATAGGTCTTTTTCATCGGGTCAAGGAGTTGTCCAAATCGAACCAAACTCGGTATCGAGTATCCCATGGGTAACTAGATTGTAAAACAAAAAGAATTTTTGGTATAGCTTGCCTAGGAAAAAAGTTAGTTCTTCATTCGGAAATTTGCTATTATTTCAAATAAATAATTTTAAAAATAGGTCTTTTTCATCGGGTCAAGGAGTTGTCCAAATCGAACCAAACTCGGTATCGAGTATCCCATGGTTAAATAGATTGTAAAACAAAAAGAATTTTTGGTATAGCTTGCCTAGGAAAAAAGTTAGTATTTCATACGGAAATTTGCTATTATTTCCGAATAAATTTGATTAAGTATATTTAAAAATAGGTCTCTTTCATCAGGTCGAGGAGTTGTCCAAATCGAATCAAACTCGGTATCGAGTATCCCATGGGTAAATAGATTGTAAAACAAAAAGAATTTTTGGTATAGCTTGCCTAGGAAAAAAGTTAGTTTTTCATTCGGAAATTTGCTATTATTTCAAATAAGTAATTTTGAATATTTTTTAAAAATAGGTCTTTTTGATTAGGTCATAGAGTGGTCGAAAGTGAACCAAACTCGGTATGCAGTTTCCCCTGTGTAGGTAGAGTGTAGGAGATAAAGAATTTTTGCTATAGCTTGCGTAGAAAAAAGTTAGTTTTTCAATCGGAAATTTGCGAATTTCGCGAATAACGAATTTTAAAAATAGGTCTTTTTCATCGGGTCAAGGAGTTGTTCAAAGTGAACCAAATTGATATCCCAGACTACCAGTACTATTTAGGTTGTAATGCAAAAAGAATGGTCCGCCTAACTTTCCTAGAAAAAAAGTTAGTTTTTCAATCGGAAATTTGCGAATTTCGCGAATAACGAATTTTAAAAATAGGTCTTTTTCACCGGGTCAAGGAGTTGTTCAAAGTGAACCAAATTGATATCCCAGACTACCAGTACTATTTAAATTGTAATGCGAAAAGATTGGTCTGCTTAACGTTCCTAGAAAAAAAGTTAGTTTTTCATAAGGAAATTCGCTTTTATTTCAAATAAGTAATTTTGAATATTTTTTAAAAATAGGTCTTTTTGATTAGGTCATAGAGTGGTCGAAAGTGAACCAAACTCGGTATGCAGTTTTCCCTGTGTAGGTAGAGTGTAGGAGATAAAGAATTTTTGCTATAGCTTGCGTAGAAGAAAGTTAGTTTTTCATTCCGAAATTTGCGAATTTCGCGAATAACGAAATTTAAAAATAGGTCTCTTTCATCAGGTCAAGGAGTTGTCCAAATCGAACCAAACTCGGTATCGAGTATCCCATGGGTAAATAGATTGTAAAACAAAAAGAATTTTTGGTATAGCCTGCCTAGGAAAAAAGTTAGTTTTTCATTCGGAAATTTGCTATTATTTCAAATAAGTAATTTTGAATATTTTTTAAAAATAGGTCTTTTTGATTAGGTCATAGAGTGGTCGAAAGTGAACTAAACTCGGTATGCAGTTTCCGCTGTTTAGGTAGAGTGTAGGAGATAAAGAATTTTTGCTATAGCTTGCGTAGAAAAAAGTTAGTTTTCAATCGGAAATTTGCGAATTTCGCGAATGACGAACTTTAAAAAAAGGTCTTTTTCATCGGGTCAAGAAGTTGTTCAAAGTGAACCAAACTGATATCCCAGACTACCAGTACTATTTAGATTGTAATGCGAAAAGATTGATCTGCTTAACGTTCCTAGAAAAAAAAGTTAGTTTTTCATAAGGAAATTCGCTTTTATTTCAAATAAGTAATTTTGAATATTTTTAAAAATAGGTCTTTTTGATTAGGTCATAGAGTGGTCGAACGTGAACCAAACTCGGTATGCAGTTTCCCCTGTGTAGGTAGAGTGTAGGAGATAAAGAATTTTTGCTATAGCTTGCGTAGAAAAAAGTAAGTTTTTCAATCGGAAATTTGCGAATTTCGCGAATAACGAATTTTAAAAATAGGTCTTTTTCATCGGGTCAAGGAGTTGTTCAAAGTGAACCAAATTGATATCCCAGACTAACAGTACTATTTAGGTTGTAATGCAAAAAGAATGGTCCGCCTAACTTTCCTAGAAAAAAAGTTAGTTTTTCAATCGGAAATTTGCGAATTTCGCGAATAACGAATTTTAAAAATAGGTCTTTTTCACCGGGTCAAGGAGTTGTTCAAAGTGAACCAAATTGATATCCCAGACTACCAGTACTATTTAAATTGTAATGCGAAAAGATTGGTCTGCTTAACGTTCCTAGAAAAAAAGTTAGTTTTTCATAAGGAAATTCGCTTTTATTTCAAATAAGTAATTTTGAATATTTTTTAAAAATAGGTCTTTTTGATTAGGTCATAGAGTGGTCGAAAGTGAACCAAACTCGGTATGCAGTTTTCCCTGTGTAGGTAGAGTGTAGGAGATAAAGAATTTTTGCTATAGCTTGCGTAGAAGAAAGTTAGTTTTTCATTCCGAAATTTGCGAATTTCGCGAATAACGAAATTTAAAAATAGGTCTCTTTCATCAGGTCAAGGAGTTGTCCAAATCGAACCAAACTCGGTATCGAGTATCCCATGGGTAAATAGATTGTAAAACAAAAAGAATTTTTGGTATAGCCTGACTAGGAAAAAAGTTAGTTTTTCATTCGGAAATTTGCTATTATTTCAAATAAGTAATTTTGAATATTTTTTAAAAATAGGTCTTTTTGATTAGGTCATAGAGTGGTCGAAAGTGAACTAAACTCGGTATGCAGTTTCCGCTGTGTAGGTAGAGTGTAGGAGATAAAGAATTTTTGCTATAGCTTGCGTAGAAAAAAGTTAGTTTTCAATCGGAAATTTGCGAATTTCGCGAATGACGAACTTTAAAAATAGGTCTTTTTCATCGGGTCAAGGAGTTGTTCAAAGTGAACCAAATTGATATCCCAGAATACCAGTACTATTTAGGTTGTAACGCAAAAAGAATGGTCCGCCTAACTTTCCTAGAAAAAAGTTAGTTTTTCAATCGGAAATTTGCGAATTTCGCGAATAACGAATTTTAAAAATAGGTCTTTTTCACCGGGTCAAGGAGTTGTTCAAATTGAACCAAATTGATATCCCAGACTACCAGTACTACTTAGATTGTAATGCGAAAAGATTGGTCTGCTTAACGTTCCTAGAAAAAAAGTTAGTTTTTCATAAGGAAATTCGCTTTTATTTCAAATAAGTAATTTTGAAGAATATTTTTTAAAAATAGGTCTTTTTGATTAGGTCATAGAGTGGTCGAAAGTGAACCAAACTCGGTATGCAGTTTTCCCTGTGCAGGTAGAGTGTAGGAGATAAAGAATTTTTGCTATAGCTTGCGTAGAAGAAAGTTAGTTTTTCATTCGGAAATTTGCGAATTTCGCGAATAACGAAATTTAAAAATAGGTCTCTTTCATCAGGTCAAGGAGTTGTCCAAATCGAACCAAACTCGGTATCGAGTATCCCATGGGTAAATAGATTGTAAAACAAAAAGAATTTTTGGTATAGCTTGCCTAGGAAAAAAGTTAGTTTTTCATTCGGATATTTGCTATTAATTCAAATAAGTAATTTTGAATATTTTTTAAAAATAGGTCTTTTTGATTAGGTCATAGAGTGGTCGAAAGTGAACCAAACTCGGTATGCAGTTTCCGCTGTGTAGGTAGAGTATAGGAGATAAAGAATTTTTGCTATAGCTTGCGTAGAAAAAAGTTAGTTTTCAATCGGAAATTTGCGAATTTCGCGAATAACGAATTTTAAAAATAGGTCTTTTTCATCGGGTCAAGGAGTTGTTCAAAGTGAACCAAATTGATATCCCAGACTACCAGTACTATTTAGGTTGTAATGCAAAAAGAATGGTCCGCCTAACTTTCCTAGAAAAAAAGTTAGTTTTTCAATCGGAAATTTGCGAATTTCGCGAATAACGAATTTTAAAAATAGGTCTTTTTCACCGGGTCAAGGAGTTGTTCAAAGTGAACCAAATTGATATCCCAGACTACCAGTACTACTTAGGTTGTAATGCAAAAAGAATAGTCCGCCTAACGTTCCTAGAAAAAAACTTCGTATCTCAATCGGAAATATCGACTTATTCGCTTATTCTATTTTCAAAACTATAGAAATTTTATGGGATCAAGGAGTTGTTCAAATCGAACCAAAATGGGTATCGAGTATCCCATGGGTAATTAGATTGTAAAACAAAAAGAATTTTTGGTATAGCTCGCCTAGGAAAAAAGTTAGTTTTTCATACGGAAATTTGCTATTATTTCAAATAAATAATTTTAAAAATAGGTCTTTTTCATCGGGTCAAGGAGTTGTTCAAAGTGAACCAAATTGATATCCCAGACTACCAGTACTATTTAGGTTGTAATGCAAAAAGAATGGTCCGCCTAACTTTCCTAGAAAAAAAGTTAGTTTTTCAATCGGAAATTTGCGAATTTCGCGAATAACGAATTTTAAAAATAGGTCTTTTTCACCGGGTCAAGGAGTTGTTCAAAGTGAACCAAATTGATATCCCAGACTACCAGTACTACTTAGGTTGTAATGCAAAAAGAATAGTCCGCCTAACGTTCCTAGAAAAAAACTTCGTATCTCAATCGGAAATATCGACTTATTCGCTTATTCTATTTTCAAAACTATAGAAATTTTATGGGATCAAGGAGTTGTTCAAATCGAACCAAAATGGGTATCGAGTATCCCATGGGTAATTAGATTGTAAAACAAAAAGAATTTTTGGTATAGCTCGCCTAGGAAAAAAGTTAGTTTTTCATACGGAAATTTGCTATTATTTCAAATAAATAATTTTAAAAATAGGTCTTTTTCATCGGGTCAAGGAGTTGTTCAAAGTGAACCAAATTGATATCCCAGACTACCAGTATTATTTAAGTTGTAATGCAAAAAGAATAGTCCGCCTAACTTTCCCAGAAAAAAAGTTCATATCTCAATCGAAAATATCGACTTATTCGCTTATTCCGTATTCTTTTTTCAAAAAAATAGTGAAATTTTATGGGGTCAATGAGTTGTTCAAAGTGAACCAAAATTGATATCACAGGCTACCAGTACTACTTAGGTTGTAATGCAAAAAGAATAGTCCGCCTAACGTTCCTAGAAAAAAAGTTAGTTTTTCAATCGGAAATTTGCGAATTTCGCGAATAACGAATTTTAAAAAAAGATCTTTTTCATCGGGTCAAGGAGTTGTTCAAAGTGAACCAAATTGATATCCCAGACTACCAGTATTATTTAAGTTGTAATGCAAAAAGAATAGTCCGCCTAACTTTCCCAGAAAAAAAGTTCATATCTCAATCGAAAATATCGACTTATTCGCTTATTCCGTATTGTTTTTTCAAAAAAATAGTGAAATTTTATGGGGTCAATGAGTTGTTCAAAGTGAACCAAAATTGATATCACAGGCTACCAGTACTACTTAGGTTGTAATGCAAAAAGAATAGTCCGCCTAACGTTCCTAGAAAAAAAGTTAGTTTTTCAATCGGAAATTTGCGAATTTCGCGAATAACGAATTTTAAAAAAAGATCTTTTTCATCGGGTCAAGGAGATGTTCAAAGTGAACCAAATTGATATCCCAGACTACCAGTATTATTTAAGTTGTAATGCAAAAAGAATAGTCCGCCTAACTTTCCCAGAAAAAAAGTTCATATCTCAATCGAAAATATCGACTTATTCGCTTATTCCGTATTGTTTTTTCAAAAAAATAGTGAAATTTTATGGGGTCAATGAGTTGTTCAAAGTGAACGAAATTGATATCCCGGACTACCAGTATTATTTAAGTTGTAATGCAAAAAGAATAGTCCGCCTAACTTTCCCAGAAAAAAAGTTCATATCTCAATCGAAAATATCGACTTATTCGCTTATTCCGTATTCTTTTTTCAAAAAAATAGTGAAATTTTATGGGGTCAATGAGTTGTTCAAAGTGAACCAAATTGATATCCCAGACTACCAGTACTATTTAGGTTGTAATGCAAAAAGAATGGTCCGCCTAACTTTCCTAGAAAAAAAGTTAGTTTTTCAATCGGAAATTTGCGAATTTCGCGAATAACGAATTTTAAAATTAGGTCTTTTTCACCGGGTCAAGGAGTTGTTCAAAGTGAACCAAATTGATATCCCAGACTACCAGTACTACTTAGGTTGTAATGCAAAAAGAATAGTCCGCCTAACATTCCTAGAAAAAAAACTTCGTATCTCAATCGGAAATATCGACTTATTCGCTTATTCTATTTTCAAAACTATAGAAATTTTATGGGATCAAGGAGTTGTTCAAATCGAACCAAAATGGGTATCGCGTATCCCATGGGTAATTAGATTGTAAAACAAAAAGAATTTTTGGTATAGCTTGCCTAGGAAAAAAGTTAGTTTTTCATACGGAAATTTGCTATTATTTCAAATAAATAATTTTAAAAATAGGTCTTTTTCATCGGGTCAAGGAGTTGTTCAAAGTGAACCAAATTGATATCCCAGACTACCAGTATTATTTAAGTTGTAATGCAAAAAGAATAGTCCGCCTAACTTTCCCAGAAAAAAAAGTTCATATCTCAATCGAAAATATCGACTTATTCGCTTATTCCGTATTCTTTTTTCAAAAAAATAGTGAAATTTTATGGGGTCAATGAGTTGTTCAAAGTGAACCAAATTGATATCCCAGACTACCAGTACTACTTAGGTTGTAATGCAAAATGAATAGTCCGCCTAACCTTCCTAGAAAAAAGTTAGTTTTTCAATCGGAAATTTGCGAATGTCGCGAATAACGAATTTTAAAAATAGGTCTTTTTCATCGGGTCAAGAAGTTGTTCAAAGTGAACCAAACTGATATCCCAGACTACCAGTACTATTTAGATTGTAATGCGAAAAGATTGGTCTGCTTAACGTTCCTAGAAAAAAAAGTTAGTTTTTCATAAGGAAATTCGCTTTTATTTCAAATAAGTAATTTTGAATATTTTTAAAAATAGGTCTTTTTGATTAGGTCATAGAGTGGTCGAACGTGAACCAAACTCGGTATGCAGTTTTCCCTGTGTATGTAGAGTGTAGGAGATAAAGAATTTTTGCTATAGCTTGCGTAGAAGAAAGTTAGTTTTTCATTCGGAAATTTGCGAATTTCGCGAATAACGAATTTTAAAAATAGGTCTTTTTCATCGGGTCAAGGAGTTGTTCAAAGTGAACCAAATTGATATCCCAGACTACCAGTATTATTTAAGTTGTAATGCAAAAAGAATAGTCCGCCTAACTTTCCCAGAAAAAAAGTTCATATCTCAATCGAAAATATCGACTTATTCGCTTATTCCGTATTGTTTTTTCAAAAAAATAGTGAAATTTTATGGGGTCAATGAGTTGTTCAAAGTGAACGAAATTGATATCCCGGACTACCAGTATTATTTAAGTTGTAATGCAAAAAGAATAGTCCGCCTAACTTTCCCAGAAAAAAAGTTCATATCTCAATCGAAAATATCGACTTATTCGCTTATTCCGTATTCTTTTTTCAAAAAAATAGTGAAATTTTATGGGGTCAATGAGTTGTTCAAAGTGAACCAAATTGATATCCCAGACTACCAGTACTATTTAGGTTGTAATGCAAAAAGAATGGTCCGCCTAACTTTCCTAGAAAAAAAGTTAGTTTTTCAATCGGAAATTTGCGAATTTCGCGAATAACGAATTTTAAAATTAGGTCTTTTTCACCGGGTCAAGGAGTTGTTCAAAGTGAACCAAATTGATATCCCAGACTACCAGTACTACTTAGGTTGTAATGCAAAAAGAATAGTCCGCCTAACATTCCTAGAAAAAAAACTTCGTATCTCAATCGGAAATATCGACTTATTCGCTTATTCTATTTTCAAAACTATAGAAATTTTATGGGATCAAGGAGTTGTTCAAATCGAACCAAAATGGGTATCGCGTATCCCATGGGTAATTAGATTGTAAAACAAAAAGAATTTTTGGTATAGCTTGCCTAGGAAAAAAGTTAGTTTTTCATACGGAAATTTGCTATTATTTCAAATAAATAATTTTAAAAATAGGTCTTTTTCATCGGGTCAAGGAGTTGTTCAAAGTGAACCAAATTGATATCCCAGACTACCAGTATTATTTAAGTTGTAATGCAAAAAGAATAGTCCGCCTAACTTTCCCAGAAAAAAAAGTTCATATCTCAATCGAAAATATCGACTTATTCGCTTATTCCGTATTCTTTTTTCAAAAAAATAGTGAAATTTTATGGGGTCAATGAGTTGTTCAAAGTGAACCAAATTGATATCCCAGACTACCAGTACTACTTAGGTTGTAATGCAAAATGAATAGTCCGCCTAACCTTCCTAGAAAAAAGTTAGTTTTTCAATCGGAAATTTGCGAATGTCGCGAATAACGAATTTTAAAAATAGGTCTTTTTCATCGGGTCAAGAAGTTGTTCAAAGTGAACCAAACTGATATCCCAGACTACCAGTACTATTTAGATTGTAATGCGAAAAGATTGGTCTGCTTAACGTTCCTAGAAAAAAAAGTTAGTTTTTCATAAGGAAATTCGCTTTTATTTCAAATAAGTAATTTTGAATATTTTTAAAAATAGGTCTTTTTGATTAGGTCATAGAGTGGTCGAACGTGAACCAAACTCGGTATGCAGTTTTCCCTGTGTATGTAGAGTGTAGGAGATAAAGAATTTTTGCTATAGCTTGCGTAGAAGAAAGTTAGTTTTTCATTCGGAAATTTGCGAATTTCGCGAATAACGAATTTTAAAAATAGGTATTTTTCATCGGGTCAAGGAGTTGTCCAAATCGAACCAAACTCGGTATCGAGTATCCCATGGGTAACTAGATTGTAAAACAAAAAGAATTTTTGGTATAGCTTGCCTAGGAAAAAAGTTAGTTTTTCATTCGGAAATTTGCTATTATTTCAAATAAATAATTTTAAAAATAGGTCTTTTTCATCGGGTCAAGGAGTTGTCCAAATCAAACCAAACTCGGTATCGAGTATCCCATGGGTAACTAAATTGTAAAACAAAAAAAACTTTTGGTATAGCTTGCCTAGGAAAAAAGTTGGTCTTTCATTCGGAAATTTGCTATTATTTCAAATAAATAATTTTAAAATAGGTATTTTTCATCGGGTCAAGGAGTTGTCCAAATCGAACCAAACTCGGTATCGAGTATCCCATTGGTAACTAGATTGTAAACCAAAAAGAATTTTTGGTATAGCTTGCCTAGGAAAAAAGTTGGTCTTTCATTTGGAAATTTGCTATTATTTCAAATAAATAATTTTAAAATAGGTATTTTTCATCGGGTCAAGGAGTTGTCCAAATCGAACCAAACTCGGTATCGAGTATCCCATGGTTAACTAGATTGTAAACCAAAAAGAATTTTTGGTATAGCTTGCCTAGGAAAAAAGTTAGTGCTTCATTCGGAAATTTGCTATTATTTCAAATAAATAATTTTAAAAATAGGTCTTTTTCATCGGGTCAAGGAGTTGTCCAAATCGAACCAAACTCGGTATCGAGTATCCCATGGGTACCTAGATTGTAAAACAAAAAGAATTTTTGGTATAGCTTGCCTAGGAAAAAAGTTAGTTCTTCATTCGGAAATTTGCTATTATTTCAAATAAATAATTTTAAAAATAGGTCTTTTTCATCGGGTCAAGGAGTTGTCCAAATCGAACCAAACTCGGTATCAAGTATCCCATGGTTAACTAGATTGTAAAACAAAAAGAATTTTTGGTATAGCTTGCCTAGGAAAAAAGTTAGTATTTCATACGGAAATTTGCTATTATTTCCGAATAAATTTGATTAAGTATATTTAAAAATAGGTCTCTTTCATCAGGTCAAGGAGTTGTCCAAATCGAACCAAACTCGGTATCGAGTATCCCATGGGTAAATAGATTGTAAAACAAAAAGAATTTTTGGTATAGCTTGCCTAGGAAAAAAGTTAGTTTTTCATTCGGAAATTTGCTATTATTTCAAATAAGTAATTTTGAATATTTTTTAAAAATAGGTCTTTTTGATTAGGTCATAGAGTGGTCGAAAGTGAACCAAACTCGGTATGCAGTTTCCGCTGTGTAGGTAGAGTATAGGAGATAAAGAATTTTTGCTATAGCTTGCGTAGAAAAAAGTTAGTTTTTCATTCGGAAATTTGCGAATTTCGCGAATAACGAATTTTAAAAATAGGTCTTTTTCATCGGGTCAAGGAGTTGTTCAAAGTGAACCAAATTGATATCCCAGACTACCAGTATTATTTAAGTTGTAATGCAAAAAGAATAGTCCGCCTAACTTTCCCAGAAAAAAAGTTCATATCTCAATCGAAAATATCGACTTATTCGCTTATTTCGTATTCTTTTTTCAAAAAAATAGTGAAATTTTATGGGGTCAATGAGTTGTTCAAAGTGAACCAAATTGATATCCCAGACTACCAGTACTACTTAGGTTGTAATGCAAAAAGAATAGTCCGCCTAACATTCCTAGAAAAAAACTTCGTATGTCAATCGGAAATATCGACTTATTCGCTTATCCTATTTTCAAAACTATAGAAATTTTATGGGATCAAGGAGTTGTTCAAATCGAACGAAAATGGGTATCGAGTATCCCATGGGTAATTAGATTGTAAAACAAAAAGAATTTTTGGTATAGCTTGCCTAGGAAAAAAGTTAGTTTTTCATACGGAAATTTGCTATTATTTCAAATAAATAATTTTAAAAATAGGTCTTTTTCATCGGGTCAAGGAGTTGTTCAAAGTGAACCAAATTGATATCCCAGACTACCAGTTTTATTTAAGTTGTAATGCAAAAAGAATAGTCCGCCTAACTTTCCCAGAAAAAAAGTTCATATCTCAATCGAAAATATCGACTTATTCGCCTATTCCGTATTCTTTTTTCAAAAAAATAGTGAAATTTTATGGGGTCAATGAGTTGTTCAAAGTGAACCAAATTGAGATCCCAGACTACCAGTGACATTTAAGTTGTAATGCAAAAAGAATAGTTCGCCTAACTTTCCCAGAAAAAAAGTTCATATCTCAATCGAAAATATCAACTTATTCGCTTATTCCGTATTCTTTTTTCAAAAAAATAGTGAAATTTTATGGGGTCAATGAGTTGTTCAAAGTGAACCAAATTGATCTCCCAGACTACCAGTAATATTTAGGTTGTAATGCGAAAAGAATGGTCCGCCTAACGTTCCTAGAAAAAAAGTTAGTTTTTCAATCGGAAATTTTGACTTATTCGCTTATTCTATTTTCAAAAATATAGAAATTTCCTCGGGTCAAGGAGTTGTTCAAAGTGAACCAAATTGATATCCCAGACTACCAGTACTATTTAGGTTGTAATGCGAAAAGAATGGTCCGACTAACGTTCCTAGAAAAAAAGTTAGTTTTTCAATCGGAAATTTTGACTTATTCGCTTATTCTATTTTCAAAAATATAGAAATTTCATCGGGTCAAGGAGTTGTTCAAAGTGAACCAAATTGATATCCCAGACTACCAGTATTATTTAAGTTGTAATGCAAAAAGAATAGTCCGCCTAACATTCCTAGAAAAAAACTTCGTATGTCAATCGGAAATATCGACTTATTCGCTTATCCTATTTTCAAAACTATAGAAATTTTATGGGATCAAGGAGTTGTTCAAATCGAACGAAAATGGGTATCGAGTATCCCATGGGTAATTAGATTGTAAAACAAAAAGAATTTTTGGTATAGCTTGCCTAGGAAAAAAGTTAGTTTTTCATACGGAAATTTGCTATTATTTCAAATAAATAATTTTAAAAATAGGTCTTTTTCATCGGGTCAAGGAGTTGTTCAAAGTGAACCAAATTGATATCCCAGACTACCAGTGTTATTTAAGTTGTAATGCAAAAAGAATAGTCCGCCTAACTTTCCCAGAAAAAAGTTCATATCTCAATCGAAAATATCGACTTATTCGCCTATTCCGTATTCTTTTTTCAAAAAAATAGTGAAATTTTATGGGGTCAATGAGTTGTTCAAAGTGAACCAAATTGAGATCCCAGACTACCAGTGACATTTAAGTTGTAATGCAAAAAGAATAGTCCGCCTAACTTTCCCAGAAAAAAAGTTCATATCTCAATCGAAAATATCGACTTATTCGCTTATTCCGTATTCTTTTTTCAAAAAAATAGTGAAATTTTATGGGGTCAATGAGTTGTTCAAAGTGAACCAAATTGATCTCCCAGACTACCAGTAATATTTAGGCTGTAAAGCGAAAAGAATGGTCCGCCTAACGTTCCTAGAAAAAAAGTTAGTTTTTCAATCGGAAATTTTGACTTATTCGCTTATTCTATTTTCAAAAATATAGAAATTTCCTCGGGTCTAGGAGTTGTTCAAAGTGAACCAAATTGATATCCCAGACTACCAGTACTATTTAGGTTGTAATGCGAAAAGAATGGTCCGACTAACGTTCCTAGAAAAAAAGTTAGTTTTTCAATCGGAAATTTTGACTTATTCGCTCATTCTATTTTCAAAAATATAGAAATTTCATCGGGTCAAGGAGTTGTTCAAAGTGAACCAAATTGATATCCCAGACTACCAGTACTATTTAGATTGTAATGCGAAAAGAATGGTCCGCTTAACGTTCCCAGAAAAAAAGTTAGTTTTTCATACGGAAATTCGCTTTTATTTCAAATAAGTAATTTTGAATATTTTTTAAAAATAGGTCTTTTTGATTAGGTCATAGAGTGGTCGAACGTGAACCAAACTCGGTATGCAGTTTTCCCTGTGTAGGTAGAGTGTAGTAGATAATGAATTTTTGCTATAGCTTGCGTAGAAAAAAGTTAGTTTTTCATTCGGAAATTTGCGAATTTCGCGAATAACGAATTTTAAAAATAGGTCTTTTTCATCGGGTCAAGGAGTTGTTCAAAGTGAACCAAATTGATATCCCAGACTACCAGTACTATTTAAGTTGTAATGCAAAAAGAACGGTCCGCCTAACTTTCCTAGAAAAAAAGTTCGTATTTCAATCGGAAATATCGACTTATTCGCTTATTCAATTTTCAAAAATATAGAAATTTCATCGGGTCATGGAGTTGTCCAAATCGAACCAAACTCGGTATCGAGTATCCCATGGGTAACTAGATTGTAAAACAAAAAGAATTTTCGGTATAGCTTGCCTAGGAAAAAAGATAGTATTTCATACGGGAATTTGCTATTATTTCCGAATAATTTTGATTAAGTATATTTAAAAATAGGTCTTTTTCACCGGGTCAATGAGTTGTTCAAAATGAACCAAATTGATCTCCCAGACTACCAGTAATATTTAGGTTGTAATGCGAAAAGAATGGTCCGCCTAACGTTCCTAGAAAAAAAGTTAGTTTTTCAATCGGAAATTTTGACTTATTCGCTTATTCTATTTTCAAAAATATAGAAATTTCCTCGTGTCAAGGAGTTGTTCAAAGTGAACCAAATTGATATCCCAGACTACGAGTACTATTTAGGTTGTAATGCGAAAAGAATGGTCCGCCTAACGTTCCTAGAAAAAAAGTTAGTTTTTCAATCGGAAATTTTGACTTATTCGCTTATTCTATTTTCAAAAATATAGAAATTTCCTCGTGTCAAGGAGTTGTTCAAAGTGAACCAAATTGATATCCCAGACTACCAGTACTATTTAGGTTGTAATGCGAAAAGAATGGTCCGACTAACGTTCCTAGAAAAAAAGTTAGTTTTTCAATCGGAAATTTTGACTTATTCGCTTATTCTATTTTCAAAAATATAGAAATTTCATCGGGTCAAGGAGTTGTTCAAAGTGAACCAAATTGATATCCCAGACTACCAGTACTATTTAGATTGTAATGCGAAAAGAATGGTCCGCTTAACGTTCCCAGAAAAAAAGTTAGTTTTTCATACGGAAATTCGCTTTTATTTCAAATAAATAATTTTGAATATTTTTTAAAAATAGGTCTTTATGATTAGGTCATAGAGTGGTCGAACGTGAACCAAACTCGGTATGCAGTTTTCCCTGTGTAGGTAGAGTGTAGGAGATAAAGAATTTTTGCTATAGCTTGCGTAGAAAAAAGTTAGTTTTTCATTCGGAAATTTGCGAATTTCGCGAATAACGAATTTTAAAAATAGGTCTTTTTCATCGGGTCAAGGATTTGTTGAAAGTGAACCAAATTGATATCACAGACTACCAGTACTATTTAAGTTGTAATGCAAAAAGAACGGTCCGCCTAACTTTCCTAGAAAAAAGTTCGTATTTCAATCGGAAATATCGACTTATTCGCTTATTCAATTTTCAAAAATATAGAAACTTCATCGGGTCATGGAGTTTTCCAAATCGAACCAAACTCGGTATCGAGTGTCCCATGGGTAACTAGATTGTAAAACAAAAAGAATTATTGCTATAGCTTGTCTGGGAAAAAAGTTAGTATTTCATACGGAAATTTGCTAATATTTCCGAATAATTTTGATTAAGTATATTTAAAAATAGGTCTTTTTCATCGGGTCAAGGAGTTGTTCAAAGTGAACCAAATTGATATCCCAGACTACCAGTACTATTTAGGTTGTAATGCAAAAAGAACGGTCCACCTAACTTTCCTAGAAAAAAACTTCGTATCTCAATCGGAAATATCGACTTATTCGCTTATTCTATTTTCAAAACTATAGAAATTTTATCGGGTCAAGGAGTTGTACAAATCGAACCAAACTGGGAATGGAGTATCCCATGTGTACCTAAATTATAAAACAAAAAGAATTTTCGGTATAGCTTGCCTAGGAAAAAAGTTAGTATTTCATACGGAAATTTGCTATTATTTCCGAATAATTTTGATTAAGTATATTTAAAAATAGGTCTTTTTCATCGGGTCAAGGAGTTGTTCAAAGTGAACCAAATTGATATCCCAGACTACCAGTATTATTTAAGTTGTAATGCAAAAAGAATAGTCCGCCTAACTTTCCCAGAAAAAAAGTTTGTATTTCAATCGAAAATATCGACTTATTCGCTTATTCCGTATTCTTTTTTCAAAAAAATAGTGAAATTTTATGGGGTCAATGAGTTGTTCAAAGTGAACCAAATTGATCTCCCAGACTACCAGTAATATTTAGGTTGTAATGCGAAAAGTATGGTCCGCCTAACGTTCCTAGAAAAAAGTTAGTTTTTCAATCGGAAATTTTGACTTATTCGCTTATTCTATTTTCAAAAATATAGAAATTTCATCGGGTCAAGGAGTTGTTCAAAGTGAACCAAATTGATATCCCAGACTACGAGTACTATTTAGGTTGTAATGCGAAAAGAATGGTCCGCCTAACGTTCCTAGAAAAAAGTTAGTTTTTCAATCGGAAATTTTGACTTATTCGCTTATTCTATTTTCAAAAATATAGAAATTTCGTCGGGTCAAGGAGTTTTTCAAAGTGAGTTGTTCAATATCGGATCATAGAGTTAAACCGATATGATGAATTGACATCCCAGGCTGACAGTATTCTGTAGCTTGTAATACAAAAAGAATGGTCTTCCTAACGTTACTAAAAAAGTTTGTTTTTCAACTAGAGAGAACTGGACAGATTCTTCTGTTACTGAGCACTTTTTTATTATTCAGTTTTACTTTTTTTGTGAAGATAGCATTTGCGGTGTTTCGTAAGCTCACTTGCGCGGCTGAAAAACTGCATTTGCTATCCTATCAGAAAAAGAAAGGCTGAAAATAAAAAAAAATGTATTTTTTAAAGAAATTGTCCTTTCCAAACTTTTTAGTTCATTTTTAATTTTTTCTCGAAATGCTAGGCTGTTTTATGTTGATTTTTGACAATTTCTTGACGTGTCTCACATTTGTTCATTGAATTGAATGCTTCGCATAGAAATGTGATATGATGATTTTATTTGTGTTTGCAACTTAGATGACTTAGGTCTACTTTTTGCTTCTTAAATAGAGCTTTTTTTTCTTCAAGTCACTCTAAATTGACATCGTTTTGACTTTATGACCTTCACGACCTATTAATTATCATGAGTGGATGTCTTAAGATTGATAAAATTAACATGTATGTTGTAATTGGGTCTAGTAAAGCAAAACCTTTTTCTAAATATCAAAAAAACCTCTCAAAAGTCAACATTTTTCCGAATTTTTGAAGATTTAAAGAATCGTGTTTTTTTCGCTTTTGTTTGAAGTTCCCTAGGATAAACTAGTAGCACTAGTATTATGTGGATTTTACAGCAGATCATTGCCCCGCCAGACGTTTCTACAAACAAAGGAGATATGTCACTTGGAAATATCGACCCTTTCGTTTAGTCTTTTTACGAAAATAGTGAAGTTCTATGGGATCATAAACCCGTTTATATATCGGACATTAAAGTTGAACCAATCGTATTGCTCAACTAACAGTATTGTGTAATTTGTAACACAAAAAGTATGGTCTTCCTAACGTTACTAGAAAAATTGTTTTTCAACTAGAAAGAACTGGACAAATTTTTCTGTTACTGAGCACTTTTTTATTATTCAGTTTTCCTTTTTTGTGAAGATAGCAGTCGCGGTGTTTCGTAAGCTCACTTGCGCGGCTGAAAAACTGCATTTGCTATCCTATCAGAAAAAGAAAGGCTGAAAGTAAAAAAAATTGTATTTTTTAAAGAAATTGTCCTTTCCAAACTTTTTAGCTCATTTTTAATTTTTTCTCGAAATGCTAGACTATTTTATGTTGATTTTTGACAATTTCTTGACGTGTCTCACAATTATGATGTTCATTGAATTGAATGCTTTGCATAGAAATGTGATTTGATTATTTTATTTATGTTAGCAACTTAAGACTTTGGTCTACTTTTTGCTTCTTTAATAGAGCCTTTTTGCTTAAACTCTCTCCGATTAGACCAGATGACCTTCACAACCTATTGTGTAGATCATGAGTAGATGTCTTAAGATTGATAAAAGTAACATATTTGTTGTAATTGGGTCTAGTAAAGCAAAACTTCTTAATGTCAAAAAGTCTTCTCTCAAAAATCAACAACTTTCCGAACTTTTAGAGATTTAAAGTATTTTGTTTTTTTTCTGGTTTCGATTGCAGTTCCCAAATTTGAACCAGTAGTACTAATAGTATGTAAATTTTGCTGCAAGTCCTTTGTCCGCCTGATGTTCCTACAAACAAAAAAGATATATCTTTTGGAAATATCGACTTTTTTGCTTAGTCTTTTTTTTCAAAAACAGTGAAGTTCTATCCGATCATTATTATGTAGTTTGTAATACAAAAAGAATGATCTGCTTTACGTTCCTACAAAAAAGTTTGTATTTCAACTAGAAAGATCAAGACCAATTTGTCTGTTACTCAGACCTTTATTGTAAATCAATTTTCTTTTTTTGTAAAGATAGTGATCGCGGTGTTTCGTGAGCTGACTTACGCGGCTGAAAAACTGCATGTGCTATCTTATCAGAAAAAAAGCTAAAAATAAAAAAGTTATACTTTTGAAAGGAATTGTTATTTTTTTTTAATTTTTGAGCCACTTATTAATTTTTCTTGACATGTTAGGTTCGTTTATGTTGGTTAGTGTTTGGTCAATAAAAGTGGTGTCATATCAATCTCCTTTAGCCTACGAAAACAATCTGAGTTTTGTTTCCAGAGTGTTATGGAAAAAGAAAATCAAGATGATTGTAGGCTTAAAAGAGGTCGCAGAAGTCGAGAAAGTGTCGTGAAGAGAAAGAAAAAATATCAAGATAAGCAAATTGGTTTTTTAAAGAAGCGGCAAAACCTTTGTGAAGAGGAGCTGAAGGAAGCAAAAGAGACTATTTCAAGGCTCAATGTGCAAATCTTTCGTTTCAAAGGTAGATCTGGCTTGCAATCAAGAGTAAGTTTTTTAACTGTAATTGTTCTGGCCGTTCCCTTTGTCAGAATTATTTTGAACTTCTGATATCTAGAAAAACTTTCCGTTTTAATATTGGTAAAGTTTTCTTTCGTTTGGAAACAATCTGGGTTTATCTCTTTAACAAAGTTAGAATAATTGTATAAATTGTTTTTAGAGTGTACTAAACAATGGCAGACCTCAAAGGTTTTGCGTTAAAATGCAATCCGAGAAAAATGAAAACCACGATGGTCGGGTTCAGAGGAGAAACGTTATTAAGCGACTTGCAGCTGTGTCACAATTTAGTGTCAGCAACTTTAAAGTACGACACGAACGCTGCCTGGGTTCTGGATCTTTTGGAAAAGTGTACGCTGGGTCTTTTGGTTTCAAACAAAAAATTCAATGTGTTGTAAAGATCGCTAAAAAAGGAGCAGAAGAAGATTTGACTCTCGAAGGCCGAATTCTTAGAAATATTTTTGATGAGCCGGTGGACTCTAACCAAATGTTTTTCCCCTTTCTCTATGGTTATCACAACGATGAAAAAGGTCTCGTATTGGAGCGTTTTTTTGGATATTCTGTGAAACAGCACGCTCTTGGAAGTATACAAAATGATTGGATAAAGCGAATAACTGAAATATCGAAAGCACTTATATTCCTCCATTCTAGAGAAATTCTGCATCTTGACATTCACGCAAGCAATGTTCTGGCCTCACCCGATACTACAAAGCTTTTTGACTTCGGTAAAGCAACGTTAGATGATTTTCCTGTCACTTACGACCTTGATGCTGTGGAACGAGAATTGCATAGTAGAAGATATCAGCAAGTTGAGTTTAAGCTGAGAAATGAAAAGCTCTGTAAAACTAAAAGGTGCTCCGATGTTTACAGTTTGGGTGCTCTCATTCTATATATTGTGGAGAAATGCCCTATTTCAGTGGACATAAAATGCAGTCTTGAAGTAATAGCTAAAAATTGCTGTGCACCTCGTGCAATTAGAAATTCTTTGGACCTCATTATTATTGAGTTAAATGAACTGTCGCCTTAAGATGAACTGCAATAAAAAAATTCCCGTTGTTGAGAAAATTTGATCCTTAAATTTTGTTTACATCATGTAAACTTTACAGAGCGCAATTTTATGGTTTGGAAGATACAATTTGAGAGAAAGTAAAGTTTTCATTGGTTGCCTTGAATTTGAAGATTTTCGTTGGTTATTTTGCATTTGAAGACTAACAAAAGACTCACATTATCTGAGATAGCGTTGGTTAAATGGTTTCTTGTTTAGCATTGCCACTTTACCTGTTTACCACTTAGCAATTTTTCAATCGAATTGGTAATGCTCAATTATCCTAGCTTCTAAATCGTATTTTTTAATAATCACAATTCTTTTGTTTTCAGAAATGAGTGAGCCAAGATGAACAGAGCGTTCAAATAAAGGTTTTAACTCTCAGCTACACTCCGATTTGTATGAAAACGAAAAACTTGAGAAAAGTGCTAAGGGGAAAATATGGCTTTTCTATTACAAAGGGGACAAGAATTCTTTCCCAAAAGAATACAACAGCTGTAGGTGGCCGGAGGGAACAACTCTAGCACAGAAATTAGAGCTTCGTATTGGTGACAAGATGGACATTCGTTACAAGAATGTACCCATAAGAGCTTCTCTGAGTGGCATAGTGTTAGAAGCTGACGTGGTTAGAGCAGAAGCTGCAATTGCAAAAAAAGTTGCAGATGCTGATAGATCTTTGACAGATGTGAGCTACCATGGGTTAGTTAAAATTCGTAGTAACTATTTTTTTGCTTATTGTTATTAAGAATATCTGCACAATCCATTAGAGATTTGTAGAAAGCTTTAGAAAATTGTTTGTCGTGTCAAAGCAAAGATAGCTTTTTTTGTTCAGCGATGCGGATCAAAGTGAGATTGCGTCATTGGAGCGTTACGAAGCACCAGTCCTCCCTAAGACAAAAGAAAAGAAGAACCGCTCTTCTGATTCAAGGAAATCAGCTCCTCCAAACAAAAAGCTGCGTTTCGATGATTCTGTTGATGATAAAGATATCAGGGCACAAGATCCTGTTGTTACATTAGGTGCAACTTCAACTCCGGTAGAGGTAGTTTTTTTATCATCTAAGCAAGATAACCAAAAATAATTTTTGCAAAAAATTCGCAAACAATTTTTTAGATCATTAGAATCAATTTGATTGTGTTAACGATTCAGTTTTTTATCTGTTTTCCAATGTTTTTTAGAATACGAAACCAATAATGGAAGGAGCTATGAAAGCCCTTGTTGATGCCTTCCAGACAAAATTTAAAGAGGCTGTGAAGGTGCAGGAGGATCACACACGAAAAATGGCAAAGGAAAATCAGCTGTTGCGCGCCAAGTTAACAACCTTAATTAAGAAAGCGCGTCCTTCTATTGCTTCGTCGGAATCGAACCCAATACCAAGCCGTGTCGAGGGAGATAGTATTTGGGTTGGAGATCTGGACTTCATGACACTAGTTCCAGATAGCGGACCTTCTTCTTTTGGGCGAACTGTAGCAGCAGCTGCTTTCGGAGAAGGTGATAAGTGCAAACTAATCAACGAGAGGATTGGTCCTAAATTGTCAAAAAAAGGCGCAAGAACTCCGTGCGACGCTGATCGCGAACAGAAGTTCAGAGATTGCATTGCTCGAAACTTCTCGAATGACGTTCAAGCTGCAACCGAGAAGGCGATTTCGGGAGCAAACCAGTATGGACTAGAAATGAGGCAGCGTTTCCCTACAAAAATTTTGAAGCGTGATGCCGAAAATATACCACCTACAGTCAATGATTTGAACAACTAAGTCTACTTATGGCTTGTGGAGTCTAAAAGAGGGCAAGGCAATTCGCTCTTAAGCGTTGCCAGACTTTTTTGTACTCAGATTATTTCTATACTTTGATAATCTTGGCTGTCATCAGAACTGCTGATATTGTTTCCTGGCAGTCATCAATTGTGCTGTTGTGAACACCTTGAGGAGTTCTCAATTTGCGAAACAGAATGAAAAACTAGTGCTCTCTAACTTATTATACTCAAACAAATTGTCTTCTGCTTCTTTTCACATAGTCGCTTCTCATGCTACCGATCTATTCAATTCTCTTGAAACTGCCCTACAGCTGCATTTATTGCTCCTATTTATAAAAATTTCTCCTCTCAACTTTTATTATGTTTGTTTTTCGTTGCTTAATTCAGCTTCAACTCCAGCAGACTTAAAGGTTTTCATACCTAATCAGGATTACCAAACATTTTTGTACCCGGATTCTTACTACTTTATTTTGATAACTTTGGCCTGTATAAAATGTGCTGGTATTGTTAATTCGCAGTCATAAATTGTGCTGATGTAAACATATTGAACATTTCTCAATTTGAAAAACAAAATGAGAAAACTAGTGCTATACGTTTTTATACACAAACAAGTTCTGTTCTGATTCTCTCACTATATTTGTTTTTCGCACTGAAAGTTCAGGTCTCTTGACACTCTCTTAGGGCTGCATTTTTTGCTATTTCTTAATAGTTCTCAACTTTCACCATGTTTGCTCTCTATCGTTTTATAAATGAAACGTTTCCTAATAATTGATCTTCGTTGCTCCTTTTGACCTAAGTGTTGGGAAATATTCGACAGTGAAGAGGAACATTCAATCTTAAGGTTTCCTTGTCAATTTTTTTGGAAAAATTGCCTAATCACACCTCGTTTTTTATTTCTGGAACCTAATTACTAGTTAACGAAAATTTTTCCTATTGTGAAACGTTATCTAGAATTTGTCCTGTCAAATGTTTCACCTTTTCAGACCAATGTCCGAGTCCGACAGGAGCCAAGTATTCTCTTCAGAAGAGGAAGCTGAAGTGTTCTTTGCAAAATTGCCAGATTCAAAGAGGGTCAAAAGAGCTCGTTTCGAATCCGAGGACGAAGAAAATGAAGCAAACCAGTTATCAAAAACGTCAACTTTGAAAAAGAAGAGAGCTTACGTTGAATCTGAAAACGAGGAAGAGTTAATTGAGGCGAGTTCAATCGAAAAAGCTACTGACGCCAGCAATGTAGTAACTCCAAGCGGCGTAATCGTTGCAAGCTCTGAAGTGCCTTCTGGTGTTGAATCTTTGATACACCCAGTAGTCGATTTGTTTATATCTTCAGTTGACACAGTATTGGAAGAGCATAAAAACAACCTTAAGCAGCTTCGCATTAAAGAAAAAGCATCGAATCGCGAGTTTATAGATTCTCTCCACCACTACATGTTCAGTGAAGGTGCAGCTGCCAGTAACGATTGATCCGCGTCTCCAGTAATAGTGAATGGTTTCAATTTAATGGAGCTGCAAGCGGGACCAGAGCCATTGAAATTCGGACGCAAGTTAGGGAAAAAGATGTTCGGAGAAAACTCTGACTGCCTGCTTACTACTCACATGATAGGACATCAACGGTCATTCTCCGAAATGCGGGAAAAAGTTGACGAGCACCTGGAGGAAGCTTTCGAAAGTTAGGCTTAGGAAATTTTTCATTATATTCATAAAGCAAAATTAAGTAAATTTGTTTTCCTGCTAAATCTGAATGCCTAGATTGAAAAAGTTTGAAACAAATTTTACTGGAGCGTTCTGCAGAAAGACCTAAGTGTTCATTTAAATTGACTCTTATTCTATCTAAAATTCTGTGTGATGTATAATCCCGGCCTTGATTTATTGTTTTTGTTTCAGAGATTGTCAAAGCGAAATATCCAAGACAATCGGAAATTGCCTTTCGTGAAGCCAGAAATGCCGCAAACCAAATGGGCTTAGATCTTAGAAAAAATTGAGATCGTCACTCTCACTGGCAAGATCTCACCCCTTTTCTCTCCAACTCAGCTGCGATTTAATTAATAGGCAATTTTTGATTTGTAATTTTCTGCTGTCAAAGGTGATTTTTTGTGTTTTTAATGTAAACGATAGTTTCTCTAATGAAACAATAACTCTGCTGTCTTCTGTTTGATGTTCATTTGTACACATTCTTTATGTGAGTTTTATGTCGAGCTGTTATATTGAACTCGTTTATAAAAAGCTGTTTTGTACAACTAAAACAAAATTGTTTTTGCATATGAATCGACAAGTATAAAGGAGTTCACCATTGAATTTTTTCAGATGAAATGAAATACAAGAATAAAAGCTTAATTTTGGCTCAGTGCGATGCTCATGTTACATCTTTTTTGGTTCAGCGAGACAATTTACCTGTGCAGTCTATGGTTGATAAAATAAGTGATTCAGAATATTCAGAAAAACTTACCAATAATGCACTTTACAAAAAATTTGATTCTTTGCTGCGACAAAGCTACCTTGAGGCGAAAGAAAACAAGTTCGAGTTTAGGCCGGATAGTTTTGGTGGCTATGGTTTGCATTATGTTGGTGAAACTGTACTTAAAGCTTTTCAGTCAAACACTTTCATCTCAAATCTTTGGGCAGCTTTAGAAAAGATTGATACGGAAGATGAAGACAAAATTAAGCCAATCTCAGTTTTTAAGCCGACTGATTTTTGCAATTTGTCTCGAATAATGGTCGTCTCTGTCAGGTTCCTGAATCATCCCTGCTTTCCCAATTGTGAGTACGAAGTAAAGGATTGGAAAAACCGTATATGCGTAAAACTGAAAATAATCCGGGATATCGATCCGGAGACTGAATAAACGGTTTTTTACGGCGAGTCATATTTTGGAGAGCAGAATAGTGATTGCTTGTGCCCTCATGTTGACAAACACAATAACACTACTACTAATACTCTTCCTGCAGTTCAACTTTATCTAAAACCCCAGCAAAAAACAGTTGAAGCCAATTTAAGGTCTCGATTTATCAGAAAAAGCAGAAGAAATTTTGTTGGCTTTGATTGCACGCGCATGCGAGCTAGAACAGAATTAAGGGCGTTCGATTCCGACAGTTCGGATGCAGAGACCTCTTCAGACTTTTCAGTAGAGACCACACAATCTGTTGAACTTTTGTCCGATGCAGATAACAGGCAATTAGCAGCGTACAATCAGATTTCTTCACCGCAAGTTGTTCACCCATCCCTGCCTTTCATTGACGATTTGTCGACCATAAACGCTGATATGGACGACGCAAGTGTTTCGTCTGCCGACGGTTCTTCTTCAAACGAACTCGAGCCTGCTTCAGATGCCAACTTCAGGCTTTGCGTCAATGCTATCACAGCAAAGCACGGCACATCTGATGCGGAAGCGAGGGACTGGGTCAAATTGGTAAAAATTGTGAGTTTTCGCGATGATCTTCCCAGCTTCAAGACCATAAAAAAACAATTTCATATAAATAAACTTGCCCTTTCGGCAGTTGTGAAAATGAATGGCGATGGCGAATTTATCAAGTTGAATTTTGTTGAAGAGCTACAAACTTTATTGAAAGATAACATTAATCTCTTTTATTCGTACGATTCGAACCACGAGAAGCACAGTGATTTGCAGCTACCTTCAGCTTTTAACTTTGCCACAAAAACTATCGATGTGTTCCTCATTATGAACTCAGATGGTGTGCGGCTCGTGAAGTCGTCGAGTAAATCGTTGTGGCCTGTATGGTTTGCGATAGCTCTTTTCCCACCCGTGAAAAGGTCTCTCTTCCAAAATATTGTTCTAGCTGCATTGTGGTTTGGTAGCAACAAGCCTTCATGGGACGAGATGTTTCACGTAAGGTTTTCTCTAATACATATATATAAAAACGAAAAGTGTATCTGACATTTTTTTCAGGTCATAAAGAACGATCTGCAAACTGATTTTTCCGTAAAGTTTCAAAGCCATGTCTTCACTGTGAGATATCGGGTTGTACTTCTGGTGTCAGATATGCCAGCAACCGCATCTATGCTGAATATGCATCAACATCTCGCCACCTATGGTTGGACGCTATGCCTGGTAGAGACCAAAAGACAAGACCGAATCCGATATTATCCATTCAAACGATTCAAAATGAGAACCGCTGAGATACACAATGAGTGCCTTCGAATACTTGAACGCCAGAGATTGAAGTCATTCAAAGGTGTCAAGGGGAAAAGTCAACTACTCGATTTGATACCGAATTTGCCTTTAGCTGCACCAGTGGACGCAATGCATCAAGTTTATTTGGGTGTCACTAAAGTGATGATGCAAGTTATTGTTGACAAAACCAGGAAGACAGATATTGCAAGCATAAACTCCCTCATACAAGGCCCGAAGGTGAGAACAATTAAAAATATTGAAAATTGACTTCTGCGCAGATAAATTATCTCAAGTTTGTTTTTAGTTGACCTCCGATTTCAAGCGTAGTGTTCGAACGCTCAAAGATCTGGAATTTTTCAAAGCCAATGAATACAGAGCGTGGTTGTTCTACATCGGAACAATTCTTTTCAGTTTTTCTGTCAATGAAGACATCTACAATAGATTTCTACTACTTAGTTACTCATTTCGACTACTAATGGTGTCTACAGAACATACTGACGAAGCTGAGAGATTAATTTTTGATTTCCTGGAAAAAACGAAGGCGCAGTATTCGGACGTTGTTTTTTCAGCGAATACTCATTCCCTGGTGCATTTGGCGTGGCAAGTGAAGCAATTCGGTCCTGTGTGGTGCGCCTCTTCAATGATGTTTGAATCTGCGAACTACCTTCTGCAGTCCAAGTTCACTGGTTCGGTCAATCATTTACCTTTGATAATTGAGCGCTAACATCGGAATAAACAATCTTTGCGAGAGAGTGTTCGACATGACAAACTTTCGGACTACTGCAACTCTCTCAGAAAAACATCGAAATTTTTTCGTTAACGTGCAATTAGCAATGGAGTTCCCGACGACTTGTGCAATGCAGGGGACCTGTTCTACAGCAATTACCAGTCCTCTGCGTTCCATTTAGATTCTCTTGCCCATTCCTCCTCGTTTAACAGCTTCATTTCCTTCAAACACAATAACAAACTGCGTTTTGGTCAGATTCGTTTGTTTTTCAACAAAAATGGAGCTGAAATGCTAGCTGTTTACCAATTCAAAATTGTTCAAACGACAAAATGCCCAACGCCTGTTTCTTGTGAACTATATTCATTCGTCAAAATTGAGAAAACAAGAAAAGTGTACACGCTGTTTGTAGATGCGATCCACGAGAAACTTCTTCACATCTACGTCAATGATATGCATTTTCTCGTCCCGTTGCTTTCTCGTCTTGAGCATGATTAACCTTTCAAAGATTCAATATTGTTGTTGATAATTGAAAATTTATTCGAAGTTTTCTTTATTTCCAAGTTATTAAAATTTGGGGCTTTGATCAGTATATATGATACCTATAAATGATTTTGAGTAACAAAGTCCGTTTATAGAGGTGACTTTTAATAGAGTCCTTATTACCAGTGAAGTTCTTTCTTCTCAAGCTGTTTTTTTGGTGTTATCTTGAGGAACTTTTACCATATTTTAGATTGTTCAGTTTTTTTTTTCAAAAACTCCGGATATCAGGATCACAACCATATTGTAAGATGATTATGTCTATTCTGTTCAGTCTTTTTGATAACATATGCAAGAAAAAACTATGATTACTTTAATTTTTTACCTTGAAAATAACGTTATTATGGCTTTCTTGAATACCATTAACCTTCCATAAATGGTTTTCTT
>NC_134475.1:36947338-36979838 GCF_964194025.1 Convolutriloba macropyga
AACAAAAGATGAGGGATATTTTGGAATTTACGGTTGGAATTGAATTTATCGTTGATTTAGGACAAAAATTTATCGAGGGTTTCAATATTTGCACAAACAACAATGCATAAAAATTCTTGTGCAAACTAAACCAGGAACAAACTTTCCCCTAGAAAATTAAATATAGAGTTCAAAATATAAAGGGTTCTAAACAGATTGCGGAATGTTTTAACGATCATTTCACTTCAGTTCTTATCAAAGATAAATCTAACAACCTTGTGCGTGAAACAACCCAACCATAGATTCTTCTACACTTATCACTTTCGACGCACGAGATGTTCCAGAAGGAAAATCACAAATCAAATATGGCGCCAACTCTTTTGATCAGATAACGCCATCACTCCTTGAAGCCTCATCACCGTGCGTAATGAATAGTATCTTATACAAAATAGCTGCATTTTCAACGCTTTTCATTTTCCCAATTTCTGGAAAAACGTACACGTAATTACTCATCACATAAATGGTAGCAAAGTGAAAATTAAATATTACCCACCAACTGCCATGCTCTGTGCAAATGCTAGGGTTCATTTCATGATAGGACAGATTTCAAAACATGAAGAGCTTCTGTTTGATATAATTAGAGCTATCGAATGGTCTGCCTCAAACACACTAAATTTCAAATTTGACGAATTCAGCGTTCTCTAGTTCTCATTCAAAAGTACATATTTCTCGTCCAAAGAGTTTTTTCCACAAGATATTGCTATCAAAAACGAAAACAAATTAAAGACATCAGATTTTTTTTACGTCTAACATGACTTGGAATTGTCACCTCGATATGGCCATAAGGAGGGAATTCCAGAAATTGAATCATCTGAGAACAGTAATACCTCGCACCACAGAAAAAAATGTCGAAAGCTCATTGGTGAAAAAAAAGTTTCTGCGGTCTTTTATGCATCAAATATCTGGAAACAACAAACTCATTATCCTCAGCGCATCAAAAGACTGCAAAGATCATGTTTAAAATGATTGACTTGCAGTTAATTTTTTGGTGGCAAGGAATACGTTGAGAGCCTCATTCAAAACCATCTATTGCCAGGCAATTTTGTTCTAGTTTTTAACGTCCTAATTCTGCTTACGAAGATGATTTTACTGGGCTTAATTTCTTTTAATGCTTCAGACGAGGGGTCAATAACATTCGGCTGTGCAAAGTCCAGATTAATTGTAAAGTTTTTTATTGAAGCCAGAAAAACTTGTTGGAAAACTTCTGAAAAATCTATTTCAACAGAGTATCCCGGTTCAATAATTCTTTCTCTCAATAAAACAGTTCTAATTTTTCACTACACATGTCAGCTTCGAAGAGAAGTGAAAAACTATTTGGAAGGAGAAGCAATGAAAAAGTTGGAATATAGAAATTACCCTTCAGGATGGAAAGTTTTCCAGAAATTTTAATTAATGAAACTCGATTTTCCCATAATCTGTGGACTAAAAAGCTGGTTGTAACTATGTTTGTTTGGATTTATTATTATTATTATTGTTTTATATATACCTAAAATTATGTAAAATCAACGATAAATTCAATTCCACACGTAAATTTCTAATTTTCTCTCATCTTTTGTTTGTTTTGCTTAGCGTCTCCAACTTTATTCGTATGTGTGTGCACTATGGAAAGACATGAAGAATGGTGCCTCAAGCCGGCGTTTTGTTACAAAAGGCCGGCTGGAGATTTGTAGCCAAATATTCCGTTAACAAAGGTATTTCGATTTTATTTTGATCAATTTGGGAGTAACTCCGTTCTTCAGAATTTGCGTTTTTTTATGAATTTCGTTTCTCTGGTAATCGTTCTCGGATATATATCGGTCGTCCAATCAAACGATTTCGATTAGCCCCCTTCGAGAAGCATAGTAATGCGATCAGAAACAAAAGTTTTCCGAATGGATACATACCTAACAGGACAGTCAGAAGACTTCGAAAGAAAAGACATTTTGCTTCCTCAGTTGATAATTGAATATCTAGAATGTTTCGAAAGATGTTACATGCTTAACATATAAGATCTTCATTATTGAATAAACGCATGTGTGTTCCTTGAAATTGCTTATTGTTGGCAAAGAAGGATTTTTCCAGCTGCATTTTGCTTGTTGTCTAATTCGAATTATTAAATCAGTAATTCGTTTTGAAGTTCGCCAATTTTATGTTTTTCCACATTTTTTGAAAAAAGAAATCGATTTTCTTTGTTTTTTGCCACAAGGTCCTTTGTAAAGTAAAGCGACGAATGTAGATTCCTATACTAGAAAGATGGACGTCTAAGAGTTTTTGTACGAAAAATACAGGTCTGATTGTTCTTTATTTCTCAAACATATCTTTAAAAAGTCCCAAGTTGGAGCACTTTGTGTAATTTTTGAGGATAATTTAGGCGTCTTACCCATAATAGCTCTAGCCCCGTCTCAATGGTCATAGCTCGTATAGCCCTTTAGGGCTATACGTGCTATCACCATTAAGACGTTTTAAGCCGTATTAAGACCATTAACTACGTTTTTATACATGACTTTTTGAAGATCTCGTGGTCCTTTTGAATACTCAGTTCTCTCAATTTTTTTAATACTAAAAAATAGTGTTGAGCAATTGTTTAAAACTGTGTATGGATAACTAACATGAATCGTTAGTTAGAGTCCTGTACATCATTCGTTATATAAAAAGAATTATCATGAAAATGTTGTAGAAGTAGTAGTGGATAAAACAAGGGATTCAACCACCAGTAAAATTTGTCCCTTTCTCCTAACGCTAATCGCGCATGTCGAATCGGGCCAAATTTTACTGTTTGTTGAATCCCTTGTTTTATCCACTACTATATATTAGCTCTAAATTCACTTTATTTATATTTTAAATCTATCATTTCTTGTCTCACTTAGGGCAAACCACTAGTACAGAGTTAAGCTGGTAATTAACAATTATCAGACGGATAGTTCGGGTTCTATCACCACTATCTCCAGTGGACGTCCCCAGATACTAGTATAAAACTAGAGAGACCGTGTAAAAAGCACGTAAAACCAACTTGCGAAATCTGTGAAGCCACTTCGTGGATAACTTGAACAAAAAACATTGAACAAAAATTGAAAGAATTATTAAAATAATAAAAATTTTCATATATCCCCTAATCAATATTTAATCAATCTAAAACTAAAACTTTCTGTCTCACTTGGTGTAGTGGTTAAATCATCGAGTCTAGTTAAGTTGCTTTAGCAAACGGAAGCTTTGGGGTTCCTTCCTCACTGACTCCAGTGAACGTCCCCCGACTTTGATGAATTGCAATAAAACTAAGTGAGATAAAAAAACCAAATTCACAGTTCTTAAAAAGGATGATCAGTGAAACTGCTTCGCAGATCCCTGCTGTGAGACTGTATATGGGACACACTGTGATGGGTATACAGTCAAAAACACTGAGATCGGTGGAAACACAGTGATTGGTGTTTTTCTATGTCTTCTTGAATATTATACTTATAAACATCCTCTCTGAATTGATTTCTAGTGTGACCATATTTATATCTATGAAGATAAATACATAGTCTACATTTCCTATTTCTAAATCTATATAATGATATATGTTTATAATCATTACACATACTACATGTTAGATATTGATCAGGATCAGAATAATGGTATCCCAAATGTTCTACATAATCTTTAACCTTAACCATATTTTTACATACATAACAAGAATATTCTAATTCTTTACAATTATTACAACATTCTTTCCAAGGTTTATTTATACACTTACCGCATTTCATTTTCATTTTTCGAAAAATTATTTTTTGATTATTTCCCTAAATAAATACATCATGTCTCAATCAACTAATACTAGTGTCATAAACTTCTGTGATGTCTGTAATCTATCCTTTGATTCAAAGAAGGCTTTATACAGGCATCATATACGATCTCAAACATAAGGAACTATTGGAGAAATTGTTTGAGTCCGAAGAAGTAGAAGAAATCTCGGAGAGGGTGTATAATCCGGATGAAGATGATTATATTATTGAAACTAGGGCTAAAACTAAAACAGAAATTAAATCAGAAACTGAAACTGAAAACAATATCTATTCTAAGATTAGGTTTATATGTAATGAATGTCATGAAGAATTTAGAAGTAAAGTAGCTCTAACTACTCATTCATATAGTCACAATCGCATGTATCTAGAAAACACAGAAGACTTTGATATAAACTCAAGTCAGAACATGAGAGAATTTTCTATTACTGATAAAGGTGGGAATTACATTGAAGATATAGATGAAGCAACTAATTACTCTTTAGAAGAAATTAAAAAGTGTTACCAGTTTCGTAAAGTTAAGAGTTTTAAATATAAGATCACGGCTGATTGTTATTATAAGAAGAGAACCAAAGAAGAAGTTAAAACTACTAAAATATTTTTCAATACCGATTATATTAATAAAAATGCAATATATGAATATGGTGACTTCAATCGGTGGCTAGATTTCGAAAAGGAAATATATGAAGGTTATGGTTATGAATTTGAGTTTCTTGGAATAAGAAGTATTCAGTTAAACATTGAACCAACTAAAGCATCTATTGGTAGTTATATAGATTTACCTCCTGATCTCAAAAACTCTAAATCGATATTAAATATACGTAGTTATAAATACAATTGCTTACAACTGACTATAACTGCTTGGCTACATCCCGCCCCACACCATGCAACTCGAGAAAGTAAATACGCAGATAAACTAATTGAACCAAGACAACAACATGAAGATTATTTTGCTTATATAATAAGAATTTAGAAATTGTATAATATTAATATTTGGGTATACACACCTTGTGGTAATGGTAAAATAGAATTGTTTAAACAAGTGGAAGATTTTAATAAAGATAGAAAAGATGTAAGAATACTAGTTTGGAGTAATGGTCAAATAGAACACTGTGCTCTAATTAAAAACATAGAAACCCTGTTAGTTCGCCCAAATAAAAATAACATAAAATATTATTATTGCGATAGGTGTACGTATTGGTTTAACTCACAAATTAAATATGATAAACACGAATGTAACAACTCATTCAAACCAGAGATTGTTTGTCCTAAGAAAAAACATATTACTTTTATAAATGAACACAAACGTCAGAATATAAAAAATATTATAACTGCCGATATAGAATGTTGCATTACCGATGTCACAACTAATGACTGTAAATATGTAATAGCTGAACATATTCCAATAGCTTTGGGTTACACCTGGCAAGGTAACTTCAAACACTACTTCGGTCTTGGCTGAATCAAGATTTGCTAGAGATCTATTAGAAAAAGAAACTGAGAATAATTTCAAACATAATGAAAAGATGATATTCACAGAAGAAGATAAATTATGTCATGAAACTAATAACACTTGTCATATCTGCAGTAAAACATGTATTAATAAAGTAAGAGATCATTGTCATGAAACTGGTAAATATAGAGGACCAGCAAATAAAATATGTAATCTAAGATACAAACAACAAAACTTCATTCCAGTAATATTCCATAATGGCTCTGGCTATGACTTCAACCTACTATACAGTGAACTCTTCAAATAGAATAATGATAAAAGAAAAGTAGATAACATACCACTGGCTTCTGGTAAATCTAAGATGTTTAGCATTGGTTGTCTCAAATTCTTAGACAGTTATAACTTCTTAGCTATGCTTCTAGATCAAATAGCAAAGATATACGGATGTAAAACTAAAACAATATATCCATATGAATACTTTGGTTTAGACTCCTTGGGAACCACGACAAAGTCGTATAATAATCTTATAGGTATTCAAAAAATAAAAAACTTCAAAACCTCACTACATAATAAATTACCAACACAAGAAGAAGTAGATAACTTTAATAATGAAAACAGTCATAAAACTGGTAAAGATCTAACTATAGAATATTTACAGAATGATATGGAAATATTAGACTATTGCATGAATGAATATGTTAAACTAAGTTTGAAAGAATTCAAGCTCAATCCACTACACTATGTAAGTCTCCCAGGTTATAGTTTTGATTGTTGGTTAATGTCAAGTGGTGTAACATTAGATACATTACAAGATAAACAAATGCTAGATGATTTTGTTGGAGCAAAGAGAGGTGGTATATGCGGCATAATGAGTGATAGATATGTAGATAACAGTTATGGTAAGACCATATGGTACATAGACGCAAACAACCTATATGGTTATGCAATGATGCAAAAGTTACCGTATAAGGATTTTGAGTTTATTACTACTACTACTACTCTAGATCCCCGAACGGACTTCGTCCGTGGCAAGCCAAGCGGGTTCCTCGATGTAATATTGAATACTCCAGATGATAGTGATCATGGTTACTATATAGTTTGTGATATTGATTATACTAATGAGTGTAAAGAGAGAACAGAACAGTTAGCACTAATACCTAATAAAAGAAAGATAAATGATAATGAATTGGGATACCGACAAAGAGAGAAAAGTAAAGCAAGATCCGAGAAATTAATCTTAGACCAAAACAACAAAACAGAATATATGGTTCATTATAGGATGTTAAAGTTCTATCTTAAGATGGGAGTGAAAGTAACAAAAATATATAGAGTAATTAAATTAAAACAAGATTATATATGTAGCGATTATATTCAAAACAATACAAATAAAAGAGCAACAGCTAAAACTGAAGCAGAAAAGGATGTAATGAAATTAATGAATAACTCATTATACGGAAGAATGTGCATGAATCCTCTACACTTCTTTCAAAGCAAGTTCTTGCATGATGAAGAAAAGATAATGAAAAGTGTAAGTAAACCAACATTTAAGAATATAACTAGATATAGAGATTATAGCCAAATAGAATATATAAAGAAAAAATAGAATATGATTCTCCAGTATATGTAGTTGTTACTATCTTACAATTAAGTAAATTACACATGTTTGATGTATTCTAAAATATTCTACAACCATCCCTCAAAGATCTAACTCTTCACTATATGGATACGGACAGTTTCCTATTAAGTTATAGTGAAGGTAAAGTTAGTGATGAGCATATAGTAATCTAGACATATCTATAAAAACTAATAATAAAGTCCCCGGCAAGTTTAAGCACGAGCTGGGGAGTAGGATTATTGAGGAAATTATAGCATTGTCCCCCAAAACATATAGCTTCAAAAATTATCCTAAAAACACTAAAGAAAAAGGAATAAAGAAGCATAATATTGCTAGGCACATAGATTATTATATTGCATTAATGAATAATACACAGAGAACAGTAGATGAATGTAGAATACAAAAAGTTGGCGATAACATGACAACAACAAAAACAAGTAAGATTTGTTTAAATATATTTGATGATAAAAGATTTTATGTAAATAATATTAAAAGCTATCCTCATGATGAGAATCTAGATCTATTCAAAAGAGATTTATTGAAAATGATCCGCCAAGCATCATTAGATGGAGACAAAGACCTACTGGTTAATAATATTCTGAAACTAACCATTAATGATGATAGAAAGTTAATTGAAGTTGCTATTATATTATATAACGAGCTTTGCTAATTTTTATAACAAATAATTATAGACCTAATTCATTCATTACATCCATATGGTTGGTAGTTAGTATATTATAAATCATTATCTGAGTCATATATTTTTCCATAGTGTCTCCCATGATTGTATTCTTATATAGTGTAGCTCCAGCTATTATACTTCTATTATATTCTAGAAATTTTATTATCTTCTTAGCCCCATCTACATATTTAGAATAAGTTGAAATTATTAAATCATCATGATTTGGTTCCTTAATATGATCAATAAACTCATCTATAGTATTACAACGTCTTTTACAAGCTAAACATCTTTTTAGATTAAGAGAGAAGCTGTTTTCATTATCCATTTTTTACTCTTATTATAATTTTTCAATACATATAAAATGACTAAACTAGATAAACTTATAGAATTAAACAATCTAGAAAAACAAAACAGAAGAAATAGATTAGAAGATAAATTAAAACAACAAGAATATTATGGTGAAATAGAAGAGTTAATTGATCCTCTAACCAAAACACTAAATACAAACAATGAAGCAATGCAAGCCCAAAATGAACGGAATCTAGCATTAGGTGAACAAACATTAAGAGCAATAGATTGGCAAAATCAAGAGTTAGATAAACAAACTAAGATGATAGAGCAAGCTGGTTCCCAGTTTAATGAAACTGCTTCCATGATGGGTGAAACGTTAAAGGGGACTCAAGATATAGCAACAGTTTTTGTTGATACAAAGACAGCCAAACTTCTTCATGACATGGGGGCTCAAACTAATCCCCAAATAAAATTAGAACTCGTAGATTTACCTAGTAGGAGACATAAAATGAATGGTGTTGATATAACTCTAGAGCAGGGTGCATTTTTAGTTAGGGATAATGTATATGAGTTTTCAGAAGGATTTACTGATTTTCTTACTAAATCAAATGTAACATATGATGATAATGTTGAGGAAGATGAAAACAAAATTAAAAAGTTTTTAAAGGATATTAGATATGATTTAGGAAAAGGGGATAAGAAGAGCGCTAGATATAGAACAATAAAACGTATAAAGGAGGTAAGAGATGATATATTTGGCAGGGGATTAAAGGGCAACCCAAATAAATTAATCTACGAAGCAGGTTCCCTGATAGAAAGATTAGAATTATTAATACTAGAAACAAAAGCTGGTCATGATGGATTATATGATGAAATGCTAGATATATCTAAGCAACTATTATCTATGAATATTATTAATCAAGAACAATTAGATAATTTTGTTGTTAACTATGGTAAATGAATAATGATGGAAAAACAACAACAACAACTAGCTAAAGAAGTATTCAGTCCTCAAATAACAAAGTTTAAAAGACAAAGAATAATATCATTAAATAAAGATGAAACATGGTCAGCTGATTTAATTGATAAGTCATCTCTAAGTAAATACAATAATAATTATAAGGTTGTATTAACAGTTATAGATATATTCACAAAATATGCATGGGCTATTCCATTAAAGAATAAATCTGGTTTATCTATAACTAATGGTTTTAAAACAATCCTATCAGAAGGACGAAAACCAGAAAAGTTATGGGTAGATAGAGGTAGTGAGTTTTACAATAAAACATTTAAATCTTTACTTAAAGAATATAAAACCGGCAAAGCCGCTTCAGGGATAGAGCTAAATTCTACTTATAGTGATTTAAAGGCTGTGTTTATAGAGAGATTCAATAGAACATTATTACATATAATAAATAAACCAATGTTCATCAATGGTGATGGTAATTGGGTAAATATATTAAATGATGCTGTTGTAACATATAACAATAACATTCACTCAACAATTAAAATGACACCAGTTGATGCTTCTAATAATCTTGATAAAGTTAAATACACTTTTAGTTTTAAGAATATTAAACCTAAACTTAAAGTTGGTGATTATGTTCGAAATGTAGATAAACGTAATATCTTCTCTAAAGGTTACACTTCTAATTGGAATAGAGAATTGTTTAAAGTTAAAGAAGTTCTAAAAACACATCCAACAACATAAAAAATAGAAGATATTAATGGAGAGATAATAGAAGGCAAATATTATGAACAGGAACTATTAAAATCTGAGTTTGATTTTGAATCTAATATTAAGGTTTTGGAATCATTAAATATAGACCTACGGTCAGCTACGAAGTAGATCGGCGAAGCCGTTTCACGGATCAGGGAACCTGCTTCGCAGATAGACCTGCAGTCCTAAGTCTAATTATAATTCTAAGTCTAAGTCTAATTGTAAGACTAATTATAAGTCTAATTACAAGACTAATTATTATTTTAATTATATGTAAACAAATACAAAGATGACAAGAAATAGATTCAATCAAGCTAAACATAAATCGGTGAACCCTCTTCTCGGATCAACATTAACATCAACAAACAACTTAACACTAAGTAAGGCTCGCGGGTTATTCCTAGAAGATAATGATAATATTGATATGAAGGATACCTATAAAATTACAAATGTACATCCTCCGATAGATGAAAAAGATGTTGTTAATAAAGAGTATTGTGACAATAACTTATTATCCTCTTCTAATAAAATAGACATTATAAGTAGAAACATAACTGAACTAAGAAAGGGTGACTTTGATAAAGTTACAACTAAAACATTACAACTAAATGAAACACAAGTTGATGAGGAACTATTTAATGAGTTTATTGAATCAACAAATGCAGTCAGAAATACTGTTAAATTTTGTAATAAAGTTGCTGCAGATACTATCTCTAAATATAATCAATTAAAACAAGAATTTGATAATAATAAGTTTAATCAGAATATCACTAACATACAACTAGATGAAATGTTTACTAAGGGGTTAAAGGAATTTAAAGAAGTTAATAAAAATACTAATTCTTTTATAGATGAAGCCTTTTTAAAGAATAAAACGATAAAAGTACATTATATAATTGCTATACTTTTACGAAGTACGTTACTTGATAATAAAGAGAAAGACAGACTTGAGATGCATTATGGTTTTAATCAAGAAGATATAACAAAAAAAAATAGAAAGTTTTTTAACTAATGAAAATAAGTAAAGCTATGACGGAGTCCATGACTAACCCAACAGCACCGAGTGAGAGATTACTATATCCAGATTTGTCATCAGTATCAGAAAGATTGATAAACGAAAAGATTCAAGCTAATAATAAATTTAACAACAATATTAACATTATAAAAGATATTCGAAAGTATTATGAAACTGAAACTAATAACTATAATAAGAAGTTAAGTGGATATAAGAATTATATTAACATAGCTGAGATAACAGAAATAGTATTATCATCAATAGCAACAACTGCAACAACAACATCAGTTTCATTAACAGGTATAGGATTAGCTTATTCTATACCAACAGCTTTTGCTACAGCAACTGTTTGTGGTTCATTATCAAAAACAATTAATACTAAAAATAGAAAAAAAATTATAAAGTATTCACAAATGTATATTTTAAGTAAACAGTTTAGTGATAAGTTTAATAAACTATATACTAAATCAATGAATGACAATAAAATAGATAATGATGAATAGAATGAATTTGTTAAGTTATATGAGGATTATAAGAAGAACAAGAAGAATAAGTTAAGTGTTTTTTTAGATTAAAGATATTAGTGCTTAGTAATAACAATGTTTTTAGAAATAATAATATTAGTATTAATAATTATCGATAAATATATCATCATAATCTTAGTTATAATCATAATCATAAACATAATATAATCATAATATGATCATAATCATAATCAAAATTATAACCATAATATAAACATAATCATAATCAAATATTTATCTTTTCTTTGTACCTAAGTATAACCCTCTTCCTTTTTGTACTACTTTTATACCTTCACCAGTAGTTGCAAATTTAATTAAATCAGGTGTAGCCGCTAGAGCTGCTTTAGGGTTTCTAGATGCAGCTGCACTTCCAATTTTACTTGCTATTTCTAATGCTCTTACTGGATTATTAGCTACTTTCTTTCCAAAATTAACCGTAGCTCTAACAACACTTTTAAAGAAATCTTTCAATCCCTCTGCTTCTATTGTTGCATCAGATACTGTCATTGATTTATTCCTTCTACATAAAACACAATTACCATTTAACATGTTAGTTCCTTTTGAAGTAATAGCTCCTCTTATATTAACAGTACCACTATAATGTCTACCTAGAAGCTAGAGGCTTGGCTCTAGAAAATAAAAATAATTTAGACATTATTTATGCTAAAGGTTTTGTTAATACTAAAAAGAAATAGTTAGGTATTAACAAGAGTAACAATTAGAGCTGACTAGCTATAAATATAAGTATAAGTGTATGGTTATGTATAAGTATATAATTATAACAATAACTATATTATGCTATAATTATATATTATCGCTAGAGTTATATCTAAAATTATAATTATCGCTAGAGTTATATCTATGTCTTAAATTATATCTATGACTTAAATTATATCTATGACTTAAATTATATCTATGACATTATGTCTACCATCTTATTACCATCACTATTAACACTAATAACCTTTCTAGTTAATACTAATGCATGACATATTACATCAGCAACTGCAGCACTAAATTTAAAATTAAGTTGTATTGGTTGTGGACCTATATGATCACTTTGATATCTAGTATCAAATACATAAATTCTACAATTACTTTTGAATGTTCTATGATTTATATATTGTTTTATATTATGTGGTAGCCCATTATAATCTTTATTAAAGCTAACAATCTCTTTAAAAGCCTCATTATAATTATTGGTTCCATAATTAATATTCATTCTATCCTCGGGATAAAACTCACTACCAATCTTACAATAACATTCAGTAACATTCATTACATCAAATGTACTTGCATCATGAGTTTATTCATTAACATTATTATTTTCAAAACCAACTATTATATATTGCGGTCTTTCCATACCACTTTCCATACCTAGATCAAACAAGAAGTTAGTAGCATTGGGCTCATTCTTATAAAATGTCTTTCTTTCACAATAGCCAAAGTCTACATTATTCTTTTTACTTAAACCCTTTTCGCACAATAATTCTATTATCATACTAGGATCAATACTAGGCACACACCATGATATATCTCTAATTTCTATATTACCATCATTGGCAACTGCACCAGGATTAGCATTAACTCTATATAGAGCTCTATCATTATTATTTCTTTTTAATATTAGTTTAAATCCTAAACCATATATAATCTTTTCTAAATCATTTATGAAACCAAATAGATCACTCATCTTAACCATCATATACATATGACCTCGTTCTACAGCAATATGGTCACCTTTAAGTTGACTATCTCTATTGCCCTGATTTCTAACAAAACCACTCTCATATTCATCATCAGTACTAATTAACAACTTATACATCAATAGATTAGGATGACAATGATCTATATATTCAATAGTCCTACCACCACTAGTTTCAAGCCTAATTGAACTAAACAATGCCATCATACCATAATTAACTAATCTGATATTAGCATCATTAGCAAATACACCACCAGCATCATTTGATACAACAAACTCTATCTCTAGATATGAATCACGCAAACTTAAGTGATTCTCTTCACTATTGAGTATGATATTAATGTTAGTATTAACCGTATTCATTGTTGCCAGGTTATTTGGTTTATTTTTTATAATCTTACTTTTATGTATATTATCATTATAACCATAAGTTGTATCCAAATTAAAATCCCGTTTTATTAGAATAAAAATGACAGACAACTTGATTTTATATGAACTACAAAATATACACGAAGCTTTAACTAAAACTAAAGATGAGTATACACTTAACTTTAGAATGATAAAGCCAACAGAAAAGTTTAACTTTAGTGAACCTATAATTAATACAACAAAATTAGGTTTAATTAGATTATCTGTTTATAATTCGGTGTTTAATGTGAATAGGAGAAATAATCAATTCTTATATGCTAGTACTGTTTTAGAAGATGATGAAGCTTTACCTCGGGCTCTTAACTCTGACCCTAACCTTAACCCTATCTCTACCTCAAGCCCAAACATTACATCTATACATAATTATAATTATAAAGGAATCCCGTTGTTATATTCAACTATTACACCGGGAGCATATGAGTTAACTGACATAGCAGAATTAATAAAAGAAGAAACTGATGGTAATGTTATAATAGAACCTGAAAAGAATACGATGAAATGTTTAATGGAAATAAAACAAGGAGCACTCAGCTTTGATATAGAAAACTCACTAGCCTCATTACCAGGATTCAGAAAAATAATTTATAAAAAAGGTAGATATAAATCTCAGAAAATTATTGATATTATGGGTTTAAGTACTATTAACATTCAATGTAATGTGATATCTGGAGCTAAAGATAATGGTAAAGATACAGACATACTATATACTTTTAATCTAACTGAACCACCAGGGTACTTGATAAATATTATACCAACTAATATCTTGTATCAAAATGTAACTAAAGATAGAATAGAATATATAGAATTTCATATTAAAGATGAGCATGGAAGACCTTTAGACTTTAATGGTGATGTATTAAGTTTTACTTTACATCTGATTTAGACTTAGACTTAGACTTAGACTTGGGTTTAGACTTTATTTACACTTATGCTTAGACTTATACCCATACTTTTATTTATACTTACACTGATACTTATACTTAATTATAAAACTCTCCGATCCCAATTGATTATAAAACTCTCCGATCCCAATTAATTCTTAGTTTACCATTAATATTTAATTTTTAGTTATATCAATGACAATATAATTATAAGGCTCTTTCCATACCTTATTACATATATTAGCAAAATCATTATAACTAAGTTCAACATTATTAAAGAAATCTTGATATATCGATGCTAGGACTTTACCTCTCTGTTCAAAAAAACAAATAGATTACAGTTCTCTCTAACACTCTGCCTATCCAGAGAGAACAGGTTTTGATTAAGATATATCATATTGCAATTATTATGTCTACCTCTACAAAATTATTCATTAATAACTGGTTCTTTGGCAATAACATCATCAAATATCATTACTTTCTTTAAGTCTTTGGGTAGTTTATCAGGAGATGGTAAATCTTTTATATCTTTAATAAATTCAACATCTGCTTTTGGGTTTATTCTTTCTATACCATGGTACTGATCACCAGTAGGTCCAATGATGTATAGCTTATCAAAGTATATACTAGCTAGAATTAGTTTTTTCCATAAGAATGTCTTACCACATTCACTAGGACCAGATATTATACATCTTAAGTTATCTGGGAATGCGGCTTCAGTAATTATATCATTATCATTTAACCATAAAAATAGATCATCATTTATGTTTACAGATATCGGTGAAACCGCTTGGTTTACCACAGACGGAGTCTGTTCGCGGATACTGTTAGTAGGACTATTACTTTTGCTATTATTATTATATTTACTCCTTTGATGTTTTTCACCAAATAGATCTGCGAAGCAGGTTCCCTGATATATAAAATTATCTCTATCATTATCATTATCATTATCATTATCACTATCAATGATAATATCACTATCATTATCATTATCATTATCATTATCATTATCATTATCATTATCATTATCATTATCATTATCATTATCATTATCATTATCATTATCATTATCATTATCATTATCATTATCATTATCATTATCATTATCATTATTATTATCATTATCATTATCATTATCAATGACATTATCCTTATCATTAACATTATCATTATTAGCGAAGCTACTTCATAGATCATTAACATTATCTTTATCGTTATTAGCAAAGCTACTTCGTAGATCATCTGCGAAGCTGGTTCCCTGATTAACATTATTAGCAAAGCTACTTCGTAGATCATTGACTTTAACATTATCGATAACATCACCTCTACTACAATTCAAACAACAACACTCATTATATATTCCTGGATATTTACATTGATTAACTAGAATATTCAAAGCACTTTTAATTCTAAGTCCTCTATCAATAAGATAGATCATATATAAACAATAAGCTCCACAATAAGATTCATCATATTGTTGTATTAGCTCATTAGAGCCTAGATCAACATATTCTTCTAAAAATAAAGGTGGAGTTTCTACACCAAAACTATCAAAGTAATATGTTGGACCACCTTCTCTTCTCATAACTAAAACCCAATGTGTACCTTCAGTTGGATGTAGATTTACATTAATGTTAGGTTCACTTACCATTTCTGGTTTATCATCTCTCATTACAATCTCAATTGGTGTTAGACTTAAATCTTTACCTATATCTTTTATTCTGATATCACTCATAGCATTATTATCAATATTAAATTTATTATTGAATTCCTCAAAAGTTAGGATGAGCATTTTTATATAATAAATTTATTAAATCTAAGTCTAATTATAAGTCTAAGTCTAAATCTAAATCAAATCTATATTTATTATATAAAAATGGAAACAGGTAGTGCAGTTTTTATTTTTATTATTATAATTGGAATTTGTTATATAATATATGATTCAAGACCAAGTAAATATACAATACTAGAAGAAAGCTTTGGTGGATTTATGAATAGGAGTCTAGTTAGATTTGAATATGAAAAGTCACCACTACATACTATTGTTTATGGTGGAACTGGTACAGGTAAAACATATTTTATAAGACAATACTTAAAGTTATACTTAGATCAAGATCAAGTTCAAGATCAATATCAAGATCAAGTTCAAGATCAAGTTCAACAAGATCAAGATCTGCGAAGCAGTTTGGTAAACCACGAACAAAGTTCGTATACTGATCTGCGAAGCAGTTTCACCGATCAAGCTAAAAATATAGTTATAGTTTGTAAAGATGACAGAGACTGGATAGATCCTGAGTCTAATAAGTTTTATACTGGGTTTAATAAATGTGATATAAATATGATCACAAAAAATAATATGCATAAATTTCAAAATTGTGTAATAGTACTTGATGATATGGATGATAGGTTAAACAAGGATATAGGTTAATATTTTACTAAAGGTAGACATTATAATATTCAAATGATTGCAATGTGTCATAAACCAGCTCAAATAATTAATACAGCAAGAACGAGATGTGATACTATTTAATTTACAACTTATAATGGACCTGACCTATTTAAAAACTTTAATGAGATATATAAATGTGAACATGACTTCAATGAAATAATTAGTGAATTAAATAGTAACTATTATCATTGTACAGATGGAATGTCAGATGAACTTCGTTATGGTATAATTAAATATAATAAAAAGGAAAATACTTTTATTATTATTAGTAGTAATAGAACAATGTTATATGACTCAAGAGTTGGTTTCCTTGATTTAAAAGCTCTTAGTTTAAAATATGATTTAGAAAGAGAAGATATAAATAAATTTATAGCATATATGAAACCACTAATGATTAATGCCACAGATAGAAATGTTATTAATCATGATAATTATCAGTCTTATTTTAATAAACTTCTTACTTTAAATAATATTAAAATACAGAATGATGTTCTAACTATAGAAATGAATTTGGGAAAGGGTATGAAAATTTTATCAAATATTGGTGGAATTATAGGCGCAGGTTTATTTATATTTAATTGTTTTTATCCTAATTCAATATCAAGAAATGCTGGAACTGTAGCAATGGGAGCAAGCACAATGTTTAGTAGAGTAAATACATTAGTTAATGTTGGATATGGAGAAGAGTTGGAAGATGAAACACGAAGCAGTTATACTGATAGTGAAACATGGGCAAAGCCCAGTCTGCGAAGTACAATACAAGAAGAATATATAGATCAGTGTAACTATGACTTCGTCAATGAAGAGATGGGAATTTTGAATAGAAAGAGAGGAAAGTTTTTAAACAAACTATATATAAATAATGAATAATTTAGGGAAGAGATTATTAATTTTGTTAAAGATAAAAAAGAATTAGACCTTGATTTGATCTTAGATAAGAGATGTAAAACTAATACACTCAATACTTTAGGAAATAAATATTTAGCAGAGTGTATCACATCTAAAGATAATACTAAAGATTTAATTGAAATCATAGTTAAATTTTACCCCGCGAACGGATGAAGTCCGTGGTAAACCAAGTAGTTCCACTGATGGACAAAGTCCTATGATTAGGTAAATATTAAAGTTTATCCTATTATAAATGCTTTTAAAATGTTTAGAGTGTAACTATAAATGTGGAAACATTGCTGTTTTAAAATATCATTATGAATCATTTCATAAAGATAAAACTGATAAATGTATGTGTGGTAATATAATATTAAGTGGTATTTGTGCTAATGATTATCCCCATGGGGTTGTTCTTTAAAAAATGAATCTAGTTCTAGTTCTAATTCTAATTCTAATTCTAGTTCTAATTCTAATTCTAGTTCTGGTTCTAACCCTAGTTCTAATTCTAATTCTAGTTCTAAATCTAATTCTAATTCTAGTTCTAGTTCTAACCCTAGTTCTAATTCTAATTCTAGTTCTAACCCTAGTTCTAGCTCTAGTTCTGGTTCTGGTTCTGGTTCTGGTTCTGGTTCTATCTATGACTCTAACTCTAACTCAAATCCTAACCCCAACCCTAACCCCAACCTTTTCCCCAACCCTAACCCTAACCTTATCCCCAACCCTAACCTTAACCCCAGCTCAGAAGTATTAACTAGATGTTGTAATAAGTGTAATTATATAAAACCACTAAATAATTTTGATGAGGGTAAGTATACATGTAGAAGTTGTACTTCAGCTAAAATTAATTGTCCATATTGTACTTCTGTTGTGAGATATGATGGGATACGGGCTCATGTAAAGAAACAACATCCAGATAGAGAATTGACTAGAGGATTTAGTAGAAATTTAACAGAAAGATCAGCGGAGCTGGTTCCTAGATCTGATATTACCCAAACTGGGGAAAGTTGTTCATTTAAATACTATAATTTTGTATCATTTCTTATTAATAATGGAATAAATATAGAAAAAATAAAAGAAAATATAAATTTATTGAAAAGTATAGATAATTTGAAATAAAAAGTATAAAAAAATATAAAAATATCAAAAAAGAGGGATTCACTCTTTAAGAGCGAAAAAGAGCGATCTTTTCTACTGGGGATCACTCCGAATAAGAGTGAATCACTCTTTAAGAGTGAAATGTAAATTTTGCTTTGATTTTTTAATTTTTTGTTTTATTTTTGATTTTAGTTTTAATTTTTATCAAATTTAGAGCTAATATATAGTAGTGGATAAAACAAGGGATTCAACAAACAGTAAAATTTGGCCCGATTCGACATGCGCGATTAGCGTTAGGAGAAAGGGACAAATTTTACTGGTGGTTGAATCCCTTGTTTTATCCACTACTAGGAGTTGAATATTAGATCATTCTACTCGAGCGATATTGAGCTTTGAGTTGCAAAAAGGTTGAATGGCAGACTGTCATGAAGGCATGAAGGTGGTCTTCGCAAGGCAGAGGGGACTATATAAACAAAATTTTGTCTTTAACAGTTGCAAAAAATTTTAAGTAGAAATCGATCATCCCGTGTGCGCTCCCCATCCAGCATATTGGGTGCACATCATTTGCGAAACACAATCGAACGTGCCAAAACTGGGGTTGGATAGCGTGTGTGTGTGCTTGTGAGTGTGATGTGTGTGTGTGTGGGGGTGGAGGGAGGGAGCACAAACGAAAAATATCCTAAAAGTTAGTATGGATAATTATTACAGTCATGGTTAATTGTTAATTATTTCAAAAAATGAGTTGATCGAATCATTGGCAGTTGCTTCTGGCAGATTATGAAATCACAGCGATGTTGGTAGTGCGCACAACATGTGCACTGTAAGCTGGCGGACTTTCCACCGCAATTACGGTTGGCTGAAGCGGAGCAGTGGAATGAACAACTCCCTCTTTGTGCTCTGAAACACACATTGTAACCAGCATGATCTTTCCTCGTAATTCCTGCCACAATATGAGTCACAAACATAAATCACCTTACTGGTCAAAACAGACCCCTTAAATTAGTTCAAATTCACTCATAAATTAGACCAGTGGATTTAACTTACGGTAACTTGAGCTACATTTACACTAATTCATCAGTAGTGTTCACAAATGGCGTTCAGAGCAGTTTTGTGGACAATAATGACTATACAAAATGGCCTACACAAAAAAAACTTTTGTCATTGGATTTTAAAAAGCATGAAGAAGCTATTTTACATTCTTCAATTCCAATATATTTTCTAATTCACTTATATGCTTAATCGATGATTAGGTGCAAAAAAATCCCCTCTCATGTAATCAAGAGCGATAAATTCTGATTTGCGCAAATCGTGAAACATTTTAATCAAATGGTCAAATCTAATTACATTTGCTTTTGAGAAAACAGTTACACTAATCCGTTAGTGTATTCAACAAAACGGGTTTGTGGACAAGATTGACTTAATCCCCTCGAAAAATTTCAATCCAAGCCAATTTAACGATTAGTAGTGTTTTCCACAGAATTAATCTATTAAGATTGCGTGTGAAATCCACTTGCACAGTAATGCAAAGTTACATGATCGTGACAATGACGACACGCTGCTTTCGTTTAATTGTACCTTGTAGTAACAAGATGGCTCGGGCAAGTCTGTGCGTAACACAGTATGTTACAAGATAATTTTCAAGGTTGCAAAAGAACCATTGTATTCTGCCAGAAAAACCGTTGGGATTATCCGAAAGCTACTTATTTGAATTGGACCATATATCTTGACCTGCTTGAACCCAATAAAATGCCGCCTTTTTCCAGCAGAGAAAAAAAAACATTCCTTGACACATACTAGAAGGATAAGTGTAGTACAAATTGAACGACACAAATACAGACAAACTATACAAACACACACACACACACACACACACATATATATATATATATATATATATATATATATATATATATATATATATATATATATATATATATATATATCTAGACACACATACACACACACACACACACACACACACACACACACACACACACAAACACACGCGCACACATCACAAACAATACACAAAAAGAAAATCACACAAATACAAACACCAACTCCAAAAAAACAAGACTTTTAAAAACCTTTTGGGCAACTGATCTTTACTCAAGTTTTGGCACGATCAATTAGTTTTTTTTCTAAATAACTATGTAGACCGGTTGAGGCAATTGTATTTGTAATCGTAATTTTCGCAAAATTTGAATACAGCTTTTCAAGTTTTTCAAAAAAATATTTCATTCTTGATGTCTCATGTATTATTTTTTAAAATCTCGGAGATGTGTTACAACGAGACTTAAATTTATACATATTGTGTTTGGACAATATTACCTCTCTCTCTCTCTCTCATTCACACACAAAAACGAACTACACACACTAGACGCATGCGCTCCAAAACATACACCCGAACAAGCGCACGCTAAAAAAGCAAAAGCATAAAAACAAAACCTCGACAGAATATATTTTTTAAATTTTGTTTTGACCAGCTGATTTTTACCCGTGGTTTGAAACACTTGAAACGTTTTCCAAAGATTTGATGATTTTTGATGCTCCATGAGCATCAAGTGCCAATCCGTTTTGATTCAACTTCTCGCAGATGTCACACCAGCTAGGTTTCATACACACAATTTTAGTATTCAACATATTTAAAACCGCAATTGCATTAAATGTTTGGTAATAGTTTTTGCACTCTGTCTCGACTTGTGTCTAACTTTAAAGTTTGTCCCTATAGCTTCTTATTTAATTGTTCTGAAGTATATTTATTATAAGTGTCTTGGCCTTTCCACGAGTCGGAGTATCTTTAAGAAATGGAAAAAATTTATTAAAGTTGTTCAACTTACAGAAACGCCCAGAATGTGGAAAACGTCAATTCGAAAAGCATTTTCAAAATACAGAAGTAAAAATTATTTTTCCTCTAATTAAAAGAACTCATTAACATTTGTACTTTTTTCAACCCGGCGATCCATAAACTGCCTAACTCTGGCATTTTTTGTGTTACAATATACTAGAGGAGGCTAATTCAAACTACAACATAAGGAGCACAATCATGGAATTTACAAAACAATTCCTTTTTCTGTTTATTGTTTTTTTTTTATTTTCAAGTCTGATTTTTTGCTATTTTGAGACCTCTATGTTGCCTGAAGTCAACTAGTTTCAATAAATTCTGCTTGATACTGAGAAAAATTGGTTTGTACAGTAGTTTTTGGTTGGCATAAAACAGGGATAGAAAAAATTTTCAAAAATTTATAGAATTTTTTTTAGAAAAGTCATAGACAAAAATGTTAAATTTTAGGCTTCCAAACCTAAAGAATTACTCCTGACAATCGAAACTACCTTTAACCAATTTAAATTTACAGAAAACTTCCCTCGTTTTAATCTGAGTTTCCAACTTGATCTGTCACCCTAGCCCCTAGATTTCATCCGGACAATAACTTCGACTCAGATTTTTCACAAAAGACTTTAGTTGGACCCAAAATTTGCACGAAAGTCTTTGATTAAACCCAAAACAAAGGATTGACTTCAGCTTGACCCAAGGTTTGCAAAAAAAGGTTATAGTACAGCTATGGTCTTTCAATGGATCCAGGTTGACATATAACCAATTAGAGCCGACTAATATCTTGTGATTGTTCCACTATCAGTTTTTTCATGACCACTCAAATTCCAGCAAGGCCTTTTCATGGCTCCACCATTAATCTTTTTTTTACCAACAATGTCAAATTAAGGTCTTTTCATGGGTCCAACATTAGTCTTTCCACGACCAACAAAGTCGAGTTATGGTCTTTTTATGGGTCTGCCACTAGTCTTTTCATAAAAAACAAAGTCGAGTTCAGATCTTTTCATAGGTCCATCATTAGTTTTTCCATATGTCATGCTTTTTTGCCGCGAAAAATTTATATGCAACTTTTCCCCTCACCGCTGCTTTTAAGGTAGTCAGCATGTATGCTCCCTCATCTTTTACAATCGGGTAGAACCTTTTGTCTTTGGAGGGGAACCCAAGGTGAATAACGCCACAGTTTTGTCATGGCTAAAGGGAATAGAAACACGACACTTATGCTATCTGGTTCCATTCAATCAACTAACAAGATAATGTAATCCAGCTGGTCTAATGGCTTTATCTTAAGAACATTTGGAGAAAAAAAATAAAATTATTTGTATTTTTTTCAACACGGCAATCGGTGAGCTGCCTAACTCTAGCGTTCTTCTGTATTGCAATACACTAGAGGAGGTTACTTCGAACTACAACATAAGAAATACAAGCAAAGATAAGAAGAGTTTAATATCTGTACTTTTTAATAATGATTTTGTTTGGTTTTTTGTTGATTCCAAGATACCGTCTTAGCACGTCTCCGCGTTTTTTGAAAATTTTGCAATATTATTTCCGATGATATAAGAAGAATTGTAAACAAAACTCTAGAATTTACATAAGTATTTATTTTTTATTATAGTTTTTTTTTTCAAAGTTGATTTTTGCTATTTTGAGACCTCTATATAAAACTCCCTATAACCTATTTAGAATTACAAAAAACTTCACTCGTTTTAATCTTAGTTTTCAACGTGATCTGTCACCCGATCCCCCAGATTTCATCAGGACAATAGGATAAGCTGGACTTCAACTCGACTCAGACTTTTCACAAAAGACTTTAGATGGACCCAAATTTTGCACAAAAATATTTCGTTTGACCCAAAATGATGGATTGACTTCAGCTTGACCCCAGGTTCGCAAAAAAGATTCTATTGCAGCTAATGTCTTTTAATGATTCCAGGTCGACCTGTAAACAAATAAAGTCAACTAATATCTTGTCATTGGACCACTATCAGTCTTTTCATGACCACTCAAAGTCCAGCAAGGTCTTTTCATGGCTCCCCCATTAATCTTTTTATAACCAACAATGTCAAGTTTAGGTCTTTTTTGGGTCCAACATTAGTATTTCCATAACCAACAAAGTCGAGTTAAGTTCTTTGCATGAGTCCCTTGTTATGTGTGTTTTGGCCACGAAAAATTAATATGCAACCATTTTGCTCACCAATGCCTATAATGTAGTCAGCATGTATGCTCCCTAATCTTTTACAAAGCAAAAAAACCTCATGTCTTTTGGACGGGAAACCAAAATGAATAACTCCCCAGTTTTGGCATGACTAAAGAGAATGGAAACACGACACTTATGCTATCTGGTTTTATTCAATCAACTAATATGATAAAAAACTCAAGCTACCATAATGGTTTTTTCTTAAGATTTGACAACTTCACCTTCTGCTTTTCATTCACTTCTTCTTCCACTGCTCCATCTCCCACTAACTTCTGGTAGTTTTGTATTGAAAACAAATCAAATTCACTCTACTTTCTGTAAAATATGTGCTATCTGGTTTCATTCAGTTAATTAATATAAAATACTCCAGCTGCCATAATGGTTTTATCCTGAGATTTGACAAAAATCTGAAATCCTTTGGCAGTTTTCCCACTGTTTTGTAATTTGGACTGCTCTGGTGCAAAACTTTGTAGTCTTGCACCGGTGCTGCCTCTGTAAAACTTGAAAAATTTTCGAATTCTCACAAAAAACACTTAAAAGACTAAGGGTGGACCCATGAAAAGACCGCAACCCGACTTTCTTGGTATTTAAAACACTAACTGTTGAGTGAACCCATGGAAAGACTTCGCTCGGCTCTAATTGGTTATGAAAATAATATTGCGAGACCAATTAAAAAATCTAAGCTGGACTTTAACTAGTTACTGGACCGTGTAATTAGAGTCATTATTGGCCCCCACCACTAGACTTTTCATGAGTCTCCACCTAGACCTGGGAAATTTTTCTGAGACTTTTCAAACTCCCAGATCAATTACTCCTATGTCTTCCCGTTGCAGACCAAAATACTTCTGGGTAGAGGAAAAAACCGGAAAAATATGTAAGATAAGTGATGAAATATGTAAGATAAATGCATTCAATTATCTTACATATTTTTCCGATTTTTCCTCTACCCAGAACTATTTTTGGCCGCAACGGGTTTTTTGTCCCGCTAATTTCGTTCATAATTTTGCGTTGAAATGCGGTGAAATTATTTAATTTCACCGCTGGAGTAAGCGGTAAACTTACAAAAATTCACCACAGTTCACCTCTCTCTGCAAATTTCCTGCTTTACACGGATTCGAACCTCTCATCTGCTTTTCATTCACTTCTTCTTCCACTGCTCCATCTCCCACTAACTTCTATTATTTTTGTTTTGAATACCAATCAAATTCACTCCACTTTCTGTAACATATTTGCTATCTGGTTTCATTCAGTCAACTAATATGATAAAATACTCCAGCTGCCATAATGGTTTTATCCCAAGATTTGACAAAAATCTGAAATCTTTTGGCAGTTTTCAAACTATTTTTAAATTGGACTGCTCTGGTGCAAAACTTCGTAGTCTTGCTCCGGTGCTGCCTCTGTATGTTCTGAAGAAGAAGAAAACTTGAAAAATTTTCGAATTCTCACAAAAAACACTTTTTAAAAGACTAAGGGTGGACCCATGAAAAGACCGTAACCCGACTTTCTTGGTATTGAAAACACTAACCGTTGAGTGAACCCATGGAAAGACTTCGCTCGACTCTAATCGGTTATGAAAATAATATAGCGAGACCAATTAAAAAATCTAAGCTGAACTTTAACTAGTTACTGGACCGTGTAATTAGAGTCATTATTGGCCCCCACCACTAGACTTTTCATGAGTCTCCACCTAGACCTGGGAAATCTTTCTGAGACTTTCCAAACTCCCAGATCAATTACTCCTATGTCTTCCCATCGCAGCCCAAAATAGTTCCGGCTCGAGGAAAAGTCTGAAAAATATGTATGATAAGTGGCGAGAAGTTGTTTTTTTTCCGCAAATTTCGTACATGACTTTGCGTTGAAATGCGGTGAAATTATGTAATTTCAACGCTGGAGTAAGCGGCAAACTTACAAAAATTCGCCGTATTTCACATCTCACTGCAAATATCCTTCCCTTCACGGATTGGAACCTCTCACCTTCTGCTTTTCATGCACTTCTTCTTCCATCTGCGCCATCTCTCACTAACTTCTAGCATTTTTCCTTTGTATATAAATCAAATTCCCTCTACTTTCTGTAAAATATGTGCGGTGAGTTTTTTTAAGATTTGCAATTTTAAGCTGTTAAATTACAATCTTTAGCGGTGAAATGTGGTGATTGTTTGTAAGTTCACTGCTTGCTCTAGTGGTGAAATTACAAAAATTATCCAATTAGAAGAAAAGTGTCAAAAAGATCTAACACTAAGGTGTAATTTTAGGGGGGAGGCTTAAATCTAAAAATTAGTCTCTTACTCCCCACTAATTTTACCGCATTCACTGCTGATCTCACGCAATTTTATAGCTTTTCTAGGCGGTGAATTTATGTAATTTCACCACTATTATAAGCTGTGAATTTATGTAATTTCATCGCAATCACCGCTTATATCAATTAATTTTTTTCAGAGCGCTGAATTTATTTAAAATCACCGCTAAAATCAGCGGTGAAATTATGTCATATCACCACTACCAGGCAAAAAAGTTTGTTTTCACCGCATTCACCGCCTGATTTATGTAATTTCCTACTTTCACCGCTTATCTTACACAATTTTTAGTTGAATGGCGGTGACACCTTGACTCGGGGTGTTAGAACTTTGAGCTGCATCTTACTAAAAACTATTCCATTGCAGTTACACTTGTACTTGATTTTCGCGAGGAAATAATCTAAACGTGCACGTGCAGTTTTCAGAATGCCGAAACTCTCCTCTTACAAAATTTGAGTGCCAGATGTATATGAGGCCGGAAGGTGACTTTCATGATCTTTTGGCTTTTAAAACCTTCACGTTGCGTGTCATAAGCATGGTTTCGTAATTCTGTATAAGTCATTTCAAATTCTGTCTTAGTTCTTGAACCGCTACGCGATTCTCAATGATCGACAGAAAATCTCAGTGACTTCAGGGAAAATCCTGTAACTCAGGTCATGACTCTGGTCTTACTTCGGGTAAATTTTTGTAAGAAATGCGGTAATTGTGGTGAATGGGGTAAAAAGAAAAACATTTCGCCGCATTCCAACGCATTTCTTACAAAAATTCACCGTATCAACTTTTGTGGCACATTTCCGAAATTTCATCGCATTTCGGATCTATTCTGTTTTGGCCCCCCAGCTTAGTGGGCTTACGTTTACCGCGAAATTCGCCGCATTTTTTTTCCAACGTTTGCTGAGTCTGATTTAAATTAAGAAGAAATATCAAAGAATTAGGTGACAGACGGCGGAGTAGAATAAGAAAATTTAGACATGCAAGTGATATGCATGAGACATGGAGATGAGAGGTTTGAGCCCGTGTACGAAAGTTTCTTTTTTGTAAGAATTCCATTGAATGCGGTGAAAATAATTAATTCACCGCAATTCACCGCTTTCACTGCAAAAAGATGTAATAAATACGCGGTGAAAATTATTTATTTTCACAGCATTTCACCGAATTTCTTACGAAAATTCAATGCCAAACCTCGTCCCGGGTGGGACACAAACTGGTTTTTCTTTGCGCATAGGCGTTTATCTGGGTATAATCTCGTGGGGGGGTATAATGCGATAACATTATACCCCCCCCCCCCCCCCCCCCCACGAGATTATACCCCCGTCCCCACGAAATTACAGCCCAACAACACACACCCCAAGAAATTATATCCCCCATTATGGTATGTTTGCCATGATGGGGGCTATAGGTTATATGACCACTAAGATGGAGTGGAGGGGGCTATAATGGGAACACCCGTTTAGCTTTCTCACTTTTGCAGCAGACAATAATCACAACGACCACGATTATGAAAACGCAAAGTCCGATTCCAAGAAATGTAAATCCCACAATCGCTCCCACTGCATCACTGAAACATTGAAAAAGTAGAATTTCAAGTTATTACAACAAAACTGAAACGTGGTCGACAAATTCTCTTTCGTCCGTTGTCATTTTGTTCAGCATAGTCTACTGATTTAAAAACCGAATCTCATTTCCGGGTTGACATTTCCCGGTAATCCTACAAGAATCTTATATGATGTCATACAAATCATAACTCGTACCGAAACCCCAGAGCCCATCAGGCCTGATTCAAAGATTTTCCAGAGGCCAAGTCTTGGCAGAGAGGTGCCAAGTCTTGGGTAGCGGAGACAAAACTTGAGACTTCTCTGGGCAGAGAAAGGCCAAGACTTGGATCTTTCTGGGGAGCGCAGAACCCAAGTCTTGGGTTTCTCTGAGCAGAGTTAAGGTTAACATCATGAAGGTCCGTTGTTTTTCATTCAATGAGGACAACTCTCTTACAAATTTGGCACCCAATTACACGTTTTCTGTAAAAAAAATCCTTTGCAGGGGAAATTCATGAACTTCACCCCAAGACCTAGAGCCTCTCTGGGTAGAGAAAATATAAGTATTGGGTTTTTCTGCCAAGCCTTAGAATCGGTTATTCTCTCCAGGTTCATTGATTTACAAAATATCCTCATAACAGAAGTAAAAACTGAGTGTTCTATTTCTAATTAAGACCCATGCTTATATATTAGGTCTCAAAAAAGATAAGCTGTTAATTGAAGTTCAAAAGAAAATCAAAAAGTTTGCGGGTTAAGTGGATCAAATAAAATTTTGACTGTTTCTAAAATAAAACAGTCGGTGCCACCTACACAACTGGTGGTTAGATCCCAAAACAAAAGCCCTCAGCTTATAAAAAAGGAAAGAAAAGATTAGTGCAATTGATTTGCGGTTAGTGCAATTAATTGTTTTCCAATTTCCGAAAAAGCAATTTTTAAAGTTTTTGTCACCTTCAAGAATTCAATCAGCGTTTTTGTCGCATATCTTTTTCTCCGTGTCTTCGGTTACTGTGATCAACGGATGGGAACTTATGTGCTGAGATTCATTTGGTTCATAATATAAAGAGAACCACATTTTCTTTTCACAGCCCACATTTTTTTCACGGCTTTTTATGTAACTGAATCTCTCAATATTGATATCTTTTGCAGTTAATGTTATTATTTAAGAAGAAAAACGTTCAACTCTGAAAAGCCATTGCAAGAATCAAAACTGAGAAGTGTATTCTTAAATAAAAACCAATTCTTACATACTACGTCTCAAAAAAAATTAGCATCAAATTGAAGCTCAAAAAATTTTTGCTAATTAACGGGAAAGTAACCAAAAGATAAATTTAATTCACTTGCGGCCGGTTCAATTTATTCTGTTCTAATTTCTGTAAAATATTTTAATTTGAATTTTTGTCAACTTCAAGAATTCAGCAAGGATCTTTGTCGCGTATCCTCTTCTCTGAATCTTTGTTTTTTGTTTATCAACCAATGGGGAAATATGAGCTAAGATTCATTTGGTTCCTAATAAAGAGAGAATTACTTTTTGTTTTTGAAGACTTTTTGGTAACTGAATCTCTCAAAATTAATATTTTTTAATGTTAATGGTATAAATCAAGAAGAAAAACATTTAGCTCTGAAGAGCCATTGCAAGAAACAAAACTGAGAAATTTATTCTCAAATAAAAACAGTTTTTTACATATTACGTCATAAAAAAAAGATTAGCATCAAACTGAAGTTCAAAAAAAATTTTTGCGAATTAACTGGATCAAATGTTTTTGTGGACTGTTTTGTACAATAAACAGTCTTTACCACTTACATAGCTAAAAAATAAGTCTCAAAATACAAGCCAACAATTGAGAAAGAAAGTAACAGAAAGATAAAATTGATTCATTCGTTGTCGGATCAATTTATTCTGTTCTAGTTTCTGTAAAAAAATTTCATTTGAAATTTCGTCAACTTCAAAAATTCAGCAAGGGTCTTTGTCACGTATCCTCTTCTCTGAATGCTTGTTTTTTGTGTATCAACAAAAGGTGAATTATGAGCTGAGATTCATTTGGTTCCTAATATAGAGAAAACCACATTGTTTTCACAGATTTTTAGATGGAAATGAATTTTTCAATATTGAAATCTTTTGCAGTTAATTTTATTGTTCAAGAAAAAACCGTTCAGCTCTGAAAAGTCATTGCAAGAATTGAAATTGAGAAGTATTTTCTCAAATAAAACCAATTCTCACATATTACGTCACAAAAAAAAGATTGGCATCAAACAGAAGCTCAAAAAAATTATTGCGAATTCACTTGAAAGTAACGAAAAGATAAAATAAATTGATTTGCGGTCAAGCTAGTCAAGGAGTTGTTCACATCTAGTTTTACTACAGTTCAAATTTCCTTTATATCACTGGGATCCAAGTCAAAAAGAACTTCTGACCTGGCTGGCTTTAAAAAATTAGATTTTCAAACGTTTTTTCATTGTTTTGCAAAATGTATTTCTAAAAAAATATATTTTTTAAGCTAGTTCAGGAGTTGTTCAAATCTAGTTATGCTACAAATCAGAGTTCCCCTATGTCAATCGAATCTAATTCAAAAAGATTTTTCGACCTAGCTGACTTTGGAAAAAAGTTAGATTTTCAAACTGTTTTTTCGTTGTTTTGAAAAATGTATTTTTCAAGCTAGTCAAGGAGTTATTAAAATTTAGTTTTCCTAGATTCAGGGATCTGGGATCCAAGTTCCCCTATATCACTGGGATCCAAGTCAAAAAGAATTTTTGAACTAGCTTGCTTTGGAAAAAAAATAGATTCTAAAACGGTTTTTTCGTTGTTTTGCAAAATGTATCTTTAAAATATATTTTTTCAAGCTAGTCATGAAGTTGTTCAAATCTGGTTTTACTAGAAATCAAAGTTCCCCTATATCACTATGATCCAATTCAAAAAGAATTTTTTACCTTGCTGGCTTTGTAAAAAGTTAGATTTTCAAACGGTTTTTTCGTTGTTTTGCAAAATATTTGTTTTTTCAAGCTAGTCAAGGAGTTGTTCAAATCTATTTTCAATACAAATCAAAGTTACCTATATCACTGAGATCCAATCAAATATAACTTTTGACCTAGCTGGCTTCGGAATTAAGTTAGATTTTCAAACAGTTTTTTTTCGTTGTTTTGCAAAATGTATTTTTAAAATATATTTTTTCAAGGTAGTCAAGTAGTTGTTCAAATCTATTTTCAATACAAATCAAAGTCACCTATATCACTGGGATCCAATCAAATATAACTTTTGACCACTTAGTCAAGGGGTTGTTCATTTTTAGTGTTACTACAGATCAAACTTACCCTATATCACTGGAATCCAAGTCAAAAAGAACTTCTGACCTATCTGGCTTTGGAAAAATTTAGATTTTCAAATGGTTTTTCATTGTTTTGCAAATTGTTTTTTCTGAAATATATATTTTTTTAACTAGTCAAGGAGTCATTCAAATATAGTTTTACTAAGATTCAGAGTTCCCCTATATCACTCTGGGATCTAATTCAAAAAGAATTTTTGACCTAGATGGCTTTGGAAAATCTGCTTTTACTACAATTCAAAGTTCCCCTATATCCTTAAAATCCAATTCATTTTTTTTGCTTCGGGATGTTGTTTTATGTATGTTTGTAATCTTTGGTATTGTAATTATTTTTAGCTATAGCTCTTCATTTCTCTTCAACAGTGAGTACTGAATTTGTATTTTTAAGGCATTGAAAAGGTGACCATATCATAGCAAGAGCCACGAACATAGCTTTAATTGCTTTCGTAATCATAATTGTGCTTTATTTGTACAATAGGGTACTCAAACTTATGTTAAAAGTGCCCATAATCCTAGAAAAATGCACCATGCTAACCCTGTCCAGAAAAACTCAATTCTAAGATCTTTTCTGCCAAGAGAAATTGCAAGTCTTGCGTCTTGCCCGCCAAGAGGTCACAAGTCTTGGTTGTACTCTTCACAGAGTGACCCAGGACTTGGACCTTCTCTTGGCAGAGAGACCCAAACTTGGTATTTCCCTTGGCAGAGACCCCCAAGTCTTGATTTTTCTCTGTCAAAAGAAACCTCAGAGATCGACTCTGGAGTGTTCTCTTAGCAGCCTTGTATTTGACATCAGACTCTGAATCAGGATTGGGAACTTGACTGATTTTTTTCTGAATCAGGCCTGATGGGCTCTGGGGTTTTGATACGGGAACGCATTTCCTAGTACGATCCTTGTATGGAACCTGAGAAATCATATATGATTCATGTTTGAGATGAAGGAAATCATACAAAATCCTCGTACAAAATTTAGGAACAAAAGCGAAAGAAATATACCGCGATAAATGATTGATGAAAGTTTTTTGAAATCAAGGAAATCATATATGATCCTTGTATGATTACCAGGAAATCATATATGATTTCCTTGTAACCATACAAAGATCATATATGATTTCCTTGATTTCAAAAAACTTTCATCAATCATTTATCGCGGTATATTTCTTCTGCTTTCAAGGAGAAACACCTAAAACATATTGAACTACAATCCAGAAGAAAAGGCAGAATTAACCTCTTCAGCAACTCATGGGCTAAAGTGATTTATTTGAAAACTCGTGTAAAATTTCATGTAAAAATACACGATTTTTCGTGTGTAAAACTCCCAAAAAATCACGTGGGCTCACATGAAAAATCGGGTGATTTTACATGAGAAACTACGTGAAAACTCGTGTGAAACACTTGAAAACTCGTGAAGTCCAACCCGAGAGATTGGTATGGTTCCACACGAAAAACCACGTAAATTGCAATTTTCTCGAGTGCCATTTTTAACTGATAAATCGTGTGTTAGCACATTATTTTTTTTGTGATCTAACGCGAGAAAAAATTAGAATGATGAACAGGTAGGGGGAAATTATGGAAATCATTCATTATGCCCGACATAACATACTTTACCAAAAATTCAGATTGTCAATACTTACTCAACGCAAGACGTTTCACAAGTCCCAGAGCAACAAACATCGTTGCTTCCACACTCATAGTCATAACTGCAGTAAGAACTGAAACACGAAAGTAGTCGTAGGGAAAATTACCCACTAACAAAAAAATACTTTTGGCCAAAACCACCAAAAATTTT
>NC_134475.1:36982338-36984838 GCF_964194025.1 Convolutriloba macropyga
TGCACTTATTTTTAGACACCACTGATTCCTTAAAAAATCTGCAAGTGTTTTCATTAATTTAACCGTAACACTGATGTACCAGAATTATGCACAACCCAATTTCAGTTTCCGGACCGTTTTTTCAATGACTTTTTCTAAATGCTGCTAATATGCTCATACACTTTTTCAATAGTTTTTTTTTCAATACTCTTTTTTGCCTTAAAGTTAAAGAAGGCGGCTCGGTAATGTGCGATGGCACATAAGGTTCCGAGCCCGCCCATCCACAATTTTGGCATAATTGTCTACCAAATGAGGAACAGATAGAAAAACCCAAAAAATATTTTTTGCGAATCTCAAAAAAGTCCAAGTCTTTTTCAAAAAATTCTGTATGAACGATAAGATAGCCTCCAAAGCAAATAACTCAGTGGAATAAAAACTGATGCATTAGATTGCTGTAATATGTCAATATTAAGAAAGCGAGTCAAGACGAACAGCAAAATCAAACAACAACAACAACAAACATTAATTACATCAAAAAATTTATGTCCCTCTTAAAAACTAAATTTAATTAAAAAAGTCAACATACCCTCAGATAAACCCAAAACTAAACAAAAATAACTTATAAATCACCAGAAAACATATGCAACCAGTCCATAAAAAGGTTTGGTAACAATTATACAAAAAAGAACAAAAACAGTAAAGTAAAAAAATTAACTTATTTTTTTGAAACAGTGAACTACAAAGTAATAAATACCATTATGAATCAATTAATATTACCACAAATTTACGATTACCACTGTTTCTATAGAAGGGCATTAGGACCTGTCCTTATTCTTTTTTTAAAGCGGCTAAAAAGAACAACAAAAAACAAACAAAATTTCAATTGAAACTTGCCAGAAAACGCTGTCCAAACCGTCAAGCCATATTTTGGCCCTCAAAATATATTCGATTGCGTCTTCTTCAAACAGCTATAATGTATTACGTGGCCATTCATTAGTAAGACTAAGTAACAAGTAGACAAAAAAGCGAAGTGCTAAAGTAATACTTTTAATTTTTTTTTGCGAAACAAAATTACATTCAATGTCATGAAAGACATTAGTTACAAAAAGAACTATTTAAATAGGGTCGTTTATTCATGAAAAAGAAGCCCTCGAGAGCTGCAATTATCCGGAATATTTCTTGCATCTACAAAAAGTACGTCAAATATGACAAAATCAAATTAGTTTACTTTTTTTTTGTGAAAAACCGGTGTCGAAGCCAGTAAGGTGATAACAAATTCTTTCAAAAAAGATTTTGGGACACCAATCCCTTTTATTCCCTTGACACCCAAAATGTCATATTTGACCTGTAATTAACTAACGAGATTAGGTAACAAAAAGAAACATAAAAAGAAGAAAATTGCGAAGTTAAAAAAGTTTTTTTTTAAATTTTGGAAAACGAAAGTTTTCAAAGTCATGAAAGCCATCAGCTATCTACTAATATCAGAACATCGGTTCTTTTGTTCTGCCATGAAAAGCCAATGAAAGCTATCACTATACAGAAAATTTCATACGACCGAAACGACAAAGTATAAATGACAGTTAGACAAAATTTAAAAAATTCAATTGATTTCTTCAAGAAAGAGGCGTCGAGGCCGTTAAAACGATGATGTATATCTTTCCGATTTTAATATGTGCCTTATTCTTAACGCTAATAATGTGACATGAGAACTGTGATAATGTGATAATGTGACAAAATTAGAAAACGTGAAAAACTGGCAAATATCAAAACAAACAAAAATCTGAAATCTAGTAGTATCAAAGCCAGAAAACAATAACTTCAGGCTTAAAACTGCAACCGAGAATAAATGTTAATTCAGTAGAAAGAAAAAGCATTCTTTCTTTGCTGAAACTAAGCTGGAAGTTGAACAAATTAAGAAAAAAATAAGAGGAAAAGTTAATTAAGCCATTATTTAATGAAAAGTCAATTATTTTTTAAAAAAAAGAAACGACCATAAACTTTCAAGTAAAAAACTAAATGCATTGGCTTCGAGCTGCTTAGTAGGCGAATTGCTTGGACCTATCACTCCTGAGCTTTGATTTGATATGTTCTGTTCTTTATTATTAAAAAAAAAGACCGACTGATTACAACCCGATTTTTTTTTGGATTGTAACAGTCCAAGAATGGCCTAAAACTATCCCTGCTAAGGCTTATTGTCTGTTAGGAACAATTGATTTTTCGAATGTTGTAGATATAGATAATTTGTTAGTTGAAAACTCAAAATAAATTCTGCTTTTTTGATAATCAACGAGTAAAGTTAGCAAAAAAGGCAAAGTTTTAACTACAGAGCACTCTCAGCGGATTCTGAAGTAGAAATAGCCCCCCTCTGAGTCTACAAAGATTGTATGAGTATTGTTTGGGGTTGTACTGTCGGCAAATTTAATCAAAGTGGACTAAAGTAGCTTATTTCGTGCTGTTTTTGATGAAAAAGGCTAAATTTTGAAATGTTTATCCAGATTTTTTGACCAAAAAAAAATAAATT
>NC_134475.1:36989838-37038890 GCF_964194025.1 Convolutriloba macropyga
AAGAGGAAGAAAGGCTTGAATTATCATCTCACCAAGCATCTTCCATCGAAAGATGTTAAGCATAGTGCTATGTGTACTGTGTGCTTGAAGTAGTTCCTGTGCCTTTATTCACTTCAACAGCCCAAGAGTAGAGAGCACGAAACATCAACAGAAGCTGGGACAAAGTCGAGTGAAAAGCAAAAAGAAATCCTAGAAATCGAAGAACCAGACAAGAACAACGAGCAATTACAACAGAGATCTTAGTGCTTGACAGCACTTGTTTGACGATACGGAAAGGGAGATCGGGAAACATCGAGTGTTCAACTTCAAGTTTTCCAAGCTCAATTCCAAAGCGTGAACGAGAATCTGAAAGAAGTAATTGAAAAACTCAACAGTACTGCCAAAGTGAAATCGGCTTCTGGACAAGTATCGTTAATTTTATGCTCACGAGGAGAACACGTTCATTGAACAATCTCAACTGCTCTGCTAGAAAAAAGAATTGGTCTGTCTTTAAGACAGAGTGGAAAAGATGGATCTAGTGAAGACGTGGTCACAAGAGAGAGAAATTCAAAGTAGCAATTTACACTAAGCGCAAACGTAACAATGTTTTGTGCAATTTTCAACAAAATTTCAATCATATGTATTGATAATCTTGTTTCTGAACAGTTAATAAAGTACAACAATGCAAATTGTCTTCTATCGGTTGGTCACGGAGAAAACCACAAAATTTATTTTTGTCTGTCCACTTAAAAGGATCAATGGAGTTGGAGATAAATGCAGCGAAGTTGACCAGTGACTTTTTTCACGAGTCTGGTCATGGTGAAATCAACTTTAGAAGATTGTCAATGCATCACATTGTATTTGTTGAAAATGCCAAAATGCTTTCAAACACAACATTTTCATATATGACATTGATATTGGAAACCGGAATTGAATAAGGGAAGAGAGGGGCATTATACTGGGCTACAAAAACCACAATTGCTATGTGGACGATACTGAAACGTTCTTCAAAAAATTCCGATATCCTAGCTGCGGTACTTCTGTTAAGCACGCAGTTCACTTCAACCTTCAAGTGAAATGTGGCGTAGAGAGGGTAAAACACTTTCATCCACAGAGTGTGTATACTCTGAGGGAGAAATTGTTTGATAAACTCGAAGAAATTGGAACTCCTTACAACGATGAGCAAAAATTCTTTAAGAACTTGGCCATATCTGACATTGAATCCATATGCGTTCCCACTGAAGAGCTAAAAAAAAATAAACACAACTACTTGCATTGGGAAACTTGAACGCAAATACGTTTGTGTTTCATCCAATTTTGTTGACGAACATGTGTTTTTATGCGACAAAGATCCTAAGACGTTAATTGTACATTTAATCGAAGCAGTTAAAAAGTTAGCAAGCAACAGTAAACTCGTAATGCAAAGAAATTGCATTAATTTGGGATACAATTATTAGTGGAAATATTGCTATCTTTGAGTAATTGAATGAGTGGAAACGTCAGACAAATTCTACGTGCGATTTGGAAGATGAATTTGAAGAGAAAAAAGAGGAAGCTGATATGTCTAATCAGTTCCCTTAAATGAAGAAGAACCAGCTTGTGGACTTGCAACATCACTTTGAGCGTTATGTCACCTGTGTTTGTATTCAACAGTTGAGAGTAAAATTTTAATATCATTGGGTTCTACTTCTTACCCTATATCATTAACGAGCGGGATATTCATTTATAAAAAAGGTGAAGAGTTTTGTTTAATTCCAGTTTGGTGACGCGCAATTCCTTGAAATTTTAAAATTAGTCGGAGAAGCTACATCTCTCGGTTCATTCCTCAGAGTCTATTGATATATACAATTTAATGGAAGTAGTTTGGATGGAAGAGCAAAAGAGTTCTTCTCAAGTGCTGCAACAACAAGAATGTTTTTCCAACGCTGAAAGCAATGCCAAAAAAATGACGGAACTTAAACAATACAAACGAATTGAAATTTTCACTTCCAATTCAAAAGTAGACTTCCAAAATTAACAAACATTTATCTCCACAAGACAATAAATCACATATTTTTCCTATTTGTGGAAGCTGACAAAAATGTAAATGACAAAATGCACGAGGATATGACTGTTGGAACTTCTTTTGTGTTCACAAGAACAGTAATGCTTTATCAGACCCACATTAGAAGTTGAGAAGACATTTGTTAATCTATCGTGGGTATTGTCGCTAGTCAACTTTATCCCTTTTCAACGAGTCAAGAAATGACAACTGGGCTTACACTAGTTTCGTTGGGAGCTTGACACAGATTCTCCAAAAAGTACAGCTCGACCCAGCAGATCTTGAACATTTGAGAACCTGGTCATGTCTTACCCCCAATCTCAACGTTAAGAACGCCTTTTTGAAAGCTATTTTGCAATACATTGGAAGCTATTTTTTTCCAATTGTCAAGAAGCTCGAGCCATTCTCTTGGAGTAGTAAAAGTTGAGATGAAAAAAAAAGAGCGTGATGAATTTACAAGAGATTACTTGCGAAAAAGTTTTAAAAACTGTTGAGGTCTTAGGGCGTAATTAATGGGAAACTATCAAAATAGAGAAAAATGTCTTATGTCACGTGAGAAAGAGGTTCCTATTCAGGCTTCCTATGAAGCAAGAGTTTCTTTTAGCCAAAAAGGAGAAGAAAAAATGTTTGCATACATATCGTGCAAAATTGAAATTCCAGAATGATTAATGTACAAGTTCTCCAAGTTCCTTCCTATTTCCAAAAATTTAAATGTTAGACGATACGATATTTTGGATTATATGAGGGAGAAAGCAATTTAAAAAGCCTACACAAACAACCTGAGCAAATGTTGATTTAGGTCTTCAGGCTAGACAGCGGTGCAATAACTAATTCATTGGACAATTATTATATCGGTCTGCGTCTGAAATGAGAAAAATTTACAGATTTGCACAAAACGCGCTAAAATGCTTCAAAAATTTTGCAGTCAATGGTTGATGCTATCAGATTCGGTGATGAAAATACTGAGCGTTGTGGCTGAGACAATCAAATTGTTGTCTAACAGCTCTCATTTAAAAATTCAAAATTACTGACAGAAGTAAACATACCGAGGCCTAATACGTGAACGAAGCAAACACCACAAAGCAATCAATGGGAAAATGATCGATTGCCTGAAGATTGAGTCGAAAAAACTGTAAACTAAGTTGAGCTTACAAAATCAGAAACTGAGCATTGAGAACCTATAAATGTTGGGTTTCTTTTCTCCAATACACTAAAATACTCATTTTGGACCTACAACTACTTTGATAATCATTGGGATGTTGACAAGTTTTAGGAGTTGAAAATGGATACGGATTCTCGGTATTTAACACTAGCGCAGGAGGATTTGTACCACAGAATTGGACAAGCTAAAAAAGAAGAATGGAATGTTTTGCAAGAGCAAGACTTTGGTGATTCTTTTGAGCAGATACCTCACAATGTTTCTTCCAATGAACAAGCAGCTTGAAGCATGAAAAGCACGACAAAAAAGAACTGGGACTCTCAAAGAAGAATTCAGTTGTACCGAAATGATTTGTCTTTGCAGCAAAAATTGTTGTTGCCACGATGCCAAATCTGACCAGTTAAAATTTAGTGGTAACGATCTAAAGGACAGAAATTTGCCGGAGAATAGAGATGAACCAATAGGACAGCATCGAGGTGTAATGGATGAAACTATCAAACATATATCGGCAAACAGAGGTTTTAGAAGAATGATTCATTCGGTTGCTACCTACGAAAAAACTAACAAGGGGCTGTCAAATGTGTACCCCAAATGCTTTGTCCAGTCCCACGGTGTTCATAGAGCACCTATCAATCTATAACTTGATCATAATGTCTAGAAGTGATAATTTTGAGCATTCAGTGAGCATATTTTATTCGGTGTCTCTAAATTTGTTCTGTTGTAATTTAATTTTTTTGAAAATTTGACATTTGTTTTTTACTAGCCCGCACATTCTAAATAGCACATAAGTCATACTTGACATAAACAACACGTAAAAGCCTTTTTCTATCCTAATACATAGCTACGTCTTGCACAAAGGGATGAAAACAGCCTAAAAGCATCCTTTTACATAGAAACTATGTCTAATCTTAACACTTGGCAGCTAATCTTAATATATGAGAGCTATACCTATTACATGTGCGCTATACCTAATCTTAAAATATGGGATTTAATCCTAATACTCGACAGATATGCCTAATCTTAATAAATGGTGGTTGTCTTAACACATGGGAAACCTATGTTAATACGTGCAGTCGGCTCTGGGCTCTCTTCATACATGGCTATACCCTATCTTAATACATGTAGGCAGCCCTAAGCTCCATAGCCTACCTTAATAGCCTATCCAAATCTCGAAAAACACGCTATACCCTATCTTAATACTTGGGGGCCTCCACATCCCCCAATGCTGGTCTGTTCATATATATACAACTCTTGTCACATGCTGATCAGGTTGAATTTGTTCAGATAAATTGCACATTTACAAATGATTGGACACCTTGTAAAGTTGTGAAGGATGAATATTTGAGTGATCTTCCGTTCGCGGATGAATTTTTGTTCAACTCTTTTTTTGTTCAATTTAGTTAAGATTGTTCATTTTATATCTTTTCAAAATTGAAGTTTGTTTTTAGATAATTGAAGTTTATTTTTACATACTGTGAAAGCTACGATTGTTTGAATATAATCTTTTATTACTATTTTCTGCGGAACCCTAGTCGAGACCTGGAATTTTTGAAAAGACCTACTAACTCCAGGTGAGGGGGCTAAATATTGAATTAAATTACACGATCGAGGACCCTAGTTAAAATCAAGTCTATTTCTTTACTTAAGTCTAGCCAAGTTCTTTTCATATACAAAAATGAGGCAAACTAAAAAGTTCCGACAACATCTGGGTTCGATCTTGTGACCTTCTCTAATCTTACCCAATACTTAACCAATTGCGCTACATGTTCTTAACTTTGAAGAAAATTGAAAATAAGTCATTGTAACGGTCGCGAGCGTAATTCCAGGACATGTTTTATTGTCCAGCCAAATTCCGGAAAACCTTTATTGTCCAGCCAAATTCCAGAACACCTTTATTGTCCTGTAAAATTCCAGGACGTATGTTTTAGTTCCAATCAATTTCTAGGACGGCTGTTTTAATTCCAGCCAAAGTCCCGGACATCACATTAGGTCCAGACAAATTCTTTTCATACCCAATATCTGTCGAGGACAGTCTTTTCATACCTTAAATCTGTCTAGGACGGTCTTTTAATAATTCCAGGTCTCGACTAGGGAAGAATTCACTCATCACAACTTCCGCTGACCATAATCGCTTAATATTTTTTCACAAGCAAACTTGGAGTTCTTTGAGGTACTTCTTTCATCCCTTTCATGTTTTGCCTTTTGCACTGACGAAAATTTTTTGCTAATTTTTTTTTGCTGAAAATTTCCAATGTAAAAGAAATTGTTTCAGATGAATAAAATCATAGGTAAAATTTTCTTAGTTTGAAGTAATATTCGAAGAAACTTTGAAAAATCTCAGCAAGAATTATTCTATTAAGGACAGCATTAATTGACAAAGTCGATTGTTCAACTGAACAACTAACCATTTCTTAGCTTTGTTTGTATTGAACGTACCAAAAGAACAGCAAAAGATAATAAAGCAAGATACAGTCTAACAAGATGCAGAATCAAGCAAGGGGCCAGCAAAATTTAATATCAGGCTCCATAAAAAAATTTTTAGGCCATGGTTTTTCTGAAATTTTAAAAAAGAAACGCCGCATAAAGTTGGAACCAAATTTCCCACCTTTATAAGTAGCCTTTGTTTGAGTGGAAAATTGTGGGTTGTTTCAGCGAACCATTATAATAAAACAGTGTTTCTGCAGAAGGACCCAAATAATTTTTTTACAGAAAGATAAAAAAAACTCACAGGTCTATTGCCATCTGCAAGGAAATTAATGAAGAAAAGGTTTGATCATCGAGGTCAACCTGCTGCATTTGACTTTTTATTTAACAAATTTGCATGCGTTTGCGATCTTTTTCACTTCAATTGAGCAATTTCCAATGTAGAGCAAAATGACGTTGAACTCAACATCAATGACGTGTGAAACGATTGCGTTAACAAATTTCGAAGACCTTGCGGAATGTAACAGATTCGAAGATAACCCAGTAAAACAAAATCAATCAAATATACGCAAGCGTCATAAGTAAGCAACTAAACCACTTAATGACACCCCAATATTTTCAACAGTCCCATAACAAACAATTAATCATAGCAAAAGAACACGAAAAAGAAAAAGAAAGAAGATATAGCTGGCAGAGTTCCGGAAAGGACTCGAAAACGGCAGCTGACAACACTTGATAATGTCGGCAATTTAAATAGTGTCTACTCAATGTCTAGAATCCATTTCAGTCCTGTCCTCAACAGAGCGAAAAAATGGAAAAATTTCCGGTAAAATTAATTTTGGATTTTTTTTATTTATATGTTTGCCCATCATCTGTATTGCAGTAGTACAAAGGAATGCCCAGTTTTGGTAAATTCTTTTTGTTGTAGTATAACCGCTAGGAATTCTTCCTCAATTTTAAAAGGCGCCATCCATCATTTGTTTTTCTTTTGAGGACATTAAACAATTTTTTATCAAAGAACAGACACTATCACCATAAAAAAAAATATTTTGAGTTTGAATCGAAAAACAAACAAGGCGACTCGGTAATGTGCGATCGCACATAAGGTTCTGATCCCGCTCATCCACAATTTTGGCTTGATTGTCTTCCAAATGAGGAACATAAAAAAACCCAAAAATTCAAGTATTTTTAAAAAAAATTGGTGTATGAACGAAAAGAAAGTCCCCAAAGCAAATAACTGTGGTGGAGTAAAAATGGCGCATTAGATTGATGAGATTTGCAAATATTAAGGAAGCGAGTCAAGACGAACAGCAAAATCAAACAACAGCAACAACAAAAATTAATTACATCAAAAACTTCATGTCCGTTTTAGAAAACAAAACTTAATATCAAAGTCAAAATACCGTCAGATAAAACTGATATTAAACAAAATAACTTGTAAATCACCAGAAAAGATAAGGGAGTAGTCAGTAAAAAAGGCATGGTAACAATTAGGCAATAAGGAATAAAAACAGTAGAGTTGAAAAATTCGCTTATTTTTTTTAAACAATTAATTTCGAAATAAGGAAAATCAATAGAAATCATATAAAATATCCTTTAGGTGTACGCTTACCAATGCTTCCATAGAAGGAATTAAGAGCTGCCGGTATTCAATTTTTTCATCAAAATGTGTTCAATTGCACTTTCTTCAACCATCAATAATGTATTATGTAACCTCTCATTAATGAAGCTAGGTAACAAGTAGACAAAAATGGAAAACAATTGCAAAAATAAGTAACACTTAAATTTTTTTTTGAAAAAAAGTTTTTCTAAAGACATGAACACCATTAACTACAGAATAAAGAAACTAATTAGGTTCGTATATTCCAAAAGAAGCCCATGAGGTTTGCAATTATCCAGAATATGTCTTATGTCCATAAAAAGAACTTCAAACATGACAAAAATCAAAAATTAGTTTACTTTTTTGTGTCGAAGCCAGTAAAGTCAGCGAATTCTTTTAAAACATTAGATTGTGTGACAATAATCCCCTTTTGAAACCTTCCTTTGACAATAAAAACGTCATAATTGGCCTGTAATTAACGAGCCTAGATAACAACCAGACAACAAAAGGAACAAAATTGCGAAGTTAAAAAGTGGTTTTTTTTAATTTGGAAAACAATTGTTTTCAGAGTCGTGAAAGCTATCAGCTATCTACTAAAAACAGAATATCGTCTCATCTCTTCTTCCATGAAAAGGCAATGAAACCGGGTCATTGTACAATAAAATTTCATACGACTAAAAAGACAAAGTAAAAACGGCAGTTAAAGACAATTTAAAAAAATCAATTAAATTTTTCGAGAAAATTGTGTTGAAGCCGTTAAAATCGTAATCTATATCTTCAAGCATTTTAATAATATCAATTTTGCCTCATTTTGAAAGCCAATAATGTGATACATGAACTGTCAATAACGTGATAATGTGACAAAACTAGAAAACGTAAAAAAATGGGCAAATACCTAAAAATTAAGAAAATTTGAAATCTAGTTGTATCGAAGCGAGTAGTCATAACCTAAGGCGTAAAACACCAATAAAGATTGAATTTGATTTCAAGAGAAAGAAGAAGCATTCTCTCATTGCAGACAATAAGGTACAAGTTGACCAAAGAAAGAGAAAGCTAGAGGGAAAGTTCAATAAGTCCTTATTTCTTTGAAAACCAAATACCTTTAAAAGTCAAAACGACCATAAGCTTTCAAGTAATCAACTAGATACAAAAACGTGGAGCTAATTATGAACCCAATTGGAACTGTCATTAGTGAGCTTTTTTGAAATGTTCTGTTATTTAATTATTGTAGAAGAGATCGAATTTTTTATAAAAAAGACTGTTTACAATCCGATTTATTTTTGGATTATACCAGTCCAAGATTGGTCCAAAACTGGCCCTGCTAATGCTGTTTGTTCTTTAAGAACACTTAGTTATTCGAATGTTTTAAATATTGATTTTTTTTAGTTAAAAAATCAAAAATAGATGCTGCGTGTTTGATAATCAACGAATAAATGTAGCAAAAGAAGGCCAAATTTTAATTACAGAGCACTCTCAACGGAATTTGAAGTAAAAAAGCCCCATTTTGAGTCTACAAAACTTGCGTTAGTGGTGTTTGGGTCTGTACTTCCTGTAAATTTAATCAAAACGGACTAAAGAAACTTATTTCGTACTGTTTTTGAAGAAAAAGTCTTAATTTTGAAATATTTAGCCAGAATTTTTGAGGAAAAAAATAAAAATAGCCTACAAAATTCTTGTGATTTTTTTTTCGTTTTCACAAATAAAAATCAACAACACTTTCAAAAAAAATTAACAAATTTTAGCAAAATTGGCGAAGTTTTCAAAAATTCCGGAAAAAGTGAATAAAATCTCGCCGGAATTCACACTATTTTCTCAAAATTTAAACCTCGATAACTCCCTGTAAAAAATGAAAATTAAAAAAATCTTTTTAATTCTATATTCTACGCTGGACAAGCTTTCTAATGATATCAGTATCAACTCTCTACGATGAATATATCGATCGGCCAAAATTGACTTAACAAAAAAAACCCGTTTGAGTATATAGTTCCTTTCCCCTCAAGAGGGGTCCGAACAATTTTAGTTCCCCAAGAACTGGAAAATCATCTGGCACCAGGACAATACAATTTATCAGAAGTTGTTTCAGAACCGAAAGAAAATGCAACCAAACTGACTGAAAGGACAACTTTACACAGTAACGTCCCAGACAACCATTTCTTTTCTAGCCAAGAGTTTAGCAAATGGCCAAAAAAATCGCGAGAGGCTCAACAGAGAAAAACAACACAAAAAATTCACTAAAAAGCGTTATTTCAAAATTTACACTAACAGTACATCTGGAAATCTTATCAATCTCCTCGCTAATAATTCTAATTTGTCAGCCACCAGTTCTACCGTCTAGAAAATATATAAAAATAATTTTGATAGCTAAAAAAAGAATTCAAATTTTTTCATCATCTCACTTGCAATTTTTTAGTTTTAACTTCATAATAACTGAAAATGATTTCAATCTCGAAATCTACAAACTCAAATTCAACTCAGTGATCCCACACTTTCTATGTATCAAAAGTGAAAAACTGCACCATCTGATGGAAAATTATTAAAGAGATGTAATGAGAAATTGCAAGCCCTATTTATTTTGCCTCAAATTCATTCTCAAAAACAATACAATTGGCAGCTGAAAATAACAGAAACGACCCTCACTAATTTTCAGACATTTAGCGGGACTATGATCTGATTCGGGACTATGATTTGAGTCGGATTATGATTCGAAATAAGCCGTGCCCATGCCAGACTTTTCGTGACTATGATTCGCTGATGTCAGTTCATTCATCGAAATAGTGCGACCCAAAAGTTGAGTCCAGACCGTGTATTTATCGTCTGGGAGGGGGTACCCCCAGACAAAAAATTGTCGAACCATATTTCGACCACCTCACCCCTTGTAGAAATAAACTTCGGCGGAAAATAACCCCAGACTGATTTAACTCTAGGAAAAAACCACCAGGAATATTATTCCCAACGCATATATTTCCCCACGGAAATGAATCCCATGTTCCGCGGGGCATTTTTTTATTCATGTTTTTCCTTGAGGCTTTATTTCCGTGTGAGTATTTTTCCTTAAGGACTTTTCCCTCTCTAAAATTCGATAGGGTCTCTTTTGTGGGGCTTTTCCGAAACGGGTTTAGATTTCCGATAGAAACATGGCGTTTTTATAAAAGAAATTTTGGTGGTGGTTAGTTAGACTGGGAGTTGAAAGAGATCTTTTTATGATATGAAAAGGTCCATCCGAAATAGTGAACTCACTTACCTACTGTCATAATTTTGTAGTTGGTTACTGGCAACAAAGTGAGCAAATTTAGAAAATGCACGTTAACAGTTTGAACAAAATTACAGAAGCAAGCTGTATGTATTTTTCTTTGATTTCTATGATCTCCGGAAAAATATTAGATGTGTATTAGCCCCTTTACAGTTCACCATAAAAGCATAGAATTGAAAATTATGATAACAAGTAAAGACTGATTGTTCAGATGCGACTTGATACAATAAAATTGAAAGCAGCGAAGTTATGACAACGCATCAGAAGAATGCATTTACAGTAGTCAAAATAAAAATGGTCAAAAGTTTAACAAAACTGTTTTTGTCAAACCAAAAAGTCCGCAAATGAACAATTTTTGACCTTTTGTTTCTGTGATTCAACTGAGTATCATTTGTTTGTCTGCTTAATTTTGTACTTTCGGAACTTTTTGAAATTATTGAAAAATAAATGAACTTGCATACACTTAGCATTACGGACCAATGCTGGACAACTTGGCATGAAAGAAATAGAATTTCAACCGCTATAAAATGCGTTTATTTACCTCCTAATTCCAGTCATATCTACATGGCGCGGATTTTTTTTTTGATAATACATCCGAGCATCCTAATCGATTAACTTGTATGGTAGCAATTATTCGAAGGCCGTAAGAAAAAAAAAGTAAGCACAATACTAATTGAAATTTTCTCCCCCACGTATTAAGATTGCCAAACGTATTTCACTTGCCTATCACAGTAAATTTACTCTTATTTTAAACACGCCTATCTTAAAGTTGTAAAATATATCGCAGAGCTAACAAAAATTTTCGCAAACCTTATTCGCTCTTCTAATGAGCGAATAATGTTTTAAATAATGATGCTGACCAAAAAATAGCGTAAAATCGAATATGTTAACTCTGAGCATAAGTTTTGCGTGCCCAATTAAATAAAAAAAATAAAAATAAAACCCAATGGAAACATGGAAAGCTAAACTGGAATCCAGCAAAGAGCTCCATTGGGGCCATCGCTTTTATTCTAAGGGGTAAATCCAAATATCCGCAGGAAATCTTTATTACAAAACTCTTTGCGTCTTCATTAATGAATATGTTGTGGTACAAAAAATGAAATTAAAACCTGTTTTCCGTAATTGCTGAAGATTAGGAAACATATGTCTTCAAATTGAAAGAAATAATTATTTTCTCAGTTCTGGAATAAATGGCTAGTAATTATGAAGATATACAACAAATCGCATATGAAAGTTCCTCAACAAGCTCAAAAAACTACTCATTATAGTTCCGTAATCTTGAGATAAAGATTTGCAAAAATAAAACTCAAGTGAAAAAAGTCGGAAACACTCAAATTGAGCCAACGGATATCTCAAACAACCACGAGTTGTCCAAAGCGAATGACAACCTAAGAACCGGGTCAAAAAATTTACATTTTTGAATCAATTTGACTAAACTCAAAAGAATTATCTCGAACTCAATCTGGGCTCCGTCATCCCAGAGTTCTTACGGAAGCAAGCTACACAGTCAGTTAAACTTGGTTGACTTGGTATAAGGACAACTACCAATCGACAACTTCCATCTTATATCAGTTCTGTTTTTTTATGTCTATTAGAAGATTTGCCTGGTTTGTAACAGGAGGGGGACATTGACCTCTCCCGTTACAAAGCAGGAAAGGTCTTTCTTATGTGTCCCTTTTAGAATTTACCTCATTTTAGAGTGGAATAAAACATAGTTGAGTTTTATTTAGTTATACCAAAAGTTTCATGCGTGAATTTAATATTGTTTCCCCCCTTTCTAACCGGGAAAGTTGGTTGGTGTTTGTACAAAGAATTTCCGCTTTCTTGTCTCAATTTATCAACGATAAAAGTACAAGTGAATTTATTTAGCTTAAGGGTGCTTGTCTAAAATTTTGTGTTTAACGAATAACCGTTAGGAATAAAAAAAATACGGACGAATTTTGCACGGTAAATTATCAGCACACAAACAAAACAGTCATGCCATTGATTTTACGAGTTCTGTTTACTAAACTACTCAAAAAGCAAAAAGTTAAAAGCAATTTTCTTATCGTTGCCAATTGGAGTCACTACTAGATTCATATAAAATTTTTTGCCGTGCACGCTTGAGTGGAACAATTGGTGTTTCCTCGACGCTTTCTGCAGCCTCAAACAAAATGAATTCATTCTGACTGGGTGTGCATGGTTCTTCGATTCCTTCACAACTATTAACTTCCACAACACATGTATAAAATTGCAGGACGTATGTTTAGTTCCAGCCAAACTCTAGGACGGTTGTTTTAATTCCAGCCAAAGTCCCGGACATCACATGAGGTCCAGACAAATTCTTTTCATACCCAATATCTGTCGAGGACAGTCTTTTCATACCTTAAATCTGTCTAGTACTGTCTTTTATTAATTCCAGGTCTCGACTAGGGAAGAATTCACTCATCACAACTTCCGCCGACCATAATCGCTTAATGTTTTTTTACAAGCAAACTTGGAGTTCTTTGAGGTACTTCTTTCATCCCTTTCATGTTTTGCCTTTTGCACTGACGAAAATTTTTTGCTATTTTTTTTGCTGAAAATTTCCAATGTAAAAGAAATTGTTTCAGATGAATAAAATCATAGGTAAAATTTTCTTAGTTTGAAGTAATACTCGGAGAAACTTTAAAAAATCTCAGCAAGAATTTTTCTATTAAGGACAGCATTAATTGACGAAGTCGATTGTTCAACTGAACAACTAACCATATCTTGGCTTTGTTTTGCATTGAACGTACCAAAAGAGCAGCAACAACATAATAAAGCAAGTTACAGTCTAACAAGATGCAGAATCAAGCAAGGGGCCAGCAAATTTTAATATCAGGCTCCATAAAAAAATTTTTAGGCCATGGTTTTTCTGAAATTTTAAAAAAGAAACGCCGCATAAAGTTGGAACCAAATTTTCCACCTTTATAATCAGCCTTTGTTTGAGTGGAAAATTGTGGGTTGTTTCAGCGAACCATTATAATAAAACAGCGTTTCTGCAGAAGGAACCAAATAATTTTTCTACGGAAAGATAAAAAACTCACAGGTCAATTGCAATCTGCAAGGACCTATTGCCATCGGCCATCTGCAAGGTCAACCTGCTGCATTTGACTTTTTATTTAAAAAATTTGCATGCGTTTGCTATCTTTTTCACTTCAGTTGAACAATTTCCAATGTAGAGCAAAATGACGTTGAACTCAACATCAATGACGTGTGAAACGATTGCGTTAACAAATTTCAAAGACCTTGCGGAATGTAACAGATTCGAAGATAACCCAGTAAAACAAAATCAATCAAATATACGCAGGCGTCATAAGTAAGCAACTAAACCACTTAATGACACCCCAATATTTTCACCAGTCCCATAACAAACAATTAATCATAGCAAAAGAACACGAAAAAGAAAAAGAAAGAAGATATAGCTGGCAGAGTTCCGGAAAGGACTCGAAAACGGCAGCTGACAACACTTGATAATGTCGGCAATTTAAATAGTGTCTACTTAATGTCTGGAGTCTGGAATCCATTTCAGTCTTGTCTTCAACAGAGCAAAAAAACGGAAAAATTTCCGGTAAAAAAAATCAAATCAATTTTGGAAGTTTTTTGATTTATATGTTTGCCCATCAACTGTATTGCAGTAGTACAAAGGAATGCCCAGTTTTGGTAAATTTATTTCGTTGTAGTATAACCGCTAGGAATTCTTCATCAATTTTAAAAGGCGCCATCCACCATTTGTTTTTCTTTTGAGGACAATTCAACATTTTTTATCAAAGAACAGACACTATCACCATTAAAAATATATTTTGAGTTTGACTCGAAAAACAAATTATAGTTCCTCAAGAACTTAAAACTCATCTAGCACCAGGACAATACAGTTTATCAGAAGTTGTTTCAGAACCGAAAGAAAAAGGAATCAAACTGACTGAAAGGACAACTTTACACACTAACGTCCCAGATAACCATTTCTTTTCTAGCAAAGAGTTTAGCCAATGGCCAAAAAAATCGCGAGAGGCTCAACAGAAAAAACAACACAAAAAATTCACTAAAAAGCGTTATTTCAAAATTTACACTAACAGTACATCTGGAAATCTTATCAATCTCATCGCTAATAATTCTAATTTGTCAGCCACCAGTTCTACCGTCTAGAAAATATTTAAAAATAATTTTTATAGCTAAAACAAGAATTCAAATTTGTTCATCATCTCACTTGCAATTTTTTTAGTTATAACTTAATAATAACTGAAAATGATTTCAATCTCGAAATCTACAAACTCAAATTCAACTCAGTGATCCACACTTTCTTTGTATCAGAAGTGAAAAACTGCACCATCTGATGGAAAATGATTAAAGAGATGTAATGAAGAATTGCAAGCCCTATTTATCTTGCCTCAAATCCATTCTCAAAAACAATACAATTGGCAGCTGAAAATAACAGAAACGATCCTCATTAATTTTCAGACATTTAGCGGGACTATGATCTGATTCGGGACTATGATTTGAGTCGGATTATGATTCGAAATAAGCCGTCCATGCCAGACTTTTTGTGACTATTATTCGTTGATGTCAGTTCATTCATCGAAAAAGTGCGACCCAAAATTTGAGTCCAGACCGTGTATTTATCGTCTGGGAGGCGGTACCCCAGAGGAAAAATTGTCGAACCATATTTCGACCACCTCAACCCTGGTAGAAATAAACTTCGGGGGAAAATAACCCCAGAATGATTTAACTCTAGGAAAAAACCATCAGGAATATTATTCCCCACGCATTTCCCCACGGAAATGAATCCCATGTTCCGCGGGGCATTTTCTTATTCATGTTTTCCTTGAGGCTTTATTTCCGTGTGAGTATTTTTCCTTAAGGACTTTTCCCTCTCTAAAATTCGATAGTGTCTCTTTTGTGGGGCTTTTCCGAAACGGGTTTAGATTTCCGATAGAAGCATGGCGTTTTTTATATAAGAAATTTTGGTGGTGGTTAGTTAGACTGGTAGTTGAAAGAGATCTTTTTATGATATGAAAAGGTCCATCCGAAATAGTGAACTCACTTACCTACTGTCATAATTTTGTACTTGGTTACTGGCAACAATGTGAGCAAATTTAGAAAATGCACGTTAACAGTTTGAACAAAATTACAGAAGCAAGCTGTATGTATTTTTCTTTGATTTCTATGATCTCCGGAAAAATATTAGATGTGTATTAGCCACTTTACAGTTGACCATAAAAGCATAGAATTGAAAATTATGATAACAAGTAAAGACTGATTGTTCAGATGCGACTTGATACAATAAAATTGAAAGCAGCGAAGTTATGACATTGCATGAGAAGAATTCATTTACAGTAGTCAAAATAAAAACGATAAAAAAAGTAAAACAAAACTGTTTTTGTCAAACCATATTTAAATTTTAGAACCATAATGATTAAAATTTTCTCCACCACGTATTAAGATTGCCAAACGTATTTCACTTGCCTATCACAGTAAATTTACTCTTATTTTAAACACGCCTATCTTAAAGTTGTAAAATATATCGCAGAGCTAACAAAAATTTTCTCTCCTAATGAGCGAATAATGTTTTAAATAATGATGCTGACCAAAAAATAGCGTAAAATCGAATATGTTTACTCTGAGCATAAGTTTTGCGTGCCCAATTAAATAAGAAAAAATTAAAAATAAAACCCAATGGAAACATGGAAAGCTAAACTGGAATCCAGCAAAGAGCTCCATTGGGGCCATCGCTTTTACTCTAAGGGGTAAATCCAAATATCCGCAAGAAATCTTTAGTACAGTTTTCAGTAATTGCTGAAGATAAGGAAACACATGTCTTCAAATTGAAAGAAATAAATTTTTTCTCAGTTCTGGAATAAATGGCTAGTAATTATGAAGACATACAACAAATCGCATATAAAAGTTCCTGAACAAGCTCAAAAAACTACTCATTATAGTTCCTTAATCTTGAGAAAAAGATTTGCAAAAATAAAACTCAAGTGAAAAAAGTCGGAAACACTCAAATTGAGCCAACGGATATCTCAAACAACCACGAGTTGTCCAAAGCGAATGACAACCTAAGAACCGGGTCAAAAAATTTAGATTTTTGAATCAATTGGACTAAACTCAAAAGAATTATCTCGAACTCAATCTGGGCTCCGTCATCCCAGAGTTCTTACGGAAGCAAGCTACACAGCCAGTTAAACTTGTTTGACTTGGTATTAGGACAACTACCAAACGACAACTACCATCTTATATCAGTTCTGTTCTTTTATGACTATTAGAAGATTTGCCTGGTTTGTAACGGGAGGGGGACATTGTCCCCTCCCGTTACAATGCAGGAAAGGTCTTTCTTCTGTGTCCCTTTTAGAATTTACCTCATTTTAGAGTGGAAGAAAACATATTTGAGTTTAATTTAGTTATACCAAAAGTTTCATGCGTGAATTTAATATTGTTTCTCTCTTTCTAACCGGGAAAGTTGGTTGGTGTTTGTACAAATAATTTCCGCTTTCTTGTCTCAATTTATCAAAGATAAAAGTACAAGTGAATTTATTTAGCTTAAGGGTGCTTGTCTAAAATTTTGTGTTTAACGAATAACCGTTAGGAATAAAAAAAATACGGACGAATTTTGCACGGTAAATTATCAGCACACAAACAAAACAGTCATGCCATTGATTTTACGAGTTCTGTTTACTAAATTACTCAAAAAGCAAAAAGTTAAACGCAATTTTGTTATCGTTGCCAATTGGAGTCACTACTAGATTCATATAAAATTTTTTGCCTTGCACGCTTGAGTGGAACAATTGGTGTTTCCTCGACGCTTTCTGCAGCCTCAAACAAAATGAATTCATTCTGACTGGGTGTGCATGGTTCTTCGATTCCTTCTCAACTATTAACTTCCACAACACATGTATAAAAATGCAGGACGTATGTTTAGTTCCAGCCAAAATCTAGGACGGTTGTTTTAATTCCAGCCAAAGTCACGGACATCACATGAGGTCCAGACAAATTCTCTTCATACCCAATATCTGTCGAGGTCAGTTTTTTCATACCATAAATCTGTCTAGGACGGTCTTTTATTAATTCCAGGTCTCAACTAGGGAAGAATTCACTCATCACAACTTCCACCGACCATAATCGCTTAATATTTTTTCACAAGCAAACTTGGAGTTCTTTGAGGTACTTCTTTCATCCCTTTCATGTTTTGCCTTTTGCACTGACGAAAAATTTTTGCTAATTTTTTTTTGCTGAAAATTTCCAATGTAAGAGAAATTGTTTCAGATGAATAAAATCATAGGTAAAATTTTCTTAGTTTGAAGTAATACTCGGAGAAACTTTGAAAAATCTCAGCAAGAATTTTTCTATTAAGGACAGCATTAATTGACAAAGTCGATTGTTCAACTGAACAAATAACCATATCTTGGCTTTGTTTTGTATTGAACGTACCAAAAGAACAGCAACAAAATAATAAAGCAAATTACAGTCTAACAAGATGCAGAATCAAGCAAGGGGCCAGCAAATTTTAAAATCAGGCTCCATAAAAAAATTTTTAGGCCATGGTTTTTCTGAAATTTTAAAAAAGAAACGCCGCATAAAGTTGGAACAAAATTTCCCACCATTATAAGTATCCTTTGTTTGAGTGGAAAATTGTGGGTTGTTTCAGCGAACCATTATAATAAAACAGCGTTTCTGCAGAAGGAACCAAATAATTTTTTTACGGAAAGAAAAAAAACTCACAGGTCTATTGCCATCTGCAAGGACCTATTGCCATCGGCCATCTGCAAGGTCAACCTGCTGCATTTGACTTTTTATTTAAAAAATTCGCATGCATTTGCGATCTTTTTCACTTCAGTTGAACAATTTCCAATGTAGAGCAAAATGACGTTGAACTCAACATCAATGACGTGTGAAACGATTGCGTTAACAAATTTCAAAGACTTTGCGGAATGTAACAGATTCGAAGAAAACCCAGTAAAACAAAATCAATCAAATATACGCAAGCGTCATAAGTAAGCAACTAAACCACTTAATGACACCCCAATATTTTCACCAGTCCCATTACAAACAATTAATCATAGCAAAAGAAAAAAAACGAAGATATAGCTGGCCGAAATCCGGAAAGGACTCGAAAACGGCAGCTGACAACACTTGATAATGTCGGCAATTTAAATAGTGTCTACCTAATGTCTGGAGTCTGGAATCCATTTCAGTCTTGTCTTCAACAGAGAGAAAAAATGGAAAAATTTCCGGTAAAAAAATCAAATTAATTTTGGAAGTTTTTTTGATTTATATGTTTGCCCATCAACTGTATTGCAGAAGTACAAAGGAATGCCCAGTTTTGGTAAATTCGTTTCGTTGTAGTATAACCGCTAGAAATTCTTCATCAATTTCAAAAGGCGCCACCCATCATTTGTTTTTCTTTTGAGGACAATTAAACAATTTTTTATCAAAGAACAGACACTATCACCATTAAAAATATATTTTGAGTTTAACTCGAAAAAAAATTATAGTTCCTCAAGAACTTAAAACTCATCTAGCACCAGGACAATACAATTTATCAGAAGTTGTTTCAGAACCGAAAGAAAATGCAACCAAACTGACTGAAAGGACAACTTTACACAGTAACGTCCCAGACAACCATTTCTTTTCTAGCCAAGAGTTTAGCAAAAGGCCAAAAAAATCGCGAGAGGCTCAACAGAGAAAAACAACACAAAAAATTCACTAAAAAGCGTTATTTCAAAATTTACACTAACAGTACATCTGGAAATCTTATCAATCTCATCGCTAATAATTCTAATTTGTTAGCCACCAGTTCTACCGTCTAGAAAATATATAAAAATAATTTTGATAGCTAAAAAAAGAATTCAAATTTTTTCATCATCTCACTTGCAATTTTTTAGTTTTAACTTCATAATAACTGAAAATGATTTCAATCTCGAAATCTACAAACTCAAATTCAACTCAGTGATCCCACACTTTCTATGTATCAAATGTGAAAAACTGCACCATCTGATGGAAAATTATTAAAGAGATGTAATGAAAAATTGCAAGCCCTATTTATTTTGCCTCAAATTCATTCTCAAAAACAATACAATTGGCAGCTGAAAATAACAGAAACGACCCTCACTAATTTTCAGACATTTAGCGGGACTATGATCTGATTCGGGACTATGATTTGAGTCGGATTATGATTCGAAATAAGCCGTGCCCATGCCAGACTTTTCGTGACTATGATTCGCTGATGTCAGTTCATTCATCGAAATAGTGCGACCCAAAAGTTGAGTCCAGACCGTGTATTTATCGTCTGGGAGGGGGTACCCCCAGACAAAAAATTGTCGAACCATATTTCGACCACCTCACCCCTTGTAGAAATAAACTTCGGCGGAAAATAACCCCAGACTGATTTAACTCTAGGAAAAACTATCAGGAATATTATTCCCCACGCATTTCCCCACGGAAATGAATCCCATGTTCCGCGGGGCATTTTTTTATTCATGTTTTTCCTTGAGGCTTTATTTCCGTGTGAGTATTTTTCCTTAAGGACTTTTCCCTCTCTAAAATTCGAGAGGTTCTCCTTTGTGGTGCTTTTCCGAAGCGGGTTTAGATTTCCGATAAAAACATGGCTTTTTTATATAAGAAATTTTGGTGGTGGTTAGTTAGACTGGGAGTTGAAATAGATCTTTTTATGATATGAAAAGGTCCGTCCGAAATAGTGAACTCACTTACCTACTGTCATAATTTTTTACTGGTTTACTGGCAACAAAATGAGCAAATTTAGAAAATGCACGTTAACAGTTTGTATAATACAGCACGAAAATGCTGTATGTATTTTTCTTTGATTTCTATGATCTCCGGAAAAATATTAGATGTGTATTCGCCCCTTTACAATTGACCATAAAAACATAGAATTGAAAATTATGATAACAAGTAAAGATTGATTGTTCAGATGCGACTTGATACAATAAAAATGAAAGCAGTGAAGTTATGACAACGCATGAGAAAAATGCATTTACACTAGTCAAAATAAAAATGGTCAAAAGTTTAACAAAACTGTTTTTGTCAAACCAAATAGTCCGCAAATGAATAATTTTTGACCTTTTGTTTCTGTGATTAAACTCAGTATCATCTGTTTGTCTGCTTAATTTTGTACCTTTGGAACTTTTTGAAATTATTGAAAAATAAGTAAACTTGCATACACTTAGCATTAGGAACCAATGCTGGACAACTTGGCATGAAAGAAATAGAATTTCAACCGCTAAAATGCGTTTATTTACCTCCTAATTCCAGTCATATCTACATGGCGCGGATTTTCTTTTGATAATACATCCGAGCATCCTAATCGATTCACATGTATGGTAGCAATTATTCGAAGGCCTTAAAGAAAAGAAAGTAAGCACAATACTACAATAATATTTTCTCCCCTACATATTAAGATTGCCAAACATATTTCACTTGCCTATCACAGTAAACTTACTCTTATTTAAAACACTTCTATCTTAAAGTTGTAAAATATCGCAGAGATAACAAAAATTTTCTCGCCTAATGAGGGAATAATGTTTTAAATAATGATGCTGACCAAAAAATAGCATAAAATCGAATATATTAACTCTCAGGATAAATTACGCGTGCCCAATTAAATAAAAAAAATTAAAAATAAAACCCAATGGAAACATTATGGAAAGCTAAACTGGAATCCAGCAAAGAGCTCCATTGGGGCCATCGCTTTTATTCTAAAGGGTAAATCCAAATATCCGCAAGAAACCTTTAGTACAAAACTCTTTGCGTCTTCATTAATGAATGTTGTGGTACAAAAAATGAATTTAAAACCTGTTTTCCGTAATTGCTTAAGATTAGGAAACATAAGTCTTCAAATTGAAAGAAATAAAATTTTTCTCAATTCTGGAATAAATGGCTAGTAATTATGAAGATATACAACAAATCGCATATGAAAGTTCCTCAACAAGCTCAAAAACTACTGATTATAGTTCCGTAATTTTGAGAAAAAGATTTGCAAAAATAAAACTCAAGTGAAAAAAGTCGGAAACACTCAAATTGAGCCAACGGATATCTCAAACAACCACGAGTTGTCCAAAGCGAATGACAACCTAAGAACCTGGTCAAAAAATTTATATTTTTGAATCAATTGGACTAAACTCAAAAGAATTATCTCGAACTCAATCTGGGCTCCGTCATCCCAGAGTTCTTACGGAAGCAAGCTACACAGTCAGTTAAACTTGGTTGACTTGGTATTAGGACAACTACCAATCGACAACTACCATCTTATATCAGTTCTGTTCTTTTATGTCTAGTAGAACACTGTCCCCTCCCGTTACAAAGCAGTCAAGGCCTTTCTTAGGTGGCCCTTTTAGAATTTACTTCAAATTAGAGTGGAATAAACATAGTTGAGTTTCATTTAATTATACCAAAAGTTTCATGCTTTAATTTAATATTGTTTCACCCTTTTCTAACCGGGAAAGTTTGTTGGTGTTTGTACTAATAGTTTCCGCTTTCTTGTCTCCACTTATCAAAGATAAAAGTACAAGTGAATTTAATTAACTTAAAGGTGCTTGTCTAAAATTTTGTGTTTAACGAATAACCGTTAGGAATAAAAAAAATACGGACGAGTTCTGCTCGGTAAATTATCAGCACACATACAAAACATTCATGCCATTGATTTTACAATTTCTGTTTACTAAATTACCAAAAAGCAAAAAGTTTAAAGCAAGTTTCTAATCGTTGCCAATTGGAGTCACTACTAGATTTATATAAAATTTTTTGCCTTGCACGCTTGAGTGGAACAATTGGTGTTTCCTCGACGCTTTCTTCAGCCTCAAACAAATTGAATTCATTCTGACTAGATGTGCTTGGTTCTTCGATCCCTTCACAACAATTAACTTCCAAATCACTTTCATTGTACCTACGCTGAAGGAAAACCCAATCTGTCTCCTTGAAACTTGTCTGACCTATCACCCAGCGTCCTTGAATTCAAACTTTCTAATTCCGGCAGTTCGTCGCTATAACCAAGGGTAGTTAATACCCCCTCAAAATTGTTAGTGTTGTCCAATTTTATGTCCCAGTTATCCAAACCTTCACGCATGAAAACGTCGTCTACAACTTTGCAGTGTCCAAAGGTAAACTTGTTATTCGTCGTCGAAAATAACGCGTTTATCATCGTTGGCTGACAAACTTTCATCGTGCGTTTTAAAACAATCAGATGTTTGTCTGACGCATTGCAGTAGTTCGGTGCACTTTCAATTGGTTATTGCTCGAGGACTTTTTTGAAAAACTGGTGATCTAATAAAGGTTTTATGGAGTGAGATATGCCCTTCATGCTCTTTTTCTGAGTATCTAAATGCAAAAAAAAACAAATTATTGGTGTTTCTAAAAAAAAGCTTTTGTAAAAGCTTTAAAAAAGCTCTAAAAGTTTTTAAAAAGGCTTTTCTAAATAAAAAAATTTGTGTTGTTTGCTTGAAGCAACTACCGATGAATGTCTCGAAATCTTAATAAAAATTCTTTGGTTAACTGAAATAAATGGAAAAACATATCCGCTGTGATTATTGAGTACATCTTGATTTTGATTGTAACAAATTCTGACATTACTGATTCCGCCAATTCGTCTTTGAATTTTAGGGCTTTCTTTTTGGTTGGTCAGATCGTAGAGGTTTGATTGCTTTGGTTGGTTCAAAAAACCGAATTCCCTATAGACGATACTTATTTATGAATTTATGGAAAAATGATGTGTTCTCGTTCTCTTGTTTCGGATACGTCTTTCAACATTTTTATTTTTGTTGCAAATTGAACTTTCTGCGGTTCCGCTTCAGTCTCTTATCCCTTGACTCTCAAGCTTTTGATTATTGAGATACTCAAGCATGTCGTTTTTGGTGCCTGACCTGTGCAATTTAATCGAACCTAGATTTCCATCTATTGACGACATTACGGGTAGGTAAACGCCGTACCCTTTATTTATCCACTGGGGCATTCCGTGATCTTGTTTCTTATGATCTTCAAACATTGACTTCAGTAAAAAACGTTTTGCTGCAATGAACACAATGAGGAATTGTTTCGGATCCGTGCGATTGCTTTGTATGTTTGATAATTCCGACAAGCGATGGCGATTCGAAGTCTCAATCGGTGCAGTGAAGTGGCTTGTTCTGTGGTTTGATTTCTTGTATTGCTTTTAGATCTTTTTTCAAGCTGCGCAAACTTAGTAGTCAACAGTCAGCAGTAAGCAAACAGTAGTCACAGTAAGCAAACAGTAGCCAACGATTCAGTTTGTCATTTTTCTGATAGCAACCAATTTTTAGAAATCAGTAACTTGTACCAAGAACAATGATCAATGAGAGAGCCAGGCTCAATCCTAATTCTTGAAGTTTGAGAGGAACATACGAAGACTTTAGTCACATCCTTTTACCTATGATCATTTTTTTCTTATCACTTTCCTGAGTTTAAACTTTTGGCTATAAACATTTGGCAATAATCTGTATTCATTTAGTTTTGGAATCCTGTAGGAACTCACTCGAAGGTTTTGCACATGATTCGGTACTCAAAGAAAATGGAGCTCAAACACACGCCAGCTAAAATTAATTTCAGTTGATTGGTCACCACTCTTAATTCCTAATTCAATTGTCAAACAGTGCTTTGATCAGGTGTACCATCAATTTAAGTTACACGAGATCAAAAACAGGGCTGCCGAGTTGCGGCCTACCGCTCGATTGATGTTTCACAAGATCAAAGCAAGGTGTAACAAAGGGTTTTCTGTATCAAGTCTGTTTGGAACCCTTTTTTTATTTTTGTTTGAGGTTTGGTTTTAGAAATTAAATATTGGTAATAAACTTTGATTATTAGCTGGCAACCATCAGACCACCCAGTGCCACTTTCCTATCTGCACTTTCGATTCATACTTTTCAAGTCTTTTTTCTTCGATAATTTCCATTCTAATTTCTAATTTTCAAAATAAACTGGAATGTGAACAAAGATCATTCTTTTGCACAATTATTTTCCCCTACAGGAAACATATCATCAAAGAGATAACAATAATATACAATGATGTCAACTTTTACAAAAAGAAGACAGGAGTTCTATTAAAAAATATCGAGGGCTAATAATGATGCTCGATTTTGGTGACAGGGAGCACTTCCGCCTGGTGGACCTTATAAAGTATCAAATATTCGTCACCCCTAATGAAAAGAGGGACACAAGCCTAGAAAACCTGTTCCATTTTGTGTCTGTCCCAACCAAGCATTTTTTTGATACTCGCTAATTTCAATCCCCTACCCTTACCTTAGTTCAGTCTTTTTTATTTTTTTTAAATGCATCGCCTTTTTATTTCAAAAGAAAAATGTGAGCTTTCTCTTATATTCAGAATAGGATATATTCTAGGGATATTTGATGCTTAAAATTTAGGATTACATTTAAAAAGGGGGAAAATAGCGCAAAGTTTCAATTTTCCTTTTTTCTCTTTTTTCAGATTTTATTGTTGAAGCCTCTAGAGGAGATTATGGGGTTCTAAAAAGCTTTAAAAAAATTAATAAAATACGATAAAAAGGGGCCGAAAACTGCGGCTGCGCCTTGTTTTCGAGGTCGCTCAGTTCAAAAGTCATATTTTCAGCTCCATGGGACCACGGCTTCACTTATATCTTGATGTTTCCGTTTTTGCGTCATCATTTATGATTTTTTTTTTGAAATTTTGAAAAAAAATAGTTTTGAGTGCTCTATTTCTGGTTACTAACCCCACAGGGCGGACTCGTTACAGATATGCGATTGATTTTTGTTGAATTTTTTGAATTTTTTATTTATTTTAAAAAAATTATTGGTTTTAGAACTTGTTTTCTGATGAAAGGATGTTTTTTTGGAAAAAAATGAAAAGCATTTTCTCTAGTGGGTCATTATTCGGACGTTATTTGTTGCACTTCGTCTGTGTAACCACCTGGTCAACAAATTGTTCCCCAAAAAGTTAAATAACTTTCACAAATTTGCATTTATTCGTTGTGTAAATTTAAAGAGATTTTTCAATTAAAGAATATTGTTCATTTGAAAATAAAACGTTAAATAGAATTCAAGAATGGACAACAGTATTAGGCGTCAGTTTTATTGCCACCGCTCACACAATAGAAGATTTTCTGGTTAATATTTTCAGAGTTTTGCAAAGCTTTAGTCATTTTATCAACTGAGCATCTGTTATGTTTTTGTGATAAATGTTATTTTTGTTCCATTTTCTTTCATTTTTTACCTTCTGTTATTTTATTGTTCCCCTTAATATTTTACCAAGTACTTTGCATAGTAGTATTTTTCTGTTGCATTCCAAGACATTGATTAGAGCGTCTCTTCTTAAGGTTGAGTTACAATAAAAGTTTTTCAAAACAAAGAACAATTTCACTCCTTATATTGGGTTAGTGTCTAAGTGAACGAGGATAAACTGAAAATCATAGCTTGTTTTCTCTCCAGCATAGTTTCATTCCCGTTTTCAAATTTTTCTCTGAATCCGATTTCCTATTCTTTGTCAGAACTACTAATAAGTTTACGTTTTTTGGGTGCAAGACAATTGGCTTGCGGGTGCAGTCCCTTGGCTCTCTGAACAATTGAGGGCATCTATTGATCGAAACAATAGTGAAATAGGAGTCTCTTGTGGGAAATTCAGATTGTTTAATGTGTTCTTTATTTCACAATCGGAGCTATCGTTATTGGAAATTTTCCAGAGAGCCTCAGTCCTATGGAGATCTCGCCAATATCCTTCATGATTTTCGTATAAAGGTATTTCTTTCAAGTCTTAGTCGTAGAAGGTCGTCTAAATATTTGCTTATAGAACTGAGGTATCAAATATAAACTCTCTGGTGTAGTTTGATTCGAAATCCAATGTGTACTGAGAGCCTTTTAGAAACGCTTTTTCAGAACGAATTGACTGCTTGAAATCAACAACCGGAAATAAACATGTGATGTAACTCATGTGTCGTTTGTCCATCCTTGTTCATTAATAACGATGGTTTCTTTCCAGTATTTTCTGTAGGCTAATATTCTTTTCTTCAAGCTTTTTTCTTTTTTCAGATTAAAAACTAGCGCAGACATTTTATTTGTCCTATTTCAAGAAAAGCAACGAAAATTTGATTGGTGAATACGAAAAAATGCTCAAAGAATATAAACAATGTTCAAAATTTAACACTTGTCTATTGTCGTCAGGTACAAAGTATGACACTAAGTTCTATTCAAAACAGGTGTTAACCCAGACTGATAAGCGATTGCTTTTGGCAAACAACTTTATATGGGTTTTTTGATAACTTAAAATTTTGTCATGGACCCAAGAGAAAGTGTATTCATTTCCATAAGTTAAATAAAATGTGTAAGGTCCTCATGGTATTTGGTGTTAGCGTTACCAATACTAGTTCAAAGTAAAATTTCTAACATGTGCTTTTAATTTATTTTAAATGTAGTTCCTGAAAGCAATGTGTTGAAGACTATATATAAATTATATAACAGGTTCTTTTGAATTGTGCTTTTAATTTAATATGGGCGAAGTTTTCACGATATATTGCCGACAAATCATATTTTTATTGCGTTCAAAGTCTAACAGCTCGGTGAGTATGTTTTTTGCATAAATTGTTGTACTTCAATATGTTTTCCCGTTCTACCGATTCATTTAAATTTCTTCTCTCATAACAAACAAAATATCAGCCGAGCGAATTAAAATGGAAAAAAATGAAGCCCTCAAGAAAGAAATGAAATTGTGTGATCAGTTTATTGATATCTCGGAAACTGAAAAAAGAATTGTAAGGGTCACAAAAAAAAACATATGAAACTTCTGGTACCTATGTTGCAATAAAACTGTTCAAAAGGAACAACTAAAGAGATGATGAATATCAGTTCCACCAAAGGTTAAATTTTTCTCTTTCGGAATTCAATAGACTAGTGGAACATATCCACAAAATCAGAAACCAGATTGATTCATAGGACACAGAGGTTCCTTTTTCTGTACAAACTGAGTCTCCAAAAGCTACATCGAAGACAATTAAAAGAAAAGTAGGCATCATTTCGCAACAAATTTAATCAACAAACGATGAGAAATCGGAAGACGAGAGTCAAGCTCTATCAAACAAAAAAAATCTAGCACACAAGAAAAACTTAGCCTACAAGATAGAAAGATACGAGGGCTGAAGCAATCTACAAATGTTCCCCAGATTATTTTTGACAATTTCAAAAATCATTTTGCTTTCTTCTATTCATTTGTAAACCAAACCTTGACAAAAATAATTTAGCAAGATTTGAGTTTGCATACCATCAATAAAGTTTGTTTTGTCACAACTCTTCTGTTCATTATCACGTTCAAACATTATCAGAAAATCTGTCGAGTTTGGAAGGGACCAAAAAATTATGCAATACCTTGCCTATTTACATGCTTTAAGTGTCTCATTTATGAATTAGACGGTTTCACTGCACCAATTATGGAAAAATTTATTGACGCAGTTGACTATTGCCTAAAACAACAGAATCTGACCAGAGGCTTTTTTTTCTAAGAAGAAACTACCAGCGTTGCCACGCTGATAAGAAAAATGATTCAATTCAAACTGACTTTCTACCACTTTCAACTATTCAGCGCTTTGTGGAGATATATTACAAGGAACACTACGCTGAATTTTCAAAAATTATTGATATTATGCTGAGTGGATATGGTTCGCTTAATGTTGATAGCAAAACTATGTTTGTTAATTTTGTATTTAATTTGAAATAAAGAAATTAATTAATCTTTCAGATCTTTTGCCTATAACTGAAAACAGAGGAGTAAAAAAAATGATTTAGAACATACGCTTTGCAAATCGTAAAAAGTCATAATCATTTATGTACATTGTGTAAGGGTAATTATGGCTAAATATAACATGAGCAATGTAAACACAAATCAAAACCACATAGTTTCGAGTTAGTTTTTTGAATTGATATCAATCTACACAGTTGAATCATTTCACCATAGAAACTGTTTGTCCGTTTGTAGACTGCCATGTAGATTTCCGGCAAATTTCTCAATGGATCAGCAAAATAGATTTTTTTGTTTCTTTTAAAAATGAGTAACCAATGAGATCCTATATATCCAGCTTCAGATGCATTAAGCACAATGAAAGACTCTTCAAATAGCTCGGGAAATTTTGTTGCTGGGAATACTCCACCAGAAAAATGTTAATTGAACATATTTGTTGACCAATTTGGTAATTTTTGGCTTCATCCATATTATCCATTAGTCACTGGGTATGCAATGAGATTGTTTTTTGTGACTTTTCGGCCAAATGACACGTAAATTGTGGAATTCCGTTCTCGCAAAAACAAAATTTCAATGTTATCTGTCAGTGCTCTCGAAAACGTTAACTCAACTGAAATTGAGCAGTTTGTCAATTCAGGTTGAATAAATTGTGTGATGCTTCCTGTGTTGAAGTTAAGTCGAAGGTCATAATAAAATGGTTAGGGTTAACTGATAGAGATATACAAGGACCACTTCTATAAAGAAAATCTAAGGCCTCAAGTGTATTGATATTAATCCTTTGATTACAGGTGATAGACATGGGTGTGCCAACTATCGGATGTCCATTATGATAAATAACAACTTGACTCAGATCAAAATTATGATAATGCAAAGTTGCTGTTCGATTTGTTCCAACATACGCACGGTTTGTTGTCATTGCGCTTTGGCACCTTCGAATCGGCACCTTCGATAAGACATCTTCTTGTACTTTGAACACCAGTTTTAGCCAAAAAGTTTTTCGCAAAATCTCTGTATAGCGATACACGGCAGGTGTTCTATTAGAGATTTTACAATTGCCGTCAAAACATGATCTGCTACTGTCTTTTTCTAACGTAGTGGTTTGCTTCAATTATTTTAACTTTGTAATGTTTGTTTGACTCGGAAACTACAATAAAATCATTTGTGGATCTTCTGAATGACATTCTCATAGTAATACTACTAAGTAGGTGTTTATCACACATAAGAAGATCACTGAATGGCTTCCAAATGAAATAATTTTCAGTGGAGCTGGCTACGAGGGCTTTTCTGGCAACTAAATCATCCGCGCGACCGTCGGTGCCGTCAATTTTTGCTGGCTCGTCCTCGTAATATTATCCCTGACAAACTAGCAATATCTTTTTAGCATTTTTCCTGACAAAAATTCTGTTTCAATGAAAGCTTTGTGTGCATAAGTTCCGTTTGTGTTGGAAATTTTAACATCATAAGCAGATACACAGCTTTCTGAAAATAACGAATGTAGTTCTTTGTTGCTTAAGTATGATTCGTCTGTATTTGCAGCGTCAGTGCCTTTCCTTAAATCGCCGTCATTGTTCGGGGGATGCTGTATTTAATTTCAAGAAGTTTTTGCGAATCGATGAAATTGTTTTTTCCACCCAAAACTTCAAACCAAAACATTGGACAATCTGGTGAGTGACCAGTCTTTGAGTAAAAGCTTTATCAAAAGTAAATAGCAGAGGTTGTTTTTCAAACAAATCGAGTGTTTTGTGGGTTGCCTCTGAAGGCATTAAATTTATAAACATTTTGAGTTTTAGAAAGAAAATGAGACCAATTTCTCGACAGAGGTTGTTTTCTTTGAATGCTCTTTGAACGGTTTTTTGTCTTTTTTTCTCTTGATACTCTTTTTTTCACCTATGATCCTCCAACTTGTTTTCTTACAGTTTAAAGCACACTCGATTTTATTGCTGGTTTATCAAATTTTTATTTTATAAAATTATTTTTACTCATTTAAGTAAACTTAAATGGAAATCAGTTGCTTCCCTGCAGACAAATCAAAAGGGGTAGTCACCGACAAACTTTTTTTCTTCGTCATTCAACATGGTCAGATTTTCAAAAATGTCCAGCATATTGTATCAAGTTTGATAACTGGACCCATCATGAATACCGTTGAAACCTAGTATGCTTGGAATCTCATTATCCGGAATATTAATTGCTTCGTTTTTGCCAAAAAAGAGGAATAAAGCTCCATTAATTTCGTTATATTGATAGTCAAAGTAATTCTGTAGCTACTTTTTAGGTTTTCAGAAGATGGTTACGGTTTTCAAAGGAACCAACTCCAATGATAGCTTTTTCTCCTCCGTATGGTCTTCAGACAGCGTCAAAAAAAATTTTTTCTCGTGTAACTTCAGGCCTTAATATCTTCAAATCTTTTTTGTTCACTTGATTAACTTTTGCCGGGAAGATAATTTTGCTTCGTGCAACTCGCCAATCCCCCTCCAGATTAAATTTTTCCTTGAAAAAATTTTTGAATGAGGACAACGTGTTCTGAGGAAAAATCTTCTTAGAGGCTGCTAAAGCTAATTGAGCCGTGAATTCTTTCATGTTTTTTATTACACTAATAGTATTTCTAATTTTGACAAATTCCAATTTATAAAACTTTCCTTTGACTGGCTCTTCGAATGCGTCATTGAGACTTTAAGTAGAGGGATATGTTGTGAGTGTATCGTAAACCTCGAAAACTTCGTTATTAAATGTTTGCTCTTAACCTTTCCTAAAACGAAGATCCGCTTTTGATTTTTGAACAAAGTCCCCAACGGAAAACGTTGGTTCACGAACTATTTTTGCTGACGCATTAAAAATTCATGATATCAAGTAAGGAACGTCTTTCTTTGTCAGTTTATTCTGTTCAAATTTCGTTACCCTGTTGACTCTTGGGTTAATGGTATGTACGAAGCTCTGCAAATGATTAATATACGAAAAGGTCCATTTTTTCTCTAAGTATTTGCATATCAAAATATTAAGCAGTCGTATATTTCTTTCCGAAAATGCTGATTGTTGCGCGCTGAAAGTTTTATCAACTTCAATTTCATTTCTCTTGCAAAGAGTGCTGAAGGATTCTTCAAGTTCTCTGCCGGCATCTACCCACACTTTATTATGCCGCTTGTTCATCATTTTCCTAAACGCATCTGCTGTTGTTGTGGCGTATTTTGATTTCAAATGTTTGACTGGTATATAACATAAGAGACAATCCACTGCAACCAACAAGCATTTTACATCTTTGTTCTAAATTGCTAATTTATCAACATAGGCCAAGTCTAGCGACCAAACTTCGTTTATGTCGTAAGCTATAACTTTCGGTGTTGGATTTTTTCTTCTATTTTTCTTATGCTTTTTGTGAGCATTTTTGCCCTCTAGAAATAATTTTATTCTAATTGGTTTCAAATTTGTGCTTTTTTGTAGAATTTTAACACTTTCGTATGCTGCGGGGCCTTTCGTATTTTTTTTTGCTCAAGCAATTTTTTCTCAATCATTGGAAGATACCCAGGTTTTCTCCTCTTGCTGAGTTCTGTCTTCCTTTGAAATTTCTAAAACTGCCGGCGTCTCAGGATTCCTCGGTTGTAGCAGCAGCAGCAGCAGTAGTAGCAGTAGTAGTAGTAGTAGTAGTAGTAGTAGTAGTAGTAGTAGTAGTAGTAGTAGTAGTAAAAGTAGTAGTAGTAGTAGCAGTAGTAGTAGTAGTAGTAGTAGTAGTAGTAGTAGCAGCAGCAGCAGTAGTAATAATAGTAGTAATAGTAGTAGTAGTAGTAGTAGTAGTAGTAAAAGTAGTAAAAGTAGTAGTAGTAGAAGTAGTAGTAGTAGCAGTAGTAGTAGTAGTAGTAGTAGTAGTAGTAGTAGTAGTAGTAGTAGTAGTAGTAGTAGTAGTAGTAGTAGTACTAGTAGTAGTGGTAGTAGTACTAGTAGTAGTAGTAGTATAAGTCTTCAAATACCTTCTGAGTGTAGAAACAAAGATGATAATAAAATTTGTAGTACAAGGATAAAAAATGACATAAATTATGTAACAGCTAGAATAAAATCATTAATTGAACACAAAGTCATGCTATACAGAAACTACATCTACACCAAAGGTACCATGTGCAAGATAAGTCAAAATCAAATCTATCATTTCTGATTGCCATTAGTTAATTTTGGGTTGCGGTTCTGGATTTGCGAATATCCTTAAAAAAACTGATGCTGACGTTATGTAAAATCCGCGGCGTCATTTATAACACGTTCAACTCTGAAGAAAAACGGTTTTTCTTTTCACCTTTTTTTTAAGCTCATTCACGATCAAAAGCTTGTAGGTTTAAGACCTTTGAGTCCAACTTGTAATAATTTTCAAAAAATATGCAGTTGATATTGTTTAAGATTGCCGTAAAAACACGTATGTCACGCTCAATAAGTTGATAGCATATTAGCAGAGAGTTAGATAATTTTAAAAGGGAGGAGTAGCCATTGTCCACTGTAACCAAAGCACCAACGCAGGCCATGGAAAATGAGCTGTTCTAATCTCAGTATATCAGAAATTTCAGGAAACCAAGCAGGGTATCCATTAAGAAGAACTGACAAAACACATGTTTTCAATAAATTAAATTTAACTCCAGATGGGAGGCTGAATCAAACAATTTGCTTCAGGTATTTGAACGATCGACGAGTTTTTACCAATTTTCTTTTAATATGAAGACTCTATTTCAATATTTTGGGTACCTCAATTCCCAGATCCGTAATATTATCAAGCGAAGAAATCTCGACATCACCATGAAGCATATAATCCAATGATATTCTACTAATATGTAAAAAACCGGTTTTAGCTGAATTAAAACACAAAGAGTTACAATAAGCCCATAATCGCACAAAGCGTGGATCATTTTGAGCACTATTCAAGCAGAAGTCTCCATGGCGAGCAATCTCCTGTCGTCAGCGTAGCAGAACACTTTCGATACATCGGTTACATCAAACCTATCAGCAAGGATAATTAAACGGAAAAGCGGTCCCAACACGCTTCCCTGAGGAACACCACTAGTAAGTGGAAGGCTCTCTGATAAAAACCATCTAATTTAACACATTGCCGTCTAGATTAAAAATAAGAATCAATAAGTTTCACAAAATTTTTGTCAAAACCAAAATGAATAATTTTCGAAAGCAGCGTGGAGTGGTCCACAGAACCAAAAACTTTGCTGAAATCTAAATGAACAACAACTTGCTCACCGTTTGCGTCAAAATTCAGATATAACTCATGCAGAAACGTGAGCAATTGCGTAATTTTTGAATATTTTGCACCAAATCCATGTTGTCTAGGATTCATCCAATCTCTATGTTCGGATAAACAAACAGAAAGAGAACTTTTTAAAGATAACCTTGGGTGTATTGAAGTAGGCCGATTATTTTCAACGTCCGCTTGAGGTCCTTCTTTGTGAATAGGGGTAACATAGGCACATTTCCAATTCTCATGCCAATTTGTGAATGAATAATATATGTGAAAACAAGATGGATGAATGGTGCTAATGTATTTGCCGCTTTACTTAAAATAGTAAGCGGTATGTCGACAAAAGCAGGAGTCGAGCTGCTTGGGATACTTAAGATAATTTTGAATTTCATCAAGTCTGAACTGATCATCAGACAACTTGATCTCATTGCCGCACACAAAGTTAGTTAACCGTATTTCAGTTTTCGATGGAAAACTGATTGAAAAAATTTTTGAACAGATTTGCTTTGAAGGAATCTTCAAGGAGCCTTACTCCTCGTTTTTGTGGAACATTTGTTTTGGGAAGAAACTTCTACCATTTAAATTTTTCAACATAGCAAACGCTTCATTTGTATCAAACTTCTGTACGCTGTTCAACAAGACCTGCTTGCCCATATCAATAGGAATCATTAGCACCTTGCCGAGGTTTTCAACTGAATTTATTTGATGTTTTCGAGCTGTACTTACCTTATTTACAATTTGCATTGTCTGCGATGAATAATAGAATGGCGCGCCGAAGCGTTTTCTCCGTTTTCTCTGAAGTCTTTGGTTGAGAGCTCAAAATACTTTACGATAGAATGTTGATAGAAAATCAGGATTCAAGTTGTGGCATTCCTGAAGTAAAGATCGTAAGAGTGTTAGATGCGATGAAAAGTCAGGCTCGTTAAAAGATCTGTGTGCCCATTTGCATATTGGTAATCGAGGTCAACATTCGTTAAATGAATAGGATAATGATCTTAGCACAATCGCTGTATAAAATTGAAGTCCCATTTGTTGGGATGGGGGCAAAAAATCAGCACCAAAATTTCCAAGCTTATGGGTAGGCAACAATTTGTGTAAGCAATGAATCATTGCATAAAAATTCTAACAATTTTTTCTCATCAGAATGAGGCGAAGAGATCGACTCCCAACGTACTTTGGTAAAATTAAAATCACCAAGTAAAATCCATTGGACAGATTTGCTTTGATCACAGCTTAGTCTTGCCTCCACATCAGCAAAAACACTTCGCAATATGTTTTCTTTAATACTAGGTTTGACATAAAACACGGGTCTTCTAGGAGGCAGATAAGCAAGCATAATGCAGAGAGTAGGGAATGGGTTGCTTAAGACAAGTACACAAAATTGCTCAAATTTCGAATAATAAATTAAACTAATAGTTCCCAAGAAAGCGTTGCTCATTGATACCAGGAGTCTAACATGATGACCTGCCGTTCGATCTGACCGCAGAACGACTGTATAAGGGTGACCTGCGAAAACTCCATTATCACTGATCGAATCATCAAGCCATGTTTCTGCCAGACAGACAACAGCGGGTGAGACTAAGTTTAAATAATGGCAAAAGTTTAGTCTTAACTCAATAAATAGAAAGCTTTGAACCTTAAGAAGGAGGATTGAATTTTGAGAGCAGCATTTTTTGTGTAATCAATTCTGTTGTTGTAGACGACCATGACGAATTTTTTATATGTTTGCAGCATTTTGACTTTCAATTTGAGGTTTCTGCAATCGCAATTTGGACTGCTGTACGCTCTCAGCTTTAGTTAAGTCATATATACACAATCGAAATTCTCATAATCCCTCAATGCCTCTGAATTATGCAGAACCTGGTTTCGTTTTATCATTTTTTAAACTTGAGAAGCAATAATTGATTTCCTGTATCACGTTAATGTTTTTCAATTCATTTACATTGAACATCAGATGGCACAAGAGAAACGTCAATTTGATTTGCAATTTTTTCATCAATATCGTAGCCAGCACAATTGTCAGATGGCTTTATCCCTTTCACGATTAAATTTATCCATTTTGCATCTGTACGCCACTGCTCTTGCTCAATTTCAGCAAACAATGTTGCTCGAGTCTGCTGCTCATTTTTCATGGAATTCCTAATTGCTTCAGAGTACGATTTTGAATGATTCAACAGATTAGAAGCGCAATAAAAAGCCGCAAGTGAAGGTTGAGAGCAGTCACCAAAATTAGCGGGCACCAAAATGTTTGTCTGTACAGAACAATTTGAAGTCGTGCATGCTATCAAAATTTCAACTAGATCATCGGTGCTGGAACGGATACTGTCACGTGTTCGCGGAGGAATAAAGGTTTTAATTAATAAGTAACCTATGGAACCAATACTGGCACCGCCGGCTTAAGTAGATGGAAAAGCTGGTAGTGTCTATGGAACCAATACTGGTACTGACAACAAAAAAGGATACACTAACAAAAAATATCGTCAACCTAGGAACGACGGGCTTTTGGATTATATTCTTGTGAAACCAATGCTGGCAACGGCGGATATGTTTTGTTCAAGTCCCTAGCACAATTTGATCTTAAAATACACAGTTTGTAAATTTTTTTATTTAATAAGATTATCAGAACAATTAGGCTCGTTTCTTTGTGCTTTTTTTAAGGCGAAATAGTTTTTTTTCTGTTATTTGTTTGGCAAATCTATGAGTTCTTTTCCGGATCGCAGTTTTAGCTTTACTGTTGATCATCAATTCTTATTTTATGTTTAAAGCCTCTAGAATCTTCAGAAATAATCTGGATTATTTATTTTTTTAGTTGTAGTTGGTTTTTGCAAATTATTGAGAAAAATGGGCACATTTATTCCTGTTGCTGTTCAGTAAACAATGAAATTTTCGTTTGCGCCTATAATATTTTTTTGACTCGTTAATGAGGTTAACTGTTTACTCCGTCCTGGTAAATTTTTTTGGCGCTAGCAATTAAGATTTTGCAGAATTTTTTCCGCATGTTATTTTGACAATTCGGTAGGATCAGTTGTTTTCTTGGTATCCAAAGTTTCTTGGTACTCTATCTTAGTGCTTTTTTTGGACGCATACGGTTCAAAAAGGAAAATTGAGCACCTGTATGCTGAACTCTGGGATAATTTAGAATTTGTGAGGAACCAACACCAATGATAGTTTTTTCTCCCCCGTATGGTCTTCAGACAGCGTCAACAGAAATATTTTTTTCGTAAAACTTCAGGACATCAGAAGAAAATATTTTTAGTTCTTTTATGTTCACACGATTAATTTTTGCCGGGAAGATAATTTTGCTTAGTGCAACTCGCCAATCCCCCTCCAGATTAAATTTTTCCTTGAGAAAAATTTTGAATGAGGACAAGGTGTTCTGAGGAAAAATCTTCATAGAGGCTGATGAACCCAAGTGAGCCTTGAATTCTTTCATGTTTTGTTATTTCACTGATATTATCTCTAACTTTGACCAACTCCAATTCATAAAACTTTCCTTTGAATGGCTCTTGGAATGCGTCAATGGGACTTTAATTAGAGGGATTTGTTGTGGGTATCTCGTAAATCTCAAAAACTTCGTTGTTAAGTGTTTGCTCTTAGCCTTTTCTAAAACGGAGATCCGCTTTTGATTTTCGCACAAAGTCCCCAACGTAAAATTTTGGTCCAAGAACAAGCTTTCCTGACGCATTAAAAATTCATGATATCAAGTAAGGAACGTCTTTTTTTGTCAGTTTAATCGGTGCCAATTTCGTTACCCTGTTGACTCTAGAGTTAATGGTATGTACAAAGCTCTGCTATTAATATACGAGTATTTCCATTTTTCCTCTAAGTACTTGTATATCAAAATCTTACGGGATCGTATATTTCTTTCGGCAAATGCTGATTTTTTCTCGCTGAAAGTTTTATTAACTTCAATTTCATTTTTCTGACAAAGAGTGCTGAAGGAATCTTCAAAATCTCTGCCAGCAGCTACCCACATTTTTAGGCCGCTTGTTTATCATTTTCCTAAACGCATCTGCTGTTCTTGTGGCGTATTTTGATTTCAAAGGTTCAACTGGTATATAACGAAAAAGACAGTCCACTGCAACCAACAAGAATTCTACACCTTTGTTCTATTTTGCTAATTTATCAACATAGGCCAAGTCTATCGACCAAACTTCGTTTATGTCGTAAGCTATAACTTTTGGTGTTGGATTTTTTCGTCTATTTTTCTTATGCTTTGTGTGAGCATTTTTGCCCTCTAGAAATAATTTTTTTCTAATTGGTTTCAAGTTTGTGCTTTTTTTAGACTTTTTACACTTTCGTATGCTGCGGGGCCTTTCGTATTTTTAACTCAAGCAATTTTTTCTCAATCATTGGAAGATACCCAGTTTTTCTCCTCTTACTGAGTTCTGTCTTCCTTTGAAATTTAAAAAAAAGTAGTAGTAGTAGTAGTAGTAGTAGAAGAAGAAGTAGTAGTAGTAGTGGTAGTAGTACTACTAGTAGTTGTATAAGTCTTCAAATACCTTCTGAGTAGAAACAAAGATGATAATAGAATTTGTAGTACAAGGATAAAAAACGACATAAATTATGTAACAGCTAGAATAAAATCGTTAGTTGAACACAAGTCATGCTATACAGAAACTACATCTAAACCAAAGTTACCATATGCAAGATAAGTGAAAATCAAATCTATCATTTCTGATTGCCATTAGTTTATTTCGAGTTGCGGTTTTGGATTTGCGAATATCCTTAAAAAAACTGATGCTGACGTTAAGTCAAATCCGCGGCGTCATTTATAACACGTTCAACTCTGACGATTTTTCTGTTCATCTTTTTTAGCTCTTGTGAGTGCCAGACGTTCACGATCAAAAGTTCGTAGGTTTAAGACTTTTGAGTCCAACTTGTAAAATTTTTCAAAATATATGCAATTCTCATTGTTTAAGAACGCCGTAAAAACACGTATGTCACGCTCAATAAATTGATAGCATTTTAGCAGTGAGTTGGATAATTTTAAAAGGGGGGAGTAGTCAATGTAAGCAAAGCACAAACGCAGGCCAAGGAAATTGAGCTGTTCTAATCTCCGTATATGCGAAATTTCAGGAAACCAAGCAGGGTATCCATATAGAAGATCTGACAAAACTCATGTTTTGATTAAATTGAATTTAACTGCAGATGGGAGGCTGAACCAAACAATTTGTTTCAGGTAATTCAATGATCAACGAGTTTTTACCATTTTTCTTTGAAAATGAAGACTCCATTTCAACGTTTTGGGTACCTCAATTCCCAGATCCCTAATATTATCAAGCGAAGGAATCTGGACATCACCAAGAAGCATATTAGCCAATGATGTTCTACGAATAAGTAAAAAACCGGTTTTAGCTGAATTAAAAGACAAAGAGTTGCAATAAGCCCATAACCGCACAAAGCATGGATCATTTTGAGCACTTTTCAAGCAGAAGTCGCCATGGCAGAGCAATTTCGTGTCGTCAGCGTAGCAGAACACTTTTGATAATTCGGTTACATCAAGAATATCATCAAGGAAAATTAAAAAGAAAAGCGGCCCCAACACGCTTCCCTGAGGAACACCACTAGTAAGTGGGAGGCTCTCTGATAAAAACCATCTAATTAAACACATTGCCGTCTAGAATATAAATAAGAATCAATAAGTTTCACAAAATTTTTGTCAAAACCAACATGAATAATTTTCGATAGCAGCTTAGAGTGGTCCACAGAATCAAAAACTTTGCTAAAATCTAAATGAACAACAACTTGCTCCACGTTTGCGTCAAAATTCAGATATAACTCATGCAGAAACGTGAGCAATTGCGTAACTGTTGAATGTTTCGCACAAAATCCATGATGTCTAGGATTCAGCCGATCTTTAGTGTTTGGATAATCAAACAGAAATAGAACTTTCTAAGGATAACCTTGGGAGTATTGATGTAGGTCGATAATTTTCAACGTCCGCTTGAAGTCGTTTTTTGTGAATAGGGGTAACATAGACACATTTCCACTTCTCGTGCCAAATTTGTGAATGAATAATATATGTGAAAACAAGATGGATGAATGGTGCTAATGTATTTGCCGCTTTACTTAAAATAGTAAGCGGTATGTCGACAAAAGCAGGAGTTGAGCTGCTTGGGATACTTAAGATAATTTTGAATTTCATCAGGGCTGAACTGATCATCAGACAACTTGATCTCATTGCCGCACACAAAGTTAGTTAACCGTATTTCAGTTTTCGGTTGAAAAACTGATTGAAAAAAATTTTGCTTTGAATGATCCTTCAATGAGCCTTACACCTCATTTTTATAGAACATTTTTTTAGGGAAGAAACTTCTCCCATTCAAATTTTTCAACATAGCAAACGCTTCATTTGTATCAAACTATTGTACGCTGTTCAACAAGACCTGCTTGTCCATGTCAAAAAGAATCATTAGCGCCTTGCCGAGCTTTCCAACTGAATGTATTTGATGTTCTCGAGCTGTGTTTAGTTTATTTGTAATTTACATTTTCTGCGATGAATAATAGAGTGGCGCTTCGAAGCGTTTTCTCCGTTTTCCGTTAAAGCTTTGGTTGAGAGCGCAAAATACTTTACGATAGAATGATGATAGAAAATCAGGATTCAAATTGGGGCATTCCTGAGCTAAAGATCCTGAGAGTGTTAGATGCGATGAACAGTCAGGCTCGTTAAAAGATCTGATTGTATAAGCGTGCGCATTTGCATATTGGTAATCCAGGTCAACATTTGTTAAATTAATAGGATAATGATCTGAGCACAATCGCTCTATAATATTGAAGTCCCATTTGTTGGGATGCAAGCAAAAAAAACCAGCACCAAAATTTTTCCAAGCTTATGGCTAGGCCAACTAACAATTTGTGTAAGCAATAAATCATTGCATAAAAATTCTAACAGTTTTTGCTCATGAGAATGAGGCAATGAGATCGACTCTCAACGTACTTTATAAAATTAAAATTACCAAGTAGAATCCACTGGACAGATTTGCTTTGATCACAGCACACCTCACATCAGCAAAATTAAGGAACTCGTAAATTAAGACCAGAACACAAAATTGCTTATACTTTGAATAATAAATTAAACTAATAGTCCCCAAGAAAGCGTTGCTCATTGATACCAGGAGTCCAACATGATGACCTGCCGTTCAATCTGACCGAAGAACGACTGTATAAGGATGACCTGCGGAAACTACATTATCACTGATCGAATCGTCAAGCCTTGTTTCTGCCAGACAGACAACAGCGGGTGAGACTAAGTTTAAATGTTGGCAAAAGTTTAGTCTTCTCTCAATCGATAGAATGCTTTGATTGTTAAGAAGGAGGATTGAAATTTGAGAGCAGCATTTTGTCTGTAATCAATTCTGTTTTTGTACACGAACACGACAACTTTTGTATATGTTTGCAGCATTTTTACTTTCAAGTTGACGTTTCTGCAATGGCAATTTGTACTGATGTACTCTCTCAGCTTTAGTTAATTCTGGTGGCACATATACACAATCGAAAGTCTCAATACCTCTATGCCTCTGACTTATGCAGAACCTGAATTCGTTTTATCATTTTTTAAACTTGAGAAGCAATAATTGATTTCCTGTATCACGTTGTTGTTTTTCAATTCAATTACATTGAACATCAGATGGCACAAGAGAAACGTCAATTTGATTTGCAATTTTTTAACAATATCGTAGCCAGCACAATTGTCAGATGGCTTTATCTCTTTTACGATTAAATTTAATCTTTTTGCATCTTTACGTCACTGCTCTTGCTCATTTTCAGCAAACAATGTTTCTCGAGTCTGCTGCTCAATTTTCATTCCTAATTGCTTCAGAGTACGATTTTTAATGTTTCAACTGATTAGAAGCGCAACAAAAGCCACAAGTAAAGGGTTGAGAGCTGTCAAAGTTAGCGGGCATAAAAAAAATTTTGTCTGTACAGGACAATTTGTAGTCGTGCATGCTATCAAATTTTCAACTAGACCATCGCTGGTGGAATTGATATTTTTACGTGTTCGCGGAGGAATAAAGGTTTTAATTAATAAGTAACCTATGGAACCAATACTGGCACCGCCGGCTTAAGTAGATGGAAAAGCTGGTACTGTCTATGGAACCAATGCTGATACCGACAACAAAGAAAGGATACATTAACAAAAAATGCTCGTCAAGCTAGGAACGACGGACTTTTGGAATATAACCAATGCTGGCACCAGCGGATATGTTTTGTTCAAGTCCCTAGCTCAATTTGATCTGAAAATACACAGTTTGTAATTTTTTTTATTTAATAAGATTATCAGAACAATTAGGCTCGTTTCTTTGTGCTTTATTTTTTAGGGCGAAATAGTTTTTTTTCTGTTATTTGTTTGGCAACTCTATGAATTCTTTTCCGGATCGCAATTTTAGCAATACTGTTGATCACCAATTCTTCTTTTATGTTTAAAGTCTCTAAAATCTTTAGAAATAATCTCGATTGTTTATTTTTTTAATTGATTGTTGCAAATTATTGTGAAAAATGGGAACATTTTTTCCTGCCGCTGTTCAGTAAACAATGAAATTTTCGTTTGCGTCTGTAATAACTTTTTTAACTCGTTAATGAGGTTTACTGTTTACTCTGGGATCATTTAGAAATTGTGCTGATCTCTGGGATCTGCTGAACTCTGGGATCATTTAGAAATTGTGAGGAATTAGGTTGCTCTTTCATAAACTGATTTTTGGGAAGAAAAATAAGTGCTTCAGCAGTTGACTTGGTTTAACTCAAATGAATGGAGCAAAATTTAACAATGAGTTGATAGGTTCGAGACCGGTTGTTATTGGTTATGTGATTGTAACTTTTTAAGTCTCTTAATTTCACTCTAACATGAACCAGTGAAACATTGTGAAGAAATTCACATAGAATCAATATAATATCACTATCACAACCACGCAAATATTTCTTTAACTGTTTTGGTTGCAACTGTACCATTAGCTTCAGTATTAATAAATTTTTCTCTTTCAATGTTTAGTGGGGTTGTTTTTGCTTTGTCAGAAGAATGATAGAACACTTTAGGACGCAGCTCAAAAATATTTGAAAACAATCGTAATGAATCAGAAGTTTTTGGATCACGATCGATAAGCAAATGCCCAAAAGATCCTTTCGTTGCTAATTGGTAGCAATATTTTAAAAATTTAACAAGATATAACTGCTTGCCTAAAAATTCGGCTTTTTGCATATTGTGGGTTGACTTGAACAAAATGTTTTGTGTTGTGTTCAAATCTATTGTACGGGCCACTTGCTCTGTTGATAAAGGTTGCGCTTTATCTTAATAACATTAATGGTTTAGTGGCCAGCTTAACAAATTCTTTGTCATTATAAATTTTTTATTTTCTTCGCACGATTCGTCGATTATCAGAAGACAGTTTTTAAGGGTGTTCAAAAATTCTCAAATGGCTTTCTTTTTGAATGTAACCCCAAGTGTTTCCTCCATTTTGATGTATATCGGTAGCATTTCTCTGTATAAAAATATTATGTTGTTAAAATTTGGGTAAAATGTATTTCCACTCAACATTTTGAAAATTAATTCTGTTTTGCCACAATCTGAAGGCCCTAAAACAGCCATGAAGACCCTATCTTTCGTTGATATAATTTTATTCATAGTCTTGTATTTGTTAAAATGTATCCAACTAAACTTGATAGTATTGATATCCAAACTAAAGTTTCTTCACAGTTTGGTTTTAGCACGGTTGATTTAACAATACAAAGTGATATTAGCGGTAATATAACAACCATTTGCACAAAAAATACGACTTCTGAACGTGGCAACGTTATTTGATCTCAAAATTTCCATGCAATTTCCATTCTGATAATTTTTTGAAGAAACTTTCTTCCACAACAACGTTAACTTGATCAATTGTCACTCCCTGGATCTTGTGAACAAATTTTTTCAAAAATTGTTTTGAGAAAAATCACTTTACATAAAACAACTCATAGCAATTGAACTCAGTTGGAAAGTCTTTCGTTTGAACCATAAATCACTCAGATGGTCGCTCAGTTTTGTAATATTTGACAATTTTGTGCATTCTTTCTTCCGTCACCGAGTGTTGAATCTCCTTTGAGAGTTAATGATCGTTCTTGTCAATTTTTTCACCAACCGGGTGCTTCAACTTTAGTAAGAGTCTCGGAGGACAGATAATGGTTTGAGTTTTTGACATTCTGTTTTTCCCACTGAAGAAAAGGCTCAACATAATAAACTAAATGGGTGAATGAGCCAATTTCCTCTTCAGTCAGCAACAATTTTACTTTTTTCTGTAAAAACCGATTTCGGTTTTTGTGGTTTCATTTTTGGAAAGTGAAAGACTCAGATGCCCGTCCTCCGTAATCAAGGCACAAATTGTTGAACTCGGTGACAGGGGTGCTTCCATTTTCGTAAATTCCTCTCTGATTTGTTAACCAATTGAAATAGAAATAACCTTTTCTTTTGCACAAAGTTTGTTGAATTTGTTTTTTCTCTTTGAATGATTTGCACAAGTGTGTGAAAATAGTTCACAGATCTCGAAGGACACGCAAGTAAATTCAGATCAATAATAGAGCATTGAATCAAATCTGACAAAAACTTCAATTTCTCTTCTCCCTTGGCGTAGAACAATGCCCCGGGTTCCTCAAGCGATTGCTTTGAATATTATTTGTGTACAATAAAATAGAGATACTTTCCTGTTTCCCACTCAATACCGTGCAAATATCTTGTCTACCAATTGAAAAATTGCTTTTGTTGAGTTGTTAACTCACTATAACTTGCTGGAGGTAAAAATGAGACGCAGTCAAGATAGTCCTCGTTACAAATACCAAATTCCTTAACAATAAATTTTTGTTTTCTGTGACAAAATCCTTTAAAGTGTAACACAACTGTTTTGCTACTCAGCATTCCAATAAATGAAAACTTTTTGGATTATAAATTTATTTATAAGCAAAACAATATTCCCGACAAATGCCTGCTAAAACAGATGTTGCTTTGCCAAGGGAGCACATAAAAGTAACCACGTCCATGGTTAAATATCTCGTATAAACATCCACCAGTGTCGTGTAAAGCTGCGCGTAAGCAAAGGATTTTACAATTTTTAGTTTGATGATCAATTCATAATTCCAATAAGACCACCGTACGGCCTAAGTTTGAGAGCAATATCGTGATCAAAATTTTCCTGTTCGCTAAAGAGCTCACACGCTGATAAAAAGTAATTTAGCGAATAGAGTTTTGCGGGTATTTTAGCGCAACCGTTGAATATTTTTCGCGAATAATGAGTAAACCTTTGCTAGCTACTGTTGGCTGGTTAGAATGCATTTCACAAACTTGGAGTCAACTGAGTAGAATTCGAGAAATTCAAAATCTGTTTGTGCTGATGGAGTTTTTATACTTATTTCTTTTTCCAGACCTCGTATTGGTTATTAATTTCAAAGCTTCTCATTTTGACAGATTATGTTTTTTTACTACTGGACGAGTAAATGAATCACAAGAAAGTGATCATTTGTTTTACAGTTATTACCTTAAATCATACCTTAAATTTTAGTCTTCGACCTTTTCCTTGATTCCATCTTCAATGATCTAGATGTATCAGATTAGTTGGATTTTGAAATCAAAAATTAATAAATAGAAATTTTTTTGGTTTCTTGAGATGATGTTTTTTAAACAATCATGTCGGTTTTGGTTGGAACCTTCAAAATTTTTGTTAACAAATTCTTCCACCCACCGAAATCCATTTCAGGCCAAAAACTAGTAGTTTTTGGCCTAGTATGAATTTCGGTGGTTGGAAGAACTTGCTAACAAAATTTTTAAAGATCCCAACCGAAAATTTCCCAACCGAAATTTACCAATATTTAGTTTTTCCTAACTACACAGCAGTTGGAATTTTTCCTTAAAGAAACCAGTTTTAAAGGCGGAATAAGAGTTATTTTTTTGTTTCGTTTCAGAGTTTTCGTAATTTTAAATGTCTAAAGTTTTTTGGATATTTTGTTATTATTGGTTCCTGTTGAAATCTTATCGCAATATCCTGATACTGAAATCTCCCAATGGGTTACAGAAGATTTACCTTGGCTAAAGTTTTCAGAGAAAAGCTTATAGTTTAAATGGCTTCGACACCTTCCTCTAGCAACTTGCCACTGAATTTTTGGTGTTTGTTTGCCTGTATTTCTCATTGTTTCCAAAGGCATGACTTATTGTGATATCTTATTGGCTACCTAGGGACGACAAATACCCTTTTCCTCCAATCGAGGTAAAATTGAGCGTATTTTTTAAATTCATCTGAAAGCTATTGAATTTAAAGTCTGTTAAGATTTTAAAAATTGTTTTTCGAGAATTTATTTAACACTAACAGATCTTAAACTTATTTACATTAACTGTAAGTCAGTCTCAGTAATGACCGGACCCTTCTTTTCTACTTAACGAAAAGTAATATAGTTTGCGGTTTCATCTTCTAACTTTTTGTGTTTTGACTTCGATGAAGCAGTTTTCAATATTTCTTTTTTTTAATTTTTGAGATTTTTTTCGTAATTTTGGTTCCTTTTGGAATTTTAACATCTTAGCCTAACATCGATAGTAGCATTGGCTTAGAGAATACACTCCATAAATCATAAATAAAGTTATCAGAGAAATGGTTTAAATGGCTTCGACACTTTCTTCTCGCTATTTTCTAACTAATTTTTGGATTTGGCCAGTGTTTGTTGGTTTTTATAGTCAATGAATTTTTGTAATGTCATATTGATGACTTATTGTATTGTCATATTGATGAATTATAAATGGCAAAACTCCTTGTTGTCTGAACAAGCCATAACAAAGCGTATTTTTTAGCTTCCGTTGAAAAGAAGGGTCCGGTCTCAGTAATCACCGGTCTCTTCTTTTCTACTTAACGAAAAGTAATATAGTTTGCAGTTTCATCTTCTAAATTTTGTGTTTTGACTTCGATGAAGCAGTTTTCAATATTTCTTTTTTTTTAAATTTTTGAGATTTTTTTCGTAATTTTGGTTCCTTTTGGAATTTTAACATATTATCCTAACATCTATAGTAGCATTGGCTTAGAGAATACACTCCATAAATCAATCATACATAAAGTTATCAGAGAAATGGTTTAAATGGCTTCGACACTTTCTTCTCGCTATTTTCTAAATAATTTTTGGATTTGGCCAGTGTTTGTTGGTTTTTATAGTCAATGAATTATTGTAATGTCATATTGATGACTTATTGTATTGTCGTATTGATGAATTATAAATGGCAAACCTCCTTGTTGTCTGAACAGGCCATAACAAAGCGTATTTTTTAGCTTCCGTTGAAAAGAAGGGTCCAGTCTCAGTAATGACCGGTCTCAGAAAAGAAGGGTCCGGTCTCAGAAAAGAAGGGTCCGGTCTCAGTAATGACCGGACCCTTTTTTTCTACTTAATGAAAAGTAAAATAGTTTGCAGTTTCATCTTCTAACTTTTTGTGTTTTGACTTCGATGAAGCAGTTTTCAATATTTCTTTTTTTTAAATTTTTGAGATTTTTTCGTAATTTTGGTTCCTTTTGGAATTTTAACATATTATCCTAACATCTATAGTAGCATTGGCTTAGATAATACACTCCATAAATCAATCATACATAAAGTTATCAGAGAATTGCTTTAAATGGCTTCGACACTTTCTTCTCGCTATTTTCTAACTAATTTTTGGATTTGGCCAGTGTTTGTTGGTTTTTATAGTCAATGAATTATTGTAATGTCATATTGATGACTTATTGTATTGTCATATTGATGAATTAATAATGGCAAACCTCCTTGTTGTCTGAACAGGCCATAACAGAGCGTATTTTTTAGCTTCCGTTGAAATTTAAGGAATTTAATGGTGTTGGTACAACGGGTTTCGTTAAAAATTTCGTGGTTTTAAAGTATTTGTTCAAATTTTACAAGTTTGTCAATTGTGGAGTCAAATTGTTTAAAAAAAATCCCATTGCTGTTAAATAAATTAATTGAAAGTAGAAAAATTTTTACTGAAAAGTTCATCTTTTAATGGCTTCGATATTTTTTCGCTCATTTTTTTTGAATTTGCCGTTTTTGCCTGTTTTTTTTCTTTAGGTAGCCGTAAAAAGCTGACCAGTCTCATAAACTTGTAATTGAGTATTGCATGAACAATGTTACCCGAAGAAGCCAATTCATAGCAAGTAGTCTTAAAGTTATGATATTTTACCTTTTTAAGTTTTTTGAGGATTTTTCAATTTTTTCGGTTTTTGTTGATCTTTTTGTCAACTTTCAACATATTCTCATCAATGAACGGTCCCATACGGTTCCTTGTATATTAAAAATTAACATTTCTAGTGATATTATGACGTAATTGAGGTTTTGGTCTTGTTTGTTGGACAATATGCGTTTTCATAAAAAGTTTTGTGAGTGATGTGTTTGTGTTTCTTTTTCTCTTCCTTTAGTAAAATCGCGTAAAAACAGTTCCCAAAGATTTTCAAATGCGGCTCAAATTAACTATTTACTCTTTCAGTATAATTTTAGCTGAATTAGTGTAAATTGAAATTGAAATGAGAATAGATAATATTCAGATAAAAACTAATGATTTTTATGTCTTTTTAAACCCAAACATCTATTTTTGATCATCTCTTTGTCAAAAATAATAGTCAAAAGACAGACAGTTAAGTCAAAAATGTAGATCGGAAGAGCGCAGGTCGGATCATCATGTGCAAACGCACCTTAACGAGCCTCTTTGTAACACCATTAAAACTTATTGTTGCACTCTTTTTCTATCACTTTAAAATGCAACTCCGCCCTTAGTAAGAGGGGCACTAATGGTGTAAAAATATTTTTTAACACTTTTTACACTCATTACCGCGTTGTTTTTTAAGAGCTTAAGCACTTATTTAGCTATCAATAAATGGGCTTAGCAATCCGCAGTTCATTTGCAATCAAATTTCAGCATTTACTTTTTGTGCTGGTAATTAAACAATAAAAAGTTTTAAAATAACTCAGCTCATTTATCAAACGTATCTTTTGTGCGTTTACAGTAGCCCAAGACTTAATTCTACTGACCTTCCAACACAATTGCAACGCTATCGAACAATTAAAAATTATTGTTGCTCATTAGCGTTCCCCTAGAACAATCGCTTGGTTCGCAGCTTTATAGGACCAACGATACTAGATAGGCAAGTTCCTGGGTAGATACTGAATGGTCAAGTTCTTATATTTTCATGCATCGCCATATATGCTTTTCTTACAAGTTCTTTGTAAGTTTACCAACGAACTAGAAAAGTCTTACAAGTTTACTTACTAAACCTTACAAATTCTTGCAAGTCAACCATCCAACTTTAAGTTCTTAGAAGTTTACTATTCCACTTTATAAGGTTCTTACAAGTTATCCCTTCGTCTTGCCTAGTCTCTGGAAAAACATGAGAACCTTGAACATGAATGCACACATACTTTTGTATCGATACATATATTAATTAAAATATTAATTTAAAGCATCAAGAGCAAAATCTTTTCATTTCAATCTTCTTTTTTGAAAAACTTCCACGTGATTTTCATTTCTTCAAAATGTTTTGATTCATTTCTTGATCTTCAAATTTTTTGATTTTTTCGATTTTTGTTGTCGTTTTTGAAGTTGAAGACGGCTTCTTAGGGAGTTCATTCCGGTCCATGTGGGTCCTTGTAGAATTACTTAAAAGAATTTTTTTGTATACACAAAC